>NC_064921.1:716994018-717633185 GCF_023897955.1 Schistocerca gregaria | reverse complement strand
TATATTCAATAGGAGTACGTGCAACCAATGTGTGCCAAAAATGTCACAATTTGGACTCCTTAAAGCATCGCTTCATCTGTGATGAATATGTGGAATGACTTTGTATTGCAAGTCGCTTTTCTCAAACGGACCGATGGAAGTCACACTAAACGATATACTCTCCCAAGAAGAAGTTTCCTTTCCGCAAAAAAACAATGTCATCTTGTGGTTATCCGGAAATTTTGTCAGTTATGTTGTTAACAACAAAGGCAATGACAATCTACAAGAATATCGAGAACATATGAAAGACGAATACTTCAACATATACCGGAACAAAGACCAAAAAAGAAGTTCGGAAATATGATGCAAATTTTGTTTCAGAAACAAGGCATCGGCTAGTACCTAATAATACCTAAATAATACCTAATAATACCTAAATAATATGAAAGATAGGGGATTGCTGTTGAGGGTGAAGTACGGTGGGGACTTCGTGTGCCCCAGGACCGATACGGTAGCCGTGAAGGCCTCAACAGAACCCCGAAAAAACATGTTTTCCCAAGAAGTAACACGAGTCATTTCATAGTGCAAGAATAGCAGGGAAAAACTATTCTAATGCAAAAGACGTGCATCACTGAAGAAGTTTAATTTCCTCTCTTAATTTTTACTTTTGCTTTTCTCTCATTTTTGTTTAAATTCTAATGGAAGAACACTTTGCGTTCCGTTAATGCAGCCAATAGTATTACAGAGAGAGTTATTTTCACCGTAATCAATTCGGATTACAATTTAAGCTCGCCGAAGAAGGCGCATGAAGGAGAGCGAATGGATGGGGTAGAAGGGGAAATTGGAGGTCTAAAAAAAAAAATGGAGGTCAGCGTGCCAAACTGTCAAACATAAGGGCCCGGCTTCGATTCCCGGCTGGGTCGGAGATTAACTCCGCTCAGGGACTGGATGTTGTGTTGTCCTATTCATCATCGTTTCATTCCCATTGACGTGCAAGTCGCCGAAGTGGCGTCAAATCGAAAGACTTGCACCAGGCCAGTGGTCTACCCGACGGGAGGCCCTTGTCACACGACATTATTATTATTAGTTCCATTTAATCACGGATCACAAGCCTTTGGTTGCTCTTTTTAACTCTCTGTCTGAAGTGGCGGGTAAGGCAGCGCATTGTTTTCTCTCTTGATATCATTATCAGATCCATTACCTGCCGACGGTGCAACACGCCAATGTCGATGCCTTATCTTGCCTTTCGATCGTGCTGGACCTGGTGTTCGATCAGGACGAGTTCCATATTTCTATTTAGGTACTCAGAACCAGAATCCAGTCGACAGTTTTCCTCTCACTCGTACCACGATAGCATCGGCTGCCGCTTTGGATCCCGTTGGGTCCTTTCTTTTGTGCAGCACGAGTGACTGGAGAAACCCCCCTACCGTGCCTCGGATCCGTTACGTAATTATTTCTCCCTCCAGCACCACCTGTCTACGTTTGACGGGGTTCTTTTGTTAGGTACAGAGGACGCTGCTCCGGGTTGTGTTACCCACTTCATTAGGCCGTAATGTACTCTCTCATTGGGGCACCTCCCCCACCAAAGATTTGGCCCACTGGCATGTGTATTGGCTGTGTATAGATGGTAACATTCCGTGGCTTATCGCCTCTTGTACTCACTGTGTTCAGTAACAGGCAGCCCCGTGGGCGTCTTTTTCCCTTTGGCCAACACCGTATAGCCTGTGGGATTGTATATACTCTGTGTGATCAAAAGTATGCGGACACCCGGCTGAAAATCTTACAAGCTCGTGACGCCCTTCATCGGTAATGCTTGAATTCAGTACAGTGCTGGCCCACCCTTAGCCTTCATGACAGTTTCCACTCTCGCAGGCATACGTTCAATCAGGTGCTGGAAGGTTTCTTGGGGAATGGCAGCCCTTTCTTGACGGATTACTGCACTGAGGAGAGGTATCGATGTCGGTCGGTGAGGCCTGGCACGAAGTCGGCGTTCCAAAACATCCCAAAGGTGTTCTATAGAATTCAGATCAGAACTCTGTGCAGGCTAGTCCATTACAGGGATTTTATTGTCGTGTAACCACTCCGCCACAGCCCATGCACTATGAACAGCTGCTCGATCGTGTTGAAAGATGCAGTCGCCATCCCCTAATTAATCCTCAACAGTGGGAAGCAAGAAGGTGCTAAAAATATCAATGTAGGCCTGTGCTGTGATAGTGCTACGCAAAACAACAACGACCACACCGTAACAGCACCGCCTCCGAATTTTATTGTTGGCACTACATACGCTGGCAGATGACGTTCACCGGGCATTCGCCTTACCGACACCCTGCCATTGGATCGCCACATTGTGCACCGTGATTTGTCACGCCACACATCGTTTGTCCATTGTTCAACAGTCTAATCTTTACGTTCCTTACACCAAGCGAGGTGTGGTTTGAGATTTACCGGCGTGATGTGTGGCTCATGAGCAGCCGCTCGACCATTAAATCCAAGTTTTCTCATCCCCCGCCTAACTGCCATAGTACTTACAGTGGTTCCTGATGCAGTCTGGAAATCCTGTGTGACGGTCTGGACAGATGTCCAGATTACGACCCTCTTGAACTGTCGGTGGTCCCTGTCAGTCAACAGACGAGGTCGGCCTGTACGCTTTTGTGCTGTATGTGTCCATTCTCGTTTCCACTTCACTATCACATCGGAAATAGTGGACCTATGGATCTTTAGGAGAGTGGAAATCTCGCGTACAGACGTATGTCACATTCGAAGTCCGTAAGTTCCGCGGTGCGCCCCATTCTTCTCTCTCACGAATGACTACTGAGGTTGCTGATGTAGGGTACCTAGCGGTAGGTGGCAGCACAATGCACCTAACATGAAAAACGTATATTTTTGGGGGTGTCCGAATACTTCTGATCACATATTGTTTGTCGATTTGCTGGATACTTCCTAAAACACTATCGGCTCATTGTAGTGAAAGCTTATTCCAAGTTTCCCTACGTGGCTTATTGTCCGTCCACGTACGTAGTGGCCACTATTTCGGCGCTGTCTACGATTTTTGCATTTGAGGAACTTCCATGTGCCGCAGTTACCGATAATGGCCTCCTGTTTGTTTCTCGACAATTTGCATCTTCTTTACAGGCTAGTGGTGTTCGCCTTCTCACAGCTAACCCTTTCATCCTCAGGCGAAACGCAGGTTTGGACTTTTAAAACTCAGATGCAGAAGTACGTATCTGGCAGGTGCCCTGAAACTGCTTTAGACTTTTTGAGTTCGTACCGCTTCACTCAGTAGGGTACAAGAGCCCAACGGAGCTGCTACGTGGACTTCATGTAGCTGGTACACGTAACGCCGCAGCCGCCACTGCTTCCGTTGCTGGGTCTTGTGCGGCCCTCATCTACGACATCCACGCTGGCGCCTCCAGTGCTGACCTCTGACTTCGACGATGACGTCGCTATGGAGACGCCGTCCCTGTCCTACTCTACGATTCTGACGAGAGGAGGGTAGGGCGCGCCAAACTGCCCCCTCGCCACTTATGCCCTCCACAAGCTGCAGCAGCCGCCGTCGTCGGGCGTTGAAACAGGATAGCGCCGTCATTGGTGTTTTCCATGACTAGTAATCTCAGTGCCTTGTGAGATCAGTGCCATTTTTCACGGTACCAGCGCTTTTTAGGTACCAGTGCTTTCTTTCGGTACCAGTTCCTTTTTCTGTACCACGTATTTTTCTGGGTCTATTGTTTTCACGTATGTATGTAGTTTTTCCACCCCTTAGAAGGGAAGAGTGAAGTACCTTCACTCACGATGAGCGCAATTTCAGAGATCGCGCATACATACAATTCACAGACCCGCTTATAGAAGCCGCCTAGTAGGCCCCAAGGCGCCCTCAGGTGAGCCATCACAGAAACAGTATTATTTAAACGATCGCAAACGAGTGCTCGGCCTATTATGTAACCTGTATTATTGTTGTCCATTCAATTTGTTCAGTACTACATCCAACCTACACTTCATTGTATCTTACGTTGGGTCTATAAAGTACTATGTTCCGTAAAATGTGTCTATCCTTCCTATAACACATTTCCAGTATATTATGTCAAAAAGAAAAACTGTGTAACACACACAGTGGATGTTATTTACACAGCACATTTAAGGGAATTTGAAAGGAGGATTACTTTGGATCGGCTATGCTAAAGGACAGTTATGCTAACAGTTATTGCCGTACTGTAATGTAACTTTGTTGGATGAAAAAGGAGTTAGTTGAATAGAATTAGCATGTAAGCTATCACTTGTACTGACACATCTGGCCGGATTAATAATCGTTAATCATATAATTCCCACACTGAACGTTTTGATATATCATTAAATGAAAATTTTATTACAAATCAATATCGAATACTTCCGCAAAAGCATGTGCCTGCGCAGTATTCCTTACGTTAGGTGACCACAATAGTACAATACTGAGAAACTGAAGGAAGGAAATTATTAATTACTAATTTTATTACTTTATGAATATACATTTTAGTTTGCTGACATGAGAGGGACACTAGTAAAAAAGCGTTTGCCTGCACAGTCTTTCCTTCTTCTGAAAAAAAGGTAATATTTTGATGTTTCCTGAGTTATGGACTACTTAGCAGAGAGCGCAAGTATGATGTGAAAATGAACACAAAAAAATGAAAAGAACCTGAAAATAACTTCTATCTATGAACATACAAATTGATCATCTTGCTATCTACACCCTGTTTTAACTATTATTCTGTCTTGGAGGTGTTAATTCAGAATGTAAATCTTGCTCACAAATGCCATTTGAGGAAGTCTCATATTGGTAGAATTTTTCAAAACTTAACTTGCTAGAAAGCTACTGTCTATGAAACAAAATCTGTGTAATGAGAATGAAATTTGAGATTTTAATATAAGCACTATATCTGGGAATTTGAGCATCAGCCATGTATAACTCTTGCCTTTTCTGTTTCTTTGTACACTATGCAGGGTATGTTGTGGTGGTGATGAATAATAAGTAAAATCAGATGTAACTGCAGAAATTACTGAACACAGACTATGTGTCTGGAAGCACTATAGTAATACAATGAAACGGGAAGGAGGGGTTACAATAAATGGATTGGAATCTTCTCAGGCTTTGAGACAAGCATATAAGAAGAATATATACGTTCTTTCCTTGATAATTTCTTTTTGACATTATGTGCAAATAGACAAAGTTTAAATGCGACTCTTTGTGCTAAACGTTGTTTTGAGCGTGTAGTCATAATTTTTGCATATTTGATCTACTACATTCACTGTGACATTTTACGTTCACGGAGTCTATTTCATGTTGTGCTGATTGGTAATTTTTGGGGACTTTTATACTATGTTTCTGTCAAGTGATCGAAGTTTCATTTTTGACAGAATTGTTGGGGGGGGGGGGGGGAGAAAGGGGAGGGAGGGGGAGATGTTGAAACGTTACAATATGTGATCGTTAGGATAAATATGACATGAAGTGTTGGCCCCAAGTGTCAGGCTGCCACATTTACAGGTTTATATAAATTTTTAACAACCTTTCTTCGATTATCTGCTCACTTAGGAATCAATTTATTATACTGATTCATATACTATCATTAATTTCATTACGACATTAGCAAACATACATGTATCTCTGCTCTGTTCGACTGTTACTAATCGATACTTGAACATAAGACATAAACAGTTCTCATTTGTTAATTGAAGGATAGTTTTTGTAAAGACTAATACAAGCATTCTGTTTGTATTTGTGTAATCAACTTCATGATATCAGCAACTTTATAAAAAAAAACATTGTTACAGAAAATATTTTACGAATTTCAACACTAAAAGCTAAAAAAACCATGAAAAACTTTATGTTGCAATGTGAGAGGAACAAATTAATGCATAACTGAATGACTACAGTTGCATGGGGGCTTAATGAAAAAGAATAATGAATAAATGCAATAACTTTAGCAGCTCTGTGACCGGTTACGAAGTCTCGTAATAGGTTGGCTTTAACTAGTATTAGCACGCAATCTGACTGCATAAAATAAAAATAAAGGATGACAAGAAATTTCCAATTGATTATTTAAGTCCCCTGCAACTATAAAAGCTACGAAACAACAAAGCACAAGTGTAACTGTTCTGTGTGTGGTAGTGTGACTCAACGTACATATATCTGGCTCGGTTCTTCCTCAATAAGACAAGATATTTTAAACACAATTTACAATGAACTAATTGAAAAACCAGAAATACTATAATTGCACATAGAAACCAGACTAACAAGTGTAATACATGAATACGAGCCAGATGTTTTGTTGACTGAACCTGTGACCAAGACGCATTGTCATTAAGGAAATTTGTATTACTTTTTTTCTTACCTCAATGTAAATTGACGAAAAATACACTGTGATCATTGCAACATCTTCCATGTATACATTACACCAAGCGAACAGCATCTACTCTCTCGCCCAACAGCACAACTGCAGTCGACATCCTCTGAACTACTACTGCCGTCGACACCCTCTGAACTAAACTGCATCAGTAGAGGCGGCGGAATAATAATCTTCGGCGCAATCTCTGGCGCTGTGACTCAGTGTAGCCACCTTTCACAGTGTCTGTACACTGGCAAGATTTTGATTGTAATCTATAAATATTCTGTTCAATTGATGAAGTCGGCAGTCACTGTTACAAATATACATATTAGGAGTCGTGAATCAGCCATGGGCGTGGCAGTTTTCCGACAGTTTTTGTGAGCCAGTTTTGTTACAATATTACTCCATAAACATGAGATTTTGAAAGAGGAAATCGTGTCGACCTGGAGTTCTCTAAATTTCTCTTAGCACTACCAGATCAGTAGCTACAATGTCAAGAACTCAGCAAGTTTCAGCAAATTTCAGTGGAGTAGAAAACTTGCAAAACCTCTTACACTACATCAGCATTGGAAATCGGCGAGAAATGATAAGGATTTGCTAATTAACTGTTACGCTCTGGTGTCTTTCAGGCTTCAGTCAGCTAATTTCTTCTCGAGTCGTTCCACAAACCTGACGGCTCTTCTTCTCTATGGGTTTGCGCAACAGTACATGGTAATCAGTGAATGAAAAGACGAACATTTCCCCCATGAAATAAATTTAGCTTTTTTTTTGTGCAGTAGCAATGCTGTGACCTACGTTTCGTTTCGGTTGTAATGTATTCCAGTCTAATCCAGAATAACGAAGTGGCCCTAAGCCTCTAGCTTAGTATTTGTAGGATGGCAGAACTTCGTTGAAGTGTCTTATCTTCTGCTTTCTCTTCTGACATGGTTATCGCGTCAGCTGCTTTAACGTTACTTGCCAATGTTGTCTTGTTTGATACTTTAATAAGCGGCCTCAGTTTTGGCTCGTCCTCTGCCAAGATAATTTTCGTGTGAAGTGTGGCAAGTACCGCTGGTACTGGATTCAGCTGCCCAGTTTTTAAATGTTGAAAATGAAAATGCAGATCTTGTATAAAATCATCATTCACTTGGCGTTGATCCGCAATATGAAGACTCTTAGGACAGAACGCTTTTACAATTTTTCAGTGTGAACGAAGAACACAAAACATGATTACCTTTGAAGGAGGAATAAATGCTATGTTATTTTATCGGATACTTACGCAATGATACCGTGGGTACGTAAAGACAGAGGTATATTCTAACAAAAAGTTAAAATAGCAACGAGTCACGCTATTTATTAAACAGAAATGCCACCGTTACCGGTTTTGAACCGACCACAAAAAAAAAAAAAAAAAAAAAATAAATGGTTCAAATGGCTCTGAGCACTATGGGACTTAACTGCTGAGGTCATCAGTCCCCTAGAACTTAGAACTACTTAAACCTAACTAACCTAAGGACATCACACACAATCATGCCCGAAGCAGGATTCGAACCTGCGAGCGTAGCGGTCGGGCGGATCCAGTCTGAAGGGCCTAGAACCGCTCTGTCACAGCAGCCGGCTTGAACCGACAGCTGCATAACTTAAGGAGCGACATCAAGTCGTGTCGCAGGCATACGACCATTAATGTAGAAAAGAATCTTTATCCACTGCTGATCAGGTCGTTAAAATAACTACTCATTCTGTTCAGAGTGATTTATTGACGCGCTTTTGAGCTCATCGGAAGTATCAAAAATAAGAATTTGTTTCAACACTTTGTTCTTATTTTTCGTATTTCCGATTATACCCCGAGAAGCACCAATAAATCACTTCTGATCAGCAAAGCGATTAGTTATTTCAGCGGCCTAATCAACAGTGGATAAAGACGCAAGTTCATCGTGAGGCGGCTTTTCACCTTTAAAAAATGGTTCAAATGGCTCTGAGCACTATGGGACTCAACTGCTGTGGTCATTAGTCCCCTAGAACTTAGAACTACTTAAACCTAACTAACCTAAGGACATCACACACATCCATGCCCGAGGCAGGATTCGAAACTGCGACCGTAGCAGTCGCACGGTTCCGGACTGCGCGTTTCACCTTTAAAATTACATTTGGTTTATGCTGTGCATACGACATTGGTTCTTTGTCGTTATCGCAAGAATTCCATGAGGTAACAATGAAAATTCGACATAACTTAATGTCATTGCTCGACTACTTTTGAAGAAGCTCATATTTCGCATACCATTAAGCAATACTGAAGCCTTCTCTGAACCTTAAAGATACTGCATGTGTACAGCACCACAAAAGCACCTAAGAATTTAAAGCGCTGTTTTTCACGGTAATGGAATGTGGCCTTCCTTGTTTCTTATTTCTATCCCGGAAAGTGTGTCTAATTTATGAAAATTGTCTCTGAGGTTGGTTGTACACCTCCGACTTGACGTGAAGGTTCACTAGAAAAGCGACTCGCAGTGTTTCTTGTTGTCCATGTGAAAGTGTGACGTAAACAGATTGCCTATCGTCAGTTGTTTCAAAACTGCCTCGTGTCCGGCGCACGTACAAGGGTTTCCGTCGATAGCTGGCTGCTCACAGTCAGTCGCGCTGAAAGCGGGCAACCTCGTCGAGCTTCTGCCTGGAGTCCTACGGCTGCTTTCTCCGCCAGCTATCAACTTCACAGGTGATTCCACTGCGCTTTTCCTTCAGTGCGTTCTCTCTCACAGTTCACGCAAGGATGACACCATGGACGAAACTGAACAGCGCTAGTTGATTTTTGTGACAATATTAGGAAAAGGAAAGTTGCCACTTAGAATATAGTGGAGGTGCTGAGTGGCAGAAGGCACAACTAAAAGACTCTCACAAATAGGATTTCGGCCAGCAAGGCATTCGTCAAAAGTAGACGACATACACCTACCCACCCACACACACACACACACACACACACACGCACAAACGCAATTCATACACACATGACGGTAGTCTCTGGCAACTGAAGCCAACTCGAGACTATTTGTTGTGCCTATCTGCGTCTCAGCATCTCCGCTATGTGGTGAGTGGCAACTTTCCTTTTCATAATATCGTTACATTCCATCCAGGATTTTCCATTGTTTGCTAGTTGATTTTTCTTTTATAAATATTTTGCCGTGTTAGTAAGACAGCATTTATTGAACTCCGTTCACCACAATCCTGGGATTCCATGGAAATCACTAGAGGGTTCCAAGGAATATATGTGAACTGTTTCATGACTTTCACGAATATAATTAAAGAAAAGTAGAGAAAAATTAGCGCTTCTTTGAAATCAAAAAATTGATGAATAACAATTAACCCTCCATTCCCCTTACCAATTTGTATAGTTGGTAGGAATGTGACACCGACAGCTTTATTTATCAGACAGACAGATTTTGCAGACCGAAAACTCAACAATGGAGGATTTTTGCGTCCGTCGTCCGTCTAACCGCCCGACCGCATCCACAGCAGTCGGTATAATTCTGTCGTCGATTGTCAGCATTTTCCAAGTGAACAGCAGTTCAAATAATAGCAAAATAAATTGATAATTAGAAATAGTAATGATTCATTGCAGGAAATGACATTGTGAGAACACTTTCGGCTGCTCAATTAAACATCTTTCGGTTACCGCCTGAGTGACTATCTTCACTTAAACGATTGTATGTAAGAAAGCAACATTCATTAGCAGAAACATTTACATTGTGACTGGTCGTTTACCTTAACTTGATCAACAAAGTTCAGTATATTCACAAGGGAACCTCCCCATCGCACCCCCCTCAGATTTAGTTATAAGTTGGCACAGTGGATAGGCCTTGAAAAATTGAACACAGATCAGTCGAGAAAAAAGTTGTGTGGAACTATGAAAAAAATAATCGAAATATACAAACTGAGTAGTCCATGCGCAAGATAGGCAACAACAAGGATAGTGTAAACTCAGGAGCGCCTTGGTCCCGTGGTTAGCGTGAGCAGCTGCCGAACGACAGAACATCGGTTTAAGTCTTTCCTCGAGTAAAAAGTTTATTTTCAGACAATTATTATCTGACAGAGCAAAGGAAAAACTGTGCGACTGTGAAACTGTTGCATTCATTTGTTGCAGTTTATGTGGCAAACTCTCATGTTTTCATCACTTTTTTTTGAAGTGATTATCACATCCACAAGAAAACCTAAATCGGGCAAGGTAGAAGAATCTTTTTACCCATTCGCCAAGTGTACAAGTTAGATGGGTCGATAACATATTCCTGTCATGTGACGCACATACCGTCTCCAGTGTCGTATAGAATATATCAGACGTGTTTTCCTGTGGAGGAATCGGTTGACCTATGACGTTGCGATCAAATGTTTTCGGTTGCCATTGGAGAAGCACGTCCTTTCGTCTACTAATCGCACGGTTTCGCGGTGCGGTCGCAAAACGCAGACACTAAACTTATTACAGTGAACAGAGACGTCAATGAACGAACGGACAGATCATAACTTTGCGAAAATAAATAAATTAAAGTTTTCATTCGAGGGAAGGCTGCTCACGCTAACCACGGGACCACGGTGGTCCTGAGTTTCCACTATCCTTGATGTTGCCTATCTTGCGCATGGACTACTCAGTTTGTATATTTCGATTATTTTTTTCATAGTTCCACACAACTTATTCATGTTTTGTCGATTGATCTGTGTTCAGTTTTTAAAGGCCTATCCACTGTGCCAACTTATAACTAAATCTGAGGGAGGTGCGATGGGGAGGTTTCCTTGTCAGTACTTATCATAGAAAATAATTCACACACCCTCTTTTACCATAGTCATTGCCACAGACCGGATTATAAGCATTGGCATGTTTCATATGCATTTGCATATTTGGTTCCTTTTCACCGGTTATTGCATATTTTAACTAAAAACTAGTAATGAAGCATATTTTCGCTCTATGTTTACAGTACTTTAAAAACGGGCGGTCTCTAGCTGGATCTTGTGTAGATGTCTCACAGATTGACCGCGACCTAGAATGCGTGTAATCGCTAACCGAGAGGCCACTGCCTAGAGAAATCAATTACAGAACAGGAAAAGGAACAGGCAGACAGGGTTAACGCTCCTGCCCCCGCTTAATCCCCTCTGCTGCCGTACCGTACCCGTCGGCAACAACTAAATTATACTACGCAAGCTTTTAGTCGCACGTGCATTGTTTCAGTTTAACTTTCTATTTACTGGTTCACAGTTAATTTGTCTACGACGAGTGTTATATAAAGAGTTGTGCGCCATGCCACCCGAAGAAAGAAACGTCGTTTAGTGGATGACCATCCTGGAACATTTAAACACGACAGAACTGTTTTGTATTGTCTAGTTTGCGAGAAAAACGTTTAGTGCAAAAAAAACTTGAAATAGACCAGTATGTCAGACAAGTCTTCATATCGCAGGAATGCAGAAGAAAGGACCACGACAACAACTTCTGACAACAGCAAGTTGCAGTGGCAGGGTAAAGGTCCAAAGATAACCAAAACAGTCGGTTTAACATGGATCTATGTGAACCATTCATTGCAAGGAATATTCCTCTTCACAAATTTACAAACGCTATCCTCAGAGGCTTCCTGTACAAATATTGCTTAAATCAATGAATGAACATTGCCTAAACATTACATACCGACAGTTTACGTAGATGTTCTGGAAGAAATACGCAATGTACTCAAGGACACCATTATCTGGATTTCAGCTGACGAAACTGCACACACTTGTG
This sequence comes from Schistocerca gregaria, assembly GCF_023897955.1. NCBI lineage: Eukaryota > Metazoa > Arthropoda > Insecta > Orthoptera > Acrididae > Schistocerca > Schistocerca gregaria. The sequence continues at coordinate 717,621,125 of NC_064921.1, read as the reverse complement.
GCCGTTACATTGCCAATTTAATTGTTGGTGCTTTAAAAGAAGAGCCTTCTTTTTAGTATTTAGCGGTCTGCAAAGAACATGAAAAAGTAAATCATTCAACGATCGCGATTTATGATTCAGGGTATTAGAAAAATATTACTGGAATCTTCTGCAGATGAAAAGGTGTTTGTGTTTATTTCATTTGCTGCTCCCTAGATATCAAAGCAGGAAAAGTCCTTCGAATATTGTATTCCAATGTGATACAGGTGGCATGCTTTGCTCATGGAGTACATCGCCTTGCTGAAGAAGAACGTTCCACGTTTGTGAATATAAATAAACTGATTTCATCCACAAATAAATTCTAAGGGCTGCTGCTTGCTTCAAGACCTATAAAGAAAAACTATCATAAGTGCCTTTACCTCCTGAATCAGCGGTAACTCGTGGGGGTACGTGGGTCGAATCTGTGTTGTTTTCACTATGAACATTTCGAGGCCATTGGAGGGGTAGTAAATGACTTCGATAGTGCAGAGGCTTTGGCCGTTGGTCAGTGTAAGGAAGATTTTAAGATTCCGGTACTAAAAAACGCACTGCTGTGATAAGCACTCAATATTCCCATACACCTGCAAGTATTAAAAAGCTTGCAACTCGAGGTTTGGCGTTGAATGAATCTATTCAGTTAATGAATAAAATTATTCTAACGTACTCCTCATTGTCAGGGATATTCCCAAGAAAACTTAAAGAAACGTTTGGAAAGATTTTAAACAATAACCAGACTTTGAACCCTTGTGCCAAATTGATAGTTTTATTAAAGGGATGGGGTAAGTGCCAACATAGCACTCAATTTCAAATACTGCCCTCTTACCTCAGTTGAGGTAGAACGGTCCTTTTCAGCTTATAAAAATGTTTTGAGTGATCGGAGACACAATCTTACTACCGAACAGTACTTGGTCGTTTATGTTGACGATAGTACAAAAATGTAAAATAATTGTACATGATGCTTTGATCCAATAGTATTGATTAAAAGTTAATGCTCTTCAAAGAAATTCATGACTGTATGTTTTTTTAAATAAAATATTACGGTGTACTTGAGCGTACCCCTCTGCTTGCGATATATCTCGAAGTTGGTCCTGTACATATCGATTGTTTCGCTGCATCGCATCCAATTGTTACCCACAACAATAGCAAAAAAGGAACAATTCTGGAAACATGGTATGCATCCCCATTTGCAAATTTTTGAAAAATGATCCCAGAAAGGCCCGCTTCCTAATCTCTACCAGAAAGTATTCAGAAAATGATATCAGCGTTTTAAATGTACCGATTTTTTGTGAGGTCGGCGCTCTTCCTCCTAATTGATATGCGTAAGTTAGACTTTGATATATAATGCACGCAGTCACTATCACATTTTAAAATTATTTTATCTTCCATATTTCGACACATGTCATGCATTTTTCATGCATGTTCGCATGCATATTTTAAGGTTTTTATGATGCATATAATCAGGTCTCCACTCATCATATTTCGCTGGATCTTTCTTAACTACAGGTTTAACACGCAGATACATCAGAATCCAGTTGATATGATTTTTGATATAGCTTTATTCGACAACAGTGGATTGACTTTTGTACTTCATAACCTCCACCTGCCCATTTTGTTATTGCATGACTTAAGTTTCTGGACTACCAGTTACATCAATAACTGGCTTAAGACCTTCTACTTAACCGGCCGCGGTGGCCGAGCAGTTCTAGGCGCTCCAGTCCGGAGCCGCACTGCAGCTACAGTCGCAGGTTCGAATCCTGCCTCGGGCATGGGTGTGTGTGATATCCTTAGGTTAGTTAGGTTTAAGTAGTTCTAAGTTCTAGGGGACTGATGATCACAGCAGTTGAGTCCCATAGTGCTCAGAGCCATTTGAACCATTTTTGAACTTCTACTTAATGTACAGGTACACTTTGTTTAAAATTCACTATTTATCCGTCCACTATCTCTTGAGTGTCCTGTTGAATACACCTTCTCAGTTGCCTAAATCCAGTTTTATACCAATTTTTTTTTAACTAGTTCCCTTCTGATAATATTTTCTGCCTTAATTGTCGAGTCTTGTGGTGTAATGCACCTTTTAAATACTTGTCATTAATATCTCGCTCATTTTATAATGTAAAAAATTCAGTTTTCAATCCATCAGGATTAGAGCTCTCACTTTTTATCTTAACTGCTGATTATCAGCTATCAATGCAAACTTTAATTAACGATTATCAGAATCTATCTTCTAGTGCAGATTTCGGTTCTGCAAGCATGCTTTTCACAGCGCTAAGAAAACTCAGTGCTTACTTCTCCCGATAGTCGCCTACCTTTTTTATTGATTTCTTCCTCTTTGTCATCCACAGAGATCTAATCATTTATCTCCACATTCCCATAGTTTCAACTTCTGTTTCGAAATGGTCTATTTTCACGGTTTTTATCTGCTAGGTACTTATTGTCGGTGGCTCTGCCGCCCACTGTGGGCACCACCGACGTTCATCAGCAACGTGCCCAGTGATAATTATAGACAGTACCGCATACCCACTTGAACTCACTAAATAGTACGAGTGAACAACCAAACCATTCAAGCTCACTCTACGAGCTCTACAGCTACAGTACTGGCCATTAATATTGCTAAACCAAGAAGAAATGCAGATGATAAACAGATATTCATTGGACAAATATATTAGAACTGGCATGTGATTACATTTTCAAGCAATTTGGGTGCACAGATCCTGAGAAATCAGTACCCAGAACAGCCACCTTTGGCCGTAATAAAGGTCTTGATACGCATGGGAATTGACTCAAACAGAGCTTGGATGGCGTATACATGTATAGCGGCCAATGCAGCTTCAACACGATACTGACTCGTATTGTGATGAGCCAGTTGCTCGGCCACCATTGACCAGAAGTTTTCAATTGGTGAGAGATCTGGAGAATGTGCTGGCCAGGGCAGCAGTCGAACATTTTCTGTATCCAGGAAGGCCAGTACAGGACATGCAACATGCGGTCGTGCACTATCCTGCTGAAATGTAGGGTTTCGCAGGGATCGAATGAAGGGGTAGAGCCACGGGTCGTAACACATCTGAAATGTAACGCCCACTGTTCAAAGTGTCGTCAGTGCGAACAAGAGGTGATCTAGACGTTTAACCAATGGCACCCCATACCATCACGCCGGGTGATATGCCAGTATGGCGATGACGAATACGCGCTTCCAGTGTGCGTTCACCGCGATGTCACCAAACACGGATGCGACCATCATGATGCTGTAAAGAGAACCTGGATTCATCCGAAAAAATGACGTTTTGCCATTCCTGCACCCAGATTCGTCGTTGAGCACACCATCGCAGGCTCTCCTGCCTGTGATGCAGCGTCAAGGGTAATCGCAGTCATGATCTTCAAGCTGAAAGTCCCTGCTGCAAACGTCGTCGAACTGTTCGTGCAGATGGTTGTTGTCTTGCACACGGACCCATCTGTTGGCTCGGGGATCCAGACATGGCTGCACGATCCGTTACAGCCATGCGAATAAGATGCCTGTCATTTCGACTGCTAGTGATATGAGGCCGTTGAGATCCAGGACGGCGTTCCGTATTACCCTCCTGAAGTCACCGATTCCATATTCTGCTAACAGTCATTGGATCTCGACCAACGCGAGCAGCAGTGTCGCGATACGATAAACCGCAATCGCGATAGGCTACAATGCGACCTTTATCAAAGTCGGAAACGTGATGGTGCGCATTTCTCCTCCTTACGCTAGGCATCACAACAACGTTTCACAAGGCAACGCCCGTCAACTGCTGTTTGTGTATGAGAAATCGGTTGGAAACTTTCCTCATGTCAGCATGTTGTATGTGTCGCCACCGGCGCCAACCTTGTGTGAATGCTCTGAAAAGCTAATCATTTGCATATAACAGCATCCTCTTCCTGTCGGTTAAATTTCGCGTATGTTGCACGTCATATTCGTGGTGCAGCAATTTTAATGGCCAGTAGTGTACGCCGCCCACACTGCCGTGAAGGCAGCCCTGTCGACATAGCGACCTCCAGGCAGCTGTCGGCACGCCGTCCGCTCAAGGCGTGCCCAGTGGCACAGCCGATGTCGTGAGAGATGCCCAGAACCAACCCCACGCCGAGATGAGCAGGGCAGCACCCTCAGTGCTGCATGCAGTTGGCTGAAGTCGTTGCACTACTGACCATCTGCTTGGCTATCATACTCGAATACTATCATATTCAGTTAACTTGCTATACGCTTCTGACAGATGGCCAATGGCGGTTCAGCTGCGCACAGTCCCAAACCTGGAAGCTCAAAGAATCTTAATTCTACTCCAGGTGCAATCACCAGTAGCAGGCGCCGAAAATAAATCACAATGTAATGCGCAGTGGTCGGTTAAGACGTCGACTCTGACTAAAATGCTCATCTCACTGCGTAAGATTCATTTAACTTCTTCCCTGCTAACGGTCTGTATAATATCCATATCCCAACGATTTTTATAAATTCAAAGAATAAATGTTATACCCTATTCCTAATTAATTTTGCACATTAAATTAAATAAAACTGTTTAATACTAAACTAGATGTCACATAGTGAAATATCTCTACTTCACAAGAGTACAACTGATTTAACGAACTGTTGTATATTCTAAAAACACAATATGCACATAATGCTTCCCGTCTAACTTTTCAGTAATTTCAGTTCAATAAAAGACTGACCTTCTGCAAAATGTAATATCACGTCTGTCGAATACGAACAGAAGAGCAAGACTGACGGTACATAATCTTAATAACATGTTCCTGCACTGCAGTAGTGGTATCCATATCATCATTGGCTGCCGTATTATAGCCCTACAGCCGTTGTTCATACAGCATAGTGCTAGCATTCAGATACGGAGTGGCCCGCAATAATCTGAAGCTTCCTGCCACAATTTTTACAAACATTGTAACATAACATTACCTCACTTGTAGTTTCGCTTCGCCATTCATCAGTATTAATCAAAAATTTCCTATCTATGTTATACATAAACATTAACATTTTGTTCTGATGGTGGTCGCAGGTGATTTGTTACAGCGTCAGTGTGTGTGTGTGTGTGTGTGTGTGTGTGTGTGTGTGTGTGTGTGTGTGTGTGCACAGAGGGGGGTGGGGAACTGTAGAGAGTTTAAAGCTTGACTATAGTAAGCAATTTCAGTTGGACGTAGGTTGCAATTGTTACTCATTGATGAAAAGGCTTGCAGACGATACACTGGAGTGGAGAGCTTCGTCAAACCAGTCTTCAGACTGAACACCGCAACAGCACAGAAACTGAGAAATAATGGAAGGTATAAAATGCAAAAAGAAACCATATCGATAAATTGCGAAATGTAAGCGGAAGCATGTAGTTGTTTGTAGTATTGTTTAAATGGGTAGGCAGAAACATCTGTACTTTGTAAAATGAGACTTAAAATTATGTAGAGCGCATTGTGTGCTTAACACAGCTAAAGAGTCTCAAAGATAAGACTGCCACCAAACTGAAATTGCGGTCGGCGCTATCGCTCGTAAGACAGGAAAAGAACCATTTACTGTCAGGTTTTGCTAAGACTGAACGAGAAGGAACGAGCTTTTTCAACATAGGGGTTCTGCTTCCTGTTTGTAGAAAAGCATTCACAAAGCACCTACTACTTGAAAGCAGTTCCAAATGAGTATTTGCTTGTAATTCAGAACCATCCCTTACATACATTTTAGAAGCCTCACATACTACCTCAGAGTTTATAAAACCATTGCCATGAAGCCTTACTGTCATTTGAAGCATGGCAAAATGTCACTGTGCACTACATTAGTGTTATTAACCGGAAGGTACACCTTCTTTTTCAGGCTTTATGTCTTGCCTTAAGCCTGTAGCTGTTGCCCTGTATTATAATATATCTCCAAAATTATCTGAGAAATGATTGTTTATTTTTGTTATATAAAGTGGTTTTCAGAAATATATCATGAAGTGCTTTGTTCAAACTTTCCAAAATTTTCTAACATTACGTTATATATAGAATTTTCCAGTGATGTACTGCAAGTGTTGGTCACATCATTTACTATACGAAATATAACTGTTGAATCTGGATGATTATAAACTTAGCATGCAATTCATACATTTTGGATATGGAGAAAGTTCCAGTTGTTACCTATATTGACAAGGAATACAAATACAAAAGTTTTGTTACTGTTAAATTTTGCAGGGATCAGAATTTTGAAGTTTGTGCAGCTGAAGTAGAATTTCTTGGGAAGTTAGTAGAAACAGTCACAATATAGTGGGTTCCACCAGGTAATTTTTGGTCATTCATTCAAAAACTCGATGCATTATTAAACTTTTTGGCTTATGAACGAAGTGAGGTAACACTAAGTTTTAGATTTTACCTGTTCTAGAGATATAGTTTAGTCATTAGCCACATCAAATGTTCTAAGCTCTCTCGTACAATCTGGAATAAGTTTACTGATAAAATATTTGTAGACTCTTCGAGATTTCATACTCATAATGTAACGCCTACTCGTAATTCAAGTCGTGAAGCTCAACCACTGGTGTTCAATATCAGTATACATGAGATAAATAGAAGGCCTGGTGTAACTGCAAGGGTAATAACGGAAAAAGAAATTTATTGAGGAATTCAAGAAGTATTTTTGAAATACACACCATCCACTTGTTGCTGATGAAAAATGTAATTTATGTTGTAACATAGTAAGAGGCAGCTATGAAAATTGTTGTTCTCAGCAATCAACTTGTGTAAGCAGGTTAAATGTCCCTATACCTTGTTTAGAAATGAAATCATAATATCATGCAAGACCAAAAGAAGTTTCAACTTAGCAACAAGGATCATAGGCGACGAAGGATTCAAACACATTATAAATTTTACTACAAAATTCTAAGGAAGATTATCTATCTGCAAGATTACACAGTAAGACATAAGACACCAAAAATGAATGAGGAAACTAGTTTATTCAAACATATTTGTATAAACTAACGAATGATGAAACCATTATTTAGGAAAACTTGAGTAGCTTTTTCTAGAATAAATAAGTGTGTGTATGAATTATATCTGTTGTTATTTCTAGAACATGCTGGGGAGATTTCAAAAACTTGGTATTTTCACAACTGCTTAACAGTACCCACATTTGTAAGTGTACTGTGTCATTATAAATTTTGATCTTTAAAAAAATTGTGAAAGCATGAATGTATCACTAGTAGCAAAAACAAGCTTTATAGAAACTTCAAAGGATGGACATTAGGGATGGACATTAGCTCGAAAAAGAGTCTGATACATTGTGTCACATGAATTCAGCAACCTATCACAAAATATAAAACTTTTTTGTGTTACGGTGAGTTTAAGATTATATTAAAGAATTTTCTATTGGCCATTGCCTTCTACACCTTTGGAAAGTATCTTTACAGCAACTCTTAAAATTAACTGTACACTGAATTTTATTCTCAAGTATATACTACAGTTGCCAAGAAAATGACAGCTCTGAATAAAATGATAAATCTACTACCCAGTCAGGAAAAAAAGCTCTTGCTACATATAGAAGCATAAAGTTCAAAATTCTCAAAGCCAATCAACATATTTTAATCAAAAAAATATGTACTTTGTAAGAAATCTCATTCCAAATTTTTTTCAACAGATCTGAAAATTCACAAAAATTATGTTGGTTCCACAGCTATGAAGAAATGTTATCTTAGGCTACTACTAATGACATTTGTGAACTGCATAGTAAGAAAGATTTTTTGGATATAAAGTTTAAGTGCTACATTTAGAACTCAGTAAATTATTGCATGACACACAATCTGATGTTATTTTAAAATACATTCATGAGCAGTTAGCTGTGCAGTGATATCCGATCTTTCAACACCTCCATAAAAAAATTTAGTCCTGGAACATGCTGAAAAATGCATTGTTTCAGAAAGAAATATGCTTACAGTGCTCTTCTTTCGATCTTTCTATGAGAGGATCATTAACAAAACCAAACATATCCTTCCATACAGCATGACTTAACAGCTTAACTAAAGATTTAAATAAATTATTGAAGCCCTCCAGCTTCGACTGTTGTTGGCAAACTGACTACTGAAATGAAAATTGCCACAGATAAAGCCAAGCTTGACGGATGTCAGAAAATAGGAAAGATATTGCTTTTAAAAACTATCACTTTTCCTCCTGACCAAAGACTCACATTGCCCGATATCACAAATCTTCACACTGACACTCTAGTAAAAGAAATGAGCCATATTACTGCACAGTTTCACAAGATATTAGTATGGCACGAAAAGTTGCAATTGATGAAACTCATGGCGGACATCGAAAAAGTTCAAGGAAGGGCAGCTCGTTCCACAAAATTTCGAGAGAACTGCCGGACGTCTGTAACTTCCTACCACAATGTTTCGTCAGAGTCTTCTGGCCATATACAGGTAATAGTTGCGAAAACGTACTGAGCTCTGGTTTTTATGGCCCCGCCGAATTATTGTAGCAGGAAGTTACAGACGCCCGCAGGTCCCCAGAAATTTTGTTGAACAATATCTACGACGGAAAAGTCTTAAGTCTCACAAGGGCACTTCATTTCGCACTATCGTAAAGTTGGGGAACGAGTGCCATGGATATGATACGCCTGTTGGGATGGCAATTATTAAAACAAAGAAGTTTTTCGTTGCGACAGGATCTCTTCTTGAAATTTCAGTCACCGATTTTCTTCTCCCAACGCAAAAATATTTCATTGGCACCATGCTACATGGGCATAAATAATCATTGTGACAAAATAAGAGAAATGATAGCTCGTACTGAAAGATTTAAGCGTTCGTTCCACTAACGCCGTTCGGGAATGGAATAGTAGAAGAATAGTTTGAAAGTTTCTTCATAATTTGCCAGACTCTTAACTGTGAATTGCAGTGTAGTCATGTAGATGTAGAAATTAAAGAGTATGTGACATTCTTGAGGATCGTTTTAAAGTAAAATTACTTCAGTAACAATTGGTAACATTCAACGAGAGACAATGCTCTCATTATCAGATTGTAAAAACATAAGTCATGTGGATAAAATACTAAAACACTTTATTTTTTTAACAACATTCAACAAGAGACATTGCTCTCATTATCAAATTATAAAGTCATGAGGATAAAACACTAAAACACTTTACTGTTTTAGTCTTGTGAGCTATGTTTCCATAACCTGAGAAAGACTGCATATAGGACACTAGTGCGCCCCTTGTTGAGTACTATTCTAGTCTTTGGGGTCCGCACCAGGCTGCATTAAAGGAAGACACCGAAGCAGTTCAGAGGACTCCTGGATTTGCTACCCACAGTTTGGAACAACACGTAGGTATTACAGAGATGCTTCAGAAACTGAAATGGGAACCAAGGAAAGCGATGATCCTTTCTAGGAGCACTGTTGAGAAAATTTACTGAACAATTACAGAATTTGCAGGCTGACTGCAGAACGGTTCTATTGCCACATGTACATTTCGTGTAAGGACCAGGCGGTAAGATGTGAGAAATTACGACTTGTACGGAGGCCTATAGTCAGTTGTCTCCCATCTCTCCATTTGGAACAAAGTGGAACAGGAAAGGAAGTGACTAGTAATGGCACATGGTACTCTCAGCCACGCACTATACGGTGGCTGGCGCAGTGTGTGTATAGATGAACATATAGAGAAGCACTGTCTCTCGAAATGCGCTGTTAAGCTTTATGTGGGACAGAAATATGGCTGAATGCTACCAATTGTTACTGAAAAATCATATCAGCCATTAACTTCCATCTGTAATGGATAATATTAAACAATTACTTTAGTTTCAGTTCTCAGCAAGATGAAGGCCTTGCTATGGCGAACTGCCCCAATGCATTTGTAGCTGCCATCTTAACTAGTCATTTTGAAATACATTTTATTAAATTCCCACCCACCCTCTAGCTAACAGTGTTTCTTTCTATGAACAGTACATTGGAGATACTATTATTACACTAAAAGGAGATGTGAATGACGTCATATCAATTTAATATCATCCCTTAAGGATGTTAAGTAACAGTTGTTATGTTTTTACAGTAATAATTGGTAGCATTTAACTGTAATTTTTGTCCTACATACATTTGAATAACGTGTTTCGAGAACCAATGCTCTCATCATCTGGTTGTAAAACTTTGATCATGAGGTTAAAACGCTAAAAGGTCTACCAACACAACTGCGGCGCTCATAAAATAAAATGTGGTAAAGACATATTGGACTACTGGCCCTTGTCTTAAAATCGACGATCTACTGTGTGTTCCAACAGTGTCAAGTTGATACTTCTGTAGAGGCCCGGTAGTTATTGTGAACTGACACGTCCGCGGTATTGCAGCATACGCGCATTAACTATTTCTGGGACACTATACAGTTTCCGCGAGGTCGACTCGATTCTTATTTTTGCACAGTCACGTGATATCAGTATAAGATTGAGAACCTTGTTAGATGCGCGAGCGAAGGTTTGTGGCAATGCATGCGCACTTAGTGGCGTTGCGTCAGTCACGCTGGACGGTTAAGCACTGTTAGGCGCGTCTTTCATGTTGCACGAGGAGCAATGCAACCTGTGCTATTCTGGGAAGCATTGCAACATTTCTCTCGGTGCTGGACCATTCCACAGCTATGCGTCATCACGTATGGGACAAGCGTGAGCGTGCTTTCGAGTTCTGTGACGTCAGTACAGCACCTGAAGAATTCTAACTCAATGCACGAAAATAGACCCAACTTTCACATGCAGCAGTGTGAGAGCAATGGCTCGTGCTGGGTTGCGTCCGGCTGTGGGTCGCAGTGGTGGTGGGGGCAGTGGCAGTGTTGGGCGTCGAGTGGCAGGATGTGTTTTTTATTAGCAATCTTTTGTTTAAGCTGTATTCCATCGATTTCCCTGACCAATAGGATGCCGCTAATTAAGAAAAACTACCCCATAAATGTGAATAATAACGATTTAATAAATTTGCATACATTTTTTATATCAATGCGGTGTTAGCAGTACAATAGTTAATGGGAGGGAGTGCGTGAGTGGGTGACATGGAGCAGAACAGCAGGTTAAGTGCTGAACACTGCGTTCATTTGCATAATTTTTATGTAAAACATAGTACAAAAGTTTAAGAGGGTGTGTGACAAAGAAGAATGCACCTGAAATGGCATTCAAAAGCATGTGAAATTCGAAAAGTGTACCAGGAAATGGTGGAGAGACATAACTATTAATTGATCAATTTAATTATGTAGTCAATGTGACCTAAATTATCTTCCCACCATTTTCTTAGGTTAATAGAGGTTGCATTGTCCTGGTGGAATTTGAACTTCCCACCAGGTGTAGTAATTCCCCAACAGAGGGTTTAACTAATTGATCAATTTAATTAAGTAGTCAATCAAATTGATAAGAGTGAGAGGGGGGCTTATTCCAACAACTCACACATGAATGTGTTCCTATAGCATCGAGGAGGAGGGGGTTGGGGGAGGGGGAGGGGAGGGGGTGGGGTATAATAGGTTAAGCACCTGTCAACAAAAGGAAACGTGGGTGACATGCAAAAGCACTTATCAGAACAATAGGTTAAGTACCTGCAGTCAAAGGACAACAATAGGTTTGCCACCTGAGTGCATACCTGCCCCTGAAGTAGGTAGCCCACACTAACGTGACTGCTTCTTAGTGGTTTGCCAAAATACAGGACTCCTAAATAACGAGATTATATATCCGTTTGGTCGAAACTCAGAGATCAATGTCAAATAATATGGTTTATAGTTCCTTATGCAAATTCATGAGGGTGGGAGGGGATGGGGGAACAATAGGTTAAGTGCAGCGACATGGGAAACACTTAACAGAGCAATAGGCTAAGGACCTGTCAATCAAAGGAGAACAGTAGGTTAAGTACCTGTCAATCAAAGGAGAACAATAGGTTTGCCCCTGCGTGTATACCTACCCTGATGTAGGCAACCTGCACTAACAAAATGCACCTTTATGAACATAGCCCCACTACTGACAACTTATGGCCATATGTTTTCGGTATGTGCAGTTTGTTCCTTTTCAGCGACTTTACTCAACTGCCTTGTCTAGTGTTGGCGGCTGAGTTGGTAATGCTGGTGGCAAGGTGGAAAGTTGGACGTTTCTTCGTTCCTGTGATTGTGAAATAATTTTTCCTTCTGTATTTTCGTCACCGAATAAACTGTCGATTTTCTTTTTTACTTGCATTTGAATTGCAGAAATAGCACTTAAAATTCATGAGTGATAAGCTGCAAATAAATTTAAAACATTAACGTATTTACAGTGCAAGAAGCAATCAAACTCACTTCAGGTACGATTATTATTAATGTCAGAATTTCCATGAGAATGCATTTTTCTATAATTGTGTTGGTTTCACACTCTGGTATTATTCATTCTGGTCTAATAATGCCTAGCAACAATAGTTTTTCTGTGTAGTAAATTCATTCATATTGCATATTTCGAGTTTTTTGTTCTTAATATGACATAGTTTACAATTTATCCTCAGTATTTATCATCTTTTTCTGCCCATAGTGAATAATATTATGCTATTGTGCATAATAGTGTATTTTCTGAATTTCGCCCCATAAAATATGGAATTTGCATAAGGAACAATAAACTGTTTTATTTTACAATGATCTCTGAGTTTCCCCCAAATGGAGATATAATCTCGTTTTTTAGGAGTGCTGTATTTTGGCAAAGCACTAAGAAGCAGTCACGTTTAAATCTCACTTCATCCTCCACGCTTATTTTACAGTTTTCTTCTTTGAATTTGGATTTGAGCTGAGGAAGTGATCAGAAATGGACGAGTGCGAATTTTTCGGGGCATCGTGATTATTGCCGAAAGGGCTGTTGGAATAAAAAGACGTGATATTATTCCGGTCGACAGAGAAGTTAGAACATTGTTTGGTGGCGAAATTACAAAAGATCTGGCATTATTCAACCATACGTTTTTTCAAAATTCTTGATTTAAGTGTGCATCTGTCACGTCTTGTAATATAGAACAATCATTTTATGCACTACTGCCCCGGCAAATAAACGCGTGAGCGTAAATGAGATGACTCTGGATTGTTATTTACTTATCGTACGACTTTTAATGCCAGGAGTCTTCGAAGAGATGTTCGCCTCATCTTTCATGCAGCTTTTTTCCTTCAATCAGAGACGCTTCGTCTTTGAGGGAACTGGAATCAAGGCGCTTTAGTCCGGAACCACGTGGCTGCTACGGTCGCAGGTTCGAATCCTGCCAAGGGCATGGATGTGTGTGTTGCCCTTAGGGTAGTTAGGTTTAAGTAGTTCTAAGTCTAGGGGACTGATGACCTCAGATTTTAAGTCACATAGTGCTCAGAGCCATTTGAACTATTTTTGGAACTGGAATCCGACAGGAAAGAAAAGAATTAGAAGAAATTGGCTGTGGCTTACAGTAAGGTATGAGCCCCGGTACTTGCCCTAATTGAAAATGAGAAACCGCAGAAAACCATTTTCAAAGTTTCCAGTGGATGGCTTCGCCTCACCTTGCGTCAAGAATCCCGGGATGTTAGTTCGACACCTCAATGCACAGAACTGCCCCGGTCGATGGAAAAAAATACAACCTAGTTATTGTACATTGTTTTCAAGTAAAATAAAACGCATCACAACAAAAAATGGAATTCTGGTCTGCACTTTTTCCTTTAATTGTGCATGTTTGATCATTTGATGGAGTATGAATGCTTGCGTATTTTAAGATTTAATTGAGCACGGAATTCTGGCTTCAATTATTATAGTACAGCAGGAGCGAACTGATTTTTTTGGGGGAGCGGGTTGGGAGGGAGGGGGGGAGGATGCAGCGCGCAGTTGGCTCAGGCGAATTCACGCAGTCAGCTGACAAAATCTTTTAGAAACGAATGAACTATAGACCGTGCCGTCATCACATGCCCCTTCTGCTCTCTACAAAATCCTCCCCACTGTTCCGCATATGAACCAGTTGTAGTAATAACTCACAACTTTGAGCAAATTCCTATAAGAAATGCAGCCATCGTCGTTTTGGCGTTATTTTTGTTGACTCACGCGATTTTTGATGACGCAGTCAAATCCAAGTGTATCTTAATGGCCTGATTGTAATTTAATGTCGTTCGTAATTTTGTTTACCGCTCCACTGCCTTCTTAATAGTGAAATATTGCAACTTCAGGATTTTGCCAGTCTCCAAATAACGACTCCAGTGTTAATAGTGGACTGCTGTAGAGAGGTGATTACGCTGTTATACACACAGTAACACCTACATATTTGTAACTTACAGAACGCTAGTGGACGAATCAGTTACCCCCTTTTTTTTCTAGTTACAAACTTACCCATGGTTAAAAACCATAACAGCATCACACAGTACAAAAACAATAAACGGCAGCAATTACATTAAATTTAGCTACAAGTAAGAAATGAACTGAGTAAGAAAACAACAGCTCAGTTCAAGTGATGTAGTGATTGGTACTGGCTAAAGTAGAGATGATCTATAGCCGATAATGCTATCGATATTTCGCTAGTTTAGATTTATCGATGACGTCGGTGGCAATCGATAATGCACGTACCTTTCCCGTCGTATGTTAGAAAACAAGAATATTTTTCAGTTCCGCGACATGGCAGCAAGGTCGTGCATACTAATTTCATTTAGGTGATATGAGGAATCAGGACTCCTCCTTCGCCTACGTCCTTGGACGAAGCACCTGGTAGTGTCAGCTTCGGTAGACGAAACATTAGGTTTGTGTAAAATATGGCAGCGCGGGAATAGCCGAGCGGTCCTAGGCGCTGCAGTCATGGACAGTGCGGCTGGTCCCGGCGAAGGTTCGAGTCCTCCCTCGGGTATGGGTGTGTGTATTTGTCCTTAGGATAATTTAGGTAAAGTAGGGTGTAAGCTGAGGGACTGATGACCTCAGCAGTTAAGTCCCATTAGGTTTCACACACTTGTAAAATATGCCACTGAAAACTAATCAAAGTTTCCTTACTGAGCTATAACAGTGTTTTAGGTTTTAGGGATTTTAAGAGTTTGAAGTTGCAAACAAAACTACGAGCTACAAATGTTTCTAAGACGCTCTAATGTTTAATTATGCTAGGTCACTTACTACTGCATGACTTCCTGGAACAAGTTTACTGGCAAAGTGTGCAGTTCTCGGTCATACACGTGTTATCTCTCCTTCGACTAGTTTCCAGGTTAGTCTGCATTGAAGAGTGTTATCTTCTGTCTGTTTAGCTGTTTCCTCACGTCCTAGCGTAGTCATGAAGTCATCCACTGCACAGGTCGCTTCTCACTCCTCAGCCAGTGTTCCGATCTGTCTGTGGCTGTTGTCAGTTCTGTTTCTTTTTCCGTATGTTGGTAGCATGAAGTGTTAACGCACGAGAACTGACGTAACACGTAAAAGATGGGTAAAAACTATATCCCTCTTCTACAAATTATGTGTGGTATATCCTTTTGTATGAATATTTAGACATGTGCTGGATCTAGAGATACGTATTCTAAGAGAAATTAATAGCAAACGTCTATGTATGAACGTGGAGATTGAGAACACAGGGCAGGTTTTGGTTCTTTAAAAGGCTACGTAAAACTAAAGGAACGCAAAAAGCAAAGTACGATAATTATGACACAAAAAATGGGAAGTGAGGGCAACCAGCCTTTTATTTTATACGACATTTGTTGCTCCATGATAGAGCAAAAAGTAGACTTGGAGGATAACATCCCGGGCGCTAAGTAAAACACAAAAATCCTACAGACAAAATAGTTAGCCATAGAGCAACGAGTACTAGGGTGAAACTTAAGTACAACTAGAACGTCTTTGGTTAGAAGGAATATTGGTGTGGGAGTTCAATATATTCCGGTTAGCTTACCCAAGAGTGCAGCAAAAACAAACGATTAGGAAGTTATTGGAGAGCAATAGTATCTGAAGGACAATAAATACACGCCATAAATTACTTGTTGAGGAGCAGGTGGAGAAAATGAAGCACCTATTACTTCTAATTTTCTTATGCTCAGGGTGGAACATTATGAGTCGTAAAAAAACTTCTTTCTTTATAAGTCTCCACAGGAGAGCAAGATACACAATTCTGACACTCATTTAAGGCTAACATCCATGTAAATAAAATTCCTATGCTCAGTGTATTAGACATACGCTGAACAGCCAAAGAAACTGGTACACCTGCCTAATAGTGCAGGGCCCCGGCGAACACGCAGAAGTGCCGCAACACTACGTGTCATGGCGTCAACTAATGTCTGAAGTAGTGTTTGAGGGAACTGACACCATAAACCCTGCAGGACTGTCCATAAATCCGTAAGAGTACGAGGGGGTGGAGATCTCTTCTGAACAGCACATTGCAAGGAATCCCAGATATGCTCAGTTATGTTTGGGGAGTTTGTTGGCCAGCGGAAGTGTTTAAACTCAGAAGAATGTCCTGGAGCACTGTGTAGCAATTCTGGACCCGTGGAGTGTCGCATTGTCCTCCTTGAATTGCCCAAGCTCGTCAGAATGTCGCGCGGTTCCAGACTGAAGCGCCTAGAACCGCTCGGCCACAGCAACCGGCCCTTTCGACCGCATTGTGGCTTAGAGGATGATGTTTTTTCACTTTCTCCGTATGCGAAATCTTAGGTAGGGCTCCTCTTGAAACACCAAACACTTCGGATACCTTAGTTACAGAAACAGCTAGCATAAGAGCGCCAACAGTTTGCCCAGGTCCGACTTCACTTATCTCCGACGTAATGCACTCAGAATTACAAAGAACCCTGTTCTGACCACGACTGACACTTGCTACTTACTGCGGCCATTGCACAGGTGCTTCCCATGGTCAGATTCAACAGCGCAACCTTCAAGCTTGGCTACCTTCTTCATTTACGTTCAAGCATTCATTTTTCGTGGTGTTTCCATATTTTTGTCCCACCTCTGCACGGGGTGGGAACAGCCTCAGATGTTCAGTGATCACTGTGACGGACAAGGGGATGTTGTGTACTCGTGTGAGAATGTGTTGGCAGCATGTTACACAGTTTGAAAGAGTCTTCATTATGGTCCTCCATTTGGCTATTTGGTCTAATACTGCAGTATCCAGATTTCATTCGAATTTGACAGTGGTCCGAAGTTGGACTGCACGAGAAACGACATGCATGCTCATCGGCAGGGTTCAGGTCGACTATATAGGACCATTAGAAAGGAGAATCGCTGTACTATGTACTAATCACATCGTAACCCCACCATATATGCGGCTACTATCCGTGCGAAAGTAATGGCCTCCTTGCAACATTCTGTGCCATTCCACACTACTAGTGGGAGTCTAGCACCAGCCATACTAGCGAATTACCAACCCATGCGTAGTGGTCCGTTAGTAACACAACACAAACGAGTACGTTTGGAGCGGTGCCATAGTCAGAAAGCATAGACTGCTGATGAAAGTTCTCACGTTGTGTTTAGCGATGAATAGTGATTCTGCATTACCACAGCCGACCATCGTCGGGCGAGTATGGCAGCGATCAGGTGAGAGGCCCCATTCTTCCAAAGTTTTGGAGAAGCGCAGCGATAATACTTCGAGCATCATGGTGTCGAGAGCCACATCATGATTGACAGAGCTGCGTTGGCACAACTGTACGTCACGGACATCCTGAATCTTTGTGTGCCACCTCTCGCGTAGTAGTATAGTGGTGCCATTTTTCAAGAGGAGAATGCTTGTTGACCAGTGGCACATGACTCTATGAACTCTCTGTGTGATCTTGAGGTACTCAACTGGCCAGAGAGATCACCAGATTTGTCTCCGATAGAACGCGTGTGGAACCAGCTCGGAGGTCAGGTCAGTCCCAGTCCAATATCCAGGAAATCAGGTACCAGATAAAACAGTTGTCGGTCTGATTGCTTCAGGCACCCTTCCAAAAAGAACCAGTCAATGCATCCATGACAGAGGGGATGGAGGGTCGTATTAAGTGGACTCAAACTGCCGAGTACGTTGTAAGTTTCTCTAAAGCTGCGAAGTGTCATTTTCTGTCCTTGATCCTTTCTTTGTCAGGCAATGTATCTAGATACATACTCAAGCATCTACTTCTTTTGCTGATGAATCGCGCCATCCGTATTGCTTAATGTATTTCTGTTGGTTACATTGATGACATTTTCCAGTTACTGCCATCATCAGATCATGTAATTAACCCCAAAGTAATTTCAGAATGAGACATGTTTTATAAAGTATACAGCAAAAGGGTACCTATAAACTTGGAGTGGTTGGAGGGAACAAACTGAGAACAGGAATCCATACCCGCAACGTCGTCTAAGGACGTTAAAGATCTTCGAATTGAAGAGGTAAAACGTTGCCGCTGGGTCGCTTACATCTGGAAACAAAATATGCTGAGGTGCTACAAGTGCAGCTTATTGCAGTGTACCTAGAGCATTTAAGAGTTTAGATGGTGTTGAACTCACCCACTCTTGTCACAGCACTTGCAGCTTACTAAGGGGTGACATAGCAGCTGCGCAGACCGCTGTAACGTCGACGCTCTGTAGCTTCATTGGATGACATAGATATTGGATGCAATTTGTCGGCATCAGGTTGTTACACACAGTACACGTTGTGTCAATAATGCCTGGCTTTTCTGTCGCATGTGATCGGTGCGTTTAAATCTGTTTGCGGTAACTAAACGTTTGCTTTAAGCGATTTAAGGAAATCATGGTGAACTACACTCATGCTCATAAATTAAGGGTAATTGCAGAATGTGGTGCCACACAACGTGGCACTACACAAAACTGGCGCTTATAGCATAGGCACATAGGGAAAAAACACGGCACAGATCTGTAAGTCCGCGGTATTGGTGATAAATTGAGAAAACCGTCCCGAAACATATGTACTACAGAACGCCATTGTTTCCTGCGCATGTACCCATACATCAATATGGGATATGATCACCACGCACACCTACACAGGCCAAACAACGGGTTGGCATACTCTGGATCAGGCGGTCAAGCAGCTGCTGGGGTATAGCCTCCCATTCTTGCACCAGTGCTTGTCGGAGCTCCAGAAGTGTCGTAGGAATATGAAGACGTGCAGCGATACGTCGACCGAGAGCATCCCAGACGTCCTCGATGGGGTTTAGGTCTGGAGAACAGGTAGGCCACTCCATTCGCCTGATATCTTCTGTTTACAGGTCCCGATACACCTGACCTTTTACAGTTCCTCTGTCAAAGACATGCAGGGATGTACGTGTACCAATCATAATCCCACCCAATACCATCAAACCATGACCTCTATACAGCTCCCTTTCCAGTAAATTAAGAGGTTAGTATTTCATTCCTGGTTGACGGCAGATGAAAACCCGGCAAGAATCACTGTTCAGACTATACCTGAGACCACTGTTCCAATGATCATGTACTATGTTGTTGCTCGGTGGCCGTGCGGTTCTAGGCGCTTCAGTCCGGAACCGCATGACTGCTACGGTCGTAGGTTCGAATCCTGCCTAGGGCATGGATGTGTGTGATGTCATTAGGCTTAAGTAGTTCTAAGTTCTAGGGGATTGATGACCTCAGATGTTAAGTCCTTTAGTGCTCAGAGCCATTTAAACCATTTGACCTATGTTGTTGACACCAGGCTTTACGGGCTCTACTGTGACCAGGGGTCAGTGGAATGCACCTTCCAGGTCTCCGGGCGAATAAACCATGACTGTTCAGTCGTTTGTAGACTGTGTGTCTTTAGACAACTGTTCCAGTGGTTGCGGTAAGGTCCCGAGCAAGGCTACCTGCAGTACTCTGTGGCCGTCTACGGACGCTGATGGTGAGATATCGGTCTTCTTGTGGTGTTGTACACCGTGGACGTCCCGTACTGTAGCGCCTGGAAACGTTTCCTGTCTGCTGGAATCGTTGCCATATCCTTGAGATCACATTTAGCGGTACACAGAGGGCCCATGCTAGGACCTGCTGTGTTTGAGTAGCCTCCAGTCGCTCTAGTATTCTACCCCTCATAACGTTATCAATATGTGTTCTTTGAGCCATTTTCAACACATGGTTACCATTAGCACGTCTGAAAACATCTGCACACTTACTCGCAGTACCGTACTCTGACATGCACCAACACATCTGTGCGTATGTCGACTGCTGCCAGTGCCACCGTGCGACGACCGCAGGTCAAATGCACCGCATGGTCATACCACGAGGTAATATACACCCGCAAACCACCCACCACAGCGTCGTTTCACCATGTGTCAGTATTATCCTTAATTTGTGAGCATAAGTGTAGATGTGGATAGCTAGACGAGGATCTGAGCCACTGTCCTCCATTGAGCTGACTACTGCTCCACCTCGAGCGATACCGCCCTACTTATATTTCCATTTCTAAACTTCTTAAATACGTGACAGAGAAAGCAACAGTTCTATCGTGCTGGGTCAATGAAGAGACATTTATTCCATGGGTTTCACTCGGAACTTAATTAGTTCCATGAGAAATCTGTGTGTGGGATTGTGCGGCTAATTCACTGTTTGTCGATTTTTACCAACCCATCTTCAATATCTACATCTACATCGGTACTCTGCAGATCACATCCATGTGCCTGGCAGAGGGTTCATCGAACCACCTTCACAATTCTATTGTTCCAATCTCGTATAGCACGCGGAGAAAACGAACACCCATATCTTTCCGTGCGAACTGTGATTTCCTTTATTTTATTATGGTGATCGTTTCTCCCTACGTTGGTCGACGTCAACATATTTTCACAATTGGAGGAGGAAGTTGGTGATTGGATTTTCACGAGAAGATTCCGCCACAGCGAAAAACGCCCTTGTTTTAATGATGTCCACCTCAAATGCTGATCATTTCAGTGACTCTCCCCATTTTGCGATAATACTAAACCCGTTGCCCTTATTTGAGCTTTTTCGATGTACTTCGTCAATCATTCCATTAAGGATCCCACACCGCGCAGCAGTATTTTAAAAGAGGACGGACGAGCATAGTGTAGGCAGTCTCTTTAGCATATCTGTTACATTTTCTGTGTCCTGCCAATAAAACGCAGTCTTTGGTTAGCCTTCCGCACAACATTTTCTATGTGTTTCCTTCCAATTTAAGTTGTTCGTAATTGTAATTCCTAGGTATTTAGTTGAATTTACGGTCTTTAGATTTGACTGATTTATCGTGTAACAGAAGTTTAACGAGTTTCTTTTAGCACTAATGTGGATGACCTCACACTTTTCACTATTTACGGTCAACTGCCAATTTTCGCACCATCCAGATATCTTTTCTAAACCGTTCTGCAATTTGTTTTGATCTTATGATGACTTTACTAGTCGTTAAACGACAGCGTCATCTGCAAACAACCTGAGACGGCTGCTCAGATTGTCTTCAAAATCGTTTATAGAGATAAAGAACAGCAAAGGGCCTGTAACACTACCTTGGGAAACGCCAGAAGTCACTTCTGTTTTACTCCATGACTGTCCGTCAGTTATTAAGAACTGTGACGTCTCTGACAGGAAATCACGAATCCAGTCACACAGCTGAGACAATATTACATAAGCACGCAATTTCACTACAAGCCACTCTCGTGGTACAGTGTTAAAAGCCTTCCGGAAATCCAGAAATACAGAATCAATTTGAAATCCCGTGTCAATAGCACTCAACATTTCGTGCGAGTAAGGAGCTAGTTGTGTTTCACAGGAATGATGTTTTCTAAATCCGTGCTGATTGTGTGTCAATAGACCGTTTTCTTCTAGGTAATTCGTAATGTTAGAACATAATATATGTTCCAAAATCCTGCTGCGTATCGACGTCAATGATATGGGCCTGTAATTTTGTGGATTACTCCTACAACCTTTCTTGAATATTAGTGTGACCTGTACAACTTCCCAGTCGTTGGGTAGAGATAGTTCGTCGAGCGAACGGTTGTATACGATGGAGCTATTGTATCAGCATACTCTAAAAGGAACCTAACTGGTGTACTATCTGGACCGATAGACTTGCTTTTGTAAGTGATTTAAGTTGCTTCAGTACTCTGAGGATAGCTACTTCTACGTTACTCATGTAGGCAGCTCAATTTCCATAATTACGAAATTGTACCAACAATGTCTTCAAAAAGATTCGTATGAAAATGTTATGCACGAAATCGAATAAACAAGGCTACAGAGACTGTTTGTTGAACCTGCAGGGGGAAGCATACTGAACACTTGTAACAAAAGCCTTCATGAGTTTCTCTGTGCTACTGCGAAATTCTGCCATCCTATCTGAAAAACCTGAACTACAATACAATAGTGACAATCGTCTCAATCGTATGGAGTTTGCGATATCCTCTTTTTCTAACGATACATACCGGAAGCGTGGAAAACGGACAGTAGGTGGCTGTAGATCTGGCATTCTGATTAGTCAAACATGGTGGTATCGATATCAAATGGACAGATCTGGGATTGTTAGTTAGGTGATAGAAACACGATTCTTCAGATACTCCAGTCATCAGTATTGTGACTGGTTTGATGTGGCCTACAACGAATTTGTCTCTTGTACCAACACCTTCGTCTGACAGTAGCACTTGCACCCTTCACCCTCTATTATTGTTCCTGTCTCTGTCTCTCCCTATAGTATTAACTCTCTGCAGCTCCCTCTGCTACCATGGAAATATTCTCCGATGTCGTAACAGATGTCCTATCGCCCTGTCCATTCCTCTTGTTAGTATTTTCCATATGTTCCCTTCTTTGCCTATTCTGCGGGGAACCTCATCTTTTCTTTTCTTTTCTTATCAGTCCACACAGCTTTCAACATCCTTCTGTAGCCCCATATCTCAAACTCTTCGATTCTCTTCTTTTCCAGTTTGCCCAAATTATTAACTACAGTAAACTGCTTTCTTCCAAACGGATATTTTTAGAAATTTCTTCCTCAAAAAAAAAAAAAAAAAAAGGTTCAAATGGCTCTGAGCACTATGGGACTCAACTGCTGTGGTCATTAGTCCCCTAGAACTTAGAACTACTTAAACCTAACTAACCTAAGGACATCACACACATCCATGCCCGAGGCAGGATTCGAACCTGCGACCGTAGCAGTCACACGGTTCCGGACTGCGCGCCTAGAACCGCGAGACCACTGCGGCCGGCTTTCTTCCTCAAAGTAAGTCTTATTTTTAATACTGGTAGACTTTTTATGGCCAGGAATGGCCACTTTGCCTCTGATAGTCGGCTTAGAATACCCTCATTGCTTCGTGCGTCGTGTGTTGTGTTGCTATGAAGGTAGCAGTATTCATTCAGATCGTCCACCCCGTGGTAACCACATCTTATATTATGTTTATCGCTAATATCATTTCGGGTGCTCCTCATTATTTTTGCCTTTACCGTCAGTCCGTATTCTGAGCTCATTTATTCCGCTCAGTGTGTACCGTACGTCTTCCCCGCTTTTATCTATGTCATCTGCGAATCTTATCAATGTACTCTTTCTCCCCGAATTATAATCCCATTTCTGAACCTTTCTTTTATTTCCGTCATTGTTTCTTCGGTATACAGACTGAACGTTAACGGCGAATTGCACCAATTTTAATCTGGGTATTTCGTTTGTGGTTTTCCACTCTTATGGTTCCCTCATGGTTGTTGAACATTTTGTACATTACCCAGACGTCACTACAGCTTACTCCTACTGTTCTAAGAATTTCGAACATCTTGCACCATTTTACTTGCATTGTCGCACTCTTTCTAGGCCGATAAAGCCATGAAAGAGTCGTGATTTTTCTTAAGTCTTGTTTCCATAATCAGTCTCAACGTCAGAGCTGTCACTGATGCCTTAACCTTTCCGAAAGCTCAACCATCATCTAACAGAGCCTCAGTTTTCTTTTCCATTCTTCTGTATATTATTCTTGTCAGCTACATGGATATATGAGGTGTAAAGCTGATAGTCCTATAGTTTTCTTACTTATGTGCCTTTGCTACTTTTAGTACTGAGCGGATGGTACTTTACGAAAGTCTTGTGTTATGCCCCCAGTCTCAGACTTATAGACCCCTCACACCAACTTCCAAAGGAAATTTATCTATTGCTTCTGCCTTATTTTGTCGCATTGTTTTCCAAAGAAAGTCTGACTGTAATAATAAATAATTTATATCTTCCCTATCGATTCCCGTTTCTTCTTCTATCACTACTTCAGACAGTCTCTCCAACTCTAAGAGGCCTTCAGTGACTCTTTCCACCTATTCGCTCTCTCCAGTGCGTTTAACAGTGGAATTGCCATTGGTCTCTTATGGTTGATTCTCTTGCTTTTAATTTCACCGAAGACTGTTTTGATTTTTCTGTGTGCTGAATCGGTCCTTACGACGACCATTTTCTTCTTGATTCTGCACACTTTTCTTGCAGCCATTGTGTCGTGGTTTTCCTGAATTTATTATTAAATTCAGTTAGTCTTTCTCCTCTCTCTTTCCTACTGCCAAGCCCATATTCTCCCGTAACTCATTCTCCTATTACTTCCCCCACACGACATTCCAATCCCACATGATTATTAGATTTCATCTCTCTTTACATACTGAATTACCAGTTCAGTATCCTCTTCATCTCTTCATCTTCTGCATGCGATGTTGAGCTATCGTTTACAGCGTTAGTATGATGTCGACTTTGATGAGAGAAACCCCGTCACTAATCGATTCACAATAGCTCACCCTTTGCCCGACTTTTCTATTCGTAACGAATCCTGCTCCCGTTGTACCATTTTTTGCTGCTGTTAATATTACGCTATATTCATCTGATTACAGATCCTTATTTCCTTTCCGTTTCACTCCACTGGCTCCCACTATATGTAGATTCTGCGTTTGCATGTTCCTTTTCATACTTTATAGCATTCCTACAACGTTCAAATTTCTGAAATTCCATGCTCCGATTGATACAATGTTTGTTGGTCCTGCGTTGGTTGTTCCAGGTTTTTCTCATGATCATCTCGCCCTTGGCAGTCCCCTCCCGGAGATCCGAGTGGGGGATTAATCTGGAGCCTTTATCGATCATCATGACACTTTTTCAATTGCAGGCCACATATCCCGTGGATACACATAGCCTTCTGCGTCCTCATGCCCTTGAACATTGCTGATTCTTCCGTGATTTAGAGGCGATTTCACAATCCAAAGAGCAAGAGTGCCCTGACTCCTCCGTCCGTTCCTCCGCACTCTTTGATGAGCGTGGTGTTAAACCGGACGAAAGGGGTACCATTTCTAAGGACCACCGAGTTCTAAGCGTCTACGAGGAAATCTGTAGTTCAATTCTTGCTCAACGATGTGATTGGTGCACAGTATGGCGATCTTCACTTCTGATGATCAGAAGAGATCGGCCAGAACCTTGACTAGCAGCTCGCCCTCACGTTCCCACACAGTCCAACGTCGTGTAACTAACGTCCGTATGCTCCATAAGTCCTGATATTCCACGATTCAACCAGAAGGCGAAATGGAGACCCAGTAGGAGGCTCCTTCAAGAGGCTGTTGGATGCTGATGTCACTGTCTGATACCAGTACGAGGAACATCTGTGAGCTATATTGCAACCACTCTACAACTGACACTGGTCACGCTCTTTATACACCATAAACGACCTGATAACAACACTAAACACGAAAAACGCTAATGCATTCCGTTGGCCTCTCTACTTGTCACAAAAATTACTTCGCTAATCATTTAAATATCCGTCGATAGCGCGTACGAGTGTGACACTGCATTGATGTCCGACCTCGTCTTATGGGTAATTCAGTTTTTCTGTTAGACAATGTAAATAATATACTTTTTTAAGTCCACGTAAAGAGAAACATTTCTTACATTTACCTATCTAAATAAACATTCTTCCCACTTATCATTTTGTAATTTACACTCAAGAACACCTTGTTTGAAACACAATCACTGACAGAGACTGTTTTATACCATTACCAGGCGATTCCGTTCGCAGTATGGCTACCTACTTCCTTGGCCATACTTCAAGTTTCTGCCACTAATGTTGCTGTTGTCACAGCACTACACTTACTGGCGATGATAGAAAATACATAAATCCAAGATAACAGCAGCTACGCCACCCTTACTTACCACGTGGAGAGACATGCCCCGCTTATGTAAGGTGTCATTATCATCACGTGAAATGCCACGTTTCTCCTTGTCCCCTTCACTCCTCCCTATCCTCTCTCCAGGCAATATCTGTACAGTATTAATGCAGCCAGTCACACCATAGTAACTTAGTGGGCATTATTGTGCCGTCACAATAGGACCAAAGTCCTGCTTAAAAGTATCTGAATGATCTTAATCTCTTGCGCCGTGTTTTAACTCATATATTTAAAAAAGTAAGTAAAAGTTTTATTTTGCAGTATTTCCACAACTAAAATACGTCATCGAAACACACACTCACACACACACACACACACACACACACACACACACACACACACACACACACCTCACTTGCTATTAGGCGTAAAGGAAGTCAAATTAATATTTTCCGATCCAAATTATTGTGTGATGCATGTGAAGTGTGACAATGTTCTTTTCAAATCTAAAATGTCTGATTGAACTTACTCATTTTGAGAAGACCGTAGAAGCGATCTCTCTTACTTGCTAAAAATACTCAAGAGAATGGATCGTATAAAAACCTATTTATGTAAGACTACTGGTTTCGACAGGCTTTGCTGTCATCTTCAGTTCTATAACAAAGGTCATATATATGGAATATGTCTCACAACATTAGTTAAAACGTAATATTTGAGATAAAAGTTTAAGTTGACATTGCAAGAAACGGAACTGGAACTGTACATTTACGTATCTTAAAAAGGCTGTTTTCTATGGAACGTGTTTATTTTATATTGGACCTCATAACAAGCACGTTCTCATGTGGATAAAAATAAAAATCAGCACATTATAAATGGTTTGTCATAACGAAAATATTTAAAAACATAAAATACCGTGTGCCAATATATATATACACTCCTGGAAATGGAAAAAAGAACACATTGACACCGGTGTGTCAGACCCACCATACTTGCTCCGGACACTGCCAGAGGGCTGTACAAGCAATGATCACACGCACCGCACAGCGGACACACCAGCAACCGCGGTGTTGGCCGTCGAATGGCGGTAGCTGCGCAGCATTTGTGCACCGCCGCCGTCAGTGTCAGCCAGTTTGCCGTGGCATACGGAGCTCCATCGCAGTCTTTAACACTGGTAGCATGCCGCGACAGCGTGGTCGTGAACCGTATGTGCAGTTGACGGACTTTGAGCGAGGGCGTATAGTGGGCATGCGGGAGGCCGGGTGGACGTACCGCCGAATTGCTCAACACGTGGGGCGTGAGGTCTCCACAGTACATCGATGTTGTCGCCAGTGGTCGGCGGAAGGTGCACGTGCCCGTCGGCCTGGGACCGCACCGCAGCGACGCACGGATGCACGCCAAGACCGTAGGATCCTACGCAGTGCCTTAGGGGACCGCACCGCCACTTCCCAGCAAATTAGGGACACTGTTGCTCCTGGGGTATCGGCGAGGACCATTCGCAATCGTCTCCATGAAGCTGGGCTACGGTCCCGCACACCGTTAGGCCGTCTTCCGCTCACGCCCCAACATCGTGCAGCCCGCCTCCAGTGGTGTCGCGACAGGCGTGAATGGAGGGACGAATGGAGACTTGTCGTCTTCAGCGATGAGATTCGCTTCTGCCTTGGTGCCAATGATGGTCGTATGCGTGTTTGGCGCCGTGCAGGTGAGCGCCACAATCAGGACTGCATACGACCGAGGCACACAGGGCCAACACCCGGCATCATGGTGTGGGGAGCGATCTCCTACACTGGCCGTACACCTCTGGTGATCGTCGAGGGGACACTGAATAGTGCACGGTACATCCAAACCGTCATCGAACCCATCGTTCTACCATTCCTAGACCGGCAAGGGAACTTGCTGATCCAACAGGACAATGCACGTCCGCATGTATCCCGTGCCACCCAACGTGCTCTACAAGGTGTAAGTCAACTACCCTGGCCAGCAAGATCTCCGCATCTGTCCCCCATTGAGCATGTTTGGGACTGGATGAAGCGTCGTCTCACGCGGTCTGCACGTCCAGCACGAACGCTGGTCCAACTGAGGCGCCAGGTGGAAATGGCATGGCAAGCCGTTCCACAGGACTACATCCAGCATCTTTACGATCGTCTCCATGGGAGAATAGCAGCCTGCACTGCTGCGAAAGGTGGATATACACTGTACTAGTGCCGACATTGTGCATGCTCTGTTGCCTGTGTCTACGTGCCTGTGGTTCTGTCAGTGTAATCATGTGATGTATCTGACACCAGGAATGTGTCAATAAGTTTCCCCTTTCTGGGACAATGAATTCACGGTGTTCTTATTTCAATTTCCAGGAGTATATATATATATATATATATATATATATATATATATATATATATATATATATATATATATATCAGCTCCAAGTCCAGCTTATGTCGACAGATGTGCTAGTGTCTATTGTGTTTTTGTGATGTAGTATCTGAAAGTGATATATGTATATATACAAATTGGCGTGAGGTACAAGTAAAATGAACATATTTCATAAAAAACCTTTTTTTAAGGTAAGTAAATGTGCAGTTCCAGTTCCGTTTTTTGTAATATCAAACTAAAATTTTTATATCAAATATTACGTTTTAACTAATCTTATAAGACGCATTCCATGTATATTCACTTTGTTGAAAACCTGAAGATTAAAACAAAGCCTGCCGAAATCGGTCGTCTTAAATAAATAAATATTTATGTAAGTAGCAACTAAAAGGTCTGCAAAAATACGTCAGTTATAAAAATGCAATGTTTACATCAAGTGTCACATTTTTGTTTTACACACACACACACACACACACACACACGTAAAATTACTTCCAAACATGATTGTGAATTTTAAAGTAGGTGCCTCAATTATGTTTCCATGCCTATATAGCTATAGATAACATGTTAAATAGACAGTTGACATTTCAAGTTAGGCCTAGATGTGCTGTGTAGTAAAATAACCAGACTACGCTTATAACAGTAGCACACAAATGTTGGTAACAATACTACGATAAGCAGGCATACACTCAAAGAAATACGGAGTCGGAATTAGTGCCAGCTATTGCAAGACGCAATTAATTCCAGTTTGAGGCCGACTCTTGGAGTTAGGCACAACACACATTCAAGTAAAACGTTTCCACATCTAAATTGTTCTATGATGCCTGTCAGGTGTTGCAATAGTATCTACAAGTCAAAAATATACCTGCAGGAGGTTGGCATTTCAATCTGAGTTACGTTATTGGCGGTTAATAAATTTTTTCAGTGATTTTTCATATTATTAGTAAGCACCTTTCAGGAGCGAGGGGACAAAGATAATGCATCACGTTTTACGCTGTAAAAATTAATGTGCCATTACCGGCCTAAAATTGGTTTTTATTTTACATTTGAACTAGAAATATGTGCAACATGCACTTTTCAACAATTACTAACCAGAACTGTGATGTGAAAGCACTCTAAAGCGTTTAGGAGCTGTAATTCTTATAGCCAGTACCTAAATAATACTAATATCTAATCAAAATAAACAATGTAGAAACAAACTCTCTCTCTATCACACACAGACACACACACACACACACACACACACACACACACACA
Organism: Schistocerca gregaria; assembly: GCF_023897955.1. Classification (NCBI taxonomy): domain Eukaryota; kingdom Metazoa; phylum Arthropoda; class Insecta; order Orthoptera; family Acrididae; genus Schistocerca; species Schistocerca gregaria. The sequence continues at coordinate 717,591,612 of NC_064921.1, read as the reverse complement.
CACACACACACGCATACATACATGCTGCATAGCCGAAAGATAAAAGGTATTAGGTAGTAAGGAAGATGGTGTTTCAATGTAACACTTCAACTGCATATTTTCGATACCGCATTAGCAGAATAATTTCATTGTTTACTTTAATCACTACACGACCAAATTCGTTTGTGTTAAAAAGAAACGCAGATGAAAACATTCAATGACAATGGTAGGACAAGGGTGAGACGAAAGGCCGACATCCTGAAAACGAATTGTTTCTCGCCAAAATAAAATTATTTATCATAAAAAATAAAGCTGTAGAATGTAAAACACTTGGAGGTTTCATCGTAATGTGCAAGTACAACTACAGATCTCCAATCATAAACGAAAACTCAAACTTTGCATCAAAATTGTTGTTGTTGTTGTGATCTTCAGTCCTGAGACTGGTTTTATGCAGCTCTCCATGCTACTCTATCCTGTGCAAGCTGCTTCATCTCCCAGTACCCACTGCAACCTACATCCCTCTGAATCTGCTTAGTGTATTCATCTCTTGGTCTCCCTCTACAATTTTTACCCTCCACGCTGCTCTCCAATACTAAATTGGTGATCCCTTGATACCTCAGAACATGTCCTACGAACCGATCCCTTCTTCTAGTCATGCTGTGCCACAAACTCGTCTTCTCCCCAATTCTATTCAATACCTCCTAATTAGTTATGTTATCTTCAGCATTGTGTCTTAAGCATGCAACAAGTTGTCTAATATCAGATTAACTGAGCTATTAAAGGATAGACAGTTTTGAGCGAAAAAGTCTACATTTTGCAATTCCTTTTGTGCAAATCACCGCCAAGTCTGTGCTGATCTGAAGTTACAGTTTTGACATTCACAAACAAACACAGTCACTTATTATACCCAGCGGATGGTAATTAACCGAACATTTCGCCAAAAATATTACAAAACGTGTTACTTGTAACAGACTGCTCGCCCAAATATTCCACAGCTCCAGCCCAAGAAAATTTAGCTCTAGGTACTGACTTGTAAAATATGCCACACAGATTTTAGCTAATTCAAAAGTCACATTTTATTAGGAATTTCACGTGTTTGTCTATTCCGCTCGTTAGCGATAATTTTACTGCTCTCCATGGTCAAATTTAGCTGTTAATTCCACAAAAGTATTACATCTTTTCAGAGTTTCACCTGATGAATTCTGATCTCCAAACGTAAAGTAGACTTCACAAACGAATTCCTTAGCCTACATAATACTTTGCACTGACTGTCTGATATACATCATAGCTAATGATCTATCGGTATAAGCCCATACTGTCCTATGTGATTTACTATGCAGTAATCACAACGTCTTTTCAGAGCTCTTTATAAAATGAATAACTTTAGAAACCGACAAATATCAAAATAATTCGCTCTTTAAATAATTGAATTATCGTAAAATGTTTCTTGTTTCTCAGTACCATAAACTAGCTAATATCGCTTTACAAAACTTCCCTTGAGGGTATGACTCACTCTCATTGTAAATATATACTTCATATGATAATTTCACACACAACTTTAATAGACGTAAAAGTATTCACTTATCGTGTTACCTCTCATTTGCACTTTCATTCGCACTTAAAGTGAACATATTAAACTGGCAGTAAGTAATAAAAGACATAATATTCACAAAAATAAAGTTTTATTTTTAAATGCCATTGTTTTTATTGCTTACGATTTCCCATTTTGTGTAACGTTGACCCTTTCGGCTACAGCCATTATCACTTGGAACTAACAGGTTTGCTCGATTGGAACCCCACATCTATCACGCTAAAATCATGACTAATTATTTATATGCATCTATCTGCTCTCATCGGGCTTCTATACAGGTGATGCAAGGCGATATGACTCAGTTGTCTGTATTTAATTGGTGCCACTATTTTACCGGAATTTGCCTAATCAGATAGTTTTCTAAGCAATTTTGCCAACGATAGCAGGTAAAGTTCGAGGCACTGTCTGAGTAAGACATTGGTTTCCTCACTGTGGAAAATGTAGTCATCTAACAGCCTTCGAATTACAGTGGTACTGGTAGCTCTTTTGATAGCATACATTTTAACATATTATGAAAGTAAATCATAAAATGCTACCATATTTTTAAACCTTTTCAGTGCCTTGGGCAAGAGTCGATACGCATCTGTTGCAGTGGGTTCTAATAGTCAATTGTGTATAATTCACTCTTCCAACAACGATCGGAGACTTAGCCTTCTGTCAGATACCACAAGGTATTAGCAAAGTTCGTACTTTCTTGTATATGTTAGCAATATGTGCCTATTTTGCGTGCACATTTTGTGGTACAAGTGCCCCTATGCATAGTGGGTTACCATGTGAAGTTATCCTCACAGCCAGACGAGTGGCTGGTCTGTGGATTGTTGCAGTAGAACGGAACGTCATCGACAATAGTATAACGCTCAGGTAACGTTTTGATTCGTTCCTTGTTGTGCTTGTTATCAACCTACACTCCGCCTAGGAACAGTGCTCTGTAACCTGGCCATATTATTCCATAAGTGTAAGTAATATTTCCGGCGGGTTTAATCTTTTATCAATAACACTCTTAGATTGGTCTACTGATCATTTACTTCATGTATTTGTTCCAAGTCTTCAGGCAGTCTAGAGAGAGCATCCGCTATTATGTTACCTTTACCTTTTAAGTGGATTATCCCACTCTTGAAGAAATAATGCCCCTTTAGCTAACTGTGGATGCAAAAGTTTACATATCATTAAGAAACCCAGAGAATAATGGTCGCAATATACTTTCGTATGGGTCGCTGCTAAATAGTAATGAAACATTCAGAATGCCCATTCAACAGCAACAGCTTCCAACACGTTGGCTGAATATCTTCCTTCACGTTGAGACAGGAGGCTACTTGCAAATAGCTACAGTGGTACAGAATGAAGGTTTCCCACTTATTTCTCTCATTTGAAATAAGCAAGAACCAAGCCCAACATGACGCATCAGTTATAAGTCAAAAACTAATTATCATGTCAGGATGGTAAAGCAGTTTTGAATTTACTAATATATAAAGTTATCAAAATCTCTTTAGAAATCACTAGACCAATGCCGCTGAACATTATTTCTTAATAGATACAACAGAGGTTCAGAATTAACCATTTTATCTGGCAGAAATCGTCGATAAAAGGAAACAAGACCGATAAATCCTTCATTGGTTTTTTGTATGAGGAGAAGCTGACTTTTCACATATTATTTCATGAGGTGTTATGAAATACAGGTAAGCATGGAACTTGATCTGCTGATGGACAAATTTAAAGTTTTTGGAATTGACAGTGACATCAACCTTTGAAAACTTACACAATATCTTGTTAATTAGCTCTATAGACTAGATCATGGCCTAGATCATCCATGAACAGCGTTACTTCATTTAGCATTTCCGGTCCTAAAGCAGAACCAATTGCGGTCATGGAAACAGCCAGGCGATGTTTAGACCAAAAGACAGAAATCTAAATTTGTAACTTCTTTCCACATAAATAAAGGTTGCATGTTTTTGACACAAGTTATTACAGTTGCAGGTGAAGTAGCTGGAGCTATGGGGCAAGTAATTAAGTTGTTACGGTTGCGGAGCACGTTGTTACAGGCCAGGGACATGTTGCTACAAATGCAAGGCCAGTTGTTACAGTTGCAGGACAAAATTCTACAGCCCTGGGGAAAGCTCATACAATTTATGTGTGTACACAACATCAAAACTTTATGTACAATACTTCCACACCTGCTTCCACATCTGATTCCACATCTACTTCACATATATTAGAGAAGTAATGAAAGGAATACAGTCCTCCCACGTAGCTGACATTTGCTTGTACGGCATTACCTTGACCTTTCAGTTCAAATCATTTTTATCTTCTGCTGTTATGAAAACACTTGTTCGACCTATATTTGAGTATTGCTCATCAGCGTGGGATCCGTACCAGATCAGGTTGACAGAGGAGATAGAGAAGATCCAAAGAAGAGCGGCGCGTTTCGTCACAGGGTTATTTGGTAGGCGTGATAGCGTTACGGAGATGTTTAGCAAACTCAAAGTGGCAGACTCTGCAAGAGAGGCGCTCTGCATCGCGGTGTGGCTTGCTGTCCAGGTTTCGAGAGGGTGCGTTTCTGGATGAGGTATCGAATATATTGCTTCCCCCTACTTATACCTCCCGAGGAGATCACGAATGTAAAATTAGAGAGATTTGAGCGCGCACGGAGGCTTTACGGCAGTCGTTCTTCCCACGAACCATACGTGACTGGAGCAGGAAAGGGAGGTAATGACAGTGGGACGTAAAGTGCCCTCCGCCACACATCGTTGGATGGATTGCGGAGTACAAACGTAGATGTAGAAGTAGAAACTACATCACACTTATGTGAAATAGCGTAATGAACAGTGGCAATGCACGTTCATATAGGTAAGAAACGATGATTTCTTTGCTTTCAGAGTCATGCAAACATTATAACACCTCCATGATAATTTTATCTTATAGTCAAGATGCTTGTCCCCCTCCGGCTAAAAGGTACTTGCTAATGTAAAGAATCGCTGAAAACTCAATAAAGAAGACAGAGGATGTCAGTTTATTCTATGAACAAACAGTAATATACTTCACATTGAAATACCAACACCCTTCACCTATTTTTGACTGAGGGATAATATCGTAATAATTAGGAAGAATAATGGAACAATGTAAATGTGTTTATGTATAATTTGTGCGTGTGTTGTGCCTTACTCCAAGAGTCTGCCTCAAATCGTAATTAATTGCATTCTTCCAATAGCTGGCAGTAATTCAACCTGTTTGTGTGAATGTCGACTTAGCATAGTATTTTAAACAACATATGTTTTATGCTGTTACAAGTCTAGTCAGGTTATTTTTACTACATAGCACATTTAGGCCTAAGCTGAAATGTCAACTGTTTGTTTTGCATGTTTTTTGTAACTACGTAGACATAGAACTGGTGTACTTACTTCAGAGTTCACAACCATATTTTAGGGAGTGATCTGACAGACACGTGTGTGTGGAAAATAACACTGTGACACTTGACACAAACGTATTTTTTGTATTTTGACGTATTAACACTTGACAAGTATCATACAACAGTTTAGATGTGGAAAATAATTAATTTGAGGCATCGTTATGCGTTACATCAATGTTTTTCAATCTGTTGTTCCGTGACAATCGTCTGCCATGGCAGAAACGTCACACGGAGGTAGCAAGGTTTAGGTTCAGATGGCTCTGAGCACTATGGGACTTGACATCCGAGGTCATCAGTCCCCTAGAACTTCGTTCAGATATGATACTTATTTGTAATAATGAACATGAATTTAATTTAAGCCTGTTGAACTCTTCAAATATGTAAGGACTTGACACTGAAGAGAAGTGATGCGATGTCTATCGAACTTTTCCTACGTTTGCGGAGCGAAATTAGGTGGCGAGGGTAACTACAGACTTTATTCACAAGTTCATCTATGAGAGATCTGTAGGAAGAGGGGGAAGGAACACATTAATTTCCGGGTGGGAACGGCAGTCCGGGGACAGCGTCTTGTGCAGTACTGACAACTCATTTTTCGTGCCTATCATCTTCTGTGGTAACCATGCCACCCGGAATTAGAACAATTCGTCAAAGCGAATTTAAAAGATTCTCACGCAGATATGTGATACAAAGTGGCTGCAACAACAAACACACAGTTCACCACGGTTGCTAGAATGCATTTCTGTAAATGTCCTTCGAACCAAACAATAGATCGCTAGGACTTGTAGCAGCGAAAGAAGATATGAAGTACGAGTACACCAGTTTCTACCGAGCGGATCTGGGACGCTTGGCTGACCTCAGATTTCAACCGACACACTCTGTATTTTCGTACCCCTTTGGCTTGATCGGAATTCCTAAAAGATCGTCGTTGTATGTCAGCAGGTTCATTTCTCATTTCTGTCGTGTTGTTAATAGTGATTGTCGTGAAGTGAATAATTGTTATTTTGATAGCGCTTAATAAAAGAGTTGAAAAATCTTCAGAAAAACCAGCATTATAAATTGTAGTAAAATATAGAAAATATTATCGCAATTAATTAAAAAGAAATGTTGTCTTTCTTCTGAAACTGGATGAAAGTAAATGAAACAACCCAGTGCATGTCAGAATACTAGAGGTTCCACGAAAACTCAGGCCGAAGAATAGTGAAATTTAATTTTTATTAAAATTATGCAAATCCTTGTTTAGCATTAATTCTGAATTGAATAGAACATAGTATGTTTTGTAATAAATACACCGTGTAACGATCAATGAACGGAAAACCTGAAAATTGTTCTCAGGAACTGATCTATGGCAAACTGAACGATACCCAATAAATAACTTTGAGAGATTCGGAAAATAGGTCTACTTTTTCACAAATTGACTCTACAGCGGGACCTTACTTAAAGAGTATAACTTGCTTATGAATTTTACCCTGCAATGCGAAACACTCGTCATGCGAAACATGCTTTTCTGTAGGAATTATCATGAAAATAGGGTAATTCCTTCCATTCCGAAAAAATACTAAAACAATTTATAAAATGCTAATATAACGGGTAATAATGCACATCATTTTCTTTACAAGAAAGTTGTCTATAGACATCAGCTTTTTGCCTACATTTCAAAATGTGTGGTAAACACAGAAAATGTCTAGCTGAATGAAACCTCTCCATGTACTGGTTAATGGGAACCTATACTGAATTCGTGTTGGTTAACGACAATGAATCTGAAATGGAATTCATAAACAGGTATTTCAAGGCCACGAATTAACAAGTGTTTTTGAAGTTTCGAGAGGTTGGAGCATCGTCACGGAGAACTTTGAACGTCGTCGAGCAGAGCGGAATGGAGATATCGGAGAAACAATTTCTGAGCGAGGATTCGCTAACAGTAAACTGAAAACTACACTGCCGATGGCACTGTCATTTCTCGGAGCTTCTGGGCTCAACGTCAAAGAATAGAAAGTGACTTACCGCCCAATCATAACATCTGAAGAGGTTCTGTCTAGGTCAGAAGGTGGATTTCTAAATGATACCGAAGACTAAAAAAAGTGACACCGAACAGACTCGCTATGCGAAACATTGCTCGTTAAGTGAGTCAGTCTTTTACAAAACTACGTTGCATATTGCTTGTTTTGCAAATCACTACTTACAGAAGTACTTTGTTCGTCTAATAATAACACCGATGTAGACATTACGCGATTTCTTTCCCTGCAGCTTCTGTTATCTCATTGCCATTTGTTTCTGTCACGAGTGCCGCTTAGCCACAAAAAAGTAAGCAGAGATTGTAGATCCTACGCTACAATAAAATTCAGTTTCAATGAGAAGGCTGCGTCTGTTTAATTATTAATGATTTGTTGAATCGTGGTTCTGTGTTTCAGACACTAACAACCAAATCATTTCCTAATCTGAATTATATTTCTCTTCTTAATTTTTATGTTCGAAGAGGACACTGATTCACAAAGGCAGGAATTCACCAATAATTTCAAAGCTCTCCTTGCCAGCTGTGGGTATTCTTCTCTTTTCTTCATCCAGAAGACGTTACTTTTTAGCGAATTAAATCCCAGTTTAGGTATGTCCTCAGCAAGTATATATAGTATCCATCTATCACCGATTTCAGATCACAGTTCAGTTTTGGAATTTAATAGTTCCTCTTTTAAATTATGGAAGCTCTTTATCATGCAAAGAATATGAAACTTACTGCCACCAACTGGTCTATTGCAATTTCGTCGGCAATAATCTGAAAGCAAGGTAAAGAGTCAAACGTTATCTTTTGTAAAGACGTTGATAACAAAAGAAATTTTGAGAGGAATCTTTTGATTTTATCCTTGGCTGGTACAATGTTTTCCACCCTCCCTTGGAAGTTTTTGTCTAAAATATTGAGATGGTTCAAAAGATGAGGGGCGAATTTTAATGTTAATAGCAAAAAAGGGTCACAAAAATCATTCACATTAGACTATTGCAAAAACATCAACGGTTCAGCTTTCCGTTCCAGAACTAGTGTAAGCATCTTTCCTTTGGAAAGCTACATGACCTCTGCATGACAAAGGAGATTTTAATGGGGCCAACCCATGTCCTCACAAATAGTTCTTAACAGACGACACTACAACCCTTTACCTGTAATAGAATTTGCAGCTTTGAACACCTCTTGAAGCTCATCATTTAAAGCAGAAGGTAAAACCGTGACTGCCAGTGTTTGTCGATAAAGGAAGCACTGTGTCCAAGAAACATGTGGCATTATTGACTTCAATTTCGCAACGAGCCCATTTCTTTGCCAGTCATAGCTTTAGTACTATAACTACAAATGGCGACAAATTTTGTCCAATCAGTATTGCAGTTGTAAGTGCTTACCATGAACGTGTTTTACAAACTCTGGCCATTAGTGTTCGCAGGAGGTGCTCTGCAGAATAAAAGGTCTGCTATGATTCTTTCATCTGCTTCAAAGCTAGATTCATCAGACTACAAAGCAAAATGTGGGCTCTTATTTAATTTTTCGTCTAATTGTCCTCCAATGTCACAAACCGTATGGCTTATTCTGGGTGCAGTGGTATTATCAGATAGTGGTATGATTTTTAGCTTGTTTGCCTTCCTGTTACCTTACATAATCCATCAATTTCCATGGCTGCTGTATGAGGCTTCCCTGCTTTAGCGACTCGGTATGCCACTCGCTCGTTGAGAAAGGATACCTAAAATCAAATAAAAATATTGTTAAATCAGGGAAAACAAATAAATAATCAGTAATATATTATTGATTTCAATAAATAAATATCAGTACTATTTTATTACCAGAATCATAGGTCACTTAAGCTCGTAAATTAAGGATAATTGCAGAATGTGGTGCCACAAAACGTGGCACTACACAAAACTGGCACTAATAGCATGGGCACATAGGAACACAGACGACACAGATACGTAAGTCCACGGTATTGGTGATAAGTTGAGAAAAACGTAAATCGTCCCGAAACATATGTACTACAGAACGTCATTCTTTCCTGCTCGTGTACCCCGACATCAGTATGGGATATCCTCACCATGCACACGTACGCAGGCCATACAACCGGGTGGCATACTCTGGATCAGGTGGTCGAGCAGCTGTTGGAGTGCAGCCTCCCATTCTTGCACCAGTGCGTGACGGAGCTCCTGAAGTGTCGTAGGGGTGTGAAGACGTGCAGCGATACGTCGACCGAGAGCATCGCAGACGTGCTCGATGGGGTTTAGGTCTGGAGAACAGGCAGGCCACTCCATTCGCCTGATATCTTCTGTTTCAAGGTACTCCTCCACGATGGCAGCTCAGTGGGGCCGTGCGTTATGATCCATGACGAGGAATGTGGGACCCACTGCACCCCTGAAAAGGCGCACATACTGACGGAAAATGACGTCTCGATACACCTGACCTGTTACACTTCCTCTGTCAAAGACATGCGGGGGTGTACGTGCACGAATCATAATCCCACCCAACACCATCAAACCACGACCCCATACAGGTCAAAGGATAGTAAGGGGTTGGTATCTCATTCCTGGTTCACGGCAGATGAAAACCCGGAGAGAATCACTGTTCAGACTATACCTGGACTCGTCCGTGAACATAACCTGGGACCACTGTACCAACGATCATGTACTGTGTTCTTGACACCAGGCTTTACGGGCTCTCCTGTGACCAGGGGTCATGGAATGCACCTTGCAGGTCTCCGGGCCAATAAATCATGTCTGTTCAGTCTTCTGTAGAATGTGTGTCTGGAGACAACTGTTCCAGTGGCTGCGGTAAGGTTCCGAGCAAGGCTACCTGCAGTACTCCGTGACCGTCTGCGGGCACTGATTTTGAGATATCGGTCTTCTTGTGGTGTTGTGCACTGTGAATGTCCCGCACTGTAGCGCCTGGATACGTTTCCTTTCTGCTGGAATCGTTGCCATAATATTGAGATCACACTTTGTGACACACGGACGGCCCGTGCTACGATCTGCTGTGTTTGACCAGCCTCCACTCGCCCTAGTATTCTACCCCTCATATCGTTATCAGTATGTGTTCTTTGAGCCACTTTCAATACACAGTCACCATTAGCACGTCTGAAAACGTCTGCACACTTACTCGGTGCACCGTACTCTGACGTGCACCAACACACCTCTGCATATGTGGGCTGCTGCTAGCGCCACCGTGCAACTACCGCAAGTCAAATGCACCGCATGGTCATACCCCGAGGTGATTTAAACCCGCAAACCGCGCACCAGAACGTTGTTTCACCATGTATCAGCATTATCCTTAATTTATGATGATGAGTGTAGTTTGCTGCTGGTAAGCGTTTTCAGTTTCCTTTCGAAAAAATCCAACTGTTTATCAGCTCCCCTGGAATGTTTAGTTGAGAAGTGTTGCATAAGCTTTGATGATTTCATACTCTCAAGTGACACATTCGGGTTCATTTTCCATGTCAGTTAAACCATACTTTGAATAAATGTCGTTATAAGGTCTACTTCTATTCGATTTTGATTCGCTTCCGCCACTGCCACCTGTACCAAACTTGCAGGGCTGCGCATATCTTTTGAGAAACGTCTACATTGTATGCTCGCTCAAAGATAAGGGCAAATAATCACGTCTGTACTCGCTGGCATACTGCGACAGGTCCTTAACAGTGAACGAAAACGCACACCTATGCGACCGCTGACCGTATCTCGACCCCTCACCTCCACCGCGGCAAAGAATACGGGCTGTGTGAGGAAAGTGATGAGACTGATATTTTATCTACCGAAGTTATTATTTTTTTCAAACAACAGTATTGTCCCCTTCAAATTATTTCCCTTCGGCAGCTGTACACAGACGGACTCGTTGTTCGTCTTAGAAGCAGCACTGAAAGGCTTCAGCTGGAAGAGCCTTTAACACATCGGCCACATTCTTTCGAATGCTCTTCACAATACCAAAATGACGACCTTTTCAGACTTTTTTTCAATTTCGGAAAAGAAAAAAGTCACAAGTGCTTAGATCAGCGAATAGGGGGAGTGAGGGGAGGGGGGGAGGGGGGTTGTGGAACAACAGGAATGCCTTTAGAGATAGAAAATTCCGTGACGGAAGTGATCGTGCGACATGGGGCGCTGTCATGATGAGGTATCCATTTGTGTGCAAAGTCCGGTCTCACGTGATTCATCCTTTTCCCGAACCTTTAAAACATTTGCTTGACCGTTTGTCCTGGAGAAGCAAATTCTTTATCCCGAGCCTTTAAAACATTTGCTTGACCGTTCGTCCTGGAGGAACAAATTCTTTAAGCGCGACACCGATGCTGTCCAAGAAGCAAATAAGAGTTTTTTTATCCAGAATTCATCGCCTATGACCGCACGAGTGAACCACACACGGTTACTGGCAATCCTCTCATTAAAATCAACGTACACGTTTCTTAGACTGTCCCTGATTGGTTGTGAGATTTCCCGGCACCATTTCCGCACGAACCTTTCGCATGTGAAAAACTTCGGTTAAAATTTGATGTGCCGTGGAAGTGTTTAGCAGGTCACCCATCATCCTACTCGTACAAACATACCGTCATTTGACCAACGGGCAGACTCTCGAATGGACGACATAGTAATAAACATTCCTGCCGTAGAGAAACAACTGAAAGATTTCAAATGAAATAAATCACCAGATTCGGATGGAATACCAGTTCGATTTTACGAAGAGTATTCTACGAAATTGGGCTCTTATCTAGGTTGTATTTTTTGTGAATCTCTTGCCTAGCACAAAGTCCCAAGCGACAGAAAAAAGCGAAGTTGTGGTATCGATAGCAACGATGCCGCGGCGTAGGCGCAAGTTGGTAAGCTGGCACTACAAGACACCGACGACAGTGCACTCTAGCCGGCACTGTGGAGCTCTACGAGCGTAGCTCCAGATTCAGCCCATTTCATCAAGAGCAGACGGCCTGGAAACATCACTTCAGAAGGTGTTGGCTTGCTGCTGAGACTTTGTACAACTTACGACGGGACTATGGTTCCGCATCTGCTCGTGCGCTGCAAAGTTATGTAACTATTTATTAACTTGTACTTGCCTATAGTAAACATTTATAATTTTACACGCAGTACCGAAGTGTTTTACCTCTCCTGCTCCTAATCGCTTTCGTCATTCTGCCAACCTTTCAGTTTTCAGAAGCAGACCCACGCACCGCCTTCCAGGCGGGATACAAAACAGGTGACTTCAGTGCAGGCTATAAGAAGGGTAAAAGAACGGACCCAAAAAATTACAGACCAATTGCCTTAACTTTGTTTTTTTGCCTAATCCTTGAACGTATTCTTAGTTCGAATAAAATAAAATTTCTTGAGACTGAGAAGATTATACCCAAGAATGAGCACGGTTTCAGAAAGCATTGCTCGTGCGAAACTCAGCTTGTACTTTTCTCTCATGATATACTTCGAATTATGTATGAAGGACAACGGACAGATTCCATATTTATAGGTTTCCAGAAAGCATTTCACACTGTGCCCAATGCAGGTCATTAACGAAGGTTCGAGCATATGGAAAAGTTAACATCTGAGGTCATCAGTCCCTTAGACTTAGAACTACATAACCTAACTAACCGAAGGACATCACACACATCCATGCCCGAGGCAGGATTCGAACCTGCGGCTGTAGCGGTCGCGCGGTTCCGGACTGAAGCGCCTAGAACCGCTCGGCCACAACGGCCGGCTAAGTAATAGAACCTAGTATGTTGTCCCAGAAGGCGAGTGTTCATCACAGACGGGCGTCTTCAGTAGTGCCCCAGGGAAGTGCGGTAGGATCACTGTTGTTCTCTATGTACATAAATGTTCGGCGGAGTGGATGGGCAGCAATCTGCGGTTGTTTGCTGATTATGCTGTGGTGTACGGGAAGGTTTCGAAACTAAGTCACTGTAGTAGCATATAAGACGACTAATACATAATTTCTAGTTGGTGTGATGAATGGCAGCTAGCTCTAAATGTTGAAAAATGTTAGTTACTGCGTATGAGTAGGAAGAACAAGCCTATAATATTTGGTGACAATATTATTAGTGTCCTGCTTGGCGGAGTCATGTCGTTTAAATATCTGGGCACAGCGGTGCAAATGGATGTGAAATGGAACGAGCATGTGGAAATGTGGTAGGGAAGGCGAATTGTCGACTTCGGTTTATTGGGAGAATTTTAGGAAAGAGGGTTACACTTGTAAGGGAGGTCGCATATAGGTCGCTGTTGCGACGTGTTCTTGAGTACTGCACGCGTGTTTGGGATCCGTAGGATTGAAGGAAGACATCGAAGCAATTCAGCGGCGGGTTGCTAGACTTGTCACTGGTAGATTCGAATAACACATGTTACGAAGATACTTCGGGAACTCAAACAGGAATCCTAACAGAGAAGGCGATGTTCTTTTCGAGAAACACAATTGAGAAAATTTAGAGAACTGGTGTCTGAAGCTGACTGCCGAAAGATTCCACTGCCGCCAACATACATTGTGCCTTAGGATCATGAGGATAAAATTCGAGAAATTATGGTTTTATACGGAAGCATATACAAGTCGTGTTTTCCTCGCTCTATTTGCTAGTGGAACAGGAAAAGAAAAGATTAGTAGTGGTACAGTGTACTCTCCGCCATGCACCGTACGCTGGCTTGCGGAGTATCCATGTAGATGTAGATGTATTTTTAAACGTCGGTCTGATCTCACAAGAGCACGCAAATATTCGATGTTTTCGTTGGTTCTTGAAGGTCTCCCTGAGCGGGGTCCATCTTCAACGTATTCTTGGCCTTCCAAAAACGATTTGTGCCAGCAAAGAACTTGTACTCTTGTTATGGAATATTACCCATAGGCCTGTTTCAACTTCCCCCAAAAGTCACACTTGCGAATCTCCCAAGTTTAAGACAAAATTTGATGATGTAACGTTGCTCTAAATTCCGTTGTTCGATTTTCGTAACACACAACAAAAATACAACTACACTGGTGCCGCTCTCAAAAATCACGTGATGGCTGTACGGAGTTGAAACTCGGACTGAGCGTCTGGACGTGATGAACACACGGGTCTACACAAGTAGAACAACATAGCGTTGCCAGATTGGTCGCAGTGTTGTCAATCTCATTACTTTTGTCGCACACCTCGTGTATCACTGCCTGTAGAGCATTGTGACTGCCGTTCACAGTGCACTTTTCTCAAGCAGTATACTACCAATAAGAATAAAATATAATACATTGCCTTTGAAATCACCGAGTCAGTTTTATTATGGTTCTGTGGGATCGCAAGAATTTTGTTTCTTGTACATGTAGTGCAGAAATCGAACATTGCATGTTCACTGATCCTACTTAACCTTTAAGTTCATATCACCTAAAATTTGCACTGCAAACACTACATACATGGAAGGTGCTATTGATGTGTGGTTTTCGCAGAATGGACTGGTATCATGGACGTGTATTGTTAACCAGTCAATAGATTATAATACTTAGAAAGCGTATTTTTTTGCTAACATATATTTTTTTAAAAAATGGAACAATGCCAACTGACATTAACGAACTGAAGGTAGGGTAAATTAGAATGTCAGTGGTCTTCGTTGCAGGATTCTAGTGCAAGTCGTTTACGAGCTATCGTATTTTCAAAAGATTCTACACCGAAGCTAGTGCAATACCTATGGTAGCACACAGTAAACAACTTGCATACACTAATTATGCGGATTCTGACAAGTAAGACACAGTCTGATCACCACAGGTTGTGTTCAAAATTATCGCCGGCAGCGTCTAAACATTCATGGTGGTGTCTGTTTGTTCTATATCGTGTCTCCCTATCACTTTCGCGCAACGACGCTCTGAGTGTGGTTTTAGGGAACTGACTAGTTTGAACCTGGGACCTGTTGCTGGTAAGGAGACGCCAGACCACACATGACATGTAGAATTCAGAAGAGTTCAGTGAGACTAGCGATGATATAACCAAATACTAAATGATCTCAGCACTCCCTGTAAAAGAATCTTAATACTAACTAAATTTAATGGAAGAGGTTCAAGGCTTTCCTATTTTTAGTTAGCTGGTAAAATAACGTCGAAAACGCAGTTAAGTTTACCATTGGAAATTGTATTCTACTCACAAAACATCGTTTATAAATTGCACTATTGATAAAAGGAAATGTTTTAATACAGGATGGTAAAACCCAACTGCGTTCAACAAAAATGTGAACGAATATTCCCTGAATGGGTTTCCAAGTTCTACAGTCGATCGAAGGATCACCTATGCCATATCACATCTATAATCTAGGTTTAATTTAAGTTTCACAAAATAGAAAATTATCAAAATGGTCTACAGTGACCCTCAATTATCTTTAATTACTTATATAACTTGTAAATTACAGTGGCTGATGTGGCTTCTCAATAACTATATAACAGAAAGATCATCGCGTTCAGATTTTTACTTCAAGTGGCAAATGTGAATTCCATTAGCTTTAATTTACGAGCGACACTAGTATTACGCAAAAGGGGGTGTAACAGATGAGACTTCTGCAGTTCTGAGGGAAGCCTTATGCGCTCAAAAATGCGGCATCGCGTGCGTTCATTACCTTGTGGTGTTTAGGCAGCGTCAGGGCGGCAGCGGCCGGCGCAGCAGCCATCCAGCTCGTCGTCTCGGAACTAACTCTCTCCTATCTTCTCCTTACTACAATTTACCGAAGTTGGATTAAAAAAAAACTATCTGGCTGTGTTTTCATCTGACCAATCAGGGTCTCAATGTTAACCTTAAGCTCCGCATACAAAAATTCCGTCTATCCAATGAGAAACGTTATACTTCTCGTGGTGGGGCAATGTTTTTAAATTTTGCAACGTAACGGAGACGCGAAAAACTCTTACGCTAAAACCTGCAGCTGGTGTGGTCCTTTTAGCGTTATCGTAAGATCTATACTGTTCTTCTGGAGGGCTCTATCTTTTAACATGGGCTGGGGGTGGTCCTTGACGTACCTGAGACGCGAAAAAGTCTCACTCTAAAACTTGCGGGTGGTAGTGGCCCTTTTTGTGTTATCGTAAGATCTATACTGTTTTTCTGGAGGGCTCTAGCTTTTAACATGGGCTGGGGGGTGGTCCTTGATGTAACAGGGATGCGAAAAAGTCTCACGCTAAAACGTGCGGGTGGTAGTCTTAGAGGTAGGCTGCCGACGTGGGTGTCCAGTCCGTCCCTTATCGTAGGGCCTGCTAGCTTAACACGGTTCTGCTCTCGGCTTCTGTCCTCGTTTCTCCCCTCGGAACTGCGTCGGTCTCACGGTGGGAAGGTACGACATGCATTTAGGCATTCTTGTGTTAGTCTGTGGTAATCCATTTGCTCACTCGTTACTCGTATTACTTTGGTTAATTTAATGTCACGATTTATTCGGAGCTATGTGACATACTACTGGATTTGCTTATCATGTGAGGGTTTTCATGTAAGGTGTTGGATTTGCCTGACACCTTACATATCACCACCCTTCGAACTTAATTTTTGCACTGAATTTAGGCAATGATTGAAGCGTTGTCTAAGTCAGTTAAAAATTATTCTGGTGTCTAAATTTTGTGGCCTGCTGTTCAGCCACGTTATTCTGTTCTATGCTAATTTGTATTACTAATTTATATTTTTATATTCTTCCACATTATAATTAAAAATGACAAGAGAAGGATATTTTTATGCTATTATTAATTTTTAATTACTTTCTTTCTTTATTTAAGTGTGAAGTTTTTTTTAATAAGTTTGTTATCGAAAGTGAGGAGTCTTTCACATCGATTTTCTTAGAAATATTGTTTTTATAAATGTAGTAATTAAGTAAAATCTATTCCTAACACATTTTCTAAATATCATGTGGAAGTAAAATGTTTTTGTTTCTAGACACTCATTTCAACATTGTTACACTAACAAATAAGAATTATTTCCAAGAATTGCTTTGACAAAGAAACATACATACACACGTATTGAGGTATTGTCCTAATAAATGGTACAAATGTTAAAGAAAGGGAAAACATCCAACAAGATAATTTTTTATTCTTTGTTTTTATAAGGAAAAAATAAGTAAAATATAGTTATTCTTTTATTTTTATGAGGAGAAAATAAGTGGCATATTTTTTCTTTATATACTGTCCATTTCAGAACTAATGACTTATTTTTATCGATACTCTATTTTTTACTTAAGTCCATAGTCAATGACTGTTATTTTGTAGTTTATTATCTGTCTGGTGTGCTTAACGTATTTACTTTTTCACACATTTCTTTTGCACAATTCCTACATCACATAATTCGATTTCACACATTCACACAGTCCTATGAATGTTCAAGCATGAGGTTGGCGAATGTTTTGTTTTTGCACGAAGGTGATGGACCTGAGCGAGATGGATGTGGGCAAGTATTTGATGTACAGCTTCGTTCGTCGTTCCTTGTTGGCTTTGCAAGTGTGTGTTGCTGTTGTGGAGGTCCCATAATGGAATGGAGCTGTGAGTGCAGAATCTAGTGGTTTACTGGCTTTGTATGCGTGAAAGTCATCGTTATGTGTCGCTGAATGCGGTCGTTTTTCGTTGTAATACTTCGCAGACGACTAGTTTACAATAGGATAGGGATTTGGGAAGGTATGTCGTCTATTCTTCACCCATCTTCTTTCTTGGTCTCAATCTTGCGAATCTTCAACTTCTGTTCTTCCTGCTCTTTCTCTGCTTCTTACTTGCTTCTTGGTTCTTCTCTGGGCAGGATATGGAAATATTTATTGATAACTAGTCGCTTTGAAGTTCTCCTCCTAGTAACAGTTTGATAAATTGTTTGGGCGCGTCATTTTTACTTTGTGGAAGTTCTTCTTCAGTTTCGTGCATCAGCGTGCTGTCACAGAGTAACATATCTGTGGTGCTGTTTAATAGCAGTAGTGTGACTTTTACGCATATTTTTTGCCAGTGGTGGCTTGCCCAAGCGGTCTTCTCTTCGGGCCGTTTTTTGCTCGCTCCGCTGAGTCTGGTGAGCCCCGGGGTTTACGAGCGGTGAAAATCGGGTGTCCCTACACCGGTCTCTCCTGACGTTCGGCGTTCCCTCGTGTCTCTGCAGGGGTCTGTCACTGTGCGACTTGGTGTTCCATCCCTGCAGGGTTCCTCCTAGCGGGCAAATTTATTGATGTAGAAGGACCTTCTGTTGGTTTCACTGTCCTTTCCGTTCTCTCGACGCTCCTGCTATGTAGGAATCGTGTCTTGCTAATTACGTCCTTTTCTTTCTTGATACATCTCGCGTTGCAACTTGTGGATCGTTGCATCTGGCCTTTGTTGGAGTTTCTACAACGGTTCTTACAAAAAGTTTTACTTATAATCATCTAACATATGTCTAGTATCTACTTGTTTTACGCCTTATTAAAAAGCTTTACAAATTTCGGCGCCCTTTCCATGTTACAATTCTAAGATATTTGGAGTCTTAACGTCTACTCAAGAATCCTCAAATTCGTTTTTTATTTTTGTGTAGTGTCATGGTATATAGCATTTTAGTATTTCATGCTGTTAGACTATCTACACTTTATCCCTTCACCTTAATCTATGGTACTTTTGGTGTTATTATTGAAACTACTTTCTTTTTCCCACCTTCCTCTCTCTTCATTCTTCTTTCTCCTGACGATCTTATCTGCAACATAATCTTGAAATATTGTGCTGATTATTTACCAGTAATAAAATTAATCTTCAAACTTGTACTGAAAGGGTTTAATACTGCCAGTCTTAGGTAAAAATACCTCTGCTTTATCTCGTAAAATACCCTCTGATTCTCTTTTACTGTGTTCTGAAATACCTTGAACTTCTTGTAATTTTTCGTCGATTTCTTTATGGACTTCTAACATGAGTTGAGGCGATTCCCCCTTTTGTGCATACCATTCTAATTCTTCATCCTCCTTATCTCGCATCATTCTTAATTGTTTGTTTATAACTGGTATTTCTTCTAATTTTAGCTTTTGCTCAAAGAGAAGTGTGACATTCCCGAATGTTACGCTACCTTTCCCCATATCTATTTTCGCTCGTCTCTCATTTAAAAAATCTGCCCCTATAATCAAATCTACAGTTAGTTCAGCTATAATCACGAAGTTGGCTTCGATCTTTTGACCTTGGCACGAAAGAGTTAACCTTTTTTTGTCTCGTTACTTCCGCAGCATTGTTTCTAATAGGACCTCTTACTTTAATCTTACGTGTTTTCAGAACTGGCAATTCCTCATTGGTGTTACACTGCATGAATAAATTTTCTGAGATCGCAGTCAGTTCACTTCCGCTATCAATTACCATATTGACTGGGATATGCTTTACAATGGCCTTCACAATTGGTTGAATTTGAAAGGGTTGGTTCTGTTCTTCTTCTTCTTGCATCAACGAATCCTCCACTGAATCATACATGAGTCTTTTTAGGAATTTCCCTTGTGAATTCGAACTTTCTGTAGGATAAGCTTCGACTGCTACTTCTCTCTCTTTTATTTCCTCTACTCTATTTCTTCCTTCATTTACGCTTTCTTCTACATCCTCTACTTTTTTCTCATTCTCGTCTATCTTCTCCATCTCCGTCGCTACTTCCACATAATCGCATCTAAATGCTCTAATTATCGCTTCATAACTTCCTTCATTATATACGTTGGGTTGTGTGCCCACTCGTAACTTATTTTCAACTTCTGTCGACTGCGCATTATCCTCATTGAATTCGCTTTCCCTAGTTTCCATCTCAAATAGCTCTGCAATACTAATTACTTCGTCCTTTCGTCCTACATTCGTTGTGTATGCCTCTGGTAATTCATCTTCCTCGTCAGTATTCTCCCAATTAATTTCGTCCCAACACGATATTCTTATTTTCTTGTCTTCGTTTTCATCTGGTCCCTGCGGATTTGTTTCTTCCTTCTTCTCTTCTCGTGAGAAGATTTTTACTTCTCTGTTCAAGGTGCTGCAATTGTCCTGGGTCGGTGCGTCATTCTCTTTGGCATGGGCACTTAGCTGTCAATTCGAACGTTTATTGGGGTTTGGTGGTCTTATCTCCACCTCTTCTATCTGTATTCTCTTTTCTTGTTCAGCCTGTTGATAGTGGTTTCTTTGTTGATAATTTGTCGGTATATTGGCTCTCCAGTACCCTATCTGGTTGTCGTTATTCCCTCTGTAATAGTTTTTGCCGTTCCTGGATGAATTACAGTTATTGCCATATTCTCTTCTAAATCCATAATCGGTTCTTTGTTGAATTCTATCGTCGTTTCTTGGTGCGAAGTTATCACGTGGTTGGTAATTATTGTTTCTTCGTACTGTGTCTTGTGGATTCCACTGTTTTTTGCCTTCGTTTTCACGTGCGCTTCGCCTTTTTCTTGCGTCATCTTCCGAAAATATGAACTCTAGTTCCCTTAGAATACCTTTAAATGCTTCGACGTCATTGCGTCCGCGACCTACTAATGATTGCTGGTATTTCAATGGTAGCTTCATCGCGCATAATTTAATCAACTTTCTGTCACTGTATGGTACATCTAAGCATTGATTTTTGTTTGCCATTACTTCGAAAAATTTCACGGGACTCTTCTCTCCTGAATTTTCAAAATATGGGTTCTGTAATAATTCGTACTTCACTCTGTTCTGTGCTTCGCTGGACCAATATCGTGAGAGAAACTTCTCTCTGAAATCTTCGTACGATCGGCATGTCGCTGCAACATTCTGCATGGTTTCTGCGACTGTTCCTGACATGTGTGCACATATAAAGTCTAATTTATGTGCTAGCGTCCAGTGTTCTGGTAATCCTACTCGGAATTGATCAATAAAAGTTCGTGGATGTAATGAGTTTCCTTCTCGAAAGTGTTGAAATTTTCTGACTGTGAGGAAATGATCGTTGTCGTACTTCGTCATAGTTCCATATGAAATTCGCGATTCTTCGCCACTTTTATTTCTGATCATTTCTCTCGTCGTTCTTTCCTGTTGTGGTAGATCCATTGGATATTGTCCACTGTAACTTTCGCGTACCCGCGGTGCAGGCTGTCTGATTTCACGTATGTTACTTTCCGCCTGTGATTGGAATCGCAAATGCGTAATATCTTCATTGATTTCTTGTTTCTCCGGTGCTGTTACAGATACGGACGTGGTTGCAGACTCTGTGCTTGTTCGATACTGTTCACTAGGCTCTCCAATGGTTTGCAACAACTCTGTTCGCAATTTCTGAAATTGTCGCTTCGTTTGCGCTTCTATTTTGACTATGCGGTTATCATATCTTTTCAGCGCTGCTTTTGTGATACGTTTGTGTAACACACTGTTTTCAACAATTTCACGCGCTGTACCTGCTGCTTTTCTAGTAATTACGTTTATCTGTTTCTTTAGTTTCTTGACTTCTGCCTGGGTCTTGTTACGTAATGTTTTGATCTCGTCCTGAATGTCATTACGCAAAGTTTGTACGTCCACTTGTACCTTGTCAATGTCTGTTCTCAATTGATTGTGATCTGTTATTAAGTTTCCTATCACTTCTCGAGATTCTTTTGCCTCGTCTTCAATATGACTTAGGTGAAACTGAATTTTTTTGTTTTGTTCTTTAATCTCACGCATTTGTCTCGTGGTTTCTGCATTCTCAATTTGAATTTGGTTCGCAATTTCTTTATTCTGCCTTGTCATGGTTTCCGTAATTTGTTGTAATAATTCTGCCAGATTGGTGGGTCCTATTGCGTTTTCTTCCAAAGTCCTACGCTCTGCGTTTTCGCCTAAGTGTTGGTTCGCAACCGATTGCATTAAATTGTGCTGTGACACGTTTCTGCTCGCATTACTTGTACTCTGTGGTGAGGGAGCTCTGATTACTTGTACTATGGGTTGTACGTATTCAAGACGCAAGTTAGAATCCTCATCAACTGCCTCACTACTTTCCTGCTCCTCTGTCGTATGCTGACTTACATTTTCTATGCCTTGACTTACATTATCCTCGATATGGTGCTTTATCTGTCCTATTTCTCACGATACTGCATCGTCTGTTGTACTGTCTTCTATTCTCTGTCCATTTTCATGCTGGGTCCTTACCTCAATTCGGTCAAGGTCTCGATCTGCCATTGCTAATCTTTCCGAATCCCTTATTTTCTGTTTTAAAAGCAATTCATGTTCCCTACTTCGCGTCAACAAGTGCTCCTATGATCTCACACGTTTCATAAACTTTTTGTTCACATGACTTGACACTCAATTCACTTACTTGTTGGGTCAGAACCAACTCGTCAAAGATGTATCCGCCACCGGTGTTCTTGAATTGGAGAGAAAACTTAATTCTAACAATTTTCAAAATTCATAACTTAATTATGCTATTCTTTCTGCTAGACTGTCTCTATTTATTGAATACTTTCTTACTATCTATCGCTGAAGCTACTGTTTTTCGACTATGTATAACTTAAGAAAAAAATTTTTTACTACGAAAAATTTTTTGCAGGATATTTTTCTGACCTAGTTAGGCATGTGGTCGATCTTCAATCATGGTATTTTACCATCCTAGCAGGGTCGCCATTTTCTAAACATTCATGGTGGTGTCTGTTTGTTCTATATCGTGTCTCCCTACCACTTTCGCGCAACAACACTCTGAGTGTGGTTTTAGGGAACTGACTAGTTTGAACCTGGGACCTGTTGCTGGTAAGGAGACGCCAGACCACACATGACATGTAGAATTCAGAAGAGTTGAGTGAGACTAGCGATGATATAACCAAATACTAAATGATCTCAGAGTCAGCTCCACTGCACTCCCTGTAAAAGAATCTTAATACTAACTAAATTTAATGGAAGAGGTTCAAGGCTTTCCTATTTTTAGTTAGCTGGTAAAATAACGTCGAAAACGCAGTTAAGTTTACCATTGGAAATTGTATTCTACTCACAAAACATCGTTTATAAATTGCACTATTGATAAAAGGAAATGTTTTAATACAGGATGGTAAAACCCAACTGCGTTCAACAAAAATGTGAACGAATATTCCCTGAATGGGTTTCCAAGTTCTACAGTCGATCGAAGGATCACCTATGCCATATCACATCTATAATCTAGGTTTAATTTAAGTTTCACAAAATAGAAAATTATCAAAATGGTCTACAGTGACCCTCAATTATCTTTAATTACTTATATAACTTGTAAATTACAGTGGCTGATGTGGCTTCTCAATAACTATATAACAGAAAAATCATCGTGTTCAGATTTTTACTTCAAGTGGCAAATGTGAATACCATTAGCTTTAATTTACGATCGGCACTAGTATTACGCAAAAGGGGGTGTAACAGATGAGACTTCTGCAGTTCTGAGGGAAGCCTTATGCGCTCAAAAATGCGGCATCGCGTGCGTTCATTACCTTGTGGTGTTTAGGCAGCGTCAGGGCGGCAGCGGCCAGCGCAGCAGCCATCCAGCTTGCCGTCTTGGAACTAACTCTCTCCTAACTTCTCCTTACTACAATTTACTGAAGTTGGTTTAAATAAAAAAACTATCTGGCTGTGTTTTCATCTGACCAATCAGGGTCTCAATGTTAACCTTAAGCTCCGCATACAAAAATTCCGTCTATCCAATGAGAAACGTTATACTTCTCGTGGTGGGGCAATGTTTTTAAATTTTGCAACGTAACGGAGACGCGAAAAACTCTTACGCTAAAACCTGCAGCTGGTGTGGTCCTTTTAGCGTTATCGTAAGATCTATACTGTTCTTCTGGAGGGCTCTATCTTTTAACATGGGCTGGGGGTGGTCCTTGACGTACCTGAGACGCGAAAAAGTCTCACTCTAAAACCTGCAGGTGGTAGTGGCCCTTTTTGTGTTATCGTAAGATCTATACTGTTTTTCTGGAGGGCTCTAGCTTTTAACATGGGCTGGGGGGTGGTCCTTGATGTAACAGGGATGCGAAAAAGTCTCACGCTAAAACGTGCGGGTGGTAGTCTTAGAGGTAGGCTGCCGACGTGGGTGTCCAGTCCGTCCCTTATCGTAGGGCCTGCTAGCTTAACACGGTTCTGCTCTCGGCTTCTGTCCTCGTTTCTCCCCTCGGAACTGCGTCGGTCTCACGGTGGGAAGGTACGACATGCATTTAGGCATTCTTGTGTTAGCCTGTGGCATTCCATTTGCTCACTCGTTACTCGTATTACATTGCTTAATTTAATGTCATGATTTATTCGGAGCTATGTGACGTACTACTGGATTTGCTTATCATGTGAGGGTTTTCATGTAAGGTGTTGGATTTGCCTGACACCTTACAAGCGCAATAGACACTTCCAATTTGGTATGGAACGACTGTTGCACACTCGGTAGCATTTCAGCAGAGATGGTCGAGCAGGCTGCAGTGTTACGTCGCTGTATGTAATGGGGTGTAGCTGGTATGTCCTTGTAGACAGCGTATTTAAGCTTTCCCCGGGGAAACAGTCTACAAGCATCAAATCCGGAGAACGGCTCGGCCAAAGTACATGTCCTCTGCGTCCAATCCAAGGATTTGGAAACTATGTAGACATATTGTAGTGCTTCGTGTACTTTAGGCTGGACAGCCATAATATTTCTGCATCCGTGGCAGATGGTCTGTTAAGAGGCTGCGATACTTGTGCTTCTTCAGTGTTCCGTCTCTGAAAAACGGGCCAATGAGCTGATGGTTCATTGTCCCAAGCCAAATCTTCACACTTCATGGACACTGACGTTCCATCTGACGGAGCCAAACGGGGGGTTGTCAACAGACCAAGAGTGCATGTTTCGGAAGTTTACCTGGTTGTGATTGGTTAATGTGACTTCGTCACTAAACAAGATACATGATACATCTGAAATATTCCATAAATATCATTATGGGCAACTGAAGGTGACACGATTCTCATAATTGTTTCCATGCAACTCTTGATCTAGTGAGATATGATAGGGAGGGAACCTACGTCCATGTAGAATGCACTTGTCTGATTCATGCCACTTCCTCGAGCGGTTGCTCAGGAACTACCGCGTGGATCAACTGCAACAGCAGCAAGAACATTTATTTCCGATTTTCGTGTCGCCACTTGTTTCCTTCCGTTACGTTGTCTACGAGTTACACTACCACTTTCACGTAACTGGTTGAAGAGGTTGATAAATAAATATCAAGGAAGTTGAAGCTTGTTGGGATATCTTATCCGCGTACATTGTGCAAGAACGAATTGCATTCTTCCCACTCTCTCCATTCATCATAGATGTCGGCATTTTCTGCATTGATGAACACTGTCGTCTATTCAAGACTTCCAAATCTGGCGAATTCTCTCCAACCACTTTACAATGGGCCGCAGTGATACCCAGGATATTTAATACACACACCACAAAAAGTTCTGCATCACCCCCGGTTCCCAGATCTCCTGTAGATAGACGTTGACTGTGGGTATTTTATCACAGACACAGTTCGTTTGAGTGTTCAGAGATGTCACTAAACCCGCCCAAATATTATAACACCCCTGCATGAGCAGCGCCTATTAGACGGAGGGGGTCCGACAGCCGATCAGTTCCAGTTATTCCACCGGGAAGGAGGTACACGGTTCGTGTCGTTTGTAGTTCAACCATGCCTAGACGGTCAATACCGCGGTTCGATCGCGTCCACTCGTGCCAGGAAGGACTCTCAAGAAGGGAAGTATCCAGGCGTATCGGAGTGAACCAAAGCCGTGTTGCTCGGACATGGAGGAGATACAGAGAGACAGGAACTGTCGACGACATGCCTCGCTCAGGCCTCCCAAGGTCTACTACTGCAATAGATGACCGCTACCTACAGATTATGGCTCAGAGGAACCCTGGCAGCTATGCCACCATGTTGAATAATGCTTTTCGTGTAGCCACGGGACGTCGTGTTACGATTCAAATTGTGCGCAATAGGCTGCAAGATGCGCAACTTCATTCCCGGCATCCATGGCGAGGTCCGTCTTTGCAAGCACGGCACCATGCAGCGCGTTACAGATGGGCTCAACAGCATGCCGACCGCTCAGGACGGGAATTACGTTCTCTTCACCGATGAGTATCGCATATGCCTTCAGAGAATCGTCGGAGATGTGTTTGGAGGCAACCCAACCCGGGCAGACTGAACGCCTTAGACACACTGTCCAGCGAGCGCAGCAAGGTGGAGGTTCCCTATTGTTTTGAGGTGGCATCATGTGTGGCCGACGTAAGCCGCTGGTGGTCATGGAAAGCGCCGTCACGTCTGTACGATACGAGAAAGCCATCCTCCGACCGATAGTGCAACCATATCGGCAGCATATTGGCGAGGCATTCGTCTTCGTGGACGACAATTCGCGTCCCGATCGTGCACATCTTGTGAATGACTTCCTTCAGGATAACGACATCGCTCGACTACAGCGGCCAGCAAGTTCTCCAGACATACACCCTATCGAACGTGCCTAGGATACATTGAAAAGGGCTGTTTATGGACGACGTGAACCACCAACCACACTGAGGGATCTATGCCGAATCGCCGTTGAGGAGTGGGACAATCTGAACCAACAGTGCCTTGATGAACTTGTGGATAGTATGCCACGACGAATACGTGCATGAATCAATGCAAGAGGACGTGCTGCTGGATGTTAGAGATACCGGTGTGTACAGCAGTCTGGACCACCACCTCTGAAGGTCTCGCTGTATGGTGGCACATCATTGCAATGTGTGGTTTTCATGAGGAATAAAAAGGGCGGAAACGATGTTTATGTTGATCTCTGTTCCAATTTTATGTACTATTTCCGGAACTCTCGGAACCGAGGTGATGCAAAAGTTGTTTTGGTGTGTGTAGATGCGACTGTTCAAAAGAATGTGATTATCTTTGCAGTTTAATACTTGGAGTTTTTTCTGTGTTTCTAAGTATAATGATGTCATTATCCACTGTAATAGAGACCTGTCATCAGTTAAATGAAGTGAAAATTTTATCTACAAAGATGGTGTACATTTAATGTGGAGTGCATCTTTCTCTGTCTATTCACCTTTTTTCCCTTCAGTTTTTGTCAAAATTGCCTTCCGTTTTTTTTTCATATTTAACTAAGAAATATCATTAGAGCATTAGAGTCAGCAGAGTTGGTGGACAAAGTCAGGGCAAGCAGTGGCGGTGCCTATGATTCCCTGCGCCTCTATAGGGGGTGAAGTTTTGGAAATCCTACAGATCAAAACATATGCTTAAGATGCGGAAGTAAGTGTAATGTGCTTCTTGAATCGGTGATAAGATACCAGCTTGGTTCAAAAATGAGCACTATGGGACTTAACTTCTGTGGTCATCAGTCCCCTAGAACTTAGAACTACTTAAACCTAACTATCCTAAGGACATCACTCACATCCATGCCCGAGGCAGGATTCGAACCTGCGACCGTAGCGGTCACGCAGTTCCAGACTGTAGCGCCTAGAACCGATCGGCTACCCCGGCCGGCATACCAGCTTGATAGAAGTAGACTAGACTGGGTGTTCCCCGTTGTTCTATGCCACACAGTGATAATGTTTGCGAGATGGTGTCACATAGGCGCATGCACACGTTACGTAGTAAAGGTTCAAAATATATCCGTCAGCACAGCAAACTCTTTAAGACGCTGTAGGACAAAAATAAATCTGGTTCATGTAGGCATTGACACCACTTACTTCATGTAAATCACTCCAAATATACGTCAGCCATGCTTTAACAGTTTTCATATTAAAACATTTGATTACTGTTAGAGGCTAGAACTTCCGTGTGCTGTGTCATACAGCGCACTACGAAATCAGCAAACTTTTACTACATTGTAGTTTGTTGTCACATACATAAAATAGCAATGTTACCCAATTTGTGTCACGAGTGACTCCGCCTCTCCAACGGTATTTGCGATTTCATGATTAGTGATTTCAGTCGTTCGTGAAAGAAAAGTTACTGACATGTACTGAACATCCACAAACTTTGAGGAAGTGTAAGAGAAGAATTTAAAAGGCTTACCTACAGGTAAATATTCCAAAAACAAGCGAAATTTTCCCTTTGTTTTGAAAAATAAAACATATATTGGTACAACTGTCATCTGAAGATTGAATGAATCTTTAATAGACGAGGTTTGGCTTCCAAGTCATCAAGGAAAGATGCACAACATTTCAATTAATTCCAAATGTTGTATAGTGAATGTTTGTACTATTATCTGAAGCATTTGTTATTTTTGGTATGTTATTTGAATAAAACTGTCGTATACAATAGCAGTATGTGTTGTTCTGTAACCTGCACACGCAAATCATAGTGCTATTTATTGGCTAGTTATTATTATTCGTTTTAAATTTCCTATTTTTACGTCATCTTTTTACATCTTCTTAAAAGGAATTGTATGAGCGTCCATACTGAACTGAAAACATGTAACTGTTTTAAAGCCTATCGGGACTGGGTCAAAAAGTATTAATTATGATACCTTTTCCGTTGTATGAATCGCAGTAGATTACTGAAACAGTGATTTATTTCACTCCAGTAGTCACTTATTAGTCGGTAATTTCGAATATCACGATTGAAAAATCAGAAATCTTCCAGCTGTTTCAAACCAGTGAACTGCATAGTCAATACTCCACGAACCTGTAGAGGTCGCGTCTTTTCAGCTATATCCCAGTCTGCTGGAAGTGGAGGAGGAGGGAGTTATCCATTGGGAATTATTGAGAACTATTTTGCAGTTGGGAGTTTATCTTACAACGAAGGAAAATTTTCTGACAATTTTGGTTCAACAGGGCAGCCGTAGAGGTGGTACATTTCATGAACAAAACCCAACTGTATCACATATTTTTATAACAATACATTGTTGCTCGTAACGTTATAAAACACGATCACTGTTTTGTCCAGGCGAAAAAATTCCGCCTTTGTCGGACAATTCTGTCACAGTCAAATACATTTAATCCACGTCTCTGTGTTTGACTGTCTCTCAAAGGGTTCATTCGATCACTGGGGACAAGCTCAAACTAGTCAAATGCTACGACGATCGGTGATGAAATCCATTTCAAAATCTCTGACTGACACTGCAAGTTTCTTCGCTGATTTTCTAAATGTGATGAAGTAAGCAGTAATTACTCCGATTAGAAAAACTATTTGTTAATCGTCAAAAAAGATTCGAACAGCTGACATGCTAATCACATAAAAACGTTGAAGTGTTTCCTTACCACTTCTTTCGAAATTTTTACAAACGCTGGTAAATGTATGTGGGTGTAGAAGCTGCACATTTCGCACGCAAAAGAGGATCCGACAATACCTGTCGTCATAACCTGTCGCCATACGAGACTGTCGTAACTCACCCCAAAAGCCCGTCTAAGGAGAAATGACTGCTGGGACCCGAAGCGGCTGCTTTGAGTACGGCCGTGGGCTGTGAGGAATATATCCGCCCAAACCCGGTTTTACGGCCTACAACTGCCTGAAGGATCCCCATTTGCGGTTTTCTGATAAGAGTAATTTATGACACTCTTGGCCTAGTCCGCGTAGCCGGCGCGTAGGTGTGGCTGGAAGCCTTTTCACATTTTGCCAAGTCACTAAAGCTCAATGACTGTTCGCCCAGGGCAATAAAAGTTCCATATCTCTCTTTGTTGCTTCGTCTAGGAGGTTGATGTACGTCTTCATGTTACTTGCGGAAAGATCATACTGTAAAGCGAATAGTCGTTATTCATTGCTCACTCAGTACTTGTTTGTTAGGAAATCTGGATGTGATGGTAATTATAAAAACGCGAGTAATCACTGTCTTCAAAAAATATAAGAGTTTCCTGAGTTTCTTACTCGTCATCTTAATTTCTTGATTGTTGGAAAATCTCTCAAACATAACAAATACCATGCTGTCTTCTTCTGCCAACAACACGAGAGCAGAACTACACTTCTGGAAATGGAAAAAAGAACACATTGACACCGGTGTGTCAGACCCACCATACTTGCTCCGGACACTGCCAGAGGGCTGTACAAGCAATGATCACACGCACGGCACAGCGGACACACCACGAACCGCGGTGTTGGCCGTCGAATGGCGCTAGCTGCGCAGCATTTGTGCACCGCCGCCGTCAGTGTCAGCCAGTTTAACGTGGCATACGGAGCTCCATCGCAGTCTTTAACACTGGTAGCATGCCGCGACAGCGTGGACGTGATCCGTATGTGCAGTTGACGGACTTTGAGCGAGGGCGTATAGTGGGCATGCTGGAGGCCGGGTGGACGTACCGCCGAATTGCTCAACACGTGGCGCGTGAGGTCTCCACAGTACATCGATGTTGTCGCCAGTGGTCGGCGGAAGGTGCACGTGCCCGTCGACCTAGGACCGGACCGCAGCGACGCACGGATGCACGCCAAGACCGTAGGATCCTACGCAGTGCCGTAGGGGCCCGCACCGCCACTTCCCAGCAAATTAGGGACACTGTTGCTCCTGGGGTATCGGCGAGGACCATTCGCAACCGTCTCCATGAAGCTGGGCTACGGTCCCGCACACCGTTAGGCCGTCTTCCGCTCACGCCCCAACATCGTGCAGCCCGCCTCCAGTGGTGTCGCGACAGGCGTGAATGGATGGACGAATGGAGACGTGTCGTCTTCAGCGATGAGAGTCGCTTCTGCCTTGGTGCCAATGATGGTCGTATGCGTGTTTGGCGCCGTGCAGGTGAGCGCCACCATCAGGACTGCATACGACCGAGGCACACAGGGCCAACACCCGGCATCATGGTGTGGGGAGCGATCTCCTACACTGGCCGTACACCTCTGGTGATCGTCGAGGGGACACTGAATAGTGCACGGTACATCCAAACCGTCATCGAACCCATCGTTCTACCATTCCTAGACCGGCAAGGTAACTTGCTGTTCCAACAGGACAATGCACGTCCGCATGTATCCCGTGCCACCCAACGTGCTCTAGAAGGTGTAAGTCAACTACCCTGGCCAGCAAGATATCCGGATCTGTCCCCCATTGAGCACGTTTGGGACTGGATGAAGTGTCGTCTCACGCGGTCTGCTCGTCCAGCCCGAACGCTGGTCCAACTGAGGCGCCAGGTAGAAATGGCATGGCAAGCCGTTCCACAGGACTACATCCAGCATCTCTACGATCGTCTCCATGGGAGAATAGCAGCCTGCACTGCTGCGAAAGGTGGATATACACTGTACTAGTGTCGACATTGTGCATGCTCTGTTGCCTGTGTCTATGTGCCTGTGGTTCTGTCAGTGTGATCATGTGATGTATCTGACCCCAGGAATGTGTCAATGAAGTTGACTCTTCCTGGGACAATGAATTCACGGTGTTCTTATTTCAATTTCCAGGAGTGTATTATTACACGGGAATTCTGAAGTTAAATGACTTCACATGTTACGGAGATTGCATCAAGCTTAATCTATTCCCAATGGTCATCATTTCCAAAGCGGCTTAAGTCGTTTAATCAGTTATCTCAGCGTTTTCTAGCCCAACACCACGTTTAAGACGTGGACTGATGTATACCATCACTTGGGAAGCCGAAGTTGTCTTTATGTATACAGGGTGTTACAAAAAGGTATGGCCAAACTTTCAGGAAACATTCCTCACACACAAATAAAGAAAAGATGTTATGTGGACTTGAGTCCGGAAACGCTTAATTTCCATGTTAGAGCTCATTTTAGTTTCGTTCTTCCAGCTACACTCAATGGAGCACGTTGTGATGATTTCATACGGGATACTCTACCTGTGCTGTTAGAACATGTGCCTTTACAAGTACGACACAACATGTCGTTCATGCACGATGTAGCTCCTCCACATTTCATTCGAAATGTTCGTACGTTTCTCAACAACCGATTCGGTGACCGATGGGTTGGTAGAGGCTGACCAATTCCATGGCCTCCACGCCCTCCTGACCTCAACCCTCTTTTCTTTCATTTATGGGGGCATTTGAAAGCTCTTGTCTACGCAACCCCGGTACCAAATGTGGAGACCCTTCGTGCTCGTATTGTGGACTGCTGTGGTACAATACGCCATTCTCCAGGGCTGCATAATACGTTCTGTTGCTGTGTGTTTCCATTCCATGATTAATGTGTTTTGAAGAGAAGTGATAAAATGAGCTCTAACATGGAAAGTAAGCGTTTCCGGACACATGGCTACCTAACATATTTACTTCCTTTGTGTGTGGGGAATGTTTCCTGAAAGTTTGGCCGCACCTTTTTGTAACACCCCGTATTGTCATGTTCGAATAGATTAATGTACAATACGCTAGTTTATGGAGCAGGGGTGTGAACCAAATACCTATTGAATCCAAGCAGGTAATAAACGATCTTTTGTCTGATACACTCGCGAGCTTGACAATTGGTTTTTGGTATTTTTTCACGCTCGTGAGGATAGTTTCTAGGTTGGTCCCCAAACAGTACGATATACTAACGATGACACTGGCAAATGATTACATACACAGACAGATGTCACGCACTGCTCCAGGTTAATTTACAACTGTTGCTAAAGTAACGGCATTAATTCACAAAGTTAAAACACAGTAAAATCTGCCAAATGATGAAAAACAGCTGGTTCAGACCACACTATTCACCGTGAGCCAACCCACGGATCGAACTTGCACAGGCCATTGGTTCTTGGTTGTCTGGGACTAGTGATGGAAAACAGTATCTCTTGCTGGATGCATATGGGGATATTCAAACAACTGGATGGTACGGTGGATCTCCATTTCCGCTGCGTTCTCAGGCTCAAAGGAGACTTACCTTTTTTTTCTATTCCAACTAGATGCTAGCCCGCCCATCACAAAATGCAGGTCGAATTAGACAGTTGCGATTGGGAGTGGCGTAGCATTTAGTACAAATATTTAGTTCTGGATTTTATTATGTTGTTCTTCCGATCGGAATCGGAGCCGCTGCCGATAGCGTACGTTGCATCATTGATGTCTAACCGCAGTACTATCTGTGCCTTGCGGTATGGAGGTGGAGAGTTTTCTCTTTGAAGGAGGAGTGCCGAAGGATAATTAGATGCTATTTATAAATATTTTTCACAATAAAGTGACTAGAAATGTCAGGAATGAATTTTAAGATCTGGCTGAACTCGAAATTAATTTACAAAAGAACGAAGTAAGGAAAGTAATGGAGCTATAATCGTTTTGTGCAGTAAGTAACTACTTTATTCAAAAATGTTCTATTGCTATCCGTTAGAAATAGGTGTAACGTCCTCTTCTTGTCGTTCCGGAGAGGAACGCCATAACGACGCAGCTGTAGAACACTCTCCACCATATTCTCCTAGGTACTATTGTTTAAGAAAGTACTTGGTAACCGTTATTGGTTATTTCCTTCTAGCGTAGTCTCGACATGATATCGGTTGGAACTGCGAACACCTGAATCAGAAAAAAATTGCTTTAGTCGACACTCGCACTTTTATTTTGTCCATATCTAGTGCCGCCATAGTTGCATCCTTATAATACACAAGCGGTTCCTTACCAATGGGGAACAGTTGTAAAACTCGGTACTCACATAGGTGTTTCATAGTAATGAATAACATGTAACTCCTACTTTGGTAAACGAGCAGGCAGCCATGTTCAAGTTAATAAACGTGCGTGTTCCTCATACATGCAAACGATCTTCCGTCTACTAAACAACGAGCAGTATTAGTCCTTTTTTCAGATGACCATAGTATTGTAATCAGTCCAATCATACACATGAAAACGGAAGAAATGGAAAACAAAGTTCTTAAAAGTTTCATTGACTGGTTTTCTGTGGATGGTCTCGCCCTCAGTTTTAAAAAGACAAAATGTATTCGCATTTTTAGGGGTACTACATCAGTGAAAAGTGCAACACATGGTGAGGAAATTATAAATAGGATTTGCAACTTCAAAATTCTCTGATGTCCATATCGATGAGAATGTAAACTGGAAAAGCACATTTTGGAACTCCTAAAACAACTTAGTTCAACCACATTTGCATTTACCATCACTGCAAATCTTGGGGAGAGAGAAATCACTAAGTTGACGTATATTACATATTTTTTCAGTAATGTCATTAGGAATAATGTTCTGGGGTAACTCACCTTAATGCCAACAGATCTGGCGCAGGGGTAAATCCAGTCACGTCACCGAAGTTAAGCGCTGTTGTGTTTTGCTAGCACTTGGAAGGCTGACCGTCCGGGTCTGCTGTGCGCTTTTGGCAAGTGGGGTGCAGTCAGCCCTTGGGAAGCCAGTTGGGGAACTACTTGACTGAAAAGTAGTGGCTCCGGTCTTGAGAGCTGACAACGAGAGCAGTGTGTCGACCACAGTCCCTCCATATTCTCATCCAGTGACACCTATCGGCTAAGGATGACACGGCGATCGGTCAGTACTGTTGGGCCTTCCGAGGCCAGTTCGGACAGAGTAACTCGTCTTTATGAAAGAAATTCTTCGTTGCTCAAAAACGTGCTGTTTTGGTGCTCACCCACTATCATCTTGCAGACATTTGTTTATGGAGTGGGGTTCTGACTACTGCATTACGAAGGAGAAATGACATTCTTTACTCCACATTGAGGTTGGTTTTAGCGCTAAAAGAGGTACAAACTGCATCAAACAAACTTGGAAATTTTCAGAATGTAATCATACGTACTAATTAATTTGCAATGTCAATTCAAAATGACTCGTTCCACACCATTACGATTTATCGGGCAAAATGATCCATGGGACAAGAATCTAATTAACTAAGTAGCTTTCTTAACACTTACCTATTTCCAGTGGCCATTGCAAAGGGGACTGAGCCAGTTAACCAGTAGCGAGTTTGCGATTGTCCGCCCTCTGTAAGGGGCTGTCTATATTTTAAGGACGGCCTGATGATGGTATTATGTACCGAAACTGGTAGTCGTTTGACAAAATAAAAGTGCGACATTACACTAAAGCAAACGTTCTTTTTCTGTTTCATAATCTCTATATAATCCTATTTGTAGTTTAAATTGACTCTCAACGAGTCCCCAATGTGTTGGATTTGATAGCGGAGAGTTGCCTAAATTGTACCACTTTTCAGATTTTACTTATTACAGCCTAAACAGTGAGTTACAGCTGCATTTTAACAATGCTCTCCTCAGTTGCAGGACGTTGTTCTTAGTATCTGATTTAAAGAATGGAAAGATTGAAAAAAATCTATTTTATAAACGTCGGCAAGTGGTACAAATTACGAATCTGGTTCCCGGGTTGCATAAATTGTATCACAGTATAAACTATGTCCCTCAGCTTGAAGGTATGTACTGTTCTTGCAACACTATTTGTAGTCAGTGAAAATAATTTTTTGACTCCCCCCCCCCCCCGCGTTCTTTGCATGAATTCAAATTTTGGATTTCTTCGATTCGGTCTTCCTCACACAATTCGCTATACTGTTTGACCAGTGAGTTTCAGTGGTGGTTCCCGGCAGTCTGCAAAAAACTTTCTTATCACGAGTTTAGCTGTGGTTCTAGATTTCTTTTCATGTCCTTTGGTTACCTTTGTTTTTGCATAGGTTGTTCGTCAGCTCAATTGTTGTCAGCTTAATTGTTGTAGTTTTGCTGGAGCTTTCAACTTTTCCCTTGGATTCGGACTCCTTGGATGGACACCTTCAGCTCACATTTTTGCCTGCCATGGCTTCTTACGCTGTAATAATGGGGAAATCCATTCGTCCTGCAAAGTTGAAGTTTTATTACTTCCTACATGTTTAAACTGAACATCTCGTCAGGTGTAAGAATATTCTCTTGCAACTCGTTTTCAACACTGTAATGGAGCAAAACAAATTTATATCCCCTATGGAATTAGAGTTTCAATTTTTATCGCGCCCGTTAATTGTTTGTCTGTATAGGTGAAAAATCATTTAATCCATGATTACTATTTATATACACCGTTAGAACTAAATGCAGTCGATCTGTGCTCCGCTCTAGTGAAGCCTTTCTGTCGCCATAGTGTAAGACAAAATACAGATAATTATCCAGTTAATAAAATATGATAACGAACACATCAGCATGTTCATCACATTATTGTAAACATTATGTCACACAATTGATACTAAACCCATTTTTTGATGTTCATTATTCGAGCAAGTTTATTAAATTCTACCGGTTCAATACCGGAAACTTACAGCGGCACATTATAGGCAAGGTCTCCACATTTTCTTTGTCAGTTTTCTACAAATGAACTACAGCGAATACAGATCCATGACAGCCTTAAAACTAAGTTTACTTCATGTACGCAGTGACTATTATCGAACTATATGAAAAAAAAAATCGTCATAACTTCTGAAGGTTTGCGTTAGGACGTTCAGACTGCATTGTTGGCCGCGGGGTATGATGGGAATCAGTACGCGGATGCGCGTGGTTTGGTATAGCGACTGAACCCACTCTCATTGGGATGGGTTCGTCAGTAAGCAAAACTGGCCCATCGGGGGACTGAGAATCTGTATTTCGCGGTCGAGATGTCTCTTGACATTCAAAGGGTGACTGTGTGGTGTGCAGTGTCCATTCACGGAATAATGGGTGCGATATTCCTTGATGGCACGGTGACTAGTGAACGGTAAGTGAATGTTTTGGAAGATGATTGCATTCCAATTATCCAAAGTGACGCTGATTTCGACGATATGTTGTTCATTCAAGACGGAGCTCGAACCCATCGAAGCAGGAGAGTGCTTGATGTTCTGGAGGGACACTTTGGGGAACGCCACTGGCATGGCACTCGATTAGTCGCCATATTCTCCGGATATGAACAGATGTCACTCCTTTTTGATGGCAGGCATATCGAACATGTCATGACATATATCCGAATATCTGTAGTAGTGACGATTACATGTTGAACAAAGTGTGTGCACGCCGTAGTTTTTAACTAATTTACCTTTTTTCCATATAGTTCAATAATTGACACCTTGTGTATTCACTCATAAATGAAACATAGTGTCGACGCTTATCTTATAACAATAATTCTCTTCGCCACGCACACAAAAATTTGAATGAAAACCACATCAAATCAAGGCTGTCTTCAGACGATCTTTCCATCAGTACACAGAGCTTATAGCTGGCAATATGGTTGGCCTCACTAAATGTCGCCTAGTAAAAGAGGTAGGAATTTTATAGCAGTGGTACAAATTATGACAGTACAATATATGCATAGCTCCCCTACCACCATTTAGCTCCTCCTCTGACTCAGACCAGTCCTCATTCATTAAGCTATTTCCCAAATAACCAGCTCGAGGACGGCGTCACAGTTTGTGCCAAGGAAAGACCTAGGATAGTAAATTATCCAAGTCAAATGGTTACGTCCTCTGTAACGTTAGGTCTTCTGTGACGTAGTAGTGTATATGTTGGTAGTTCTACCTTGTGGCGCCGTTGTGGGAGTCTGTATCACCGAATCTTACGAGTTCTCTCTCTCCAATCTCTGCGCTGTTCAGCAGTCAGCTTGTGCATAATAGATATGCAATGTATGTGAGCAGCTAACACTTGGTTCAAGAATCATAAAAGAACGTTGTATACATGGAAGAAGTCAGGAGATATTGGAAGGTCTCAGATAGACTATATAATGCTAAGACAGAGATTCAGGAATCAGGTTTTAAATTGTAAGACATTTCCAGGGGCAGATGTGGACTCTGACCACAATCTATTGGTTATGAACTGTAGAGTAAAATTGAAGAAAACTGCAAAAAGGTGGGAATTTAAGGAGATGGGACCTGGATAAACTGAAAGAACCAAAGGTTGTAGAAAGCTCAGGGAGAGCATTAGGGGACGATTGACAAGAATGGGGGAAAGAAATACAGTAGAAGAAGAATGAGTAGCTTTGAGAGATGAAACAGTGAAGGTAGGAGAGGATCAAGTAGGTAAAAAGACGAGGGTTAATAGAAACCCTTGCGTAACAGAAGAGATATTGAATTTAATTGATGAAAAGAGAAAATATAAAAATATAGTAAGTGAAGCAGGCAAAAAGGAATACAAACGTCTCAAAAATGAGATCGACAGAAACTGCAAAATGGCTAAGCATGGATGGCTAGAGGACAAATGTAAGGATGTAGATGCGCATATCACTAGGGGTAAGATAGATACTGCCTAGAGGAAAATTAAAGAGACCTTTGGAGAAAAGAGAACCACTTGGATGAATAGGAAGAGCTAGATGGAAATCCAGTTCTAAGCAAAGAAGAAAAAGCAGAAAGGTGGAAGGAGTATACATACAAAGGCGATGTTCTTGAGGACAATGTTATAGGAATGGAAGAGAATGTAGATGAAATTAGGAAATATGATACTGCGTGAAGAGTTTGACAGAGCATTGAAGGACCTAAGTCGAAACAAGGCCCCGGGAGTAGACAATATTCCGTTAGAACTACTGATAGCCTTGGGAAAGCCAGCCCCGACAACACTCTACCATCTAGTGATCAAGATGTATGAGACACGCGAAATACCCTCACACTTTAAGAAGAATATAATAATTCCAATCCTAAAGAAAGCAGGAGTTGACAGATGTGAAAATTAACGAACTATCAGTTTAATAAGCCACGGCTGCAAAATACTAACACGAATTCTTTACAGACGAATTGAAAACTGCTAGAGGCCGACGTCGGGGATGATCAGTTTGGATTCTGTACAAATGTTGGAACACGTGAGGCAATACCGATCCTACAACTTACCTGAGAAGAAAGATTAAGGAAAGGCAAACCTACTTTTCTAACATTCGTAGGCTTAGAGAACGCTATTAACAATGTTGACTAGAATACTCTCTTTCAAATTCTGAAGGTAGCAGGGGTAAAATACAGGGAGTGAAAGGTTATTTACAATTTGTACAGAAACCAGATGGCAGTTATAAGAGTTGAGGGGCATGAAAGGGAAGTAGTGGTTGGGAAGGGATGAGACAGGGTTGTAGCCGCTCCCCGATGCTGTTCAATCTGTATATTGAGCAAGCAGTAAAGGAAACAAAAGAAAAATTTGGAGTAGGAATTAAAATCCTTGGAGAAGAAATAAAAACTTTGAGATCCGCCGATGATATTGTAATTCTCTCAGAAACAGCAAAGGACTTGGAAGAGCAGTTGAACGGAATGGGCAGTGCCTTGCAAGAAGGAGATAAGATGAACATCAATAAAAGCAAAACGAGGATAATGGAGTGTAGTCGAATTAAATCGGGTGATGCTCCGAGAATTAGATTAGAAATGAGACACTTAAAGTAGTAATTGAGTTTTGATATTTGGGGAGCAAAATAACTTATGGTCGAAGTAG
The DNA here is from genome assembly GCF_023897955.1 of Schistocerca gregaria. NCBI lineage: Eukaryota > Metazoa > Arthropoda > Insecta > Orthoptera > Acrididae > Schistocerca > Schistocerca gregaria. The sequence continues at coordinate 717,552,666 of NC_064921.1, read as the reverse complement.
AGAGGATATAAAATGTAGACTGGCAATGGCAAGGAAGCGTTTCTGAAGAAGAAAAATTTGTTAAAATCGAGTGTAGATTTAAGTGTCAGGAAGTCGTTTCTGAAAGTATTTGTATGGAGTGTAGCCATGTATGGAAGTGAATCATGGACAACAAATAGTTTAGACAAGAAGAGAATAGAAGCTTTCGAAATGTGGTGCTACAGAACAATGCTGAAGATTAGATGGGTAGATCACGTAACTAATGAGGAGGTATTGAATAGAATTGGAGAGAAGAGAAATTTGTGGAACAACTTGACTAGAAGAAGGAATCGGCTGGTACGACATAGTCTAGGTATCAAGGGATCACCAATTTAGTATTGTAGGGCAGCGTGGAGAGTAAAAATTGTAGAGGGAAACCAAGAGATGAATACACTAAGCAGATTCAGAAGGATGTAGGTTGCGGTAGGTACTGGGAGACGAAGCTTGTACAGGATAGAGTAGCATGGAGATCTGTATCAAACCAGTCTCAGGACTGAAGACCACAACAACAACGTGAGCAGCTAATTTGTGGATAAGCTATCTTGTTGCTTATACAAGGCATCATAGCCTTCAGTATAACACACAATCTCATACGCAAGATGGCGCAATGGGTAGCACACTGGACTCGCATTCGGGAGGATGACGGTTCAAACCCTAATCCGGCCAAGCTGATTTAGGTTTCCCGTGATTTCTCTAAATCGCTTCAGGCAAATGCCCGAATGGTTCCTCTGAAAGTGCACGTCCAACTTCCTTCTCCATCGTTCCCTAATCCGATGGGACCGATTACCTCGCTGTTTGCTCCTCTTTTCCGAATCAACCAACCAACACTCTTACCATGCAACACGTCTTTCTGCATTGATTTTGCTCTGTTAACTCTGGAATCGAAAATCTTGTGTTTTGTGAATCACACACAATATTTTTTGTTATATGCTCTACATTCTTCACAAGGGCCGGTGCGGTTGGCCTTTTCCTAGTGACGAAGTTGACCATACCCCAGGATGACTGCTGGTATTTTATTTCATGAGGCTTCTTTCTGTGACACATGAGGCGGTTTTTTGTATCCTTACACCAGTCTTCGTATTGTCCCACATCCTCCGTCTTTCCTAATGCAGGTAATCGCAGATCGGCTCCCAGTGACTGCTTCAACCTTCGCATTGTCTCTTACATAGCTACTCCGCAATAACTCTTCTCCTGATCTGAACAATGAACATACCGAAGACCACAATTAGGATCTCACACAAGTGGTTTTGTAGATCTTTGTAAGACTTATGAACTGAATTGTAAAACTAATGTAGGCTATTATAGGCCATCATAAGTAAGTATATTTTTCCAAGTTGCCGTGGTCAGTTAAGATCGTAACCGTGTTGCTTGTATGTTACGTGTGTTGCATACATATCAGGCGTTACCTCATTTCGATCGCTTTATTTACGTATGCCATCAATGTCTTACAATGAGTGTATATAAATGGCCACACAACCTATGAGACAAAAAAAAACTGTATTTAATAAAATTCACTCGAGCTTCCAGCCGTGTTAAATGGTTTAAAATCCTGTAGGTCTCTGCTGTTGTCAAGTGGTGACTGTTTTGGTTGCTGCTATCGTCCTTATATAGCCGCACTGCTTTCTGTGATGTTACTAGTGCTCGCTCCAGTGTCATATAAACTAATTTTTAACAATGAGTATCCCCAAAGAGCCGTGCGATTTGAGAAATCAGTTTACTTTATTTTCAAAACCAATTCCGTAAACTGAATATGAAATCTTCAACCGCATATGCACCTCATGTGTAGACTGGAGGCATCAGCATCTAGCTGTTATGAATTCGTATTTCAGGTGCTTCCCTCGAAGAGCTGACAACTACTTGTGAATACATACTACAGCATGCTTTTTAATTACTGCTGTGCAGTGTTTGAGATACCGCGCTGACGATTTACAGCAGCGTTCAATTAAGAACGAACTCGCAAACTGCGATTATGGTTCAGTCAAAGCAGTGTTCTTTGTAGTTTTTTAAATGTTGTAGCTAAGTGGACTCCAGCGTGGGCAAATTCTTAGTGCTCGTATGGTGGGTGCATCCGTAACCAAAGCAGATGAAGTGTTTGGTGCTTCAAGAGGCACCATATCTAATATATATACCACATACACGGAAAGCGGAAAGTCGTCCCCCACTAACACTCAACACGGACGAAAGAGTGTGTTGAGTGACCGTGACAGACATTCATTGAAAAGGACTGTGAAGAAAAATAGCAGAACGACAGCTGTAGAAGTCAGTGCAGAACTAAAAGTCGCACTCGCGAATCCTGTCGGCACCGAAACAACACAAGGGAGATTCAGAAGCAGGTAATTACAAGCGAAATGGTATTCCAAAAAAAACTAATAAATGATGTAAATGCTCTTTACAGAAAAACGTGGTGACAAACGCCTAAAATCTGGACTTGGAGCAATGGAAGAAAGTCATTTGGTGGGATGAGCATTTTTTCACACAGTTTCGAATTTCTGGCACTTTCCGATAGTGAAACTGCTGCGTTCGCGAATGATCTGGGCGAACGTGTGGTGGTACTCCAAGGGACCCACGCTTACTGTGCAAAGTCGCGTTACTGTCAAGGATTATATGACCATACTGGGCTGATCAGATGCACCCCATGGTACAAAGTTTTTTCCCCCAATGGATATGCTGTGTTCCGAGACGACAGTGGCCCTGTTCACGTATCTCGCATTGTCCACAACTACTTCTGTGAGCTCAAGGATGAATTGCTGCGTCTCTCCTATCTACCACAGTCACCAGATCTCAATATTGTTGAACGTTTGTGGTCTGTTTTTGCCATCCACCTTTATCGTCGTCACCTGAACTTGCCACAGCGTTACAGGAAAAACTGTTTAAGAATAACTTAAAAACCATACAAGACCTGCTTTTGTCCATTCCGAGACGAAGTGCAGATGTTTTTATTTCCAACTGTTTCTCTACACCGCATTATGACTGGTAACGTTTAGTGTTTTTGATGTTTCCGTATTTTATCTATCCACTGATTCTGCAGACGACCTCGTGTGTGTTAGACGTCTAATTACTCCTTGTTCAGAGGCTATCTTTTAATAAAATGTATGCAGTTTCCTTCGCTTCTGCCTATAATTTATTGTAGGAGCACCACTCATCTACGATCTCCAGCACTCTGTTAATTCGCTGTTCAAGGGATATCTTCGAATCACCTGAAATCGTGACACAAAGGTCAATGGCACACACAACTAATACACTAACATCACGGTTACCATCCAGCAGCTCCTTGAGTGGCAAACTAGTAAATCCGTAATTAATGGGTCTCGGATGGATCTCTTATATATGTCCGGTGAATCTGACTATTGGTACAGATTGTTCTATCGTTTTCCGCCTGGAGTAACCAAAAAAGCTGAGCCAAAGACATTAGGGAACATATAATGACTTGTTACCGACAATCGCTTAGTAACTGCAATGTTCATGCTACAGGTTTCGGCAGCTGACTGCAATCTTCAGATGGGATTAACCCATTAACAGGTTCGTCATGATACTTACTTGCAGTTACGCACTTTGAACTTCATGAAGTCTAAAACATGTCTCTGAATTTCACAACGTCTCATCGCATTATAAAAGAGAGAGGGTTCTCCGCGGAATCGGCGAGGAAAGCAATATGTAGAAAAGATTAACAAGAACAAAGAATAGGATTGTAGGACATGTATTAAGGCATCAGGAAATAACTTATATGACACGAGAGGTAGCCGTAGAAGCGAAAGTAAATAAATAAAATAAAGGGAAACAGATCGGAGCGTATACATAAAACAGGCAATGAGGACGTTACGAGTAAGTATTTGTCTCGGGTGAGGACATTAGCATACCAGAAGCAACACTGTTGTTGTCGAATTTGAATATAATGCTCATAACTTGTTTCATGATTGAGTAAATAATGCATGAGTTTCATCTTATTACTGCTAATACTGTAAATCAGTGACTGCGACGCATACGAGTCTTAACGCGGAAACTTCCTTTGTTCTGTGACAAAATTTGCCTTAATAATGAGCTGTACCAGCTGTTAATTCTCTTTGATATTAGCTGGTTAAATTATTCAGACAGCCTCCCCCAGTAATTGGTAAACTTTTGATGTCGACTTGAACAGTCTCCCTCGGTGCAACATCGTAATTTTCAGCAGGATGGAAAAGCTGGAAACTGCCTATGCGTGATGCGTGACTTCGACATAAGTTAAGCTCCACAAACAGGTGACGTCGCTGCCCAAATAGCAATAAACCGCGCCCACACCGTGGCCGCCAGTTTGATAAGGGCGCAGGTTCTTAAGAAACCGTGGATGCTCTTCGGGATATCTTGCTGGGTAGCTGTGCTGGTTTTCTTTCGTACGAGTCCATTAGCCTTACAGCAAATTTCTTCGCTCGAAAGCCTGCGTACTAACGGAATTCTGTTCTCAGACAGGAGGAGAAAGAAGTCAGCGCCGCAGCCGGCGGAGGCAGAAGACTAAAGTCGACCGGCGCCATGGACTCCAAGGTGTATAAGTCTAATTCCAACCCAAAGGCTACGGCTAACCCTATCTCCAAGCTCTTCGTTTGGTAAGCACAAAGCATTATTTTCTACTTTGTATCAGTAGTTTGGCGAGAGGTAACTGTAACAATAGGATATCTTTCTGAATCTCTTACTTTTAGCTCTACATTATGCCAGCTAGTTTTCTGTGATTCGTAGATTTTAGTCATATTTTATCACTGGCAGAAAAAATGTGTGTACGGGGGAATTTGGATGTTAAGTTACACGTTATTATGGTAGGTCAAGTAACTTTTATTGAATGCTATACTACGCTTCAAAATAACCACCAAGCCTCTGTAAACAGTGGTCGGTACTCTCTACCAATCATTCAGTTTCTCGTCGAAGGCAATCCGCTCCTTGGTCACGGAGACATTCGAGAACCGCTGTCTTTCCTCGATCGCATGGACACAGTAGTATGTTGTCGAAGTTGGTGGCCTTCCTTCCCGGTTAGCATTACCAACGTCTGATTGCGGAACTGAAAAGGAGCTACATTCGCTTAGCAATGGAAAGTCGTCAGGACCAGATTAGATACCTATAATATTCTATAAAGATTAAGCGAAAGAACTTGCTCCCCTTCTAGCATTAATTTAGCGTAGATCGGTTGAACAACGAAAGGTACCTAACGACTGGAAGAAAGTGCAAGTCATTCCCGTTTTTAAGAAAGGCTGTAAGACATATCCACGCAGATATAGACCTATATCGTTGACGACAATCTGTTGTATAATTATGGAACATGTTTTATGCTCAAGAATTATGGCGTTTTTGGAAAATGAATATCTCCTCAATAAAAATCAACATGGATTCCATAAACTGAGATCCTGCGAAACTGAGCTCGCTCTATTCCTCCGTGAGATCCACAGGACAGTGGACAACGGCGCTCAGGTTGATGCCGTGTTCCTTGATTTCAGTAAAGCATTTGATAACGTCCCGCACTGCTGAAAAAAGAAAGACTTTACGGAGTACTGGAGCAGACATGCGGTTGGATTTATGACTTTCTTGTATATAGAACTCAACATGTCGCTCTTAACGAAACAAAATAGACAGGTGTAAATGTAATATCCGGCGTACCATACGGAAGTGTGATAGGACCGCTGCTGTGTACAATATACATAAATGATGTAGTAGAAAGCGTCAGATGGTCTTTAACGCTATTCGCAGATGATGCAGTTGTCTATACCAAAGCAGCAACGCCAGAAGATAGTAGCAATTTTCAGAACGACCTGCAGAGAATTGTTAAATGGTGCAGGCTCTGGCAGTTGACCCTGAACGTAAATAAATGTAACATATTGCGCATACATAGGAAAAGAAATGCAATACTGTACAGCTACACTATTGATGACAAACAGCTGGAGACAGCGTCTACCGTAAAATATCTATGCGTAACTATCCAGAGCGACCAGAAATGGAATGACCACTTAAAACAAACAGTGGGAAAAGCAGATATCACACTCAGATTCATCGGAAGAATCTTAAGGAAAGGTAACTCATCCACGAACGAAGTGGCTTATAAGACGCTTGTTCGACCGATTCTTGAGTGTTGTTCATCTATCTGGGATCCCTATCAGGTAGGACTGATAGAGGAGATAGAAAAGATCCAACGAAGAACGACGCGTTTCGTCATGGGATCGTTTATCTGGCGAGAGAGCGTAACGGAGATGCTAAACTAGCTCCACTGGCAGACATTACAATAGAGGATTTGTGCATCACGGAGAGATTTACTATTGAAATGTCAGGACAGCACTTTTCAGGAAAAGGCGGACAACACATTACTTCCCCCCAAATACAGCTCGCGTATTGACCACGCACTACTCCCGAGGGGAACGGGTTTGGAGGGATCAGATAGAGGTACCGAAAGTACCCTCCGCCACACACTATTAGGAGACTTGCAGAGTATGATGTAAATGTCTGTGCGGCCTTGATAAAATTGCTGGCACCATTTCACTGCTGGAGCGACATTAAATTTGACCCATATTTCATAGTGAATCCGCATGAAATTTAGACGTTTTGCGCACAGGAATCGCACTGTCGCATGCACGTAAACTGTGGAGTACGTTTCCAGTTGCCGCGCCGTTTCACTTCCACACTTGACTCGCCTGTTGTCCACACCGCAACACTAAGCTCTCTGCAGGAAATACCTTTGACAACGCGCTACTCATGTTGTGGAATGGTCCCAGCGTGAGAGGACATGTCTAACTTACTTTCTGAAGTCCCCTCGTAATAGAACTTTTCCGTTATTCGTCAGTAGATATTGCAGTAGAACAGCATTTAAATATAGGTTATGTGTTGGGGTGTCCTATCTCAAGCTCGTATTCATTCCGTTTTAATATGATATGAGAGGCGTAGCAATTACTGTACTATCATGCCCAAAACTACCCCAACGCCTTGAATTCCGTTCCGCTTGATTAACAGGCATACAATATAAAGTAATTTCGCTGCAGGTTTTTTAATCCCTTTTCGGCACAGTCGTTAGACTTTAAAGAACTATTACAAGTCACGACTAGAGAAAACTGCTATGCGTGACAATCATTTCAGATCTAATCTAACATACCAAGTTGCAAATATCAGGAAATATGTTATCAGAGATGAGACAGAACATAATGCCTCAAAACTCAAGTTTATTACAATAAGTGAAATATAAAACTGTTACCAATAGTATTAGTATCTGAGAAAACTAGAAGCCGGCCGGTGTGCCCGGCGGTTCTAGGCGCCTCAGTCTGGAACCGTTCGACCGCTACGGTCGCAGGCTCGAATCCTGCCTCGGACATGGATGTGTGTGATCTCCTTAGGTTAGTTCGGTTTAAGTAGTTCTAAGTTCTAGGGACTGACGACCTCAGCAGTTAAGTCCCATAGTGCTCAGAGCCATTTGAAGCATTTGACAACCAGAAGCCGTAACTCTATCACAAAAATCATTTAGTAAACCTCTGAAAAATCTAATTTTTATTGTGATTAAAAGAATTTGAAATAATATCGGAACTCCCAAAGTTCTTTGACAGTTCGAAGTATTCTTGCTGTCTAAAATCTTTTCCAACGACCTATTGTTACGTCGCTCACTTGGAGAGCGATTTGGGATGAACTACTTACTCAACTACACTGTTCGAAGCATAGCGATTAACAGCGTCAAACCTCTACATAAACAGCGTATGACTATAACCCGTTCATCATAAGAATGAACCTGATGTAAACCAACACAAAGGCGGTGATTGGTCAGAAGCCATAGCACACGTACACTGGTGTTGTTACGCTCTTGGAAGTATCTCCTGCTTATGTATTGGAGGTCTTATTACTAAGTTACGTTAAATGAAACTTTAAGATATTCAAATGCATTAACAGCCATCAACGTTTTACTTAATCACGCTTTAGCTACGCAGTTTTTATTTCAAAAATCGTGTACAGTCACAGCCTCTGTAGCATTGTGCTCTGATTGTCGCTCTGTTAATGAGCAGTATGAAAATGGCTGAGACTGCTTTCTGTTCCGTAGTGAAACACGCGCGTGGAACACTGTTAAAAAGTGCCGAGAAATAGACTGTTCTTAATATTTTTCACAAATTTATGGAGATAGTCGGCTTTTATGTTTTCCCACTGTTGTATGCAATGTTGTTGTTGTCTTCAGTCCTGAGACTGGTTTGATGCAGCTCTCCATGCTACTCTATCATGTGCAAGCTTCTTCATCTCCCAGTACCTACTGCAACCTACTTCCTTCTGAATCTGCTTAGTGTATTCATCTCTTGGTCTCCCTCTACGATTTTTACCCTCCACGCTGTCCTCCAATGCTAAATTTGTGATCCCTTGATGCCTCAAAACATGTCCTGCCAACCGCTCCCTTCTTCTAGTCAAGTTCTGCCACAAACTTCTCTTCTCCCCAATCCTATTCAATACCTCGTCATTAGTTACGTGATCTATCCACCTTATCTTCAGCATTCTTCTGTAGCACCACATTTCGAAAGCTTCTATTCTCTTCTTGTCCAAACTAGTTATCGTCCATGTTTCACTTCCATACATGGCTGCATTCCAAACAAATACTTTCAGAAACGGCTTCCTGATACATAAATCTATATTCGATGTTAACAAATTTCTCTTCATCAGAAACGCTTTCCTTGCCATTGCCAGTCTACATTTTATATCCTCTCTACTTCGACCATCGCCAGTTATTTTACTTCCTAAATAGCAAAACTCCTTTACTTCTTTAAGTGTCTCATTTCCTATTCTAATTCCCTCAGCATCACCCGAGTTAATTTGACTACATCTTATTATCCTCGTTTTGCTTTTGTTGATGTTCATCTTATATCCTCCTTTCAAGACACTGTCCATTCCGTTCACCTGCTTTTCCAAGTCCTTTACCGTCTCTGACAGAATTACAATGTCATCGGCGAACCTCAAAGTTTTTACTTCTCCATGAATTTTAATACCTACTCCAATTTTTTCTTTTGTTTCCATTATTGCTTGCTCAATATACAGATTGAATAACATCGGGCAGAGGCTACAACCCAGTCCACTCCCTTCCCAACCATTGCTTCCATTTCATGCCCCTCGACTCTTATGACTGCCATCTGGTTTCTGTACAAATTGTAAATAGCCTTTCGCTCCCTGTATTTTACCCCTGCCACCATTAGAATTTGAAAGAGAGTATTCCAGTCAACATTGTCGAAAGCCTTCCTAAGTCTACAAATGCTAGAAACGTAGGTTTGCCTTTTCTTAATCTTTCTTCTAAGATAAGTCGTAAGGTCAGTATTGCCTCACGTGTTCCAACATTTCTACAGAATCCAAACTGATCCTCCCCGAGGTCCGCATCTACCAGTTTTTCCATTCGTCTGTAAAGAATTCGCGTTAGTATTTGGCAGCTGTGACTTATTAAACTGATAGTTCGGTAATTTTCACATCTGTCAACACTTGCTTTCTTTGGGATTGGAATTATTTTATTCTTCTTGAAGTCTGAGGGTATTTCGCCTGTCTCATACGTCTTGCTCACCAGATGGTAGAGTTTTGTCATGACTGGCTCTCCCAAGGCCGTCAGTAGTTGTAATGGAATGTTGTCTACTCCGGGGGCCTTGTTTCGACTCAGGTCTTTCAGTGCTCTGTCAAACTCTTGATGCAGTATCGTATCTCCCATTTCGTCTTCATCTACATCCTCTTCCATTTCCATAATATTGTCCTCAAGTACATCGCCCTTGTATAAACCTTCTATATACTCCATCCACCTTTCTGGCTTCCCTTCTTTGCTTAGAACTGGGTTGCCATCTGAACTCTTGATATTCATACACGTAGTTCTCTTCCTTCCAAAGGTCTCTTTAATTTTCCTGTAGGCAGTATCTATTTTACCCCTAGTGAGATAAGCTTCTACATCCTTACATTTGTCCTCTAGCCATCCCTGCTTAGCCATTTTGCACTTCCTGTTGAGCTCATTTTTGAGACGTTTCTATTTCTTTTTGCCTGCTTCATTTACTGCCTTTTTTATATTTTCTCCTTTCATCAATTAAATTCAATATTTCTTCTATTACCCAAGGATTTCTAGCAGCCCTCGTCTTTTTACCTACTTGATCCTCTGCTGCCTTCACTACTTCATCCCTCAGAGCTACCCATTCTTCTTTTACTGTGTTTCTTTCCCCCATTCCTGTCAATTGTTCCCTTATGCTCTCCTTGAAACTCTGTACAAACTCTGGTTCTTTCAGCTTATCCAGATCCCATGTCCGTAAGTACCCACCTTTTTGCAGTTTCTTCAGTTTCAACCTAAAGGCCATAACCAATAGATTGTGGTCAGAGTCCACATCTGCCCCTGGAAATGTCCTACAATTTAAAACCTAATTCCTAAATCTCTGTCTTACCATCATATAATCTATCTGATACCTTTTAGTATCTCTAGGATTCTTCCATGTATACAACCTTCTTTTATGATTCTTGAACCAAGTGTTAGCTATGATTAAGTTATGCTCTGTGCAAAATTCTACGAGGCAGCTTCCTCTTTCGTTTCTTAGCCCCAATCCATAATCACCTACTATGTTTCCTTCTCTCCCTTTTCCTACTGACGAATTCCAGTCACCCATGACTATTAAATTTTCGTCTCCCTTCACTATTGAATAATTTATTTTATCTCATCAAACATTTCTTCAACTTCTTCGTCATCTGCATAGCTAGTTGGCATATAAACTTGTACTACTGTAGTAGATGTGGGCTTCGTATCTATCTTGGCCACAATAATGCGTTGACTTTGCTGTTTGTAGTAACTTACCCGCCTTCCTATTTTCCTATTCATTATTAAACCTATTCCTGCATTACCCCTATTTGATTTTGTGTTTATAACCCTGTAGTTACTTGACCAGAAGTCTTGTTCCTCCTGCCACCGAACCTCACTAATTCTCACTACATCTAACTTTAACCTATCCATTTCCATTTTTTAATTTTCTAACCTACATTCCCGATTAAGGGATCTGACATTCCACGCTCCGATCCGTAGAACGCCAGTTTTCTTTCTCCTGATAACGACGTCCTCCTGAGTAGTCCCCGCCCGGAGATCCGAATGGGGGACTATTTTACCTCCGGAATATTTTACCCAAGAGGACGCCATCATCATTTAATCATACAATAAAGCTGCATGTCCTCGGGAAAAATTACGGCTGTAGTTTCCCCTTGCTTTCAGCCGTTCGCAGTACCAGCACAGCAAGGCTGTTTTGGTTAATGTTGCAAGACCAGATCAGTCAATCATCCAGACTGTTGCCCCTGCAACTACTGAAAAGGGTGCTGCCCCTCTTCAGGAACCGCATGTTTGTCTGGCCTCTCAACAGATACCCCTCCGTTGTGGTTGCACCTACGGTAAGGCCATCTGTATCGCTGAGGCACGCAAGCCTCCCCACCAACGGCAAGGTACATGCAGTTGATAATTACACGTAAGATGAATGTGTAGCGTAGTTGGTAACGTAATGGCTTGATGGCTTGTGAACTGAGTGTGGTTATTTGTGCGTTGGTTCAAATCTCATGCCGGCGCGGTAGCTCAGCGTGTTCGGTCAGAGGGTTAGCTCCTTCTTTTTTTTTTTTTTAAAAAAAAACTGATTTCATCGATCAACAACGAACTTAAACGGATGTCTTACGACTTCCGCCCCGAGCAGATACAACGAACGAAAGCGAACAAAATGGGAAAAAAATCTCCCAATTGTCATTTTTTTCTAGGTCAATTTGAAATACCTACATCTCGTAATTATAAAACTCATCATCATTTTTTATGAATAATGCACGGCGTCTTGTTTATAATCACATACTGGACGCAAAATTCCTGTTTCCATTTCAAATACAAATTCTTAATTATCGATGTTTTATGAAAGACTGCTCATAAAAATTGTTTAAATTAAGAAAACATTTTTCTAGGCAAAAATAAAAAACCAAATCCTTTTATAACACGCAGACAGATAAGTGTCGTATAAATATGAAAACAATCATTTTGACAGCATCGAGCACATCAAACAAATGCTGCATTTTTACATTTGCTACTCCACTTTTACAATATGAACCCAACAGAACTGATTTGGAGCCTAGCTGCGGGATTTGATCCGAGATGTAAAAAGACTGTTAAGTCGGCAGACGTAATGGAACTAACGCACGCAGCTTTTTCACATGTCACTGGCGAACTCTGGCGGGATATAGAAGGCTCGTCGTAAAATAAGAAGAGAAATTGCTGCGCCCTGTTGACTTCGTGGATTCTGGTTTCGATAGGCTCGTTATCAACGTAGCTGATGGCACTTCCAGAACTGAATTGTATTTCTCGGATTCGTATAAGGAAGGAGTTAAGAGATTACCAGATGACTGACTGTAAGTAATACCTTCCGTGGCTTCGATATTTAACTATACGGTGAAATACTTCAGTAGTCTCTTACGTTACACACAGTTTATGCAGGAAAATTACCTTGTGGTTAAGTCAGGAATTTTCTTCATTCTTGTTTTTAATTACAGTAGTACGTTAGCTAAAAACAATAACGTGTTGCCGTTCTCCTCTAGTCGTCTAAGGAGAGTATTGTGGGAGATTTGCAGAGTACTATTTCATTGTGCTTAAACATTAAATGACATTCGAAGCTGTATTGCTCCTCTGCTCGTCTCTTTTTATGTGCGAAGTGCAGCTGGCCACGTCACTGCAGGCTAGCTGTACCAGCTGACCGGCCAGTGCTATCCAAGTTACACGCGCCAGTAAAGCTGTTGTCACGTATTATCGCTAAGCCGAAGTGTGCGTAACGCACAGCACAAAACGTTCCCTTACTATCGTACTTGACAGTACTCGTGACAGCTTGGCTGCAGTCCCACGTGAAATGGAAATCCAATGAGGTTCCAGCAAACGCGGAAGAATACATAGTGCAATGTTTACATCAGGTTTATTCTTATGATGAATAGATTATGGTAATTTTACTATACTTATGATGGTACGTAGATGAATTTGCAACTAGAACATCACTTATAGCCATTTTTATAGGGCACAATGTGATATTAAGTATCTAAAGCATTAATGACCACCCAATGGTGCACATATTTGATTTTAAATGAAATGTTTTATTCCGGATATAACTTCAAATTCATCATCCACAGCCATTTCTGACAAAACAAACCTTCCGTGTCTCCCCGAAACTAGAACACATCATGGAGCGTCATTGCTGATAGGCGTAATGAAATGTAAACTACTTGATTTTGGTCAGTATCGATTAGTAAGTCAGAAATCAAATTACATAATGTAAATTTTTGTACTAGCAAATACTCTTATCCAACAACTACTGTACTTGTTAACGTGATCTCATTAAAACTAACAAAGTGTGCACATGTCCAAACTTGAAATGACGTGACGTAAAAATTTCTGTTCGACAGAGATTACCAGCATCTAATCGGATTGTTAACTAAGCACAATATAATGTTATATATTGAATTATTTCATTAGTAGCAAGATGTGTCAACCTGAAATGGTGTAACGAAAACTGTTGCCTTCTCGGAATCCGAACCCTACATCTATTTCTGTTGTTTTATTGCCACGACTAGAAGTAAAATATCCGTTTATTTCGCCAATAGCGTCGCGCAGACCATTGTTGTAGAACACACACGTAGAAAAGCTAACTACTGAATTTTTTCTCACCGGCAGCGAGGACCGCCACGTTTGGACTTGAAATGAGGTGATGAAACATTGTGTGTCTCATTGGGAGTCGAAACCGAAAATTACTGTTGATAACTCATGGACAAGCATTTAAAAAAATTATTTTTCACCTTTAGTTAGGTGTGTACGTTCTAGAGCTTCAAATGACATTATGAAGTTTTGTGTGCCGGAAAAAGGTTCGAACGCACACACGCGCCGCTGGTGGAGACCTGGAGGCGGTTGAAATCTTGGGGAAACGATGAAATGACGGAGTTATGTCGTCCAGAAAGGGTCAAATCCCCCGAAAAGGGAGATCTGAGTTCGAATCCCAATCCACCGCCATTATTTTCAACACGTAAAGTTCAAGTACTTTATTTGACTATTTCTTCGTTAAATGGAATGAAATTCTAGTAGAAGAAAACTTACCGGTAACCGAGTTTCTGCTTGCCGTGACTTCCGCCATAACTTTGTCATAACTCAGGATGGGCCACACTGGATGAAAATTCTGATTCTCTGACACACTGGAGGTGCATTACAGCCTGATTAATACATTCATTTCCTTGTTAGACCGCCGCGCGATTCATCAGCTGCCTCGGCCACCGGATCAGTCCTTTCGACATGATTTAGCAGTTACTAAAATAAAATTTCATAACATGGCGGTCCAGTTTTGCTTGGTGTGACGCAAGTTACTGTAAGTCTATTTCTTAGTCTTAATTTTTTATTTGAGATTCTACTATCGCTCTTATGGGGACCTCTTGAGTCTTACATGTTTTAGTTCCTCCCCTCCTAGTCCGTTCGTGGAAGCTGCAAGTGAAGAACAGTCTCTAGTTTTAAGATCATGTCATCACATGTTATCTATGTGGGAGTTGTTGTGAGATAACCCTTTTTCGGGTATACACTTTAACACGGGTTTCGTTCACAACCAGTGTATTTTTTTAACCTCCTGAAATGCAGATGCTTTCTCGCAGCACGCAAATCGAATATGCAGGGTGGACAGTAACAGTCTGAATAGCTTGTAAGAATGGTGCACGGTAAGTTGTGCTGAGAAATAATTATTAAGAAAAAATTTTTATACGTTGCGCCATTTCCGAATTAATTAGCATTGAAGTTCGCGAATCGGGCCGCTGTGCGCGCAAATTCAAGCGGCACGTTAGTTTCCTTCGTTTGGTTTCTTATAACTGAACAAACTGGCGATACGCAAATTAGACATGGTATGGTAGTAAGGGCTGAGCCGTCTCGTGCGTTATCATCCTAGCTATAAGAGGGATTGACGGTAACTGTATGCAACACACGAAATGTATTCGTAGTTGCGAAAGTGAACAACCGTCAGCTGTATAATGGAACGACGACAATGAATATTTTTGCCAAACCGGGACCCGAACCCGGATTTCCCGCGTATCGCGAGCCCTCGTCTTAGCATTAGACTATCCGAGCGCGCTCCACGGCCAGGCGCAAACTTTGGTGTTTCGTCACCCATGTGTTTACAGCCTGCACTCATACGTCCATTACGTATATTCCCATACAGGATAGATACTGTAAATGAAAGTCGCTTGCCCAGTGTTGGTGGACAATTACGATATTACAGCGCCTGTAGGGTTCAGAAGAACCATGCAGTGTTCCTTTGAACACACATGCATGTCTGAAGGAACAGGCAAAACTTGCTAAAGGGGTGAATGGGAACCCATTTTAAAACTATATACCAAAATTGAGTAAAATAAAATAAAAAGTTAACGTAGAGGCTAGAAACTTGTGTCGGAAAATTCCAGCAGACTTGTATTTTGGGTCTAGCTGTAATGTTTTACTTTTTGTGTACGCTAATTTTGCTGCACTCAGTGATATTGTACATAATACACACTGTTTCTTAAACCGTATTTAACCTTCAACTTCAATATTTAATGCCATTAGAGGTCTACCCGTAATTTTTTAATTTTTTATTTGCTAGTTTTTTTCATTTCTAGAATACTACGCTACATACTGTTTCTTATGTGTTTCGCAACAACAGGGTTTTGTAACGTTGAAGATAACACCTGCTGGCCAGACATGTTGTAAATATTCATGAAAATTATCAGTCATTTAGAAAGGTAACTGTCATAGGACATAAAAACTTAAAAAACTTATCAGTATGGAGATATACACACATACAACATCAATTACAAACACGCTGTCAGTGAAAGTTGACATCATATCTTCCACAAAACACACATAATTTTCAGAGCGAGCGCGTAAAGTGACCTCCCTGCATCTCAAAACATTTAGCGACTCGCACTACCAGTTCCTCAGTGTTCATTCGAGTACTCGGATAAATGCGCTCATTCAGGTATCCTCGCAGGAAAAAACACAGAGAATTTGGGACAGGCGACCGTGGAGTGTATAACATTAAACTTTCATAAGTGCTTCATTTCCCGGAATAGGCTTTGCTTAAATAACGTTGCATACCCATACCAAAGTGTATAGGTAAACAGTCATTTTGGAACCACAACCTCTGCCTGACAAGAAGTGGAACGTCTTAGACGTTTGAGAGAAAGGTATAATATGCTCGTGTTATCAACCTCTCCAGCATCAGCTAGGGATCAAAAATAGTGTCTCCCGACATTCCAACTCATACAGTGATACTCAAGCACACCCGATATCCACGATCGTGCGGGTTATCTTGATACAAAAGGTAGACATTGTCCATTTTTTAAGATACCCTCACGTGTGAACGCAGCTTCATCAGACAGTATTACAATGCTTATGTAGTCATGGTTTTTGGAACCATTCACAAAATTTCGTCCACAGAAGGCGGTGATGCGTCAACGAATGATGGCTGGGGCGCAGTCCTCCATCGTGTAACACGTCGACGACCGTGTGTTACGAGACGTACAGTTGCCTTGTTACATCGCTGGTTTTGTTGTTATATAGGTTCAAGAACGGCTTTGTCAATAGCCAGTGTAAGGCTAGCCCGTGGACAACCTTTATTTTAACTGTGGCGGGAAGGGAGAACCTGTCTTTTGAAGGAGAAACTAAGATGACTGTACACCTCTTTGTCTGGATAACGCCCGATCAAGATTCACAGCAGCATCTTCACGAGGAGAAACTTAAGTACCAAGTGCCATAAGCATATCGACATATTCGGCGTTTGTTTTTGCCTCACAGTTCTACTGAGACGCTGTTTTACGAGAAACAGAAGGAGAAATTATGGTAATTGTACGACTGTACACTGAAGAACTACAGTTTTGCGTTACTTTGCTCGCCACTAATACCTGTCTGTCTATGAATATCAGCTCTCTGTTTTTCGATCAAACTTCATGTCAGCGTTGTGAGAATTTTCAAAACGTTTTTGGGGAGATTTCGGGGGAAAATGAATGATAATGGATAATTAATGGTTTATAAAAGTAGTAGCGTTGCATATCACGTTGTCAGCCCTGATGTCTACGACTCACTGGCTGTGAGTGTGATCACACGAAGAGAAAGATTTTGTTCTGCATTATTAAACATAGCAATGCCACTCTAGAAAGACTTCATGTTCCAATTAAGCCCTTTCTTTAACGGTAAGAGACGGGATTTTTGCAGGTTTCCATCGGCATTACCACTACTACTAACTTTTTTTTGGTGTCATCAGTCTTATGACTGGTTTGATGCAGCCCGCTACCAAATGCTTTCCTGTGCCAACCTCTTCATCTCAGGGTAGTACTTGCAACCTACGTCCTCAGTTATTTGCTGGACGTATTCCAATCTCTGTCTTTCTCTGCAGCTTTTGCCCTCTACAGCTCCTTCTAGTATCATGGAAGTCATACCCTCATGTCTTAAAAGGTGTCCTATTATCCTTCCCTTCTCCTTATCATTGTTTCCCACATATTCCATTCGTCTCCGATTCTGTGCAGAATCTCCTTATTACTTAGCTTATCATTCCACCTAAATTCCAACATTCGTATGTAGCATCACATGTCAAATGCTTCCATTCTCTCCGTTCCGGATTTTTCACAGTTCATGTTTCACTACCGTATAATGCTGTTTCTCCAGGCGTACATTCTCAGAAATTTCTTCATTAAATTATGCCTTCGTTTGATGCTAGTAGACTTCACTTGGCCCGAAATGCCCTTTTTGACAGTGCTAGTCTGCTTTTAATGTCCTCCTTGCTCCGTCCGTCATTGGTTATTTTGCTGCTCAGGTAGCAGAATTCCTTAACTTCATCTACTTCGTGACCATCAGTCCTGATGCTAAGTTCCTCGCCGTTCCCATTTCTGCTACTTCACATTACATTCGTCTTTCTTCAATTTACTCTCAATCCATATTCTGTATTCATTAGATTGTTCATTCCATTCAGCAGATCATGTAATTCCTCTTTACTTTCACTCAGGTTAGCAACGTCGTCAGGGAATTGTATCACTGATATCCTTTCACCTTGAATTTTAATTCCATTCCTGAACCTTTCTTTTATTTCCAGCATTGCTTCTTCGATGTAGAGATTGAACAGTAGGGGGGAAAAACTACATCCCCATTTTACACCCTCTATAATCCGAGCGCTTCGTTCTTGGTCGTCCACTCTTGTTATTCCCTCTTGACCCTTGCACATATTGTATAGTACCCGTCTCTCTCAATAGCTCACTCCTATTTTTTCCAAAATTTCGAACATCGTGCACCATTTCACATTATCAAACGCTATTTCCAGGTCGGGAAATCCTATGAGCGTGTCTTCATTTTTCTTTAGTCTTCCTTCCATTATCATCCTCGAAGTCAGAAGTGCCTCTCTGGTGCCTTTACCTTTTCTAAAGGCAGACTGACCGTCATCTAGTACATTCTCAGTTTTCTTTTCCATCCTTCTGTATATCATTCTTGTCAGCAACTTGCATGCATGAGCTGTTAAGCTGATTGTGCGCTAATTCTCGCACTTGTCCGCTCTTAGAGTCTTCGGAATTATAGATGATACTTTTCCGAGAGTCAGATGGTATGTCACCAGACTGATACATTCCACACGCCAACGTGAATAGTCGTTTTGTTGCCACTTTCCCCAATGATTTTAGAATTCTGATTGAATGTTATCTATGCTTTCTGCCTTATTTGATCGTTATGCCCTGCAAAGCTTTGTTGAATTCTGATTTTAATACTGGTTCCCCTACCTTTTCTAAATCGACTCCTGTTTCTTCTTCTGTGACATCAGACAAATCTTTCCCCTCATAGAGGCTTTCAACGTACTTTTTCCACCTCTCCACCCTTTCCTCTGCATTCAACAGTGGAATTCCCGTTGCACTCTTAATGTTGCCACCATTGCTTTTAGTGTAACCGAAGGTTGCTTTGACTTTCCTGTTTACTGAGTCAGTCCTTCCGACAGTCATTTCTTTACCTCTTTCTTCACATTTGTCACGCAGCCGTTTCGTCTTAGCTTCCCTGCACTTCCTTCTTATTTCGTTCCACAGCGATTTGTATTTATGTATTCCCGAATTTCCCTGAACATTTTTGAACTTCCTTCTTTCGTCGATCAACTGAAGTATTTCTTCTGTTACGCATGGTTTCTTCGCATTTAACTTCATTGTACCTAATTTTTTCTTTCCAACTTCCATGATTGCCCTTTTTAGAGATGTCCATTCCTCTTCAACTGTACTGCCTACTTAGCTATTCCTTATTGCTATATATAAAGGCGTATCCCACTTCTTTGCGTATTGATTCTTTCTGACTAGTCTCCTGAACTTCAGCCTACTCTTCATGACTACTACCGTATGTTGTGATCTGAGTCGATGTCTACTTCTGGGTACGCTTCACAATCCAGTACCTGATTTCGGAATCCCCGTCTGACCATGATGTAATGTAACTGAAACATCCTGTATCACCCGGTCTTTTCCAAGTATACCTCCTCCTCTTGTGATTCTGGAACAGAGTATTCGCTATCACTAGCTGAAATTTATTACAGAACGGAATTAGCCTTTCTCCTCTCTTATTCCTTTTCTTCTATTCCTCCCCTCCCCTACAACAGCATTGCAGTCCCCCATGACAATTAAATTTTCATCTCCCTTTATGAACTGTATCGCCCTTTTCAATATCCTCATATACTTTCTCCCTCTCTTCATCTTCAGTTTGCGACGCCGACACGTAGTATATCCCTGAACTATCGTTGTCGGTGTTGGTTTGCTGTCGATTCTGACAAGAAAAACCAGATCACTGAACTGCTCACTGTAACATACTCTTTGCCCTACCTTTCTATTCATAACGAATCCTACTCCCGTTATATGATTTCCTGTTGCTGTTGATATTACCCTATACTCATCTGACTACTACTAATAATAATTACAATAATAATATTGTATTCAGATGCTCATTAATGGGTCTCTTCTTATCAGACTGAACACACATAATTAGTCGTTAAATAATGATGGCAATAAAGGTAATAACAAAAATTACGTTTGTGGTGGGAGTGCACGTCCGCAGAAATTTATCCGAGGAGATGGGGGATGGCAAGAATCTTTGACTTGTGTATGTAAATGAGTCTGGTCGGTTTCGAGACGTGTCATGCCACGAGAAATACATTTTGTAGTTTACACAAAAAATTATTGTATTACAGAGAATCGATGGTTATCAGTTACGGGAAATCACTTCTAGAAGTGTACACGTATTCTGCAATGAATAAAAACTGTGTGCCCCTCCCTTGTGGACGGTATAGTATAGTAGGTTACAAGAAGTATGGTGACATAATGTCATGACGAAACGGACGGACAAGAATGTGGGAAGCATGGCAGGATATACCAAAAACTGGGTTCGAATGTAGTAGATGTTGTCTTAGACAACACGGCCCTGTGATTTGCATGGCAGATGGCAAACTACCAACGAGATCTATGAGGAGGATATTAGAAACAAGGATGAAAAAAGTTGTAATTTTGTTTAAAAAAACTTTGCATACTTGTACAGGGAAGCAGCCCTGACAGTGAACCGAAAAACATGAAGGCGTGTGGTGCACTGTAAGAGGACCAACTGAATAGTTAAATGCAAAACACGTCTTTTGTATCAATAAAAACGACTGTATTATTAATTCTGTATCAATTTGTACAGAAACCAGATGGCAGTTATAAGAGTCGATGGACATGAAAGGGAAGCAATGGTTGGGAAGGCAGTGAGACAGGGTTGTAGTCTCTCCCAGATGTTATTCAATCTGTATATTGAGCAAGCAGTAAAGGAAACAAGAGGAAAATTTGGAGTAGGTATTAAAATCCATGTAGAAGAAATAAAAACTTTGAGGTTCGCCGATGACATCGTAATTCTGTCAGAGACCACAAAGGACTTGGAAGTGCAGTTGAACGGAATGGATAGTGTCTTGAAAGGAGGATACAAGATGAACATCACCAAAAGCAAAACGAGGGTAATGCAATGTAGTCGAATTAAGTCGGGTGATGCTGAGGGAATTAGATTAGGAAATGAGACACTTAAAGTAGTAAAGTAACTGATGATGGTCGAAGTAGAGAGGATATAAAATGTAGACTGGCAATGGCAAGGAAAGCGTTTCTGAAGAAAAGAAATCTGTTAACATCGAGCATAGATTTAAGTGTCAGGAAGTCATTTCTGAAAGTTTTTGTATGGAGTGCAGCCATATATGGAAGTGAAACATGGACGATAAATAGTTTGGACAAGAAGAAAATAGAAGCTTTCGAAATGAGGTGCTACAGAAGAATGCTGAAGATTAGATGGGTAGATCACATAACTAATGAGGAAGTATTGAATAGGATTGGGGAGAAGAGAAGTTTGTGGCACAACTTGACAAGAAGAAGGGACCGGTTGGTAGAACATGTTCTGAGGCATCAAGGGATCACAAATTTAATATTGGCGGGCAGCGTAGAGGGTAAAAATCATAGAGGGAGACCAAGAGATGCCTACACTAAGCAGATTCAGAAGGATGTGGGTTGCAGTGGGTTCTGGGAGATGTAGAAACTTGCACAGGATAGAGTAGCATGGAGAGCTGCATCAAACCAGTCTCAGGACTGAAGACCACAACAACAACAACAACAACAACAACAACAACGTATCACTAACTGCATGTGTTCTGCATAAGATCAGGTGTAGCCTAGTTGATGGCGTGCGACCCAGTGTAAGATTAGTAAACGCAGACATGTTGCAAACAGACGTTGAATCAAACTCTATACTATTGGCATTCGGACGCAGAGCTCTAGCTACTGCAGTAATATAGCGCACTGTTGCACTTCATTTCGATATTCCTGTTGCGACCGGTTTCTGGTGAGAGGCGGCAGCAGACGTGAAGCTGTCGTCAACTCACATATGAAAAACTGAAGACATCAAGTCGTCCCTGGGACTTACATCTGTTTCTCTGCTGTCTCATGGAGTGTCATTACATCTCATATCCCAATTCAGTACTTTGGAAGACGATTTTAGAGACTTGTGAAATAAAAAGACAGAGTCCTTGAGCCGATTTTAAACCAGGTGTGATCGTTAATTGGGTTTCGGGCGTTCAACGCCGGGTTCGCTAGTGAAATCAGCTGGCTGCGTCGTACTCTAAATACAGAGAGATCTCAATTTTAGGACCTGATCAGCGCTTCTTTCTCATCTGTTTTAGAGAATCTGACCAGAGAACAATTTCCTTTCTAGTAGAAGATTTGTTTCGAAAATCAGGACATTCTTGTGAACATTACCAGAGTCGACTGATTTACTGACGTTACACGTACTAGATATACTGCCTTAGGGGAATTTAGTGGCAGTCTTATAAAAGAAATTATTTTATTACGTTTTTTAGGCTGAGGCATCTCCCGTGACATTTCATTCTGGGAAAAGTGGACTGACAACGTCAGTAACCAGTAATACCAACATTTCCGTTAAATTTATGCCAACAAATACGCAGAAGTGTGTGTTTTTTGGTCGTTAAAATGTGTTGTGTAGCAAATATCTGGGAAAGGCCGCGGCAAGAGTGTCATGATAACGCACGTGCGTACAGAATTTGCACGTCATATCAGAGAAACAATGTCATTATGTGACCATACTTTGGCAGAAAGTGCACTTTTTAGTATTAGAGAATGAGACAGAATATTTCAACGACAAATATGTGATGGAATAGACACCCATACAAAGCTTAGTCCAATTATTAAAGGACCAGGAATTAGGCAGGTGATTATGGTAATATGGAACGTGGGGTGGCTGTCGTCCTAGAGATCGCTCTCGTTCTGACTATAGCGAATGACACATCGTACTACTTGCAAAAATGTAGAAGGACATCTCTTTCTATGTTTTCGCGACTAAGGCTTTACCACACAAAATCTGATGGAAACGTGGGCGGCAAGTATCACATGCTCCTTGGCTGCCTCAGGAGACATACGAATTTACATCGCTGCAAAACATCATCACGCTTAGAAACACTGTTGCCATAACACAACATAAAACATCTACGAATGTATATTCCAAATTTACGTCTACCAATGGAGTCGGCTTACATTTATAAAGGTGCATTCCAAATTTTCGTCTACTACTGGAGTCAACTTAATCACCATCGTTGTAAACCTTCATCGCGCGTGCAAAATTATATTAAATTGGGATTAAGTGTTAATAATATACGTTTCTTCACCCCCTGCCCCCAATCACCCTACGAGTCAAGGACCGTCCGAAGTGGGAAGTGGCTCAGCGATGCAGATAGCCGTACTGTAGGTGCAACCACGTATCAGGGGTATCTGTGCAGTGACCAGACTAATATCTGTTTTTTTGTAAAGGAAAACATGATCTGTAGTAGGCTGTAATATTCTATATTAATAGTGTAACCTGCCGATCTCAACATTTATGTCGTTTCCAAGCTCATGTGAATAACCATCATATGATGTATCATATTTGACGTGGGGTCTAAATTAATTTCTATTTCGCATATAAAGTCACATTATATGATTGAGTTTTTATAGCGAGTGATTACAGCTAGTATATTGTGGTCGTGTAACATGAGGACTTGGTTTTCGTCCATACATTATGTTGTTACACGGATGATGTCAAATGTGTGGCTTCATGTGGGGAATAGTAATATGATTTATACGTCACGAAAAATATGATAAACCATTTTGATACTTATCTACATGTGCTTGGAAATGCATAAACCTCGGAATCGGCCAATCAGACAGTTAATCAATACATGTTATAAAAATGTATGTATGTGTATTATGTGTATATTTTCAACATGTTCTCCTAAACCACTGGACTGATATCAACAAAATTTGTTTCACATGCCCTTACTGTCGGGCGACAATCGCTGTGCTTGTATGAACCACCTACTTATCGTAGTTTAGGAGATATGACGTCATAAATAATGAGATGATTAAAAAAGGCAGATCATGTATGACTTTCAGATTTATTACTTCTGTGCTACTAACTCTATTAGCAGTAAATTTCGCAGATTGCATCAAAGTATGCACCCACAGAATTTATCACGATACCGCACATAGTTCGAAAGACATGACGTCGTAAACACTGAGATACCTGAAAAACTGTTATTGTGCATGACGTTTAAACTTACTACTTCATTGCTACTAACTCTCTTCGCAACATATTTCGCATTCAGTATCCACATATTCCGATGAATGTACCTACACAAATATATCACTGTACGACCCAAAGTTCAAGAGATATGACGTCGTAAACACAGGAGCATGAAAAAATGCCGCATCATATATGAAATTTTAATACTAACACAGTTCTACAGTCGGGTCGACTTAAGGAAACCTCTGACACCTGAAGCGCTTTTGACCCTTTCAAACTGCGAAGGCGGAAACAACAGACTACTGTAGACCCACGACAAGGCGATACGACTGAGAGGTTTACAAAATCTCTCTGCAGACACGCGAAGCAGCTGCGCTGAGCGTACAGAAACTGTTTTGTAAATTCAAAGGTGTTTCTTCAAATGAATTTTTTTCAATATTAAACTACAAACAAAGTTCATTTTTATGTTTTTGTTTCTAAAAGGAAATTGGCGAAATAAATAACAGGACAACTCCAGTTTGTCAGCTAGTAAAGACTATTACAGCCTACAACTGACCGTGCTTTCTTTTAAAAAATGTTGAGAAGCTGTGGACACAAGCAAAAACAGTATTCTCATGACAAAGCGGTTCTTGTGTTCCCGTGAGAGAGGCAGAGGGTTGGAGAATAATGTACAACCATGAAATACAAGGGAGATTTAAGCGTAATTTGTTAAATTTCAAAGAATACGCTGGACAGGTCATATGGAGAGGATGACACATGATAGGATGCCCAAACGAATAATGAAAGGCAGACTGTATTCCACCGCAAAGAAGGGCCGTCCAAGAACTGGACGTCTGGACAATATGTTGGCCGACTTTACCAAGATGGAGACCCGAGGATGGAAGAGAAAAGCAGAGAACAGAGATGTTTGGAGGAAGATTGTTGAGAAGGCCAAGGCCCATCAAGGTCTGTAGTGCCAAAGAAGAAGAATGTTCTTGAATATGGGCAGTAGCCATTTTCAGAAATTGAGCAGGTAACAATCTGACTGCCTAATAGTTATCCAACATAGCTTTACTATGTTGCTACTGCGAACTGGTGAACGCAAGGGGAAAGGGAGAATAGTCATTCTTTTTTGCAAGGACAAGAAACTCTACCGTTTAACCTAATGATGATTTCCCTTTAGGTAAAATATTCCAGAGATACAATTCGCCCAAATTTCGAGCTCTGGGCAGGGGCTATCGAGGGGAGTTCAGTCAGTAAAAAACAATTCTGTCACTGTAAGAGTGGCCTACCTCAGAAATTTTAAAAAGATAAACTGATAGGACTTAACTATATACGAGTATAGTGGGCATTACTGAAGTGCTGTTGCTGGAAGAACAGGAGTTCTGGACTGGTATGTACAAGTTTACAAACACAAAAAAAGCGGTAACGCAGGAGTAGGCCAACTAACGAATAAGAAAATAGTAATGCGTGTGAGCTAGTATGAACATCACAGCGAAAACATTGTAACAGACAAGAGAAACACAACACCAACACAAAGTAATGCAGCTTAATGTGATTACTACCACTGTACATGATGAAGTGAGTGGAAGAATGTGTGACGAGGTGAAAGAAATTATTCGGGTAAAACGGGAAACGAAAATTTAAATGCGCTGGCAGACTGGAATTTGATAGTAGGAAAAGGAAGAGAAGGAAAAATAGTAGGAGCACAGGGACTATTTGGAATGAAAAAAAAAGTGGCTCTGAGCACTCTGACATCTGTGGTCATCAGTCCCCTAGAACTTACGAAACTTCCCCTTTGAACAATTGTACACGAATTTGCGCAAAAAATAATATTGTGTGTCAGTTTAAGCACAGTCATGTATAATTGTTGTAAGGGGACGTTTCACTTAAACTACTTACACCTAACTAACCTAAGGACTTCACACACATCCATGCCCGAGGCAGGATTCGAACCTGCGACCGTAGTAGTCGCGCGGTTCCGGACTGATTTGGAATGAAATGAAAGGGGAAGCCACCTGGTGGAATTTTACACAGAGGATAGTTTAATCATGGTTTAAGAATCATGATAGACGGTAATGTAGCGGGACTTTGCATTTCGGCGCGCTACACTCGTTCCCTTAGATAAAAATTATACCGTCGCAGCGGTATGAGCGCTCGACGGCAGAGAGTAACTCCATCCGTTTCTTTATTGTCTCTTGATAGCCGAAGCTTAAGGCAGACGTGATCTGATGAAGACTTAAAAAAAAAAAAAAAAACTTATTAGCTAGTCTTGATCTGATTTTAATGTCTAGACATATTGTGGAACTTGTTAAGAAATTCGGAGGATGGAAGTAGCAAAGTAAATTAAATTGCATACAGTATCAAGATGATTTTAATTGGTATAAATTAGTGATTCCTGAACAACTGCAAGATTTCGGAGCAGGCTTTTCACGCAGAAATGAAGGAGATTTTTGAAGACCCGGACGCCGCACGAAAGAAGACAAGTTAACCTGGTAAAGGATGAACTCTTATCTACGCCACTTCCCCGTGTAATTTACATTTTGTTATTCTCTGTTCTTCTTCAGTAATTTTTGTAGTGGAAATTGGTTTAACGTTTGCTCAAAAACGCCACAAGGACCACCCCAGCAAAACCTTTTCCGAACGATAACTTTTCTGTAATACGAAGTCCGATTTGCTTTTCATTCTTTCCTTTTTTCACGGTCATTTACGATTTTAAAACCCCTTTTTATTCACCATTTCTTCACTCATTTCAGAATCATTTCTTTTCTCTTCTCTTTTTCTTTTTAATTAACCAGTACAGTAATGTTCGTGAAAGAGACCGCGAAACACTGGAAGGTGTCAGATATATTATATAATGGTAAAACAGATATTTCGAAACCAGATTTTAAACTGCAGAACATTCCCAGGGGCAGATGTTGATTCTTAACACAATTTATTGTGAACACTTTTAAAGGTGTACAGAAGATTAAAACTGAAGAAATTGTATAAAGATAGGAAACTAATGATATGGGGCCTGGACAAACTAAAAGAAACTTTTTGAAACTTTCATGGAGATCAGTAGACAGCGACTACTAAAGCGTACCAAAACAATTACGATGCAAGACGAACGAAATAGTGAAACCAGCAAAGGATCAAACAGGCGAAAAGATTCTTGGATCGAAACTAGATATTGAATGTGATGTAAAGAGAAAATACAAAAACACAACTAGTGAAAGAGAAACAAAAGCGAGAACAGACGTCAAAACATGAGACTGACAGGAAGTGCAAACTGGCAAAGCAAGAATGGCTAGAGGAGAAATGCAGAACTGAAGAAAAAGCGTAGTTATGGGAAAAGTTGATGCCGCCTATAGGATAATTAAAGAGGCCTTTGGAGAAAAGAAAAGTATCTCTATGAATGAAGCGTTCAGGTGACACGCTGGTAGTAAGCAAAGAATGGAAGGCTGAAAATGAAGGGAATATATAGAAGGGCTATACAAGGGAAACAAACTGAAAACCATATTATAGAAATATAGGTAGTTCATTAAGAACGAAATGTGGGATACGGTAGCTTGCGATTTATGTAGGTAGATGCAGATGTCGTAGAAGTATCCTGCTGCAGTTGTAAAGGTCGAAGAAACGAAAAGTAGACAGTAGGAGAGAATGAAGTGAGACAGTATTGTAGCCTATCCTCAATGTTGTTCAATCTGTATATTGGCCAAGCACTAAAACAAGCCCAGAAGAAATTGGGAAAGGAAATTATTCTACAGAGAGAGGAATATAACCTACGAAGTTTGCATTGGAATGGCAATTTTGTGAGAGACGGCAAAGTACTTGGAAGAGCAGTTGAACCGAACGACAGTGTCTTGAAATGACGTTATAAGATGAATATCAACAAAAGTACAACGACAGTGATGGAACGTAGCCGAAATACGATTACATTAGAAAATTAGACACTAACATTAGCAGACGAGTTTTGCTATTTGAGCACCAAAATGATGGAGTATGGTCGAAGCAGAGAGAATATAAAAATTCATACTACCAAACAGCAATAAAGGAGCAAAGAAATTTTTTCACATCAAATTTAAATTTTAATTTCAGAAAGTCTTTTCTGAATGCATTTGTCTGGACTGTAAACTTGTGCAGAAATGAAACGTTGACGATAAACAAGTTCAGACATGAAGAAAATAGATGGTTTTCTAATGTGATGCTACAGAATAGTGCGTTTTGACCGCCTCCCACTGTGATTTATTTCGTGGTGTGTGGCTTTAAAGTTTATGTGTGTTGTGGGGGCCCACAGAAAATGTATTACATTGTACTTTATCCTCAGTAGATAAGTAGTAAATTTATTAGATCCCAGAAGAATATGCGTTAAAGAGACAGGAATTGTTTCTAAATTAGTTTCTTAACGTATGTTGAATTTTTTGTATTCCCAAACCACAAAAGCAAAGAGCGAGTCACACAAGTGGTCTAGAAGGTTATTAATCAATGCACGAATGTTCAATGTGCTATCATATTCCACTTTACATTAAATAATTGAAGTTAAATAATTTAGAAGTCCAACACTATCTGCATAAAATGTAAGGACTCATGATACTGAATGGTTCAAAGTCAAGCGTCTGTTGAAATATTTCTGTCCCACCCCGTGGCAGAATTTCTCCACGTCCAATGATGTGGCAGTTACTCCGCTCATCCTCAGACACATCTCTCTGGGTACGCACACAAATAAAGCCGGTCACCTGCGTTGCGGAGGCCAGCGCGAGGCTATTTAAACCAGCGCGGAGAATCTCTGCAAGTTATCTAATAGAGCAGTGCGCAATGGTAGCTGGGTGGCGGCGCCGACAGATGCGAACACGCTCCTGCCTGCCAGCCGATATCTGCGAGGCATCATTTGCCAACACTAGCGCCGAGAAAGGAGAATGCCGCGACGCACTGCCCCTGACTAAGAAGTGAGGGACGTGCGTGGCAGCCGCTCTGCAATTTATCGCAAACAATTTTTCAGAAACCGCTCGGTGAAAAAATTAGATTTTTTTGTTTCTCATACCTTTAGCCTTCAGCTTCGTGATTCACTTCGTTAATGTTTAATTTTTTGCGATATTTTGCCTTTACACTCTGTGTGAAATTCATAGTCTGCTATGGGCAGTTGTGGTTGCTATGACTTTGCATTTGCAGGCCGCGGTGGTCTCGCGGTTCTAGGCGCTCAGTCCGGAACCGCGCGACTGCTACGGTCGCAAATTCGAATCCTGCCTCGGGCATGGATGTGTTTGTTGGCCTTTGGTTAGTTAGATTCAAGTAGTTTGAAGTTCTAGGGGACTGATGACCACAGATGTTAAGTCCCATAGTGCTCAGAGCCATTTGAACCTTTTTTTGACTTTGCATTTGGTGCGTATTAAACAATATGAAATTTAACTAAGACATTAAGTTTTTATTTAGACATGGGTGGAGTTCTGTATGTACAATTATTTCCAATCTGTTAATATAATTCAGATTCCAACCAAAACTAATAGTGTGACTCAGCCTTTCGATAATTTTTTTCTGCAGCATAAATAATTTTTCAAGAAATTGTTGGACGATGTGATTTTCGATAGCTCTTTGCCATTTCAGCTTTGTCAGCGGAACAATGCTGTTAAACTTTCAGGCATTGGTGCACTGTCAGTTTGAAATTTTCTGGCAGATTAAAACTGTGTGGCGGACCGAGGCTCGAACTCGAGACCTTTGCCTTTCGCGGGCAAGTGCTCTACCAACTGACCTCCCCAAGCACGACTCACGACCCGTCCTCACAGCTTCAATTCTGCCAGTACCTCGTCTCCTACTTTCCAAACTTCACAGAAGCTCTTCTGCGAACCTTGCAGCAGCCATGTCTCCGAATTATCCTTCCTTCCAGGAGTGCTAGTTCTCGAGTTCGAGTGTCGGTCCTGCACACAGTTTTAATCTGCCAGAAAGTTTCATATCAGCGCACATTCCGCTACAGACTGAAAATCTCATTCTGGAAACCGTCAATTTGCTTCACCACGTTTTACGAATTTGATCAAGTATGCCTTATAAGCAGAGCAATATGTAGAACAACGACCTTGAAATTGTTTCCTCCGTTCCTATTCTGACAAAATAAAACATGTTATTAGTGTGAAGTGCATGAATGCATTTATTTTTCTTTTATCAGATGTGCCTGGTGCAAGAAAAATTTAAATTTTCGTCATCCAACAGACACTTCGCATTTTTGTGACTACTAGAGGAAATAAAAAACGAACTGTTTCATGTTAGTGAGCAATAAATTATTAAAAATATATACATAGTGAGAAGTGTGCTGTAGGAATTGTTAAAAAATATTTCATGCCAACAAATTGAAGTGCAGATTAGTGGAATCCGTCTGTAATGTAACATCATACTCTGCCTTGATTTTCTTTCCTCTGCTATTCACTTGTGTATACAGCTTACATGTCAATATGAACGGCAAATTATTCTAGAAATTAATGATCTGAGGCATTATTGGTATGGTTTAAGTGCTTAACATTCATGAAGGTGCAATTTGGACGGTTGCGCCCCGACTCGCGCGCTCGGCAGGAGGGGCTGTACAAAGCGCTTTTGTAAGTGGTTCTTCGTGCTGCAAAATAAAGTAACTTTAACATTTTTAAGGATTACTGTCAATGCGCCTTAGCAGCTAAAAATCTGACAGCACGTTTCTTTCGGTGTAACATCCTGTGTCAAAAATATCAGGTTAGGTATCGACATGTCGGGTTGGAACATTCACTTGTCAGTTGTGCGATTGTCAGAAAGGCCACAGCTCGTAGTATATTACTGACGGATAATCACAGAGTAAAACACAACTGACATCTGGCGTTCCCTGAGGAAGTGTTATAGGCCTCTACTGTTCCTGATCTACACTCCTGGAAATGGAAAAAGAACACATTGACACCGGTGTGTCAGACCCACCATACTTGCTCCGGACACTGCGAGAGGGCTGTACAAGCAATGATCACACGCACCGCACAGCGGACACACCAGCAACCGCGGTGTTGGCCGTCGAATGGCGCTAGCTGCGCAGCATTTGTGCACCGCCGCCGTCAGTGTCAGCCAGTTTGCCGTGGCATACGGAGCTCCATCGCAGTCTTTAACACTGGTAGCATGCCGCGACAGCGTACACGTGAACCGTATGTGCAGTTGACGGACTTTGAGCGAGGGCGTGTAGTGGGCATGCGGGAGGCCGGGTGGACGTACCGCCGAATTGCTCAACACGTGGGGCGTGAGGTCTCCACAGTACATCGATGTTGTCGCCAGTGGTCGGCGGAAGGTGCACGTGCCCGTCGACCTGGGGCCGGACCGCAGCGACGCACGGATGCCCGCCAAGATCGTAGGATCCTACGCAGTGCCGTAGGGGACCGCACCGCCACTTCCCAGCAAATTAGGGACACTGTTGCTCCTGGGGTATCGGCGAGGACCAATCGCAACCGTCTCCATGAAGCTGGACTACGGTCCCGCACACAGGCGTGAATGGAGGGACGAATGGAGACGTGTCGTCTTCAGCGATGGGAGTCGCTTCTGCCTTGGTGCCAATGATGGTCGTATGCGTGTTTGGCGCCGTGCAGGTGAGCGCCACAATCAGGACTGCATACGACCGAGGCACACAGGGCCAACACCCGGCATCATGGTGTGGGGAGCGATCTCCTACACTGGCCGTACACCTCTGGTGATGGTCGAGGGGACACTGAATAGTGCACGGTACATCCAAACCGTCATCGAACCCATCGTTCTACCATTCCTAGACCGGCAAGGGAACTTGCTGTTCCAACAGGACAATGCACATCCGCATGTATCCTGTGCTACCCAACGTGCCCTAGAAGTTGTAAGTCAACTACCCTGGCTAGCAAGATCTTCGGATCTGTCCCCCATTGAGCATGTTTGGGACTGGATGAAGCGTCGTCTCACGCGGTCTGCACGTCCAGCACGAACGCTGGTCCAACTGAGGCGCCAGGTGGAAATGGCATGGCAAGCCGTTCCACAGGACTACATCCAGCATCTCTACGATCGTCTCCATGGGAGAATAGCAGCCTGCATTGCTGCGAAAGGTGGATATACACTGTACTAGTGCCGACATTGTGCATGCTCTGTTGCCTGTGTCTATGTGCCTGTGGTTCTGTCAGTGTGATCATGTGATGTATCTGACCCCAGGAATGTGTCAATAAAGTTTCCCCTTCCTAGGACAATGAATTCACGGTGTTCTTATTTCAATTTCCAGGAGTGCATATAAATGATTTAGGAGACAATCTGAGCAGCCCTCTTAGGTTGTTTGCAGAAAATGCTGTCATTTACTGTCTCTTAAAGTCATCAGATCAACAAAACCAATTGCACAATGATTTAGCCGACATATCTGTAAGGTGCGAAAAGTGGTAACTGACTGTAAATAGTGAAAAGTGTGAAGTTTTCCCATGAGTACTAAAAGGAGTGCGCTAAATCTCAGTCATACTACGAAGCACACAGATATAAAGGCCGTGAATTCAACTAAATACTTAGGGATTACAATGACGAATAAATCAAATAAGATAATGTTGTGATGAAAGAGAACCGAAGATTGCGATGTATTGGCAGAACACTTATAAGATGTAACACGTCTACTTAAGGGACTAACTGCACTACATTTGCCCGTCCTCTTCTGGCGTACTGCTGCGCGGTGTGGAATCCATATCAGGTAGGACTGACGGATGGCATCGAAAAAGGCAAAAGAAAAGCAGCTCGTTTTGTATTATCGCGAAATAAGAGAGTGTGTGCCACGGATATGATGCGCTAATCGGGGTGACAATAATTAACAAATAAGCGTTTTTAGTTGCGGCAGGATCTTCTGATGACATTTGGGTCATGATCGGAAGTTGCGCGGCGGGGAAGCGTCCCTTTGTCGTCCGCGCCCCGTCCGTTTAAAGCCACGAGCGGCGCGCCGAACGTCAGCTCGCGGATGTTGCCACTACACCACTGGCCATTAAAATTGCTACACCAAGAAGAAAAGCAGATCATAAACGGGTATTCATTGGACAAATATATTATACTAGAACTGACATGTGATTACATTTTCACGCAATGTGGGTGCATAGATTCTGAGAAGTCAGTACCCAGAAAAACACCTCTGGCCGTAATAACGGTCTTGATACGCCTGGGAATTGAGTCAAACAGAGTTTGGATGGCGTGTACAGGTACAGCTGCCCATGCAGCTTCAACACGATACCACAGTTCATTAAGAGTAGTGACTGGCGTATTGTGACGAACCAGTTGCTCGGCCACTATTGACCAGACGTTTTCAATTGGTGAGAGATCTGGAGAATGTGCTGGCCAGGGCAGCAGTCGAACATTTTCTGTATCCAGAAAGGCCCGTACAGGACCTACAACATGCGGTCGTGCATTATCCTGCTGAAATTAGGGTTTCGCAGGGATAGAATGAAGCATAAAGCCACGGGTCGTAACACATCTGAAATGTAACGTCCACTGTTCAAAGTGCCGTCAATGCGAGCAAGAGGTGACCGAGACGTGTAACCAGTGGCACCCCATATCCATACTCCACACGCCAGTACGGCGATGACGAATACACGCTTCCAATGTGCGTTCACCGCGATGTCGCCAAACACGGATGAGACCATCATGATGCTGTAAACAGAACCTGGATTCATCCTAAAAAATGGCGTTTTGCCGTTCGTGCACCCACGTTCGTCGAACACCATCGTAGGCGCTTCTGTCTTTGATGCAGCGTCAAAGGTAACCGCAGCCATGGTCTCCGAGCTGATAGTCGATGCTGCTGCAAACGTCGTCGAACTGTTCGTGGAGATGGTTGGTGTCTTCCATTCGTCCCCATCTGTTGACTCAGGGATCGAGACGTGGCTGCACGATCCGTTACAGCCATGCGGTAAGATGCCTGTCACCTCGACTGCTAGTGATTCGAAGCCATTGGGATCCAGCACGGCATTCCGTATTACCCTCCTGAACCCACCGATTCCATATTCTGCTAACAGTCATTGAATCTCGACCTACGCGAGCAGCAATGTCGCGATACGATAAACCGTAATCGCGATAGGCTACAATCCGACCTTTATCAAAGTCGGAAACGTGATGGTACGCATTTCTCCTCCTTACACGAGGCATCACAACAACGTTTCACCAGGCAACGCCGGTCAACTGCTGTTTATGTATGAGAAATCGGTTGGAAACTTTCCTCATGTCAGCTCGTTGTAGGTGTCGCCACCGGCACCAACCTTGTGTGAATGCTCTGAAAAGCTAATCATTTCCATATCACAGCATCTTCTTCCTGTCGGTTAAATTTCGCGTCTGTAGCACGTCATCTTCGTGGTGTTGCAATTTTAATGACCAGTGGCGTAATTTGAAGTGTCAACGATGATTTAGAGTTTAATGTAAAGTTTTGTGAAATAGTGGATAAATCTCATCAGTTATACGATCATAATCGCGCAGACTATTCCCATTCATAGCGTGCAAGACGAAGCATGGCAGCACAACCCTGGGGAAATTGACATGTTAGCGACAAATCTCGTTATTAATAACATTATATATGATGATGCATAACTCAGTCGTAGCTGTAGTTGTAGCTAAGAAAAGTAAACATTTGAGGAGAACAAAAATATTGTTTCATGTTTATCTATTTACGCTTTCTTAACGCATACACTGTTTTTTGAGGTAAAACGCCATTCTGCATATTTCTATAAAAGATATTACATGGTTAGTAGGTTCATCACATGAAATTTGTAGCCGGGCATACACAGTTGCTTTGTGTGTGCCTCTGTGCAACTCTTGGTCTAGTGAGCTAACACCCCATCTTGTGGACGTAATGACTGGAATCTAGTCTTTTGAATGATATTTATGAAAAGATCTTTCGTTTCTCTGTTGTTGTTGTTGTTGTGGTGGTCTTCAGTCCAGAGACTAGTGTGATGCAGCACTCCATGCTACTCTATCCTGTGCAAGCTTCTTCAACTCCCAGTACCTACTGCAACATCATTCTGAATCTGCTTAGTGTATTCATCCCTTGGTCTCCCTCTACGATTTTTAACCTCCGCGCTGCCCTCCAATACTAAATTGGTGATGATGCCTCAGAATATGCCCTACCAACCGATCCCTTCTTCTAGTGAAGTTGTGCCACAAATTTCTCTTCTCTCCAATTCTGTTCAATACCTCCTCACGAGTTATGTGATCTACCCATCTAATCTTCAGCATTCTTCTGTAGTACCACATTTCGAAAGCTTCTATTCTCTTCTTGTCTAAGCTATTCATCGTCCACGTTTCACTTCCATAAGGGGCTACACACCATACAAATACTTTCAGAAACGACTGCCTGACATTTAAATCTATACTCGATGTTAACAAATTTCTCTTCTTCAGAAACGCTCTCCTTGCCATTGCCAGTTTACATTTTATATCCTCTCTACTTCGACAATCATCAGTTATTTTGCTCCCCAAATAGTAAAACTCATTTATTACTTTGAGTGTCTCATTTCCTAATCTAATTCCCTCAGCATCGCCCGATTCAGTTCGACTACATTCCATTATCCTCGTCATGCTTCAGTTGGTGTTCATATTATATCCCCCTTTCAAGACACTGTCCATTCGATTCAACTGCTCTTCCAGGTCCTTTGCTGTCTCTGACGTAATTACAATGTCATCGGCGATCCTCAAAGTTTTTATTTCTTCGTCATGGATTTTAGTTTCTACTCCAAATTTTTGTATTGATTTCTGTTTCCTGTTTGTTTCTCTGTATAATGGCGAAATCACATGGCAGGAAACTGAGCGCTGTAACGAGGAATTTCTGATCTACAGCATCAAAATATTTATGGACCATCAGAATTTGGAAACTTGGCTTTCGTTCAAATGAAAATCGTATGACAAAATAGCAATTGTGATCAAAACATTCCAGTTTCGACTAGATGTTACAAAACAACATTACTACTTGCAAATATTTAACAAATTGCTACAACTTTTTAGCTACGCAACTTTTTATTTGTTGCAATTACATCGTTTTTCCACTCAACTATCCAGTGATTCCTACGAAAATGACCGCTTCTCCTCGATGTATAAGGGCATCTAGTATTCCTCAATGCCTTGCGTTTGTTGTCTTCCATTCACAAATATTAACTTTACATTTCAGTTCCTTGTTCAAGCACTTTTATACTCCACTTGTTGTTTGCCGCAAAGAATTTTGTGGTTTGACAATGGTAGCACGGCCGTCCCGGGTTTCTTGATAGCGCCACTTCAGCGTGCATCGCTTACGTCCCGCCAGCGCCACGCCACTTCGTTTTGAATTGGGCCAGGAGACATTGACTCATCAGATACAGAAGTTACTTGTGAGCAACGGAAAAAAATATACTGGATCCAAAAGGTGCGAAGAGATCTGGACGAAATGGGAATACAGTTAAGAGAGATTTACAACAGGGTGTTTTCCAAATCAGAAACTGAAATTGCCATAGGTTTCCAGGAAAGAATTAGAATCGAGACAAAAACATTATGGAAAGACGAGTGAAGAATTTTCCAGAGTATGCGGATGATAGATTACTGGACCAGAATAAAAATCAGAAGAAAAGAGGCTGATCCAAATTAACGTGCTCAACGGATGGGCCAAAGGAGAAGGAGAAGTAATCTATTATTGATAGTGGGATGTACAGAGTATTTCCTTCTACTTTTGTTTCTTTTATACTATTTATAAATCTGTACTAACAGAGCATAACGTCAGTACGAAGCGCATAAACGAATGGCTGTGAGGAAATCCCTACGACAACTACATCTATGTCTACATCTGCTCTCCACAAGCCAACTTTCTGCCACCTTTTTCTATGTGTACCACTTCAATTCTCCCTTTTCCTGTTCCAATCACGAATGGTTCGTGGGGAAAACGATCGGTGGCATGTACCTTTGTGGGCTCTAATCTCTCTAATTTTATCTTCATGACCTTTTCGTGAGATATAAGTGGGAGGGAGAAATATATTGGTTGACACTTACAGGAAGCTCTTGGTACTTTTAACTGTATCAACAACGTGTTGCATAACGCCTCTCTTGCCTCTCCTGCCTTTGAACTTGGCTGATCATCTCCATGACGCTTTCGTGCTCTTATTTGGATCGTCTCTATTTCAGCTGTCAGTCGCACCTGCTGCGGATCCCAGACTGTACGCGCACCCTTCCTACTAAACAGTTTACTCGAGCTGAAATCACAAGGCTAATTGGTTTTGACTCAGTAGGTTTAGTCAACAGTGCAACTGAGTGTTCACACTCGGCCTTAGGATTCATTTAGTGTTGGATAGATTCAATGAATTGCACTCTGACTTATGTCTAACTTTATTTTTTGCCTTAAATCGGATACATGCAATAGTGAAATTCATTTAATGAATATCAGTACGTCATATGTCTTCCTTGAGACTGGATTTACTTGGTTGCATTATCCTCAATCGTCCCCTGTATGGATGATAATGAAGGCTCTAGTCGCTGATCGCCTATGGTGTAATCAAACAACAGCATATAAATTACTCTTTTATTGCTGTTTGAGTTAATATGACTTATTCTGAATCGGTGCATTTACCGGTATCCTCATAACAGGTAATGAAACTACATTAATTCGTTTTTTTTTTCTAGGTGGATGCGAAGAACCGTATGGAAACAAACCCTGACAGAAGACGATCTCTTTGACAGGCTTGACAGCGATGCCACAGAAGAACTGGCCAACAGACTGCAAAAGTAGGATTTCGCATTATTTTTTCGACGTATAGAGTTATTTAAGCTTCACCGCTTGTAATAAAAACTGGTATTGCAGCATGCACTCAAATTTCATTAATTACTATTATTTCTTGTAGGTCCTGGGACGAGGAACTTACCAGAGCGAAGCAGAAGCACTGCAAACCCAGCTTCGCAATGGCGATTTTCCGAACGTTCTGGCTACGCTACTTCATCTACGGTGTATTTGAATTGTTTGATCAGCTAATACTCAGGTAGGCTCGTCAACTGCATAAATAAATCTGCAACACACAGGCAAATAAATCATCTCGATGTTCCTCTGCTTCGCGCTGAAATCGTGAAGTCACTTACAGACTGCCAATATGTGACAAATAAAAAAATATTCTTTGTCAGCTGTTTTAAAGTAATTGGGGGGGGGGGGGCTTTCTGTTGTTGCAGTGCCGACAAACTGCTGTGTTAGGAGGGAAGTTAAAAGATGGGAATTTCCTTTATTTTGGTATTATAATCTTGTTCTAACTTTTAATTTTGTTGTTTAGCTAATTATTTTTTCTCATACTAAAAAATGAATAAACAGCTCCAATAGTAAGTTCACCACGCAAAATATTTGTCGCTGGGAATCGTATTCCCCTACACGTGCAGCCACATTTTAGCCATATACAGCAATATCTTGCACAAAAACACTTGCCGTTTGAGGGTGTTGCAGCGCATGTGTTGGTGCCTTGTAAACTGAATTGTTATCGCTGTAGGTTATTGTGCTCTAATATTCGGTTTGCGAGATATCTTTTCCCACATTTTCTTACCAGTATGAGCACACTCAGCATCTCTGGTAGAAGGGCGCGAGGTGGGCGAAAGGGGGTAGGTCAGAGAAGTGAATGATGAAACAGTTGTGAGTTTTGACGACAAAAGACTCATGGCAAACTTGCTTCTAGTCAGTGCTCACTACATACCCTGACTTCTTCAGCCTGATACTAAACTAATACGTCTGTTTGTTTGGCGGTGCATAGCGCAAATCTGGTCTGTGAAAACTTGATTCCTAGAGGGTAGGGCTGAGGAAGGAAAGGTCAGTTGCCGCCCTTACTTGCCGGATCCATGGGGCACCCAGTAAAAAGTTTGGCGAGTCATACTGACAATCAGAACATAACGATAGTAAAGCATGCGTATATGACTATATTCACACGTAGTAGTCACAAACACTTTTCACCATAACACAGATGATAAAAACTTTCTGTAGATTTGAGTCTCTAGAGAGAATGTGGTGACCTCCAGAAATTGCTGAGACTTGAGCCAATACCATTCCTGAACTTCAGAACCAGACCGCTTTCAGCTTTAATTCACAAAAATCAAATCAACAAGCAGACGGCCAATTAATACTTGTACTGATGTAATAGATATACTGTACTGTAAACGTTTACACAGCGGAATAAATTTTTTCATGCATTTACAGTGACAGAGTCAATTTATAAAGCTGTATATATTACTCTTCACTTAATTTAAAGGGACGGCGGAAGAAAGTGCTAAGGGATGAGAGAGTGTTTTGAGTTACTGCGTGTTATATGCTTGTTTAAATTCGAAAAGATTAACATAAATACAGTAAGTTAAGAAAGTTTGTATTTATATACTAGATAGTTCTCTCTAATATTACAGATAAAGTACTCGTTACCAGCATGTGGAATATTCGAAAGCTCGTCATATAATGTGATCAGTCTAACCATTACTAAAATGAGGTTATCACTTTCTTCCACCGATCACTTCAGTTGCCTGGCATTACAAATTACAAGATGTTTGCCCTAGCTTCTAGTAATTATTCTCTAATATTTCGCCACTGGGCGCTGAGGATGTGAGGAGATTTAATCCACAACTGGCGAGATTCCTAAAAGCCAGACAGAGATGGCTTCAGTGTTTGCCTTGCTAGAGAAGTGTTTCCCCCTTGTAACATCTGACAGACAGCAACAGGGATGTCGCCAAGTTACGTGCATCTGTGGACACTCGACGATAGCACAGGCATTTCAGCTACAGACAAGTGGTCTTGTGGTTGCTTTCTTGACAACTCAGGAACGCCGACAAATACTTGAAGCGATGCTTACTGGTGCACAAATAACTGGGGAGATAGCAGCCACTGTTGTAAACTACAACAATGAGGAACAGCATGAAAATGAGGAAGAGTTTTCAGGTTGCAGCCCAACTACAGCAAGATAAGAAATTTTCACCATATAAAAAGACTGGGAGGCATGGTTATGCAGTAAAGATCATACGTTGTGTAGTATTGTAAATTGGACCCACCGATAACAAACACTATAAAAATCAGTACACTGTCTTCCCATAACTATATGTTGTTGACAGAAAAAGAACACTCATCCACTTCCTGAAGTTATTTTATTTTAAGCAACTCTTCATTACAGCAAGAGAGACGATACTTTTTCATAAGTTTGTTAATTTATTTCCTCACAATTGTAAATTATTGGCAGAAATGCACACTGTCTCATTTACTGCACTACTCGTTTTCTCTACTATTAGTTTCCTCGAAGAATGGAAAAAGTGCCAGAAGCCAACCTCGAGGAAGGTTCCCGAGAAATGTAGGAACACGCGAGGCAATATTGACCCTACTACTTCTCTTAGAAGATAGGTTGAGGAAAGACAAACCTACCCTATGCGATCAAAAGTATCCGGACACCCCCAAAACATACGTTTGTCATATTAGGTGCATTGTGCAGCCATATACTGCCAAGTACTCCATATCATCGACCTCAGTAGTCATTAGACATCGTGAGAGAGCAGAATGGGGCGCTCCGCGGAACTCTCGGACTTCGAACGTTGTCAGGTGATTGGGTGTCACTTGTGCCATACGTCTGTACGCGAGATTTCCACACTCCAAAACGTGAAGGGACACGTACAGCACAACAGGGCCTATTGACTGACAGAGACCGTCGAAAATGAAGAGGGTCGTAATGTGTAATAGGCAGACATTTATCCAGGCCATCATACAGGATTTTCAAACTGCATCAGGATCCACTGCAAGTACTGTGACAGTTAGGCTGAAGGTGATAAAAATTGGATTTCATGGTCGAGCGGCTGCTCACAAGCCGCACGTCACGCCTGTAACAGCCAAACGACGCCTCGCTTGATTAAGGAGCGTAAGCATTGGACGATTGAACACGGGAAAAACGTTGTGTAAAGTGACGAATCACGGTACACGATGTGGCAAGCCGATGGCAAGGTGTGGGTATTGCGAATGTCTGGTAAACGTTATCTGCCAGCGTGTGTAGTGCCAACAGTAAAATTCGGAGGCGGTGGTATTAAGGTGTAGTCGTGTTTTTCATGGAGGGGGCTTGCACCCCTTGTTGTTTTGCGTATCACTATGACGGCACAGGGCTACACTGATGTTTTATGTACCTTCTTGCTTCCCACTGATAAAGAGCAATTTGGGGATGGCGATTGCATCTTCCAACACGATAGAGCACCTTTTCATAATGCACGGCCTGTAGTGGAGTGGTTACACGACAATATCTTCCCTGTAGTGGACTGGCCTGCACAGAGTCCTGACCTGAATCCTACAGAACAGTTTTCAGATGTTTTGGAACGCCAACTTCGTGCCAGGCCTCACCCACCGACGTCGATACCTCTACTGAGTGCAGAACGTCGTGAAGAATGGGCTGCCATTCCCCAAGAAACCTTCCAGCACCTAACTGAACGTATGCTTGCGAGAGTGGAAGCTGTCATCAAGGCTAATGGTGGGCAAACACCATATTAAATTCCAGCATTAGCGATGGAGGGCACTACGAACTAGTAAGTCATTTTCAGCCAGATGTCCGTATACTTTTGATGACGTAGTGTACGTTTATAGCATTTGTAGACTTAGAGAAAATTTTTTGCGACGTTGACTGAAATACTCTCTTTGAGATTCTGAGGGTAGCAGGGGCAAAATTCAGGAGCGAAAGGCTATTTACAACTTGTACAGAAACCAGACGGCAATTATAAGAGTCGAGGGGCATGAAAGAGAAGCAGTGATTGAGAAGTGAATGAGGCAGGGATGTACCCTATCCCCAAAGTTATTCAATCTGTACTTTGAGCAAACAGTGAAGCAAACAATAGAAAAATTTGGAGTGGAAGTAAAAGTACAGGGAGAAGAAAAACTTTGAGGTTTTCGATGATATTATTATTCTGTGAGACAGCGGAGGACTTGGAAGAGCAACTGAACGGAATGGACAGTGTCTTCAAAGCAGGATATAAGATGAATATCAACAAAAGCAAAACGAGGATAATGGAATGTAGTCTAATTAAACCAGGCTATGCTAGAAAACGAGACACTGAAACTAGTAGACGAGTTTTGCTATTTGGGCAGCAAAATAACTGATGATGGACGAAGTAGAGAGGATATAAAATGTAGTCTGGCAATGGCAAGAAAAACGTTTCCGAAGAAGAGACATTTGTTAACATCTAGCATAGAGTTAAGTGTTAGAATGCCTTCTGTGAAAGTATTTGTATGGGGTGTAGCCGTGTATGCAAGCGAAACACAGACGATGGACAGTTTGGAGAAGACGAGATTAGACGCTTCTGAAATGTGGTGCTACAGAAGAGTGCTGAATATTAGATGGTTATATCACGTAACTAATGTGGAGGCACTGATTAGAACTGGAGACTAAAGAAATTTGTGGCACAACCGACCAGAAGAAGGCATCGGTTGGTAGGACACATTCTGAGACTTGAAGGAATCACCAATTTCGTAATGGAGGGAAGTGTGGGGGATAAAAGTCATAGAGGGACACCAAGAGATGGATATAGTAAGCAGATTCAAACGGATGTAGATTGCAGTAGTTACTCGGAAATGTAGAGGCTTGCACAGGATAGAGCAGCATGGAGAGCTGTATCAAACCAGTCTTCGGACTGAAGAAAACAACGACAATAGTTTCCTCACTATCTGTTAATATATTTACCTGTAATATCTCTCTTACTTATTTACGGTAATTGCGTTTTTTGTGGCCGACATTTTCCTCTCTCAATTAGGCTCCTAACTATCCCCTAAATTAGCTCTGGAGAAGGGGAGATACAAAGAAAATCATCAGACTACAACTTGCGTTTCACATTTCTTTCGTATTTTGAATAAGCAAAATGTATCGTGTACACGTTAGCATTAGCAACTGAAAACAAATCGGCATTTTTGTTTCGTGCCATTATAGTTACGCAATACATGGAACGCAATTCCTAATTCGTGGTCACACACACAACAGTTGTTTTGCTCTAAAAACCATTCAAAACATACTCTCAGTACCCTTTAATACGTAGTTCTATACTTAATCGTCAGTCACGGACGATGTTGACGTATATAAAAAAAGGCGCAACGCTAGAAAATGTAAGCGAAATGCGGGGGGATCTGTGGAGACTCGAGGCTTGGTGCGAGAATTGGCAGTAGACCCTCAAAGTCAACAAAAGCAACGTATCGTGCATAACTAGGCGGTAAGACTGCTTTATCACTACACGACTGCAGAACAATTTACTGCAAGTAGTCTCCACGGTTAAACAACCTTGTAATTCACACGAACACCAATGACGACACACTAGGTTATGATAGTGGCGGGCTACTGAGCTCTCACGTCGGTCACGCAATACACTATTGTGCACACATCCTGTGCTCCCTAACGTTTATTCTAGTAATTGTGAAGTTGCTTGCTATCGTCGGCTTTAGTAAGTCCAAGCAGATATTTTCTTCGTGACTCTCCGGCTCTCAGATAATACTGTTCTGAAATATTTTTGAAATGAGGTGTGTCTCCGATCCGCCCGACATCATTGAGAGTGATATTCCCTTGCAGGCTGACACCGTCGTGCTCGGTGCCATATATATAATGAGAGTGTGTCTGTGCGTGCTTGTTTGTGTTTGTATGCGTGCACTTACGTGTGTGTGCTGTTATTACAGGGCTTTGAGCACGACAGTCGATGATGACGGGTGGAACGGAGACACACCTCATATCAAAAATATTTCAGTACAGAAGAGTGTATTGTCTTATTGTCTGAGAGCCGGAGTCACAAAGAAAATATTTTCTTGGATTTATTGAAACAGACGATATCAAGCAACGTTCCTAGGGTAAACAATATATTTGCGTTGTCGTGTGTTGAAACTTCGCGTTTCCTGAAGGGTCGCAAGACGAGAAAACATCTGTCGGGAAGGTTGGTTCTTGTCAGAACAACAACAACAACAATAAAAGAAACGTTACGTCGATTCAATTTGTAGGAAGTGCAGCCTTTACTGTATGCCTACTCTACACAACAGTATTTAAAAGCACTAAACTACTGTGCTAAATGTACCCACACATAAGAAAACATTATTGCAGTTACTGTTTTGCTAACTTACATTCCCCATAGATGAGTAGTATTTCTACCTTCTCTTCGTCGGTGTACATTCTACTCACACAACTCTTCAACTGACGATGGTTGACGGAATGACAAGTGTGCATTCTACTAATGTTTACATTTGTC
The DNA here is from genome assembly GCF_023897955.1 of Schistocerca gregaria. Taxonomy (NCBI): domain Eukaryota; kingdom Metazoa; phylum Arthropoda; class Insecta; order Orthoptera; family Acrididae; genus Schistocerca; species Schistocerca gregaria. Next base: position 717,508,457 of record NC_064921.1, on the reverse strand, counting down.
CTCTGTCACTCTCGCACGTGGATGCGTTTCATTACCCCGAGTACCTGCACTAAGCTCTGGGAGCGTCAACGTCGGTGTTGTGTTATGTAATTGGTTCAAATGGCTCTGAGCACTATGGGACTTAACATCTATGGTCATCAGTCCCCTAGAACTTAGAACTACTTAAACTTAACTAACCTAAGGACAGCACACAACACCCAGTCACCACGAGGCAAAGAAAATCCCTGACTCCGACGGGAATCGTATCTGGGAACACGGGCGCGTGAAGCGAGAACGCTACCGCACGACCACGAGCTGCGGACCTATGTAATTAATAACGTTGTGTTTCAGTCAATGGTACACTGTGATACATTTTTGAATAGGTCTTTTGGAGAGGAAATGTTACCGAATAAAAAAATACAGGTTGCCAGTTAAAAAAGTCATACCGCCGTTCGTATCTTTGTAAAAACAAAGCTAAAACGAAGGCAATCATGCTGATTGATGTCCCCCCCCCCCTCTCATGGTTAAAGAACATTTGCTTGAAACATTTTGTAATTTGCATCTGGAGAAACAGTTATTTAGGGTGGTCAAGGTAAATGGGACACCATAGTGATTGACAGGTAGTTAATCATTGTAGGACTAAATGATAATTTAATTTAGACCAAATGGGTCACATGGTAAAAGTCGCATCAACATACAGTGTATGCCCTCTGGCGGCAACGTGGGCTTTATTAGTGCATTCAAACAACAATAAAGGTACCGAATGGCATCCTGCAACAGATTGTCTCAAGCATCTTGTACCTTTTGTTGAAATTAGGCAATGGTTCTTGCAGGCCCTAGAGGAGTAAGCACCCGTTTCGAAATGGTTCAAATGGCTCTGAGCACTATGCGACTTAACTTCTGAACTAGAACTAATTAAACCTAACGAACCTAAGGACATCACACACGTCCATGCCCCAGGCAGGATTCGAACCTGCGACCGTAACGGTCGCTCGGCTCCAGACTGTAGCGCCTTGAACCGCACGGCCACTCCGGCGCACGCACCCGCTTCATCAGGCCCCATACATACTCAGTTGGAGAGAGACGTGTTGATCTTGCGGGTCAGGGCAGTTATTGTGCACCACGAAGAGCAAATTGTGTCACATGAGTCGTATGTGAACATGCATTTTCCTGTTGAAAAAACTGTCGAAGAAACTGTAGTAGCACGGGAACAATAGCCTGTGGAATGTGACATGGACTGGTTACTTTACCCTGCAGAAACACCAAATGTGCCAGTGAATTCTAATTCATGGCCACGACGCCTGAAGCCTTGGATGAGACCTGTGTGTCATGGGTGAATCCACTCTGGAATGTCTACGCCATACATTTGTAATTCCATCACTTGCGTATAGACAGACCCTACTGTCATCAGTGAAGACAACAGAGCACCATTTCACTCTCCAGTCAACTCTTTCATGACACCAGAGAAGCCATGCTTGACGGTGTCCTGGTGCCAGTGGCAGTCTGGCCAGAGTCACACACAATCTTAATCCTGCTGCAAGCAGACAGTTACCAATGACCTCTGATGAAACAGCAGGTGCAACATGTTCCTGGATTTTGTCCCTTGATGATGTTTGGTCAGCCACCACTGATCTCATAATGCGTCTACCTTGACGTGTGTATCCAATACGCAAACGTCTAAAAAGTGGTCTAGAGGTGTGGCAACGTTCCACAGACAACTGCTGAAAGCAACAACACACCACCAACACATTGTGCCCAACATGTGCAACAGGCGGCTGGTACATGCATCCAACTTTTTGCAAGCCCACAAAGCGACCCTGTTCAAATGGCTGAAACTGTTCAACATGATTACTTAGTTGTTGTTGGGATGTGGTTGTACTCTAGAATGAATTTTGCAGACACTGTTCACCTCTATACTGAACACAGTTACTGCCTGCAGACTCAAAACAGAAGGTGCACAGGCATGCGTCCTGAGCACCATCCGATCACCAATGATCCCTCAGGAGGCACTTATTATACCCTCTTGCCACAGAACACTATCCCTGATGGTGTATATATATGCATAACAGGTACAAGTGCAGATATTTTTACGGGTGGTACCTTAATAATTGAGGTGTCAGGTCAGAGAGGTGTTCAGAACACAATTTCGACACAAAGCAGCTCAATAGGCTGTGGAGTGGAAGGGGTAGGCTAGCAATAGAACAGTGCATCACCATTGACTAGACATTTATTGATCACGTAAGTCAGGTATTATCCAAAAGGAACAATCAGTTCAAATTACAAAATAATATTCTTTTCCTTTAAGTTAAACATTTAATCAGGCAATTAGCAATCATTTAACTGAAAGCCTTTTAAGAAAGCAAGACTAGAAAATTTGAATGATGAGTAAAAATCATATTTAAATAGGCTCTGACCGAGCACATATTTTAAAACGAAATACTTCCTTTAAGGAACCAGCGATCAAAATTACATAATCCTCAACAACCATATTACATCCAAGATATTTAAGATTAAACACTAATATATAACATCAGAGAGCTGCAGTCCCACGTTTTAAGCAGCACGCTTCAGATGGACTGCACTGCAACAGTACAATACAAGTCCCTCAGAGGATCTTCCTACACAGGAAGTTATTGCCGCAATCGACAAAATATCAACATCATTCCATGTACAGACCTGAAACAAACTAAAAGCTCTCTTACGTTTTGTACAGTTAATTCCCTTTCAACATAATATACCTCACAAGTCTAGCCCTAGGACGGCACCGACACCCCGCAATTTACCACGAGAAAAACTACAGCGATGCACCCGTCACGTATCCTTGCACAATCCAAGAACAGAGAGGCGGCTCCCCAATAGCGGAACATGTAACCGCGCGCAGCGTGCGGATTTGCGGGATGCTGATCTCGTCCTTAAGCTCAACACCCGTTCAAATACTAGTCAGCCTACAATCTTGAACCACCATACACATTCCTTCAGTTACTGCATAGAAAGCCAATGTGATAAGCAAACAGACCAGCATATGATAAAAGCTTAAGCAATTTCCTTACTAGACAACCATTATGAATAGTAGCCGTAATTTTTTTTTAACGTGAGCACACCCACAATCAAAAGACAAACAACGCCAATCATAAGGACAGTAGCACATAAGCAAGTAGCAATGGTAACTTCTGCTTAGATTGGCTACAAATCAGCACGTGATTTAACACACCAGAGAACAGTCTTTACAACATAACAATCAATATAACAGCAAATTACTCACACGTGTACTCCCACACGATTTCGGTTCGCAAAGCCACAGACAAAACGTGGAGAACACTGCACCAGAATTTACTTCATTTTCAGACTAATAATTAAGCTGTTAAGAGTAATATGGTTTTAGGTTGGTTAATACCTCCAGACCACCAACATAATGGTGCTCCCTCAGTTACCCCAAATAACTGACTCCCTTACGTGCAGCACAGCAAGGAACCAGACCTAATGAAACCACCACAGTTTTCACCTCTAAATTGTCACAGTACAAGAGAGACTCAATCACAAATGTAATTTTACATCAGTTCCCGTATTGTCAATACAATCGCCTGATTTTCACAAGTTTATAACGGCATGCTCCATGCGATAGGTTCGGTCCCACACTCGCCGCGTCAACCCGGAGCACACACCCACAGGACCTCGCATCGTTACACCTCGCGTAGGCCCCAGAGGGCGCTGCTTGCCGGCCTGACCGTGGTAGTAAAAATCAACCACCAGAGTGGCACTATCGATATGAGCCGCCACGGCTCAATAAGTACATACTTCAGTGTGCCGGGGATTTTTTTCTCTTCGTCGAACGGTCTTCCCTAAGCACGACCTTTTGTTTTCTGCATGGCTGTAACTACACCAGTTTCTGGACTACGACCGCGCAGGATTAGCCGGGCGGTCAAAGGCGCCGAAAACATGGACTGTGCAGCTGATCCCGGTGGAGGTTCGAGCCCTCCCGCGGGCATGGATGTGTGTGTTTGTCCTTAGGATAATTTAGGTTCAGCAGTGTGGAAGCTTAGGGACTGATGACCTTAGCAGTTAAGTCCCATTAGGTTTCCACACATTTGAACATTTTTGAACTGGACTACGCCTGTCAGTATAGACTAGCTGCTTTGCGTCTATGTGTTCACGCTTCAGCATCGGACATGCTGCCCGCGACAAAATAAACATTAATGGGTTTCTCTTGCCACACGTACTTGGAGGTACTAACCAACCTAAAACCATATTACTCTCAACAGCTTAATTATCAGTCTGCAAATGAAGAAAATTCTGACGCAGCGGTTTTCAGTACACCGACCTCAGTCAACAATCGAAGTAGCTGCAGTTATACCTGTTATACCATGTATATACCCCCTGTCCTCCTGTCACTACACTCATACACTTTTATGTTTGTGAACAGTCCTCTCTTCTGTCTCGATGAACTTTTGGCACATGCGGCTCTCCTTCAAACAGTTGCTTTTTTGTTTTGTCGTAACGTTAACGCTATTATTTCTCTTAAAGATCTTTTTTTGGGTTGGCCAGCTTTTTACGTCATCTGCTATAATGCTGCAGATTAATAAGCTCAACACATGGGTAACGGAGCAGTCGTCCCAACGGAACCCTTGCAGGTATACCTAGCACACCGCTGGAGACTAAAGAACAGTGGCGTAACTTGGGTGTCGTTTCCCCCTAGGGATGCACGTTTTAGATGGCGAAAATATGAGGAAAGGGAAAAGAAAAGAGTTAGTATGAATTAGGAGCAGTGAAAAGACTATGGGGCACGAAAATGGGAAGGAGGTGGAGATGAATGAAGGGGAATATTGAAAATATTCAAACTGGACTGTGATGACAGTTCTATAAGATCTATATTTCTCAGTTATGGAGGCCTTTTTTTCAGACTCTCAGCTAACAGACTAGTCTATCTCGCTATCCAGTGAGAATGTAAAAATCATATTTTGAGTTTTTGTTTTGTTTTTTAGAGCTTTGCATTTATCCGCATGTAAACATTGAAAACGGAATCGCTTTATTGTTGCAAGCAGTGCGACAGTGTCTTATTCAATGTTTTTGAATTGTATCATAAGACAAAGAAGTACGCGAATGTGTCGTTTCTGCTTTCCTTTTAAAGTCGTCTTGATCTCAATAGACGAGTAAGCGTGCTAAATACCGAAGAGTATTAAACGAAAAATGGAATGTCGGCTTTCTACTGGAGGTTCAAAAGCCAATGATGATCCTGGGCTACAGTTATCCTGCTTACGCCAATGTTGAGGATTTGATTGCATTAGTTATTTGCTGGGACAATGTAGTTATAATGAAACCGTGCATCTGCCCACAGAATTGTACTAAGACTTCAGCGAACTGCATTGTGTGAATAATGTTTCTATTGCAGAGTTTCTCAACCGCTACTTCTGGGTTTCACTATTCAGTACTTCAACCCAGGCAGCACTATCACGGAGGAACAAGCCTACATCTACGCCAGCCTGATGGTGCTCATCAACTTCATGAAGTCATTCTGCCTCCACCACTACACTATGCTGACCACATACGTTGGCATGAGGGTCAGGGTGGCCTGTTGCGCTCTCCTGTACAGGAAGGTGGGTCCTAAATCGTGTCATAATTACTGAAAGTGAGCAGCCGAAGACAATTTGTTTGTACTCGTAACGCAACTTTCTCGCACACTATATCGCATTATTACATTTAGCACGATATCTGTAACCTGCTTACCTTAATGAGGACGTTCACTCTCTCTGACGTATGCGAAATAACGTTTCTGCAAATATGGAACGAATTCTTCGCGGAGAGCTGAAGTTAATGGGTGTACAGATGGATCCTTGTTATGTGACATGAAGCTGATATTTCAAAATGTCTCATACATATTAAACTCCAAACGGGATTTCTGAGAGTCGCTTTTTCTCTATTGCAAAGCGCACACATTGGCAAATCTGCAGATATCGTCGTGCAGAAAAGCATAATGAGTTCCATCAATGGGTCTTCAATGTCAAGAGCAAGTAATCTATTTTTTAATATCTGTAGTAGCAAGCCCACACAGAGTGCTGAAACTTCCAGTCCCTCATTAAAACAACCTGTTCCTAACACCTTCATGTTAAGCTTTACTTAAATAATACATGAGCTCATTCTAAATCACCGAACGAACAACCCATAGATCAATCAGGAATCCTCCCTTGATTCATCTTCCCATCAGTGAGATCATGTTCATGCAAAAATCTAACAAAATATAATTGCTCTGTTAAATAAAAATGAAACCTGACAAAACGTTAAATAATGGAGAGGAAAACTGATTGCTTATTAATGAAACGAGTAGCAAGTCAGGTGTATTTAATGCTGGAATAATTAAAAAATTACTAAATTTTACTTTTTGCGGAATTTGCCGGATTACAGTCTCGCTAATAGTAGATTTAACATTACCATTCATCAATATAGCTGAAAAGTTCCCTGAGTCTGGAGTATTATAATATGACAAGTCCTTACATGTAAACACATTTTCTTCAGCGCCAGACTATCCAATTTAAAGTTCTATCGTCATCTAAATATTCTACCAATGGAAATTTAACTATTCTGCTGTGATTGGTCGAGGCTATCTGGCTAATGGCGGACATTTCGCTACACATGTATTTCATAGCACTTTGAATCAAGAGAGTTGCCCAATCACTACAATATTTCGAGAAAGAAACTTAGCGCAAGCTGTTTGCCGATCTAATGTCATGTTTGCATACGTCATTGCATGTAATAAGCGCTAGAAACAACTGATAAAAATGTAGTAGTTTTGCATACGATACGTGGTTTTGAGTATATGCACAATATTAAAATCAGTTCACTCAATGAACTTGTCTTTCTACAGTCATTGCTTTCATATTTCTAAGTGATACGTTAGTCATGATAAGAAGCACACTGTCACTGGCACACAGTTGTTAATACAGTACATGCTCAAAATTGTAATTAGTTCACCTGATAAACCTGTCCTTTGACTGTCACTACTTTCATTTGTTTCCACGATGAATCAGTACATGACAAATGCAACATCAAATATTGGAAATTTGGCGCAGCAGTTGGTGATTTACTTCATAAACTGTATCTGTAACACACGTGTGTCTGCATTATTCCGTCGCCATAGCATTACGTGGAAGACTAATGTAAGAGGTGTAACATTTAAACACACTTTTTGTACAATTTTTTCAGTCCACAATATGATGGTAAACAGGCTGTATGTCCATGGTTATAAATTCGCTATCCATGCTCACGTACCTATCAAAAACCAACCACCTGCATCTACTCGCTATACACTCATTATTGTTATACTGAAAATCAATAACTATCCATATGCATCAAAGCCCTCACTCTCACAGAATATTATTACAGCAAAATTTTATTAAACGTTTATCAATTTAAACATACCCAAATGATTTTAAGATTAACAGCAAATATTAAATAAAGAAACAATTAATACAACAATTGGCACCTATTCAGTCTTGGACAGTTACAGATGGTACGCAAACTGTGATACATTACCTATCATACAAAAATTAATACTTGAATTAGGTATCTTCAGATTTTTGGGTTTCTTGTGTTGTCGTCACTTTTACCGCTCATTTTATTATGTGAAGTTCTACAGAACTTTTCAAGTTAAAATTCCTTGGCACATAAGTATTATATTGTTTTTCATCCATGTCAAGTGTTCTTACTAATATTAAATCAATAAATAATTTAATTACTTTATAAAACAATATAATATACAACTGAATGAATACAAAATACTGGTAGATTAAATAAAAACTGACAAATAATTTTGCAACTACCAGATTTAAAAATTATTCCACAAGTATTCCATTAAAATATTTCTTTTCGTCTTCACAACTTGAATGCAGATATTGTGTAATTATCTCTGTGCGAAAAATGTGAACCAGATACAATCATCTTTGCAATTCCAGAAAAAAATATTTCGTTGTATGTGAATGCATATGTATCATCACTGATATTTACTTTCGTTTGAACGAAGCACGACAGTTTGATTAAATTTTTAGGCCCATTCTTAGCGTCTACCATCACCTATTCATCAATGCTCATTTGTATTACGTTGGCGCGTAAGTTCGCAACGTGTCTATTTCTTATGTTGGTGTTCCGGTTGCTATGGGCTTATTTATCGGTTGTCATTTTTTATTTGTAGTTCAGTGTTGCTATTTGAGTTAACATACCGTAATTGTGTCATTTGGAGGTAGTGAGTGGAGCTGTGGACGCTAGAAAACGGAGTGGCATGTGAAGAAATTCGAACATTTCCGACATATTCTTTAGTTTAAGTTCAGTAGCGGGCTGACAATAGCGGAGGCAGCCAGAAACGTTTGCGCCGTGTATGGGGATACTGCCGTTGTACAGAAGAAAGCAAGAAAATGGTTCTCTTGTTTTAAGGAAGATCGTTTTGACATTAGTGACTCGATGTTCAGGAAGACCTTCAGGGTCTGACCATAGTTTAAATGCATTAATCCACAACGATACACGTCAGTGTACTTGAGAACTGGCAGACGTGATGAACTGTGATCAGTCCACCATTCAGCGAGTGGCCATTGCTCGTCATCTGTTGGCTCATTAACAACATAGATCCTGTATCGTTACTGGCAACGAGAAATGGTCGCTTTATGCTAACACAAGGAAAAGAAAGGAATGGTTGAGCTCAAACAAAGCAGCGACTCCCCATACAAAGGACTGCGTGCATCCTCAAAAGTTAACGTTATGCATCTGGCGGAACAGCGACGGTGTGGTGCACTATGGTGTAACCATCACTGCTAACATTCACTGTCAACAACTAAGACGTCTTGCAGACACAGTTCAAGAACAATGACCAGGAAGACTGCGTGAATGATGCTACTTCATGTTAACCACCACCGGCTTACTACCAGACTGACAAAAACTGCAAAGGAGTTGTGTTGGGAAATCATTCGGCATCCGCTTTACTTACCTTATCTTGTGACCTCAGATTTTTACCTTTTACGTTCTCTATCGAACAACCTTCAACGAACTTCCTTTCTGAATGAAAATGCCCTCCGAAAATGGCTCGACGAGTTCTTCGTCTTAAAACGAAGTAATTTCCACAGTCACATATTCTAAAAGTTACCCCAGTGTTGAAAGACTCTTGCAAATAGTGAAGCAAAATGTTTTAGTGATAACCAAAGTCTGTGTTACTTGTATCTGTTGTGTTTATTTAACTTATGGAAGAACGCTGTTACTTACGCACCAACCCAATCCATTTCCACAGAACATGTTACTCGGAAATGGCTTTCTCCTTCTCCAGTGTCTTCAGAAAAGAATTCAGTATTTTTTATTGTTGAGCCCACCTCTTTTAAATTTCTCTGGGAAGCTCTGTCTCATAAAACAAAAACTTCAGGTAGTTTCTTACTCTATTACTGTACTTATCACTTAAATACGTAGTCAGCTATAAACTACAGGAAACAGTTACTCTTAACATTATGTAAAATTGTAAAAAAATATCATTTTGTTTTACCAAAATGATCATAAAAACTATTTGTACAAATGAGATACTGACATGATTATATGAAATCACTACCGAAAATCACTTGTTTCTATATTTTAAATATTAGTCTCCGATGTACATGTGCATTCAGAAGATAAAACTTAGTATTATCAGAAATTTATCTACCATAATGTCGGATATCTACTGCTGTTAATGTAATTAAACAGTAAGCTTCGTTACAAAGTGACATTTTTTAAACGTGAAATACTGTCATTAGAACCCCAAACTTAAGAGACAAATTGCTCTTGCTGACTTCACATTTGTAATAACTCACTAAATCTGACCTCTTTTCTGATTCCGTCCCATTTTCAGGACCTGGATTCCACTCGTGGTTCCCTTCTGATAGTTTCAACATGTTAACGTTTCTTGTGTGGTTTTCTCTAGGTTTCTATGGCTTGAGAGCAACTATGTTTTCCAGTTCTTATCCTTCTTGTATATAATATGTATTAGGTAATACGCATTACGGTGTGGATTACTTTCAACTTAAAATGTTACTTTAAACAACTCAAAACTTTGCAGGTGCAGATTTATGATGGGTTCTCATTAACACCAGAGTCCCTACACTTACTTGTATAGTATGTAATCTGTTATCATGTGTTTCTTTTTTTCAGTTTGTATCTTTTTTTCTACTGCCTCCTCAAATCCTTCCTGCCTTTCTTCCCAGTTAAACACTTTTCTGACTGAAAAAGGCATCTGATCCTCCATTAAGCTTAAACTTCTCTCGCCTAGCATTATCTTGTATGATATGAACATAGTCATATGAAATAATGCTCCATATAATTATGTCCTCTACATCTACCACGATGTTTCCACAAGCACTATAATTATTGTAACAGTATATGCTGCACAGTCGGCCTATTTTCTGCACACAATATTTCGTTGGATTTCTAGAGGGGTGATATTTGGAGATCTGCATCTGTTTTGAGAGCGCTTTCAAATGATAAACTGAGACCCATTATCAGATAGGACTGATTTTGGTTTATGCATTTCAAACAATAATATTTTTCTAGTTTCTCAAGTATTTCCTTATATTTCGCCTTTCTTAAGAGGTAGAACCTGATGAACATCAAAGAAACTTTCAAAACAACAAATATATTACTAAATCATCCCCTTGGTTATGGCTGTAGTCCACAAAAATCTACTACTGAAAGCTCTTTAAAAAATTTACATGGTTGTATTTTTTGTATTTCCATGGATTCTCTAATTTAGTTTTTTCCTCGCCATTTTTAAGCCACATAATTGGTCTAGAAATGTGGGGATGGGAGGATAACTGACGCTGCCCTCATCCCTTCAGTCAATAGGAAGTTTTTCTCACCGTTCTGAAGCCACACAATTGGTTCAGAAAGAAAGAAGGATGAAAGATAAGGGTTTAACGTCCTGTCGACATCAAGCTCATTAGCAACAGCTCAAATAGTCTACATAGGTGCGCAGAAGGGGAGGAGGAGGGAGGAGGGGACATGTGACCTTGGCCTGTCTCTTGCTATCTCTTGATGGGTGACTGTGGATTTACCACAGACAACTGTCCTAGAGGTGTAGGTGGTGTATGACGTTACATCATTATCCCAAAAGTTGTAGGTGATAAGATAAGGATCATAAATCAGCTGGGTTGAACTGATACTGCCCCGCCACTACTATCATGATGCCATTCTTCAATACGAAAACACTCGTCCACACATGGTACCTGCACCTACATACTGCTTAAATGATGATGAGTTACTTCTGTGGCCAGCAAGATCTCCATATCTGTCACTGTTAGCTGTGTCGGATGTCAGTTCCGTCCCAGTGCAAGTATCCAGGCTACTAAGGGCCAATTACAATATTGGTGGGCCAACTTGCCTTGGGAGAAAATATAACGCCTTTATGACACCCTTCTCAGCCAAATCACTGAATAAATTCGGGCCAGAGAAGGTGCAACGTCATACTAATATGTGGGCGCATATTGAAAAGTTCTTTGTAAATTTGACTCTATTTTGTAATCACTGAAGTAACATCACTTACGTTTTCGAACCTATAAAGATTTATTTAATTTCCTCCTCTTCCTCTTGGTTCTTCACTTTTTTGTTGGGCAGTGTATGTCAGGTACACATAAGGGCCACACATAAAAGTTACTTTCTAATCAGTACACTTCTAGGTTCTTTGGTAATTCTCACGTTTAGTGAAGATGACAGTTAATAACTCATAATCAGGGCTAGGATTTTTAGGTGCAAATTCCACATTAAAAAAGAAGGTAAAAAGTGCTCAAATAAGGTAAAAAATGGGACAACTAACTAATTCGACGATTTCTCTTCCCTCTATTCTAGTTTATTGAATTACAACCATTACATCAAATTATCACTCATCAAAATAAAGAGAAAACATGAAGCTGTTGTACTTCAAGACATTAAACATCTCTACATTTTTAAAAGTAAGTCTGCTTGTATTAGGAGATAGAATGTCTTTCGACATCCACAGAAACCAGTGGGGCAAACCTTGTATTCACTCGGAATGCAACTGTATAGGTGTGTCGAATTCTTCAGTTCTTCTGAACAGTAGTTTCAAGTTTGTCTTTGGCAAAGCCATCTAACTGCTCCCTTACGGATGTAAAAATGTCCCATTATTTTTCCTTCTCCAGACCTTGTTCTTCTAATCGTTTAATAGCTACCTACATTCAGTTACTTGTAACTATGGACACAATATACGAGGGTGGTTTGAAAAGTTCTCGAAACGGAACAGAAAAAAGTACTTACATCACTGAAACATTTTTATTTTTAAATGTAGTCTCTTTGTAGATCAATGTACTTGGTCCAAAGATGTTCCATTGCCTTGATTCCATCTCGAAAATGAGTTTCCTCCAGGCCTGCAAAATAGTTGTCAACTCCGGCTATCAATTCTTCATTTGAAGTGAATCTTCGGTCACCAAGAAGTATTTTCAGTTTTGGGAAGAGATGAAAGTCTGGCGGAGCCATATCAGATGAATAAGGCGGGAGTGGAACAACTCATACCTTATTTCTTCCTTGCTAAACTTGGCCTTATTCGCGTATCTTTTGTTGCAATTTGTTCTGGAGGTTAGCATAGTATTCTCCAGTAATTGTTTGCTCAGTGGGATGATAATTACAAACAGATACGGCTTCGCATCTCAGAACAATGGTGCCATGACCTTTCCCGCCGAAGGAATTGTCTTTTCTTTCTTTGGTGGCGGCGAATCAGCATGTTTCCACTGCTTTGACTGTTTTTTTGTCTCTGGGTATACTGTTGTTGTTGTTGTCTTCAGTCCTGAGACTGGTTTGATGCAGCTCTCCATGCTACTCTATCCTGTGCAAGCTGCTTCATCTCCCAGTACCTACTGCAACCTACATCCTTCTGAATCTGCTTAGTGTACTCATCTCTCGGTCTCCCTCTACGATTTTTACCCTCCACGCTGCCCTCCAATGCTAAATTTGTGATCCCTTGATGCCTCAAAACATGTCCTACCAACCGATCCCTTCTTCTAGTCAAGTTGTGCCACAAACTTCTCTTCTCCCCAATCCTATTCAATACCTCCTCATTAGTTACGTGATCTATCCACCTTATCTTCAGTATTCTTCTGTAGCACCACATTTCGAAAGCTTCTATTCTCTTCTTGTCCAAACTAGTTATCGTCCATGTTTCACTTCCATACATGGCTACACTCCAAACAAATACTTTCAGAAACGACTTCCTGATACATAAATCTATATTCGATGTTAACAAATTTCTCTTCTTCAGAAACGCTTTCCTTGCCATTGCCAGTCTACATTTTATATCCTCTCTGCTTCGACCATCATCAGTTATTTTACTTCCTAAATAGCAAAACTCCTTTACTACTTTAAGTGTCTCATTTCCTAATCTAATTCCCTCAGCATCACCCGATTTAATTTGACTACATTCCATTATCCTCGTTTTGCTTTTGTTAATGTTCATCTTATATCCTCCTTTCAAGACACTGTCCATTCCGTTCAACTGCTCTTCCAAGTCCTTTGCCGTCTCTGACAGAATTACTATGTCATCGGCGAACCTCAAAGTTTTTACTTCGTCTCCATGAATTTTAATACCTACTCCAAATTTTTCTTTTGTTTCCTTTACTGCTTGCTCAATATACAGATTGAATAACATCGGGGAGAGGCTACAACCCTGTCTCACTCCTTTCCCAACCACTGCTTCTCTTTCATGCCCCTCGACTCTTATTACTGCCATCTGGTTTCTGTACAAATTATAAATAGCCTTTCGCTCCCTGTATTTTACCCCTGACACCTTTAGAATTTGATAAAGAGTATTCCAGTCAACATTGTCAAAAGCTTTCTCTAAGTCTACAAATGCTAGAAACGTAGGTTTGCCCTTTCTTAATCTTTCTTCTAAGATAAGTCGTAAGGTCAGTATTGCCTCACGTGTTCCAACATTTCGACGGAATCCAAACTGATCCTCCCCGAGGTCTGCATCTACCAGTTTTTCCATTCGTCTGTAAAGAATTCGCGTTAGTATTTTGCAGCCGTGGCTTATTAAACTGATAGTTCGGTAATTTTCACATCTGTCAGCACCTGCTTTCTTTGGGATTGGAATTATTATATTCTTCTTGAAGTCTGAGGGTATTTCGCCTGTCTCATACATCTTGCTCACCAGCTGGTAGAGTTTTGTCATGACTGGCTCTCCCAAGGCCGTCAGAAGTTCTAATGGAATGTTGTCTACTCCGGGGGCCTTGTTTCGACTCAGGTCTTTCAGTGCTCTGTCAAACTCTTCACGCAGTATCGTATCTCCCATTTCGTCTTCATCTACATCCTCTTCTATTTCCATAATATTGTCCTCAAGTACATCGCCCTTGTATAAGCCTTTCTATATACTCCTTCCACCTTTCTGCCTTCCCTTCTTTGCTTAGAACTGGGCTGCCATCTGAGCTCTTGATATTCATACACGTGGTTCTCTTCTCTCCAAAGGTCTCTTTAATTTTCCTGTAGGCAGTATCTATCTTACCCCTAGTGAGATAAGCTTCTACATCCTTAAATTTGTCCTCTAGCCATCCCTGTTTAGCCATTTTGCACTTCCTGTCGATCTCATTTTTGAGACGTTTGTATTCCTTTTTGCCTGCTTCATTTACTGCATTTTTATATTTTCTCCTTTCATCAATTAAATTCAATATTTCTTCTGTTACCCAAGGATTTCTAGCAGCCCTCATCTTTGTACCTACTTTATCCTCTGCTGCCTTCACTACTACATCCCTCAGAGCTACCCATTCTTCTTCTACTGTATTTCTTTCCCCTATTCCTGTCAATTGTTCCCTTATACTCTCCCTGAAACTCTGTACAACCTCTGGTTCTTTCAGTTTATCCAGGTCCCATCTCCTTAAATTCTCACATTTTTGCAGTTTCTTCAGTTTTAATCTACAGGTCATAACCAATAGATTGTGGTCAGAGTCCACATCTGCCCCTGGAAATGTCTTACAACTTAAAACCTGGTTCCTAAATCTCTGTCTTACCATTATATAATGTATCTGATACCTTTTAGTATCTCCAGGGTTCTTCCACGTATACAACCTTCTTTCATGATTCTTACTGCACCCATATTTCGTCTGTGGTCACAAACCGGAGCAAAAAATCTTGTTCGTTTCTCCTAAAACGGGCCAAACATTGTTCCGATATGTCCATTCTCATGCGTTTTTGATCCAGCGTCAGGAGTCGCGGCACCCATCTTGCAGATAGTTTTTTTTTCATTTCTAATTCTTCATTTAAAATGTGATATACCCTTTCAGATGACATCTGCCAAGCGTGAGCAGTTTCACGCTCTTTCAATCGTCAATCCTTCATGACCATTTTGTACACTTTTGCAATGATTTCCGGAGTAGTGACACATCTTGGCCGACCACTGCACGGGTCATCATCTAAACTCTCCCAACCAAATTTAAATTCATTTGTCTACTTGACGATAGTTGAATATGAAGGAGCAGAGTCAGCCAGTGTATTCTGTAAATCGGCATGAATGTCCTTTGCTTTTATACCTTTCTATACAAGGTACTTAAGCACTGCTCGAATCTCAATTTTTTCCGTCTTCGCAAATCAAGACGTGGGATCAACAGAACCACGTCACCGGCATAGCTCTCTTCCAAGAGCACTGACGTGGCATATGTTTACAGCCAATAACTATCACGTGAACAACTCGTTGCGCTAGAGTTGATCTCTCGTGATGATTCCGAGAACTTTTCAAACCACTCTCATAGTTCTCTCTGCAAATTATGTATTTTCTTCGGTAACGGAAGTCGCTGTGCCTTGGAAATTGCGTCTGTGTCGGCTGGATCCAAAGAAAGTACAAACTCTCTAATTTTGTCAAATTTCTCACGAACATACCAGCACACTCAATCCAAGATACCCAACCAGTAATGACCGGGAAGTTTTGAAGGGGAAAGTCAGTGGTTTTCCTGTACGCAACAAGTCGGAGCTTTCAGCAGAATCTGCTTCAGGGTAGAAGTGAATGGATTTGCGACGTTGTATTCCTTTCTTATGGTTCACAAACCCTCTAAAGAGCATTAACCAAACATGTCACAGGCTTCAACTTAAGAAATAAAGGTTTCCATTGGTTAACAGCTGAAACCATATGTGGAGCCTGGTCTGTAACCACAAGAAGTAGTTTTTCGGTCTCGACGTCAGTAGGCCACAGTAGCCATAACTGGTTGCATTACTGCACTGGAATTGGCCTTCTGCATCTCTTACATTTTTAACAACATGGGCTTAGCTTTCACACATGCAAAGGGAAAAACAAAAATGTGGAAAGCATATCATTCCATTGAGTCTATGGTTTCATCCACAGTGATTCCCATATCGCTACCATAAGCTTTCTCCTTGCTCCTTGATTCTTAGTATGATGGCTTGGTAATCACTAACCACCACAGCTGAAGTGGGAGGAAGGAAAAAGTATCTGCGAAAGAAGTGGCAGTCACATAGCGTAGTTAATCCTGTAAGTGAGTGTATCCAGTCATATTAAATAACAGACAGTATTCTGGCTTGCTAATCAGTAGCTAAATGCTGTGGCAGCTTCCCTGTCAAGGAAGGTGTGATTGGCATGTAATACAAAAACAAGGCTGTTGATTGTTTATACAATATTTTAGTCTTTCGATATTTTTGCTGAATGATCAGTGAGAGAGACTTTTATTTATTGTTGTCGCAAATTTAGAAATGTGAGTACAGTTATAGATTGTCAACTGTTCAATCAGAAACACAGTATTTCGAAACGTACCGCAGGTGCTCCGCATCAACAAGCAGTCCATGGACGTGACAGCGACGGGACAGGTGATCAACCTCATGTCCAACGACGTGGCCCGCTTCGACGTGGCGTCTCTGTACGCCAACTGGCTATGGATGGCGTTCCTGCAGCTGGCGCTCATCACCTATTTCCTCTACCGCTCCGTATCCTGGGCAGCATTCGCGGGCGTCGTCTATGTTATTATCATGACGGTTCCTCCACAAAGTAAGTCAACTCACCATCGCCAACCTTCTACATATATTCTTCTTTAACCTACCTCTTGAGACCACACAAATAAATTTCTGCTTAGTTCTGAAATGTTGTGGTTGTGTAGTGACAACTTAAAAATTGAACCAGTATTTCAAGATCATCCTGAGTAGTCGTTGTAGCCATTGGGCCTTGAACATTGAACTGGAAAAAGCATATTTCTGAGCTGCTATAACAATTAAGTTCAACTACTCTGCTCTTCGTATAACTGCTAGTCCTTCAAACTAATGAATCTACCTTCTAGTATATTTAAACACAATGATGCCATTTTAATTGCACCTCACAATATAATATATATATTCCCTTCCCTAACGAAATTCGTCGTAATTAAATCATTGTAATTTGGTATGTCCGTTCTTTAATGCTACAAATGATTACTCATTATTAAAGCTATCAGGGGCTCAGAAAAGTGATCAGTATGAACTAACAAAAATTTTTACGATTTCCCGAATACCATAAAATTTATGACAGGTGTTCAAGAAAATTTTAAGTGTAACCTCAAATCATTTTCTCTTCTGGACCACTCCTATTCCACTATCGAATTTTTGTTTGAAAACAGGGCTGCCTGCGAAAATAAATAAACTTCATGTTCATTAATGTATTCTTTAAACTGAGCTGTTACACATAATTTCGATATAATAATCGTTCAGATGATCTATGGAATAGGTAACTACTGACTTACTAACTGAGTGGGAAGACGTCTCCTGTAATTTCAGTGCATGTAATTCATCTGATATAAAGGGTGAACACGAGCTCCACTGTAAAGGAGATGGCACTGCTCTTGCTGACTGTGGTCTCTTCATCGAGCGCTTCGTGCACTCGTCACAACGTTGTCGAGGCGGTAGTGCTGTTGCTACGTGTTGCTGAAGATACACATACAGTCGTTCGTCTGCTGTGAACTGACGTAAATATGGATTTAATAGTTTCAGGACATACCATTTGGCATTAACAGTTTACTGATTGAATCGTTTTACGATGTGGACACCAGACACTGCCCACCAAACACCAATCTCGAGATTATGAAACAGCTATTCATCGTGGAGGACGGGACTTACTGCCGCATAATGGTACTTGTTCTGAGAGTTGACATATCCTGACAGGCTGAAAGAGGCATTTTTTGAAGAAATGAAAAAATGAGGATCCCAAAGTCCTGATTCCACTTCACCAGCAAAAGACACGGAATTTCGTCTGGACCCTTTAACTCAGCGTAACAAGCTGTATGGGTAGAAATGCAAGTCCTTTTTGATAATGATACGGCGATCTCTTAAATCCCACTTTCACAGATAAACAACTTTCAGAGTCCGTCGGACTTCGTTCCAGGCTTTTCTTCGTTCGAACAACACCTTCTGAAGTTCGAGCGTTTTTAGGATTGTTACAGATTTTTTGTTTGTTACAGAGACTGTCTCACGCCAGTATGCCATTAAGTTTTGCGTTGCATACTTTGCTGGAGATTTTGTTAAAATTGTTACAGTCTGAAATTGTTGCACAGACAGTTCCATTAACATGTTCCACGAACTGTGATTCGCATAACGCTCAGTAATGAATAAGCACTATTTCATCGTGAGAACCACTTTGTGTTGTACCAAACTGATCATTAAATACGTCTGCCTCTTTCAAACGCAATGACACAGAGGAGTGTTCGGGACAGAGCATCTGGGAGATCCGCGTGCGCAGACACGGGACAGCAACCGACTGGTGCAGCAAGTCCAGGTTTCCAGCAGTTTCTGTGATTGGCTGTTCTCCTGTTCATTAGCAAGGTTCAGTTGTTCGTCGCCTTACAAATATTTTCCAGGCCAGTGATATTTTTCCCACCCTATTACGCGATCGGCGTCGTTCATGATTTAGTGGCTCTATTTTCCATAAAATAGAACTCATTGTATTTTTTTATTTAATTCATGACCCTAAAATAAAAATCATGACTCAGTAATTATGCAGATCCCAAATTTGAAAAAGTGACGTGAAATGTGAAGTCTGTGTTCATATGTAAGTTACTAGCGGCATGGTCGGCTGCAATGATTAAGTTATATAGGTTAATTGCCATCTTCAGCAATTGTGGTAATAGTCTCATTAAGACCAGACACATCTCGCTTTATTTTAAAGTACCTGTAATGGTCACTGTAGTAACACGGTTTTTTTTTCTTACGATTTTATTCGTTTAGATAACAGTTCCCATGATTTACTTCTTACTATAAACAATTTTTATTCTTTTCGTTACAGATTTTTGTTGTTTCTTCCATTCTTCTTCGTCTACCACGTGTATGTGTTTTGTGTTGATTATTTGCATTTGCACATAGCACATCCAGTGCACTCAACACATTTACACTTCTGTGTTGGGAAGTTATTGCTGTTTTGTCGTCATTTTGCGTGTTTTGTTTGTTTTGATAGAAGTGAAGGCGTCTGCCATCGCTCTGTGAATGTTTATGGTTCCCGACTAGGAAGAGCGCAATGGAGAGAGAGAGAGACAGACAGACAGACAGACAGACAGAGAGAGAGAGAGAGAAAGCGAGAGAGAGAGACGTTTTTCCTCCTTTCTGTAAATCGCTCTTTTTTAAATTATGTATTTATTTATTTATTTCCTAATTGGAGTAATTATCTAATATCTCTCCCCATGAACCATGGACCTTCCCGTTGGTGGGGAGGCTTGCGTGCCTCAGCGATACAGATAGCCGTACCGTAGGTGCAACCACAAAGGAGGGGTATCTGTTGAGAGGCCAGACAAACGTGTGGTTCCTGAAGAGGGGCAGCAACCTTTTCAGTAGTTGCAGGGGCAACAGTCTGGATGATTGACTGATCTGGCCTTGTAACAATAACCAAAACGGCCTTGCTGTGCTGGTACTGCGAACGGCTGAAAGCAAGGGGAAACTACAGCCGTAATTTTTCCCGAGGGCATGCAGCTTTACATTATGATTAAATGATGATGGCGTCCACTTGGGTAAAATATTCCGGAGGTAAAATAGTGCCCCATTCGGATCTCCGGGCGGGGACTACTCAAGAGGATGTTGTTATCAGGAGAAAGAAAACTGGCGTTCTACGAATCGGAGCGTGGAATGTCAGATCCCTTAATCGGGCAGGTAGGTTAGAAAATTTAAAAAGGGAAATGGATAGATTAAAGTTAGATATAGTGGGAATTAGTGAAGTTTGGTGACAGGAGGAAAAAGACTTTTGGTCAGGTGGCTACAGGGTTATAAACACAAAATCAAATAGGGGTAATGCAGGAGTAGGTTTAATAATGAATAGGAAAATAGGAATGAGGGTAAGCTACTACAAACAGCATAGTGAACGCATTATTGTGGCCAAGATAGATACGAAGCCCACACGTACTACAGTAGTACAAGTTTATATGCCAACTACCTCTGCAGATGACGAAGAAATTGAAGAAATGTATGATCAAATAAAAGAAATTAATTAGATAGTGAAAGGTGACGAAAATTTAATAGTAATGGGTGACTGGAATTCGGTAGTAGGAAAAGGGAGAGAAGGAAACGTAGTAGGTGAATATGGACTGGGGCTAAGAAATGAAAGAGAAAGCCGCCTGGTAGAATTTTGCACAGAGCACAACTTAATCATAGCTAACACTTGGTTCAAGAATCATCAAAGAAGGCTGTATACATTGAAGAAGCCTGGAGATATTGACAGGTCTCAGATAAATTATATAATGGTAAGACAGAGATTTAGGAACCAAGTTTTAAATTGTAAGATATTTCCAGGGGCAGATATGGACTCTGACCACAATCTATTGGTTATGACCTATAGATTAAAACTAAAGAAACTGCAAAAAGGTGGGAATTTAAGGAGATGGGACCTGGATAAACTGAAAGAACCAGAGGTTGTACAGAGTTTCAGGGAGAGCATAGGGGAGCAATTGACAGGAATGGGGGAAATAAATACGGTGGAAGAAGAATGGGTAGCTTTGAGGGATGGAGTAGTGAAGGCAGCAGAGGATCGAGTAGGTAAAAAGACGAGGGCTATTAGAAATCCTTGCGTAACAGAAGAAATATTGAATTTAATTGATGAAAGGAGAAAATATAAAAATGCAGTAAATGAAGCAGGCAAAAAGGAATACAGACGTCTCAAAAATGAGATCGACAGGAAGTGCAAAATGGCTAAGCAGGGATGGCTAAAGGACAAATGTAAGGATGTAGAGGATTATCTCAATAGGGGTAAGCTAGATACTGCCTACAGGAAAATTAAAGAGACCTTTGGAGATAAGAGAACCACTTGTATGAACATCAATAGCTCAGATGGAAACCCAGTTCTAAGCAAAGAAGTGAAAGCAGATAGGTGGAAGGAGTATATAGAGGGTCTATACAAGGGCGATGTACTTCAGGACAATATTATGGAAATGGAAGAGAATGTAGATGAAGATTAAATGGGAGATACGATACTGCGTGAAGAGTTTGACAGAGCACTGAAAGACCTGAGTCGAAACAAGGCCCCCGGAGTAGACAACATTCCATTGGAACTACTGACGGCCTTGGTAGAGCCAGTCCTGACAAAACTCTACCATCTGGTGAGCAAGATGTATGAGACAGGCGAAGTACCCTCAGACTTCAAGAATAATATAATAATTCCAATCCCAAAGAAAGCAAGTGTTGACAGATGTGAAAATTACCGAACTATCAGTTTAATAAGTCACAGCTGCAAAATACTAGCGTGAATTCTTTAAAGACGAATGGAAAAACTAGTAGAAGCCGACCTCGGGGAAGATCAATTTGGATTCCGTAGAAATGTTGGAACACGTGGGGCAATACTGTCTCTACGACTTACCTTAGAAGCTAGATTAAGGAAGGGCAAACCTACGTTTCTAGCATTTGTAGACTTAGAGACAGCTTTTGACAATGTTGACTGGAATACTCTCTTTCAAATTCTGAAGGTAGCAGGGGTAAAATACAGGGAGCGAAAGGGTATTTACAATTTGTACAGAAACCAGATGGCAGTTATAAGAGTCGAGGGGCATGAAAGGGAAGCAGTGATCGGGAAGGGAGTGAGACAGGGTTGTAGTCTCTCCCCGATGTTATTCAATCTATATATTGAGCAAGCAGTGAAGGAAACAAAAGAAAAATTCGGAGTAGGTATTAAAATCCATGGACAAGAAATAAAAATATTTGAGGTTCGCCGATGACATCGTAATTCTGTCAGAGACAGCAAAGGACTTGGAAGAGCAGTTCAACAGAATGGATAGTCTCTTGAAAGGAGGATATAAGGTGAACATCAACAAAAGCAAAACGAGGATAATGGAATGTAGTCCAATTAAGTCGGGTGATGCTGAGGGAATTAGATTAGGAAATGAGACACTTAAAGTAGTAAAGGAGTTTTGCTATTTAGGAAGTAAAATAACTGATGATGGTCGAAGTAGAGAGGATATAAAATGTAGACTGGCTATGGCAAGGAAAGCGTTTCTGAAGAAGAGAAATTTGTTAACATCGAGTATAGATTTAAGTGTCAGGAAGTCATTTCTGAAAGTATGTGTATGGAGTATAGCCATGTATGGAAGTGAAACATGGACGATAAATAGTTTGGACAAGAAGAGAATAGAAGCTTTCGAAATGTGGTGCTACAGAAGAATGCTGAAGATTAGACGGGTAGATCACATAACTAATGAGGAAGTATTGAATAGGATTGGGGAGAAGAGAAGTTTGTGGCACAACTTGACCAGAAGAAGGGATCTGTTGGTAGGACATGTTGTGAGGCATTAAGGGATCACCAATTTAGTATCGGAGGGCAGCGTGGAGGGTAAAAATCGTAGAGGGAGACCAAGAGATGACTACACTAAGCAGATTCAGAAGGATGTGGGTTGCAGTAGGTATTGGGAGATGAAGAAGCTCGTACAAGATAGAGTAGCATGGAGAGCTGCATCAAACCAGTCTCTGGACTGAAGACCACAACAACAACAACAACAACATCTATTACCTTTGAGTTATGTATATATATGTGTGTGAGTGTGCATGTGCATGTGGGTGAAGGGAACTAACATGCCTTGGTTACTATGTGTGTAAGTTATTGCTTCCTTATGGTACAGTGCTGGATAATCTAGGGTGGCAATATTGTCCAGTTCGTGGTGTTATTTTGTGGTATCTATGGTGATTGTTCTTTCTCAACAGTATATTTTATTAATTGAAATAGCGTCTGATTGCTGATGTTTGTGTGGGCATTTAATATGTGTTTTTTCTCTATTATTGCTTTTTTAATTTGGAAGTTTCCGTAGGTGTGGGAGACGTTTCTTGTTGCTGAATCTGATTACTTTAGTGCTCTTTTCTATTGTGGAGAGTGGTGGTTTTCTTAACTGAGGTGTTGTGCTAAAGTTGAATGGCTGGTGCTATATTTCCATTCTCTTTTGTGTTCCTTATACTTTATTTCAAAAGTCCTGCCTGTCTGTCCTATGTATAGAGCATCACAGCTGTAACACTGTAGTTGGTCAATGCCAAAATTATGGTAGATGTCCATTTGATCTTCCCTTTGCAGGTATTTCTAGGTAGAGTTGTTGGATTGGTACGTTATTTTCATTCCTTGTGTTTTGAGGACGTTCTCAATGTTGTGTGTCAATTTATTCCTGTAATTGAGTGTGTGCCAGCTTGTCTGCTGAGTTTCTATGTTGTTCTCTTGCTGTGTAGTGGTTGTGATGTTGATGTGTGACTGTGTGATGGGTGATGCGTCTTGTAAAACCGCCAGTTTAGTAAAGGTCGAGTTTCCACTGTTGTTGCGGTAGGCCGAGTTTGTGAGTTCTTGCAACGGCTTCTGGTGCAGTACATCGCTAAGACAATTTCTCACTGCCACTATTAAATAGCCATGCCCCAGGGTCAGGCAACAGGATAAAAGAACACAACACTTCGGCGATTTAGTAACAAAGTCACACAAATGATTTTAAAATATTTATTTATCTTCGTGACTTGTTGAATAATGAATTCTGTAACAGTGCTTGTAATATATCACAAAAAAGACCCTCAATGGCTAAGTGCAAATAATCGTACATAACCTTCACACTTCATAGCAAATGAAATTTACAACTGTCTGTTCACTTCTAAGAATTCACTAAAGGACGTTCCCTGTGTAAATAGCCCTGGACGATGATCTGTAATAAAGTGGGCGTGAGCTGCTCTTCTATCTTCCGAGTAGGCTTCTGTCTGTTGTCGTACGGTCATTGCCGGATTGTACTCGTCCAGCAATTGTCCGAGGCGAAGTCGGTATCTTCGTCCTCAGCGTCGCTCGTGGCGATGGTGGAACTCGCGCAAGTGTTGAGTCTCCTATACCACTGGCATCAGCTCGCATCTTTGCGCGTGTGGTGCTTTTGCCCTGGCGACAGAGCGATTTGTGTATTCTCTGGAGTTGTGGGATGTTTTTTTTTTCTTTTTACGTTTCTCAGGATTTTTTAACAGTTTTGTTGCTAGAGGTTCTTGGTATCCAATTTTTTTGATATCGGAATAATTATGACCAACCCCTTATTATAGTTATGTTTGTCAAGTGGCACTGTGTTTAATTCGTGGATCATAAACCTGAGGGCAGATTCTTTTTGGACCTATGGGTGGATGGATGATTGCTGTAATATTGTGTCTGTGTGGTGTTTTTCCCGTAAATGCTGAACGAGTGTTAGTTACTTTTCTTTGTGATGAATATACACTATGTGAGCAAAGGTATCCGGACACCTGGCTGAAAATGACTTCGTGGCGCCCTCCATCGGTAATGCTAGAATTCAATATGGCGTTGGCCCACCCTTAGCCTTGATGACAGCTTCCACTCTCGCAAGCACACGTTCAGTCAGGTGCTGGAAGGTTTCTTGGAGAATGGCAGTCCATTTGTCACGGACTGCTGCACTCAGGAGAGGTATCGATGTCGGTCGGTGAGGCCTGGCACGAGGTCGGCGTTCCAAAACATCCCAAAGGTATTCTATAGGATTCAGGTCAGAACTCTGTGCAGGCCAGTCCATTACAGGGATGTTATTGTCGTGTATCCACTCCGCCACAGGCCGTGCACTACGAGCAGGTGCTCGATCGTGTTGAAAGATGCAGTCGACATCCCGAATTGCTCTTCAACAGTGGGAAGCAAGAAGGTGCTTAAAACATCAATGTAGGCCTGTGATGTGATAGTGCTACGCCAAACTACAAAGGGTGCAAGCCCCCTTCGCGAAAAACACGACCACACCATAACACCGCCGCCTCCGAATTTTACTGTTGGCACTACACACGTTGGCAGATGACGTTCATCTGACATTCGATATACCGACACCGCGCCATCGGATCGCCTCATTGAGTACCGTGAATCGTCACTTCATACAATGTTTTTCCACTGTTTATTCCTCCAATGTTTACGCTCCTTACACTAAGCGAGGATTCGTTTGGCATTTACCGGCATGTAGTGTGGCTTATCAGCGGCCGCTCGACCATGAAATCCAAATTTTCTCGCCTCCCGCCTAACTGTCATAGTACTTGCAGAGGATTCTGATGCATTTGGGAATTCCTGTATGATGATCTGGATAGATGTCTGCCTATTACATATTACAACCCTCTTCAACTGACGGCGGTCTCCGTCAGTCAACAGACGAGATCGACCTGTATGCTTTTGTGCTTTACGTCTCACTTCACTATCACATCGGCAACAGTGGACCTAGGGATGTTTATGAGTGTGGAAATCTTGCGTGCAGACGTATGACACAAGTGACATCCAATCACCTGACCACGTTCGAAGTCCGTGAGCTCCGCGGAGCGCCCCATTCTGCACGGTGTCTAATGCCTACGGAGGTCGCTGATATGGAGTACTTGGCAGTACGTCACAGCCCAATGTACCTAACACGAAAAACGTATGTTTTTGGTGGTGTCCCAATGCTTTTGATCGTATAGTGTATCCAGGAAATTTATTGGGTCTGTTCGTTCTGTCTCTAAGACGAAGTTTATGCTTTGCTTTATGCTATGACTGCATGTAGCTCTTATATTTTATTTTCTGGATCATCTACCAAGCAGAGGATGTCGTCCATGTATCTCCACCAATTCGATATATTGTATTTTCCTGGTACTGTTTTCTAGGAAATTGTTTGCTCTATTTTGTTTCCTGAAATTGCAGGTCTATTGACAATCCTTCTTGATGTAGGTACAATTTTTTGTTGGTTTCAGAGTAATTTTGGCCAGTAACGAGTTCTAGAGTGTGCTTATCTCTGTTACGTGTTCTTGTGGTTACTGAATGTGAGTATCTAGGCCCTATCTACATCTACATCTACATTTATACTCCGCAAACCACCCAACGGTGTGTGGCGGAGGGCACTTTATGTGCCACTGTCATTACCTCCCTTTCCTGTTCCAGTCGCGTATGGTTCGCGGGAAGAACGGTTGCCGGAAAGCCTCCGTGCGCGCTCTAATCTCTCTAATTTTACATTCGTGATCTCCTCGGGAGGTATAAGTAGGGGGAAGCAATATATTCGATACCTCATCCAGAAACGCTCCCTCTCGATACCTGGCGAGCAAGCAACACCGCGATGCAGAGCGCCTCTCTTGCAGAGTCTGCCACTTGAGTTTGTTAAACATCTCCGTAACGCTATCACGGTTACCAAATAACCCTATAACGAAACGCGCCGCTCTTCTTTGGATCTTCTCTATCTCCTCCGTCAACCCGATCTGGTACGGATCCCACACTGATGAGCAATACCCAAGTATAGGTCGAACGAGTGTTTTGTAAGCCACCTCCTTTGTTGATGGACTACATTTTCTAAGGACTCTCCCAATGAATCTCAACCTGGTACCCGCCTTACCAACAATTAATTTTATATGATCATTCCACTTCAAATCGTTCCGCTCGCATTCTCCCAGATATTTTACAGAAGCAACTGCTACCAGTGTTTGTTCCGCTATCATACACTCCTGGAAATGGAAAAAAGAACACATTGACACCGGTGTGTCAGACCCACCATACTTGCTCCGGACACTGCGAGAGGGCTGTACAAGCAATGATCACACGCACGGCACAGCGGACACACCAGGAACCGCGGTGTTGGCAGTCGAATGGCGCTAGCTGCGCAGCATTTGTGCATCGCCTCCGTCAGTGTCAGCCAGTTTGCCGTGGCATACGGAGCTCCATCGCAGTCTTTAACACTGGTAGCATGCCGCGACAGCGTGGACGTGAACCGTATGTGCAGTTGACGGACTTTGAGCGAGGGCGTATAGTGGGCATGCGGGAGGCCGGGTGGACGTACCGCCGAATTGCTCAACACGTGGGGCGTGAGGTCTCCACAGCATATCGATGTTGTCGCCAGTGGTCGGCGGAAGGTGCACGTGCCCGTCGACCTGGGACCTGACCGCAGCGACGCACGGATACACGCCAAGACCGTAGGATCCTACGCAGTGCCGTAGGGGACCGCACCACCACTTCCCAGCAAATTAGGGACACTGTTGCTCCTGGGGTATCGGCGAGGACCATTCGAAACCGTCTCCATGAATCTGGGCTACGGTCCCGCACACCGTTAGGCCGTCTTCCGCTCACGCCCCAACATCGTGCAGCCCGCCTCCAGTGGTGTCGCGACAGGCGTGAAAGGAGGGACGAATGGAGACGTGTCGTCTTCAGCGATGAGAGTCGCTTCTGCCTTGGTGCCAATGATGGTCGTATGCGTGTTTGGCGCCGTGCAGGTGAGCGCCACAATCAGGACTGCATACGACCGAGGCACACAGGGCCAATACCCGGCATCATGGTGTGGGGAGCGATCTCCTACACTGGCCGTACACCTCTGGTGATCGTCGAGGGGACACTGAATAGTGCACGGTACATCCAAACCGTCATCGAACCCATCGTTCTACCATTCCTAGACCGGCAAGGGAACTTGCTGTTCCAACAGGACAATGCACGTCCGCATGTATCCCGTGCCACCCAACGTGCTCTAGAAGGTGTAAGTCAACTACCCTGGCCAGCAAGATCTCCGGATCTGTCCCCCATTGAGCATGTTTGGGACTGGATGAAGCGTGGTCTCACGCGGTCTGCACGTCCAGCACGATCGCTGGTCCAGCTTAGGCGCCAGGTGGAAATGGCATGGCAAGCCGTTCCACAGGACTACATCCAGCATCTCTACGATCGTCTCCATGGGAGAATGGCAGCCTGCATTGCTGCGAAAGGTGGATATACACTGTACTAGTGCCGACATTGTGCATGCTCTGTTGCTTGTGTCTATGTGCCTGTGGTTCTGTCAGTGTGATCATGTGATATATCTGACCCCAGGAATGTGTCAATAAAGTTTCCTTTTCCTGGGACAATGAATTCACGGTGTTCTTATTACAATTTCCAGGAGTGTATAATCATACAATAAAGGATCCTTCTTTCTATGTATTCGCAATACATTACATTTGTCTATGTTAAAGGTCAGTTGCGACTCCCTGCACCAAGTGCCTATCTGCTGCAGATCTTCCTGCATTTTGCTACAATTTTCTAATGCTGCAACTTCTCTGTATATGACAGTATCATCCGCGAAAAGCCGCATGGAACTTCCGACACTATCTACTAGGTCATTTATATATATTGTGAAAAGCAATGGTCCCATAACACTCCCCTGAGGCACTCCAGAGATTACTTTAACGTCTGTAGACGTCTCTCCATTGATAACAACATGCTGTGTTCTGTTTACTAAAAACTCTTCAACCAGACGACAGTGCGGAACTGTATCGATCGCCTTCAGGAAGTCAAGAAAAATAGCATCTACCTGGGAGCCTGTATCTAATACACTCCTGGAAATTGAAATAAGAACACCGTGAATTCATTGTCCCAGGAAGGGGAAACTTTATTGACACATTCCTGGGGTCAGATACATCACATGATCACACTGACAGAACCACAGGCACGTAGACACAGGCAACAGAGCATGCACAATGTCGGCACTAGTACAGTGTATATCCACCTTTCGCAGCAATGCAGGCTGCTATTCTCCCATGGAGACGATCGTAGAGATGCTGGATGTAGTCCTGTGGAACGGCTTGCCATGCCATTTCCACCTGGCGCCTCAGCTGGACCAGCGTTCGTGCTGGACGTGCAGACCGCGTGAGACGACGCTTCATCCAGTCCCAAACATGCTCAATGGGGGACAGATCCGGAAATCTTGCTGGCCTGGGTAGTTGATTTACACGTTCTAGAGTACGTTGGGTGGCACGGGATACATGCGGACGTGCATTGTCCTGTTGGAACAGCAAGTTCCCTTGCCGGTCTAGGAATGGTAGAACGATGGGTTCCATGACGGTTTGGATTTACCGTGCACTATTCAGTGTCCCCTCGACGATCACCAGAGGTGTACGGCCAGTGTAGGAGATCGCTCCCCACACCATGATGCCGGGTGTTGGCCCTGTGTGCCTCGGTCGTATGCAGTCCTGATTGTGGCGCTCACCTGCACGGCGCCAAACACGCATACGACCATCATTGGCACCAAGGCAGAAGCGACTCTCATCGCTGAAGACGACACGTCTCCATTCGTCCCTCCATTCACGCCTGTCGTGACATCACTGGAGGCGGGCTGCACGATGTTGGGGCGTGAGCGGAAGACGGCCCAACGGTGTGCGGGACCGTAGCCCATCTTCATGGAGACGGTTGCGAATGATCCTCGCCGATACCCCAGGAGCAACAGTGTCCGTAATTTGCTGGGAAGTGGTGGTGCGGTCCCCTATGGCACTGCGTAGGATCCTACGGTCTTGGCGTGCATCCGTGCGTCACTGCGGTCCGGTCCCAGGTCGAAGGGCACGTGCACCTTCCGCCGACCACTGGCAACAACATCGATATGCTGTGGAGACCTCACGCCCCACGTGTTGAGCAATTCGGCGGTACGTCCACCCGGCCTCCCGCATGCCCACTATACGCCCTCGCTCAAAGTCCGTCAACTGCACATACGGTTCACGTCCACGCTGTCGCGGCATGCTACCAGTGTTAAAGACTGCGATGGAGCTCCGTATGCCACGGCAAACTGGCTGACACTGACGGCGGCGGTGCACAAATGCTGCGCAGCTAGCGCCATTCGACGGCCAACACCGCGGTTCCTGGTGTGTCCGCTGTGCCGTGCGTGTGATCATTGCTTGTACAGCCCTCTCGCAGTGTCCGGAGCAAGTATGGTGGGTCTGACACACCGGTGTCAATGTGTTCTTTTTCCATTTCCAGGAGTGTATTTTCTGGGTCTCATGAACCAATAAAGCGAGTTGGGTCTCACACGATTGCTGTTTCCGGAATCCATGTTGATTCCTACAGAGTAGATTCTGGGTTTCCAAAAGGACATAATGTTCGAGCACAAAACATGTTCTAAAATTCTACAACAGATCGACGTCAGAGATATAGGTCTATAGTTTTGCGCATCTGCTCGACGACCCTTCTTGAAGACTGGGACTACCGGTGCTCTTTTCCAATTATTTGGAACCTTCCGTTCCTCTAGAGACTTGCGGTACACGGCTGTTAGAAGGGGGGCAAGTTCTTTCGCGTACTCTGTGTACAATCGAATTGGTATCTCGTCAGGTCCAGTGGACTTTCCTCTGTTGAGTGATTCCAGTTGCTTTTCTATTCCTTGGACACTTATTTCGATGTCAGCCATTTTTCGTTTGTGCGAGGGTTTAGAGAAGGAACTCCAGTGCGGTCTTCCTCTGTGAAACAGCTTTGGAAAAAGGTGTTTAGTATTTCATCTTTACGCGTGTCATCCTCTGTTTCAATGCCATTATCATCCCAGAGTGTCTGGATATGCTGTTTCGAGCCACTTACTGATTTAACGTAAGACCAGGACTTCCTAGGATTTTCTGTCAAGTCGGTACATAGAATTTTACTTTCGAATTCACTGAACGCTTCACGCATAGCCATCCTTACTCTAACTTTGACATCGTTTAGCTTCTGTTTTTCTGAGAGGTTTTGGCTGCGTTTAAACCTGGAGTGAAGCTCTCTTTGCTTTCGCAGTAGTTTCCTAACTTTGTTGTTGTACCACGGTGGGTTTTTCCCGTCCTTCACAGTTTTACTTGGCACGTACCTGTCTAAAACGCATTTTACGATTGCCTTGAACTTTTTCCGTAAACACTCAACATTGTCAGTGACGGAACAGAAATTTTCGTTTTGATCTGTTAGGTAGTCTGAAATCTGCCTTCTATTACTCTTGCTAAACAGATAAACCTTCCTCCCCTTTTTTATATTCCTATTAACTTCCATATTCAGGGATGCTGCAACGGCCTTATGATCACTGATTCCCTGTTCTGCACATACAGAGTCGAAAAGTTCGGGTCTGTTTGTTATCAGTAGGTCCAAGATGTTATCTCCACGAGTCGGTTCTCTGTTTAATTGCTCGAGATCATTTTCGGATAGTGTACTCAGTATAATGTCACTCGATGCTCTGTCCCTACTACCCGTCCTAAACATCTGAGTGTCCCAGTCTATATCTGGTAAATTGAAATCTCCACCTAAG
Source organism: Schistocerca gregaria (assembly GCF_023897955.1). Lineage (NCBI taxonomy): Eukaryota > Metazoa > Arthropoda > Insecta > Orthoptera > Acrididae > Schistocerca > Schistocerca gregaria. Next base: position 717,477,075 of record NC_064921.1, on the reverse strand, counting down.
ACTATAACATGCTGAGAAAATTTATGTGAAATATATTCCAAATTTTCTCTCAGTTGTTCTGCCACTAATGCTGCTGAGTCGGGAGGTCGGTAAAAGGAGCCAGTTACTAACCTAGCTCGGTTGATGAGTGTAACCTCCAACCATAATAATTCACAAGAACTATCCACGTCTACTTCACTACAGGATAAACTACTACTAACAGCGACGAACACGCCACCACCGGTTGCATGCAGTCTATCCTTTCTAAACACCGTCTGTGCCTTTGTAAAAATTTTTGCTGAATTTAACTCTGGCTTCAGCCAGCTTTCTGTACCTATAACGATTTCAGCTTCGGTGCTTTCTATCAGCGCTTGAAGTTCCGGTACTTTACCAACGCAGCTTCGACAATTTACAATTACAATACCGATTGCTGCTTGGTCCCCGCATGTCCTGACTTTGCCTCGCACCCGTTGAGGCTGTTGCCCTTTCTGTACTTGCCCAAGGTCATCTAACCTAAAAAACCGCCCAGCCCAGGCCTCACAACCCCTTCTACCCGTGTAGCCGCTTGTTGCGTGTAGTGGACTCCTGACCTATCCAGCGGAACCCGAAACCCCATCACCCTATGGCGCAAGTCGAGGAATCAGCAGCCCACACGGTCGCAGAACCGTCTCAGCCTCTGATTCAGACCCTCCACTCGGCTCTGTACCAAAGGTCCGCAGTCAGTCCTGTCGACGATGCTGCAGATGGTGAGCTGTGCTTTCTTCCCGCTAGCGAGACTGGCAGTCTTCACCAAATCAGATAGCCGCCGGAAGCCAGAGAGGCTTTCCTCCGATCCATAGCGACACACATCATTGGTGCCGACATGAGCGACCACCTGCAAATGAGTGCACCCTGTACCCTTCGTGGCAACCGGAAGGACCCTTTCCACATCTGGAATGACTCCCCCCGGTATGCACACGGAGTGCACATTGGTTTTCTTCCCCTCTCTTGCTGCCATATCCCTAAGGGGCCCCATTACGCGCCCAACTACCAGTAAGCCCACCCTCTGCGACCACCCGGATCTTGCAGACTTAGGGGCTATCTCTGGAACAGGACAAGCAGCGATGTCAGGCCGAAGATCAGTATCGGCCTGAGACAGAGCCTGAAACCGGTTCGTCAGACAAACTGGAGAAAATGTCTTTCGCCCCCTGCCTCAATTTGAGACGACCTCCCACTCTATTCTATTGTCTTAATTGTTTCTTTGACTGGGATTGTGAAGTACATGTTGTGTGCATCGAATGAGATCAACATAAGTGTGTCTGGGATATATACTTACAGAAAAACTTCCAAATCAAAAAGCAACAATAGAGACGAAACACAAGTAATAAATGAGCATGCAGAAATCAGCAATCAGTCGCTATTTAAACTAATAAAACATATTGTTGAGAAAGAAGAACATCCATAGACACCACAAGCAATATCACAAACCAGGCAACATTGCCAACCTAGATCAGCCACCACTGTACGTTAATAAATCAGTAACTTACACACACAGTAACCAGGAACAAGGGCATGTTAGCTTCGTTCACACACACATACACACAGAAACACACACATAGACACAAACACAATGGTAATTACCCAAACTAGAAAAATATAAATAAAAATAATTTAAAAAAGTAATATACAGAAAGGGGGGATAAGGACTTTACAGGAAAAACATCTCTGTCTCTTTCTTTCTCTCTCTCTCTCTCTCTCTGTCACACACACACACACACACACACACACACACACACACACACACACACACACACACAACTATCTCTCTCTCTTCCTACTCGAGAAATATAAATACCCACAGAGCGGTAGCAGACGCCTTCGCCACTATCAAAACAAAACAAAACAAAAAAAACCGTAAAATGACAAGAGAACAGTGATACTTCCCAACACAGAAATGTAAATGTGTTAAATGCATTGAAACTGCTGCGTGTAAATGCAAATATTCAACACGTACACGCGGAAAACGAATTAGAATGGCATAGACAACACAAAAACCGAGAGTAACGAAAAGAATAAAACTGTTTACAGTAATAAATAAAGCAAGCGAAGTGTTAATGATCAAAACAAATTTAATTGTAAGAGAAAAAGCCATATTATTTTAGCGACCACTGTAGATGCTTTAGAATAAAATGAAACGCGTCGGGTCTTGATAAGACTTTTATCACAGTTGCTGATGACGACATTTAACCTATACACCTTGTATATGTACAAATGCGGGGGAAAATAGGCCGTAAAACGAAGAAGACAACCTGCAATCATTAAACTTGTTTTGTGCGAGAGTGGAATTACGCTTACTGATATGCCCTCTAAACCGGTCGGTTCTAGGCGCTACAGTCCGGAACCACGCGACCGCTACGGTGGCAGTTTCGAATCCTGCCTCGGGCATGAATGTGCGTGACGTTCTTAGGTTAGTTATGTTTAAGTAGTTCTAGGTTCTAGGGGACTGGTGGCCTAAGAAGTTAAGTCTCATAGTGCTCAGAGCCATTTGAACCATTTTTTGATATGCCCTCTTTACCTGTTTACAGCGTATATGGGAAAGCTTTCAGCGCGCTTCCGGAAGCGTGTGGCCGTCAGGACCGACGAGAGAATGCGGATGATGAACGAGCTGGTGCAGGGCATACAGGTCATCAAGATGTACGCCTGGGAGAGGCCCTTCGACAAGCTCGTCGCACTGGCCAGAAAGTAGGTGACACTATCCCATCTGTATTACTCAGTTAAAAGGAAGTACTAATAGTGACCTCGCACGCAGAGTGAGACTTGTTTTCTGTAGCATTTTATAAGAATTTTGGTGATAAAATAAACGTTTGCACACTTTTTTTTATTGTTTCTTGACGCAAAAATACCAGAAAAGATCTGCCGACTGTTAATACACATTCATATGCAGTTGAATTACAAATACGTACTTAGTAATATTAGCACCTTGTTTCTCCCTGATGACGCAGTGAATCTCCGTGGTAAGCACTCGTCGAGCCACTGCAATCATTAGCGGGCAACCCTAATTCATTAACTCTCAGCCACCAACCAGTACTCACACAGAACAGAAGAAAGTTATGTTTAACAACCAGGAACAGCTGTTGATGAAATAAACTTTCATTCACTACTAGTTTCCACTGACCTATTATCATCAGGATAGCAACGAAGACAACACTTGTGATAAATATGACCATCTAACTAGCTACGCTACGATATGTGGTGAGCATGCAAACGAAATTGTCATAGAACTATTTACTGTATGGCATCGTTCTTATTGTGATGTAAAAAAATTATCTTAAAAATCTTAGGTCACTTGAAACCAAGACACAAAATATGAAGTAATGCAACTAACAGTGGTCATACGAAATACGTCTACATCTACATCTACATCTACATCCATACTCCGCAAGCCACCTGACGGTGTGTGGCGGAGGGTACCCTGAGTACCTCTATCGGTTCTCCCTTCTATTCCAGTCTCGTATTGTTCGTGGAAAAAACGATTGTCGCTATGCCTCTCTGTGGGCTCTAATCTCTCTGATTTTACCCTCACGGTCTCTTCGCTAGATATACGTAGGAGAGAGCAATATACTGCTTCACTCCTCGGTGAAGGTATGTTCTTGAAACTTCATCTCCGTAACGCTTTCGCGATTACTAAATGATCCTGTAACGAAACACGCTGCTCTCCGTTGGATCTTCTCTATCTCTACTATCAACCCTATCTGGTACGGATCCCACAATGCTGAGCAGTATTCAAGCAGTGGGCGAACAAGCGTACTGTAACCTACTGCCTTTGTTTTCGGATTGCATTTCCTTAGGATTCTTCCAATGAATCTCAGTCTGGCATGTACTTTACGAATCTCAGTCTGGCATGTGCTTTACCAACGATCAACTTTATATGATCATTCCATTTTAAATCACTCCTAATGCGTACTCTCAGATGATTTATGGAATTAACTGCTTCCAGTTGCTGACCTGATATATTTTAGCTAATTGATGAGGGATCTTTCTTTCTATGTATTCGCAGCACATTACACTCGTCTACATTGAGATTCAATTGCCATTCCCTGCATTATGCGTCAATTCGCTGCAGATCCTCCTGCATTTCAGTACAATTTTTCATTCTTACAACCTCTCGATGTACCACAGCATCATCCGCAAAAATCCTCAGTGAACTTCCGATGTCATCCACAAGGTCATTTATGTATATTGTGAATAGCAACAGTCCTACGACACTCCTCTGCGGCACACCTGAAATCACTCTTACTTCGGAAGACTTCTGTCCATTGAGAATGACATGCTGCGTTCTGTTATCTAGGAACTCTTCAATCCAATCACACAATTGGTCTGACAGTCCATATGCTCTTACTTTGTTCATTAAAAGACTGTGGGGAACTGTATAGAACGCCTTGCGGAAGTCAAGAAACACGGCATCTACCTGTGAACCCGTGTCCATGGCCCGCTGAGTCTCGTGGACGAATAGCGCGAGCTGGTTTTCACACGACCGTCTTTTTCGAAATCCAAGCTGATTCCTACACAGTAGATTTCTAGTTTCCAGAAAAGTCATTATACTCGAACATAAAACGTTTTCCAAAATTCTACAACTGATCAACGTTAGAGATATAGGTCCATGGTTCTGCACATCTGTTCGACGTCCCTTCTTGAAAACGGGGATGACCTGTGCCCTTTTCCAATCCTTTGGGACGCTACGGTCTTTTAGAGGCCTACGGTACACCGCTGCAAGAAGGGGGGGCAAGTTCCTTCGCGTACTCTTGTGTAAAATCGAACTGGTGTCCCATCAGGTCCAGGGGCCTTTCCTCTTTTGAGCGATTTTAATTGTTTCTCTATCCCTCTGTTGTCTATTTCGATGTCTAGCGTTTTGTCATCTGTGCGACAATCTAGAAAAGGGACTACAGTACAGTCTTCCTCTGTGAAACAGCTTTGGAAAAATGCATTTAGTATTTCGGCCTTTAGTCTGTCATCCTCTGTTTCAGTACCATTTTGGTCACAGGGTGTCAGGATATTTTATTTTGATCCACCTATCGCTTTGCCATAAGACCAAAATTTCTTAGGATTTTCTGCCAAGTCAGTACATAGAACTTTACTTTCGAATTCATTGAACGCCTCTCGCTTGGCCCTCGTCACATTACATTTCGCTTCGCGTAATTTTTGTTTGTCTGCAAGGCTTTGGCTACGTTTATGTTTGCTGCGAAGTTCGCTTTGCTTCCGCAGCAGTTTTCTAACTCGGTTGTTGTACCAGTTGAAAACGATACACTTGTGCAATGTTATGTGGCGTCAGTAGTAAAATACATTATGCAGTCAACAGATAAATGAATTAATATAGTTAAATACACCAATGCTGACTTCGGTTTACACCTCGCTTTCAGTAATCAATATACCAATGCACTCTGATTAGTCAAACAGTATGGCCACTGCCCACCTCGAGATTGAATGTTTCCAGGTGGCGTTGTGGGCTCGCGATGCTTAAGGAAAGTACGCGGTCCAGTCGCATTAATGTGACCACATTCTATGTTCGACGTCAACGTGCTATAGCCACTCGCAGACGAAAGATGGCAGCATCAGCAGTGGAGGATATGGGCAGCACGTCGGGGATGTGGAAAACAGAGCAGTCGTTATGAAGCAGTAACAGAGCAGTTTATATGTCGTTGAAGAACATGACAGTGAATTCACAGTAATGTGTTGGCTACAAAATCGCCAGATCGGAACTCAATGGCAAACATCTGGGATCCTATTGGGCGCCAGCTCCGCGGCCAGACGCCATCGGCCGCCAATTTACTGGAATTGCGTGACCTAGTATCCTATTTGCATTGACCTGTAAACAAATCAGCAGTTCATTCGTCAGAGTTTACTCCACACTGGCGGATGGAACCTGGATATATCTAGTGTACTAATTTTATTTCATCGTAAGATCTTTGTGGTCTTTAAATGTGACTTTCTTCAAATATTTACGAGTGGTGAGTAACACTTGAACATGATTTATTACGGAGATTTGTTAACATTCGATTCATGGTTCGCACTGTTTGACGATGTCGCACCCGTTTGAGCGCTACTTATATTTTGTTGTTTAGCTTATAAAAGACGGGCTCTGCAATTAGCACATTCTCAAATACACAACTCTCGTGGATATGCTTATCGTGTCGCCTTTGGTGGTCCAGAGTTACAGGTACACGGATCCATTTCGTGTTTGAGGTGACCTTAAGTTTAAAAATAACAGACCAAAAGCATGTGTTAAGCCTTCTGTATTGCAGAAGACTTCCATCAAGCGACAGAAAATGGACTGGAAGTGGACAAATTTTGGTCAAAGACTATGGGAAATGTTAACTGTGCAGCTATGCATGTTTCTGACACAAAAATAAAGAAAATGACGCTATTGATTTGCACTCGCACTCCACAACCTAGACGCTATGTGACGAGCTAGCTCTCGCTGTCCAGTACGCATCTGATACAGCAATTCATATTAAACAGTGGTACACAGAACTAAAACACTCAGTTACCTTATAAACATTACACCTGCAGTAACACAAACAATCGCTATATTCCAACCACGTTTCCAAAAGACACACTGTTACCATTAAATCTAAGCTCTACTTACGACTGACAAAAATATAAAATACAGTTATGCTGATGAGAACATTTGCTCCGAATTTCTACCTTCCAAACAAATTTGTAAATGAAACACAATTATTATGATTGCTGTTTAAATATCAATACAGCTGATATCGTAGGTGGCGGAATGACGTGCCCTACTTACTTCGATTACAATATTAAGGTTGCAGGAGGAGAGAAAGCTGGGGGAAGTCTCCTCCGTAGAGTTTATTGGCGAGGATGTTACCCGCTGTTACGGACAGGCCTTGACTCGTGCCTGGGCGCTGTCCACAATTGAGTTGCCGGTAGGAGGTCAAACCCCCTGGGCTTGCTTCGCGCCCTGCAACATTTTCGAGACAATACGACGTTGGACGACCAAAGGAAGTTGATTGTAACATATTTCATGTTATATATTAAGCTTCCAAAAAAGAACAGAAACAAGAAAAAGGGACATACGAAGTATAAAATTATTGGGAGTTGTGCAGCAATCCTACAGTACCATGCACTACTGCTCGTAGGGAGTGCTAAGGGACTTTTGAATTTGTGTAAAGAGCGGCGCCACTGCCCATTCGATGATTGTAAACCATTTATCTGGAGTGATAGACCACGATATGCGATGTGGAAATCGGGTGGAAGGGTTTGGCTCGCCGAATGGCTGGAGAATATTAGCTGTCATCGTGTGTAGCTCTAGCAACGAAGTACTGAGGTGTTGTTGTTACGGGTGTTATTCGAGGTTACGGTGTGCTTTCCTTAGTTAGCTTAAGAAACCACTAAATGTAGACACGAACACATTTCACAGCACTGTCTATTGCGTACAGTCGAGAGCCAGTTTGGAGACGATGACTGTGTCATCAAGACAATGAATCCTGTCATAAGGCAGCTGCTGTGAGGCTGTGGTTTATGGACTGTATGGTCCTAATAGGGATTCGTCTGGCTAGACCTGAAACCGATGGAACGCCTTTGGGATGAATTAGAACGACTTCGCTGTAGACCCCAGAGACCAACTTCGCCGACTTCTCTAGTTTTCGCTACCGAGCGAGGTCTCGCAATGTCAGCACGCTGGACTCGCATTCGGGAGGACGATGGTTCAAACCCACGTCCGCATACTGATTCAGTTTTTTCCTGATTTCCCTAAATCGTTTCAGGCAAATGCCGGGATGGTTCCTTTGATAGGGCACGGCCGACTTCCTTCCCGATCCTTCCCTAAGCCGAAGGGACCGATGACGTCGCTGTTTGGTCCCCTCTTCAAAATTAACCAACCAATCCAGTTTCTGCTCCTGAGAAAGAATGGGGTGCCACTCCTCTACAGACATTCGGACATCTCATTGAAAATTTCCAAAGCAGAGTTCTAGCCATCAAGGTGGCGAAGGGTGGGAACACTAATATTAGTTCCACTAATAGGTCTCCGCATAACTTAGATTAGGTAATGTACATGTATTTATGTTACTGTCGTAAAAGTACATTCTTTTCACTTTATTACGGAAGAAGCACTTCGACTGTATGGCCTCAGAATGGAATGTGCAGCCAGCTTTGGGCAGTATTGATTATAAAATTTTCAACTCTTTTTTTAATTGTTCATACACATGCATTACAATGAGTTATTGATATTCCCAGTAGGCTCCATCATTACTCGGGGGTCAGTTATCAGTTTTTGACCGTTTAATAATTTGCCTTCTTGTCATTTTCTCTAACAGTTAGAGTCAACAGTACAAATTGGCTTTTTGCTCCGGGCGCATTTGGAAATTATTTTGTTTTAATTGACCATTACCGTCCCAACACTTTTTTACTATCTTTTTCCGTACTTATCTGTTATGAATTGCAGTAACAGACAAAATCGACGTTGGTTCAATTTTACAATAACGATTGTGTATCATTTTGGCCACCGTCCTTAAATTTTAGGCATATTCTCACACTTCTCCTACTTATGGTAGGAGAAATAGTAGTAGTAGCCGTTTACTTCATTCTTGGACCACTTTTAGACAGATACTGGACATGTCGTAGCACCACAGAGCAACAACAAAAACGTAAGTCAAGTATACAGGCGTTTAGATACTTACAAGTCTAGTTTGACAAAGATGGTACAGGGAGTCCGCTGAGGCTATATGGTAGGAACTGAGTTCAGTCAGCCTTTGTTAAAGTTGTGTGAATAAAACAATGACATTCTCAAATGCATTGTTATATTTGATATGTTGAAGTGTGTTCCACATTGCAGAATTTCTGTAGCCTGTCATAAATATGCAAGTAAGGAAGTTTTAATAGTATTTTGGCTAAGACACATGTAAGCACAGCGGTTTCTTAATCTCCCTTTCTCTCTCAATCCCTCTCCCTCCCTTCTCTCCCCTCCCCCCTCTCTCTAACACACACAAACACACATATACACATACACAGTAACTGAAAATATTATTTCAATCTCATTACTTGTAACAGATCCGAAATCCATAAACTGCTTCACGCAGCCTATCTGAAGAGTTTTCTGCTGGCTTCTGCTGTCTTCATTGAGAGGTCTTCGCTGCTGGTCACACTCGTGGCCTACTTCCTAATGGGTTATATCGCCGGTCCTGACCAGGTGAGCATAAGTACTGTGTTCAAAGCCTGTCAGTACTTTATACTTTAAGCAATGAATTCATGAGAGACTGTAACACCGGTTTTCATTGTCCTGAAATCATCCCATTTATATGAAATATGAGCCACAAATGAAAAAAAAGCGGAATCTGACTCTGTTTAGATTTCGTACTGGCAAGGAACGTTTCATAGAGCAAGACAATAACCGGGGGGTGAGGGGTTTGGGTGCGGGGGTGGGGGGGGGGGGTGATTGGAGTTAACCGGTTGTGGCCGGTGATTGTGTGCTGATGAGCTACAGCTCATTGTAAACATCGGGATAAAATTATACCATTTCTCTTCGAATGCTAGTCGGAATCACACAAAATTTACGGCATATCCTTTCAATTGTGTGCTGGCGTTCACATAAATCAAATGGAAACATATTTTGTGCGCTTTCTCCACAACAACTAGAAGTCAGTGTCGAATCCTGAAATGACAGTCAGCCATGCTAAGATCAACTCAGAGAAGGGACGTAGCTGTCTCCTTTCGACTGCGAATGCTCCGATGTGATGTCATTCCTGCCGTATTTGAGGGTGCTTCTTTGCTCATAGCACCATGTCAGTATTATTCTTTTTGGAAGCTCGTGGAAAGTTCTGTAGATGATTTCCTAAAGAGGCCATTTTCCGTAATCTTTGCAGGAGAAAATGAAAGCTAGAGAGTTAGATAGACTTACAACAAATTAAAATCTAACAAGGTACGTGGTACGGAAATCACCGATTTGGCACAGACAATGTGAGCAGAAGCAGATAGCTGCCCCTTTAAACAGCGTATTTCGCCTGAGCAGGCCCTAGCAAGAGGTAAAACGCTCTCGACAGTAGAGTATGTGGGACTTTTTAGCAGCAGTTGACTTACCGTTGTCATGACAAGACGATAAAGCACGTAGACTGGTAATTCGTCGGCATGGATACATGGCATGAAAGGTGTCTAAAGATATGAAAGGCGTCTAAAAGCAGAAGAATTTGAGTATAAGTTGTAATTTCGTGGGTGCTATGCAGTGGTAATCTGTTTCTCATGGCAGAATTGAAAATATGCCTAATGTGGCACTAAATTTCCAAGCGTGAATATATTTATAGGACAAAAGTTACAATTGCTATACGATGTATACAATACCAGATTTAAATGGGAAGTAGTAGTATACAATAGCACTAGTTAGTTGGGCAATATCAGAGGGGTCTATATGTAACAATAATAACTAAAATAAAGTACTTGTGTTACCACTGTTTCTGTTCCAGTCTTACTCTCACTGTGGTTGCGTTCTTCTCCCGCTCTGTTGCAGATATTCTCAATGTCTCAGTACTACAACGTGCTCAACATAGCACTGGCCGTCATGTTCCCTATGGGTATAGCAGCTATACAGGAAGCGCGTGTCTCCGTCCATCGTATACAGGTAAGCACAGAATGTCGAATAGTCTCTCCCAAAATGTGCCAACAGGAGATCTGTTTCAGTTGGAAATGTGTTGCAATATTTATTAGAATCTTCCATGTATTATCGTACTTGACTACAACGAGGATGCAGTGGAGTGAAGCAATGCATGTGAATGCCTATTCGCAGTTTCGTATTGTATTCAAAGTACGCCAATCGTTTATCTTTACAGAAGGAAGGTACAGGCAATATACACTGAAAAACCGAAGAAACTGGAACACCTGGCTAATATAGTGTAGGGCCACCGCGAGCACGCAGAAGTGCCACAGTACGACGTGGCATGGACTCGAGTAATGTCTGAAGTAGTGCTGGAGGGAACTGACACCATGAATCTTGCAGCGCCGTCCATAAACCCGTACAAGGCGGTGGAGAACTCCTCTGAATAGCACGTTGCAAGGTATCCCAGATACGCTCAATAATGTTCATGTCTGGGAGGTCTGGTGGCCAGGGAAGTGCTTAAATTCAGAAGAGTGTCCTGGAGTCACTCTGTAGCAATTCTTTACCCGTGGAGTGTTGCATTGTCCTGCTTGAATTGCCCAAGTTCGTCTGAACGGACGCAGGTGATCTGACAGGATGCTTACGTACGTGCCACCTGTCAGAGTCGTATCTAGACGTATCAGGGGTTCCATATCACTCAACTGCACATGCCCCATACCATTACAGAGTCTTTGCCAGATTGAACAGTTCCCTGCTGACATGCAGGGTCCATGGATTCATGAGGTTGTCTCCATACCCATACACGTCCATCCGCTCGATACAATTTGATACGAGACACTTCCGACCAGGCAACATGTTTCGACGTTGACGGGCCCAGACGAGGTGTAAAGCTTTGTACCGTGCAGTCATCAAAGGTACACGAGTTGGCCTTCGGCTCCGAAAGCCCATATCTCTGATGTTTAGTTGAATGGTTCGCACGCTGACACTTGTTTAAGGCCCAGCAATGAAATCTGCAACAATTTGCGGAAGGGTTATACTTCTGTCGTGTTGAACGATTCTCTTCAGTCGCCGTTGGTCCAGTTCTTGCAGGAACTTTTTCAGGCACAGCGATGTCGGGGATTTGATGTTTTACCGGATTCCTGATATTCACGTTACACTGGTGAAATGGTCGTACGGAAAAATCTCCACTTCGTCGCTACCTCGGAGATGCCGTGTCCCATCGCTCGTGCGCCGACTACAACGCTCAAGCTCACTTGAATCTTGATAACCTGCCATTGTAAGAGCATCATGGACGGCTCACGGCACCCGCAGTAGGCCCGAGTTAGCGTTCGAATGTGGATCCACCGCATGTTATATCCGGATCGGTATTGAGATGCAGATCCACAATATGCCGCGCATGGGATAGGGTTTGGAGGTGGTTCCGTCACACGCAATGTACGAAGCGGTGGGATGCAGATCCACAATATAACACACCCGAGTTAACGTTCGGGTGTGGATCTGCCACGGACTTTATATACGGAGCTATGTTCGGAGACGGAGTCACCCCCCGCCACATCTGCGATAGGGTTCGTGGGTGGACCAACCACGCGTTTCGTCCAGACACGTATTCTGTGTTCGAAGTTTGGTCCATCAGCGGATGGGACTGGGTCCTGAGAGCCGTCCGTGATGCGTGCATATACACAGACATGCACAAAATAGAGCAAACGCTCTCCGAATGTCCGAATGTGGAGGTGACTGCATACATTCGTACATTCGAGTACAGTGCTATATTATCCCCTCTCCCCCCCCCCCCCTCCCGTCACTGCGTTTGGGATAGGTGTTGGCAGCTGTGCTACACTTACAAGCAATTTTAGAACACAGAACTAGATGTTATGTCATGATCGCATGGGTAGATCTGTCCTAAAATCGATTGAATTGCGAAAAATGAGGAGCTAATAGGTATAAATTGACCGAATTTAGACCCAAATGTGGTGAAATTGAGGAAGTACTTTCCTATCTTCTGATTCGCGCCGAACAATTTGTATATGGGACCAAGTATGTGGCAACAGGAGGAATCGGGGAAAACGTGGACATCGAAACGAAGGAAATAAGGGAGGCAGTCAATTTTTTTCCCATTGAGTCAGTATTATACTGTATGTCTATTGAGGTACCAGTGATACAAGCGAGTTGACTACTGTATTTGATTCTTTTTGGGATGACAGAGAACGATTCATTTCTAAACTTACTTCCATCTGCGTTAAAGGATAACAGAGACTGGACCAGGTGATCGATTGAGACGGAGTTATAAGGAGGTACGATTTAATGGGTGGCAGATTCATTCTAGAGAAGGATAATTTGATGAAGGTCAATTTTTTTTCCAGTGTTCTGTCCGGATGCATCAGTCATGTGACATAGCCTGCGTTCTACTCGTATACAGCTACGTGTTCCGTATGTGTTTTAAAGCACTGTCTACTTGCAATCGGTAACGATAAAGCTTTCGGTCATCAGAGGACTTCCATCTCCTGTGTGAAGAAACTTGACATGCACATCTAAACGAGCTCTGATCTATGCGATCGCCCCTGTCGCATCTTGTGTGTAAAATCGAGACTTCAGTATCACAGCTAATTAAGCGGCGTGAGCTTGTGACGCGCTACAATCCACGTGTACACATTTTCCCGGAATATGTTGTATTTACTGAGTTACTGGCGGAATGACTTGTAATTTTCACATGTTGGACGCTGCTGCTATGCGTTTATCTGTTTCGTTGTAAGACGTATCCCCCACTGCTAACCATCATTTTATATAGACCTGATGCACGTATGGTGTAATTTCTGAACTGTGATCGGATATGAACAGTGGACACTATACGTCTCTGCAAAGCTATATTGTGCTCGTATTATGTAAAGTAAATGTTTTACGGAATTAGTTTTTTTCGTTTTACGATTCGATAAGATAGTTCAGCATAGAGAAACTGTGAAGGAGGATGTATGTCCGATAGGCCGGAAAGGTATTCGATCTAATACTATAGCCCGTTTTTAAGTGCAGAACGTTGTAGTGTTAGGAGTGCGTGTGTTTAAGTTCTCTCTCTCACCAATATCTTCCAGGTACAGATCCTAGACTGTAGAACAATAATTTATAATTGATAGCTTCGTTGATTTAGGTAACATTTTGCCCAACTCAATTCGTCTCGAACTCCATCATGTATAAAAATAAGTCTTTTCTTGTTTTTCTTAACTGTATGATATTAGGTAACGGCACTTTGAAATCTCTTACTATACATCGATAAGGAGTGCTACGCAGCTCGACATGATGGCATCGCGACAAATCTCGTGCACTTGGGTGGGTTAGGACTCGGAAAGCTCTATTCTTTCATGAGACGTGGAGTGTTGGGATCTTCTGCTGATCAGTTAGAGATTAATTCTCTAACGGTGCAGCAAGGCGGGTTGGTCAAAGACTGTGTGAGGATGGTCTTTTACCCTAAGACGGGGAAAATGCTCTGTGACTCCCATACGCAGAGAGATGGATCGTAAATTAAGTACTATGCTCGAGTTCTTAGAAATATGTAGAGCGCTGTCTGGTATACTTTGATGATTTAAGTGTTCGAGAATTAACTGTGAATGGGTGTACTATGTAGTCATCTATCCATATTCGCAATGATACTCGCAAAGTAGAGAAGGGGTGGTTTAGCTATGATACTGACATTGAGGAAACATGCTGCCATATGGTTGGCCGGTGTTCAAGTTAGTGTAAAATAGTTTGCGCTATCGAGTTTCATGTTTATTATTAGAGTACATGGATGGTGTCTTTTCCATCCCATCCCTGCATTGGTTAGCAGATAATGATTGACTGATATGGCTTGTTTGAGTTGGGGAAAAAGTTTTCGTGGATGGACGGCAATTTCTGGGGGTTGTTAGCAGGGAAACAGTGATCGCTTACATGGGTGCAATATGAGGAATGCGTCGAAAGGGGACGCAAAGTCGTCAGCTATTCCGTCTGTGTGAGAGACGAGTCTAAGTGTATAGGTCGTCAGTCGCTTTCTGACATCAGTTTGTTTCTATTTAAAATAAGCAGATGTGTAGCGTGTTAAGGTAGTTTTATTAACAAAATGATTTACATCGCGCGATGTCAAGTTTTCTGTGACAGGCCGTGTATCAGGGCGTCTTAATGTTAGTTTAGAACATGAGACAGGCATGGAATTGGTGGCAGAAAAACTAATTGTGTGGCGATGTACAGAAGTGTGTTAGAAAACAGTGTTTGAGGCTACTGAACAGGACCAGAGAGAGCGTGCCATACGATAATTCGCCTAGAGTAAAGGTGATCAAACTTTAAAGTGGCCTCGGTGGTGTCTGTATGTTTAATAGAATCGTGTCATACATACATTTGCAGTACGAGTACCAGTCTGAGGTGAGAGCCGGTGAGGAAGGAGCTATACCTCTATGAATGCTTGGATGGTTGTACGCTACGCTATTGTGGGAAGTATTGTGAAATGTGCTTAACCGTGCTGGAGGCCGACTTCAGCTGTGCGTCATTGCGCCTGCAACGGTGCCTTGGTGACTTCTGATTCGTATGAGCTTTTACGGTTCGTAATTTTTATCTGTTGGGCTAATTGATTTGAATGGATGTGGATGTGTAGTACTTGTATCTAGTTTGGGGACGTACCACATTGCGTGCATTTCCACCGAATGGTCAAAACACGGTTCTGTTGCAGTAATTCAGGTCGTTCTGTTTCTACAGAGGTTGGTGAAGGTGGTGGATATGTCTTTCTCCGACTTCTGCTCAGTTCAGACTTAAATCGGACCGCTCACATGCGCAAGCTGTAGAAATGGGATCAGTTGCACAATGTCTGGGGGTGACTAAAACCACGTTGGAATTTTACTGTAGAAGCTAGGTTCAGGAAAATATGATTGAGTAGTGATTTCAGTCCGATGAGGGTATGAGTTTGAATGGAGAGAGGTGATTCCAAATGATTGACATCATTCCAAATACACTCCTGGAAATGGAAATAAGAACACCGTGAATTCATTGTCCCAGGAAGGGGAAACTTTATTGACACATTCCTGGGGTCAGATAGATCACATGATCACACTGACAGAACCACAGGCACATAGACACAGGCAACAGAGCATGCACAATGTCGGCACTAGTACAGTGCATATCCACCTTTCGCAGCAATGCAGGCTGCTATTCTCCCATGGAGACGATCGTAGAGATGCTGGATGTAGTCCTGTGGAACGGCTTGCCATGCCATTTCCACCTGGCGCCTCAGTTGGACCAGCGTTCGTGCTGGACGTGCAGACCGCGTGAGACGACGCTTCATCCAGTCCCAAACATGCTCAATGAGGGACAGATCCGGAGATCTTGCTGGCCAGGGTAGTTGACTTACACCTTCTAGAGCACGTTGGGTGGCACGGGATACATGCGGACGTGCATTGTCCCTTGCCGGTCTAGGAATGGTAGAACGATGGGTTCGATGACGGTTTGGATGTACCGTGCACTATTCAGTGTCCCCTCGACCATCACCAGAGGTGTACGGCCAGTGTAGGAGATCGCTCCCCACACCATGATGCCGGTGTTGGCCCTGTGTGCCTCGGTCGTATGCAGTCCTGATTGTGGCGCTCACCTGCACGGCGCCAAACACGCATACGACCATCATTGGCACCAAGGCAGAAGCGACTCTCATCGCTGAAGACGACACGTCTCCATTCGTCCCTCCATTCACGCCTGTCGCGACCCAACTGGAGGCGGGCTGCACGATGTTGGGGCGTGAGCGGAAGACGGCCTAACGGTGTGCGGGACCGTAGCCCAGCTTCATGGAGACGGTTGCGAATGGTCCTCGCCGATACCCCAGGAGCAACAGTGTCCCTAATTTGCTGGGAAGTGGCGGTGCGGTCCCCTACGGCACTGCGTAGGATCCTACGGTCTTGGCGTGCATCCGTGCGTCGCTGCGGTCCGGTCCCAGGTCGACGGGCACGTGCACCTTCCGCCGACCACTGGTGACAACATCGATGTACTGTGGAGACCTCACGCCCCACGTGTTGAGCAATTCGGTGGTACGTCCACCCGGCCTCCCGCATACCCACTATACGCCCTCGCTCAAAGTCCGTCAACTGCACATACGGTTCACGTCGACGCTGTCGCGGCATGCTACCAGTGTTAAAGACTGCGATGGAGCTCCGTATGCCACGGCAAACTGGCTGACACTGGCGGCGGCGGTGCACAAATGCTGCGCAGCTAGCGCCATTCGACGGCCAACACGGCGGTTCCTGGTGTGTCCGCTGTGCCGTGCGTGTGATCATTGCTTGTACAGCCCTCTCGCAGTGTCCGGAGCAAGTATGGTGGGTCTGACACACCGGTGTCAATGTGTTCTTTTTTTCCATTTCCAGGAGTGTATATAGCGTAACGCTAGAGATCTGAGAAGCTAGTGTACATTTTTCTTCTTACGACCTTAGTCAGCACATAATCTACTATTACTGTTTGTGTTCCTTCTCAATCAGTCATTGCCTATAGCTCGGTGGATATATCACGGAACCTCTGATATGATGTCGAGACGGAGTGCGTTACAAATACTAAAGAATTATGTAGTTGGGGTGGGGAGGTGAGGGGAGTCGCAAATATCGCGTACATACCACGTTCCTTAGCCGAATCACTTTCAAAGTTCAGTGATTTTATCCCTAGGCTGCATCGTTGGCTGATAATACGTATTCCTACGATCACCTTCACGGTATTTGTCTAGAAAAAACCACCTCATTCAGAGGTAATGTCGTACCTCGATTCGTAATGAGGGTATGGGTTTTAACATTGACACTTGAGTGCACCTGTAGAGCCAAGACTGATTGTGACAGTAACATGCGCTAGTTGCTGGGATCGGTTTTTTCTTTAACGTCTCGCCGATTACGTGTGTCTTGCTAGGACATAGTGGTAGGACTCGAAAGGAGAACTTAAGAGAAGTGCATGCCTATCGCTGATTTTCAGTCAGTATTATTTGGTATGGTAGGCAATCAGTTATTGACGAAGTAATATACTTAGTGGGTGCGTGCTATGTTCGCATTTGAGCATGAGTTTTATAAAGTATGTCTGTCTGTGGAAAGGAGATGTCCTGTTGTAGAGAAGGTAAATATTTGACTTGGAGTAATGTGTTAACAATTGGGGGAGTATGTCGAGTTGTAAGGAAAATACAGCTATTTCCAGAACCACTGCCGACAAGAGAGTGTATTTCCGAACCTTCGCTCATTCTCGAATGCTGTTCAATTGAGAGCGCAATCGTAACATTTAATTGTAAGTATAATGATAAATATATATGCGAGTAGTTTTCCGGAATGATTCCGTGATCGCAATGATTCACCTTCCCTGTTAACAGCAGCATCCGTGCGAATGCAGAGGCCTGTTGGATTGTAGGAGTGTATATGAGTTAACTTTGCCCTTGTCCTAGACGGCCAGATAGCCCACTAATACTTAATATGTGTTGGACGGCTTTCGTGATCAAGTGGAACTTTGAGAAGATGGTATGATTGAAATGGAGTGTTATTGCCTCCCATGTAAATTGTTCAGATGACTGTTTTTGCACATTTCGGGTCTTTATTTAGTTGAGAGAAGATCTAATGTGGTGTGTGGAAGATACGTTTGCCTGTTCTCTAGACATGGAAAAGACCTTACTTGGCTTGTAAGTTATATGGATGATTTGGAGTATGTTAGATCTTCGATATCGGTATTCGCGGTTGGAAATATGATTTTTCATATGTTTGTTTCTAGTTACTCAGTAGTCTAGAGGACGGTCCACGTAGCTAAAGTTTCGTGTTGATGTCAGAGTTTAGCAGGAATAGTAATATTTAATTGTAGTTAGAGTGGTGAATATGTTCCTGGCTTTCAATATTCTTATGAGTCTGGTATCTATTTGATAATGGGGAGACAACTTTGCGGGTTTAATTGTCAATGCAATTTAGCGTTCCTTGTAATATAACGGCTGAAAGCACCAGAAAGAATAGATGGATCGTGCTTCGATACCGGCGGTATCAGCAATTCGGCGAGTAAATTGGATTAGAGCAAATAAGAATGCTCCATCGTTTGTGCTGGGATATGGGAGCCTCTACATAGCTGTGCGAACATTTGCGTGTGTTGAGAGCATGACTGGTATAGAATTTATTAGAGTTAGACTTGGTTATTAATTTAGATAGCAATGTGACTTGAGTATAAGATTGACAACGTTGCTGGATGCGTTTGCGATAGTATGTAGCTATGCGCGGTGAAGCGTCAGTCAAACGTGAGGTGTGGTCCATCAGAATTGCTAAGGAGAAAGCACGTTCTGCTATTGTGGAATGGAATTGTGCAGCGTCATCGCAGGACCGCAATTAGAGTGAGGGTAGCCTTGCTTGGAGGGTGCCCTCTGTAAATAAACCCCGCCCATCAACGACACCTACATACAACTTTCGCGTGCTTTCGGCTGCAGCTTGCGGTTGCGCTCCCACCTGACCACGTCAGCACGCGTGTCTAGGTGAACACGTATTTGGATAGGAATTTCTCAGAAATGAAGTATGAATGAGATGTGGCTGCTTTCGGAACCCTGGCATGGGGCCTGTGTGTGGTTTGACAGCTGACAGCTGCGCCACGTCGTTGGGGATGTGGACAGGGGTTGACGGAGGGTGCTTGCAGGCGTTTATTGCATTAGCCAGACAGTTTACGAGTACTGAGCGTGTCTAGACATAACTGTGGTGAATTATTTAAGAGGAGTCGGAATGTCTGTACTTAAATTATTTGCGTAAATTAGGAGTTGTTTGTGTGTCTGCAGACGGTGTATTGTGAGCTCAAGCATAAGACGGAGAGTGTTTTGCCTCAGTGTGATAAATATATTCGATCCATAAAAATAATGTTCGAATGTAAATAGAGTGGACTCCTTCCTTACTCTCCCCAGCAGCCTGATGCAGCCTGAGTAATTCTAGCATAATTCTTGCCCCTACTACCACCAACTGGGATTAGGTCATAGAATGGATGACAGTACGATCTCATGCCAGTAATGTGTACTATGTCAGTTGGACAGTAAATCTCGTGGTGGAGACACGGCCTGCAAAGTAAGACTTGTGTTCAGATCTGTTTTCCCATCATTTCACCTCACCATCTTGGACGAAGTCATACGCTGTGCACGTTAGTACACATTAGTGGAGGTTAGTACACGTTAGCCCGCCAACATGGGTCGGTAAGTGGCTGTGGTGCTGGGTTGAAGATATTGGTGGAGACTTTAACTATATGATTCCAAATCCAGGTGGGTGTGGCATTCGCTAAAATTGATTCCAGATACTAGGTTCTATAAAGTCGAATCACGTAACTAATGTAGCAGGCAATAGGAATTCAGCATTCATTCATGAGTGAACACTGCGCTGATAGTGGGAAAATGTCAGACTTCTCATTTGATAATTGAATATTGAAATTGTAAATTGATTTATTGAATATGATTAAAATTGAAATGGAATGAAGTTCTTAGATAATTAATAGGTTACATGCGTGATGAGGGTGTTAGTTTAGTTAGCATATTTACAGAAGACTATGTACGGCGTGTGAAAGGAGGTGGAGGCTAAGGGTGTTTGGCGTAAGTGGTCGGACGCCTGTGTGCCGTTGGCATGGCGCAAGAGAGAGCAGACGATCTTGTGCCATCAACCAACATCACGGTAGCGTCCTCTGGTGGCCACGATATGAACTAAGCCAGTTGGACTATGGAGCTCGTGATGGATACACCGAGTGCAGCCATCTTGAATGATGATACTTGCATCACGATCGGGGACGTCACGGTGGCGGCCTCTGCTGGTGCGGATATGACTTTTCGAGGTGTCAAGATTTGCTTAGCCTTAACCTTCGTTGGAAGGCCAGTTGGAGTCCAGACCAAGTGGAGAACTCATGTGCTTGAAATTGCTTAAATGATAAAGATAAGTCCTTTTTCGTGCCATTTTCATTGCTTAGTAGAGACAATTGGGGTGTGATGCATTATCATGTTGGAATTTGAACTTCGAGCCGTTTTTCTGGGCAAGTGGGGCGTGGCACTTTCCCCAAAATCCACCATCTTGATTGACGTCATCGCCGCCAGCTTGGATGACGTCATCACCGCCATCTTGAATAAGGGTATTTTGGACTGGTACAAACGTCGTTCCAATACTCTTAATCCCCAACGAAGGTTAAGCCTAAGCAAATCTTCACACCTCGAAAAGTCATATACAATGTTTTTTGGGACAGAAAAAGCATTTTGCTGATTGATTTCTTACCATGATGCCAAACAATCAATGCACATTGTTACTGTGCGAGACCATTAAAAAATTGCGCCGCGCAATACAGAACAAGGGCCAAGGGTTACTGTCAAAAGACGGTGTTTTTTTTCCGACGATAATCCCCGACCTCACACGGCAAATGTGACCAAGCAACTCTTACGGGAATTTCACTGGGACATGTCTAATCATCCTCTGTACTGCCTCACACCTCACTCCTAGCAACTTTCATCTCTTGTTGCACCTAAAATCTGTCCTTGGTGGTCAACACTTCAATGATGTTGACGAGCTGAAAGAAAATGTTACCACATGATTGAATACACAGGCGGCAACCTTCTATGAAGAAGGCGTACAAAAGCTTGTGTCACGCTATGACAAGTGCCTACAAAATTTCGGAAGCTATGTAGAAAAGTAGTTTAACAGTTGAAGATTTTTGTACAATAAATATTTTTTCTGTATCTGTACACGTTTGTTTTATATAACCAAACGGATGCAATCCGACAACAAAGGAAGTAGGTTACAGTACGCTTGTTCGCCCAATGCTTGAATACTGCTCAGCAGTGTGGGATCCGCACCAGGTAGGGTTGATAGAAGAGATAGAGAAGATCCAACGGAGAGCAGCGCGCTTCGTTACAGGATCATTTAGTAATTGCGAAAGCGTTACGGAGATGATAGATAAACTCCAGTGGAAGACTCTGCAGGAGAGACGCTCAGTAGCTCGGTACGGGCTTTTGTTAAAGTTTCGAGAACATACCTTCACCGAAGAGTCAAGCAGTATATTGCTCCCTCCTACGTATATCTCGCGAAGAGACCATGAGGATAAAATCAGAGAGATTAGAGCCCACACAGAAGCATACCGACAATCCTTCTTTCCACGTACAATACGAGACTGGAATAGAAGGGAGAACCGATAGAGGTACTCAGGGTACCCTCCGCCACACACCGTCAGGTGGCTTGCGGAGTACGGATGTAGATGTAGAACTTACTTTGTGGATATCCCTCATATAATACAGAGACAACAAAATACAATCAGATCCATTATGGCGTCTCCAAAGCAACTAGTGAGGGCCGTCACATGACTGTAGCTTCTGAATTTTAGTCGCTCGTCGCACTCTTGGAAAGGTATTAACGGGTGTAGCAAGCAGACGGCTTGATAACTGGTTTAAAGATGCTAGTTTTACCAAAGCAACTTTGGTTTCAAGCAATAATAAATAAATACTATTATAAGTTTTTGTTTGTTATTTATAAATTTAAAAAGCACCTCAATCAAACTTTTTAGGCCATGGTCCCGCAACCCTGTGCAGCAAATGACTAGAAGACAAGTAAATCGACGGGAGGTTTAGATTCCGGAGTGACTATTGCTAGTAGAGACTCTAACAAATGTAACATAAATGAACTACAGGTGTACGTCACCAATGAAATATTTTTCTAGTCACAACTTTACTTCTTCCTGAATATATCGTTTTAAATTATTTCGATAATTGACTAATTTACAAATATTTATCTTGATAATATAACACACTTTTGTAGTTGTGATAATTTTGTAGCTACAGGTAATTCTTGGAAATTATCACAAAGAACTGTACATTTTCTTTCTTCTTATAGGAGTTTCTCCTTAAGCCAGAGGCAACTGTAGAGGACAGAAATTTGGGAACAACAACAGGGGAAGTATCCCTTCAGCACATCTCAGCCACGTGGGATGGCATCAATCCATCTCTTTCCTCGATAAACCTCCATGTTTCACCAGGAAATCTATGTGCTATTGTTGGACCTGTCGGGTGTGGAAAGGTAAAACACCTCTTTCTGCTTGCTAGACTTACAGTTTATCTATAGCTGATGTGCCAATATGTGCCGTCTTTTTATGTTTTATCATATGCCAGTAAACGTTTCAGCACACATTGGTCACAGCGCGAACACACTCAGAGGGGAAGTCTGCAGTTCACTAGCATAATTTTGAATGTCGATTATATAGTTAGCTGGTCTGTGATCTGGTCATCTAATTCTAGTACTTAACGTATGCCCTGCTTAGCAAAAGACACATTTTGCCGCAGGTTCTCTGTCACTCCATGTGCTGACGGTGTCTATGTAGACACGTAAATGCTACACTACTGGCCATTAAAATAGCTACACCAAGAAGAAATGCAGATGATAAGCTGATATTGATTGGACAAATATATTATACTAGAACTGACATGTGATTACATTTTCACGCAATTTGGATGCATAGATCCTGAGAAATCAGTACCCGCAACAATCAACTCTGGCCGTAATAACGGCTTGATACGCCTGGGAATAGAGACAAACAGGGTTTGGATGGCGTCTACAGTTACAGCTGCCCATGCAGCTTCAAACAATACCACAGTTCATCAAAAGTAGTGACTGGCGTATTGTGACGAGCCAGTTGCTCGGCAACCATTAACCAGACGTTTTCAGTTGGTGAGAGATCTGGAGAATGTGCTGGCCAGGGCAGCAGTCCAACATTTTCTGTATCCAGAAAGGCCCGTACAGGACCTGAAACATGCGGCCGTGCATTATCCTGGTGAAATGTAGGGTTTCGCAGGTATCGAATAATGGGTAGAGTCACGGGTCGTAACACATCTGAAATGCAACGTCCACTGGTCAAAGTGCCGTCAATGCGAAAAAGAGGTGACTAAGACGTGCATGAGGATGCAGAAGGCAACGGAAACCACTGAATTAAAGACACGTAACGTGTATCCACAGGACATGTGGCCTGTAGTTGAAGAAGTGTCATGATGATCTCTCCGTTGGCAAAAGATTCCGGAATAGTCCCCCATTCGGATCTCCGGGAGGGGACTGCTAAGCGGGAGGTTACCATGAGAAAAAGATTGAATAATCAACGAAAGGATAATGTTCTACGAGTCGGGGCGTGGAAAGTCAGAAGCTTGAAGGTGGTAGGGAAACTAGAAAATCTGAAAAGACAAATGCAAAGGCTCAATCTAGATATAGTAAGGGTCAGTGAAGTGAAGTGGAAAGAAGACAAGGATTTCTGGTCAGATGAGTATCGGGGAATATCAACAGCAGCAGAAAATGGTACAACAGGTGTAGGATTCGTTATAAATAGGAAGGTAGGGCAGAGGCTCTGTTACTGTGAACAGTTCAGTGACCGGGTTGTTCTAATCAGAATCGACAGCAGACCATCACCGACAACGATAGTTCAGGTATACATGCCGACGTCGCAAGCTGGAGATGAACAGATAGAGAAAGTGTATGAGGATATTGAAAGGGTAATGCAGTATGTAATGGGGGACGAAAATCTAATCGTCACGGGCGACTGGAATGCAGTTCTAGGGGAAGGAGTAGAAGAAAAGGTTACAGGAGAATATGGGCTTGGGACAAGGAATGAAAGAGGAGAAAGACTAATTGAGTTCTGTAACAAGTTTCAGCTAGTAATAGCGAATACCCTGTTCAAGAATCACAAGAGGAGGAGGTATACTTGGAAAAGGCCGGGAGATACGGGAAGATTTCAATTAGATTACATCATGGTCAGACAGAGATTCCGAAATCAGATACTGGATTGTAAGGCGTATCCAGAAGCAGATATAGACTCAGATCACAATATAGTAGTGATGAAGAGTAGGCTGAAGTTCAGGACATTAGTCAGGAAGAATCAATACGCAAAGAAGTGGGATACAGAAGTTTTAAGGAATGACGAGATACGTTTTAAGTTCTCTAACGCTATAGATACAGCAATAAGGAATATCGCAGTAGGCAACACAGTTGAAGAGGAATGGACATCTCTAAAAAGGGCCATCACAGAAGTTGGGAAGGAAAACATAGGTACAAAGAAGGTAGCTGCGAAGACACCATGGGTAACAGCAGAAATACTTCAGTTGATTGATGAAAGGAGGAAGTACAAACATGCTCCGGGAAAATCAGGAATACAGAAATACAAGTCGCTGAGGAACGAAATAAATAGGAAGTGCAGCGAAGCTAAGACGAAATGGCTGCAGGAAAAATGTGAAGACATCGAAAAAGATATGATTGTCGGAAGGACAGACTCAGCATACAGGAAAGTCAAAACAATCTTTGATGACATTAAAAGCAACGGTGGTAACATTAAGAGGGCAACGGGAATTCCACTGTTAAATGCAGAGGAGAGAGCAGATAGGTGGAAAGAATACATTGAAAGCCTCTATGAGGGTGAAGATTTGTCTGATGTGATAGAAGAAGAAATAGGAGTCGATTTAGAAGAGGTAGGGGATCCAGTATTAGAATCGTAATTTAAAAGAGCTTTGGAGGACTTACGGTCAAATAAGGCAGAAGGGATAGATAACATTCCATCAGAATTTCTAAAATCATTAGGGGAAGTGGCAACAAAACGACTGTTCACGTTGGTGTGTAGCATATATGAGTCTGGCGACATACCATCTGACTTTCGGAAAAGCATCATCCACACAATTCCGAAGGCGGCAAGAGCTGACAAGTGCGAGAATTATCGCACAATCAGCTAAACAGCTCATGCATCGAAGCTGCTTACAAGAATAATATACAGAAGAATGGAAAAGAAAATTGAGAATGCGCTAGGTGACGAGCAGTTTGGCTTTAGGAAAAGTAAAGGCACGAGAGAGGCAATTCTGACGTTACGGCTAATAGTGGAAGCAAGGCTCAAGAAAAATCAAGACACGTTCATAGGATTTGTCGACCTGGAAAAAGCGTTCGACAATATAAAATGGTGCTAACTGTTCAAGATTCTGAAAAAGGTAGGGGTAAGCTATAGGGAGAGACGGGTCATATACAATATGTACAATAACCAAGAGGGAATAATAAGAGTGGACGATCAAGAACGAAGTGCTCGTATTAAGAAGGGTGTAAGACAAGGCTGTAGCCTTTCGCCCTTACTCTTCAATCTGTACATCGAGGAAGCAATGATGGAAATAAAAGAAAGGTTCAGGAGTGGAATTAAAATACAAGGTGAAAGGATATCAATGATACGATTCGCTGATGACATTGCTATCCTGAGTGGAAGTGAAGAAGAATTAAATGATCTGCTGAACGGAATGAACAGTCTAATGAGTACACAGTATGGTTTGAGAGTAAATCGGAGAAAGACGAAGGTAATGAAAAGTAGTAGAAATGAGAACAGCGAGAAACTTAACATCAGGATTGATGGTCACGAAGTCAATGAAGTTAAGGAATTCTGCTACCTAGGCAGTAAAATAACCAATGACGGACGGAGCAAGGAGGACATCAAAAGCAGACTCGCTATGGCAAAAAAGGCATTTCTGCCCAAGAGAAGTCTACTAATATCAAATACCGGCCTTAATTTGAGGAAGAAATTTCTGAGGATGTACGTCTGGAGTACAGCATTGTATGGTAGTGAAACATGGACTGTGGAAAAACCGGAATAGAAGAGAATCGAAGCATTTCAGATGTGGTGCTATAGACGAATGTTGAAAATTAGGTGGACTGATAAGGTAAGGAATGAGGAGGTTCTACGCAGAATCGGAGAGGAAAGGAATATGTGGAAAACACTGATAAGGAGAAGGGACAGGATGATAGGACATCTGCTAAGACATGAGGGAATGACTTCCATGGTACTAGAGGGAGCTGTAGAGGGCAAAAACTGTAGAGGAAGACAGAGATTGGAATACGTCAAGCAAATAATTGAGGACGTAGGTTGCAAGTGCTACTCTGAGATGAAGAGGTTAGCACAGGAAAGGAATTCGTGGCGGGCCGCATGAAACCAGTCAGTAGACTGATGACAAAAAAAAAAAAAAAAAAAAAAAAACGCGTAACCAATGGCACCCCATACCATCACGCCGGGTGGTGCGCCAGTATGGCCATGATGAATACACGCTTCCAATGTGCGTTCACCGCAATGTCGCCAAACACGAATGCGACCATCACAATGCTGTAAACAGAACCTGGATTCATCCGAAAAATGACGTTTTGCTATTCGTGCACCCAGGATCGTCGTTGAGTACACCATCGCAGGCGCTCCTGTCTGTGATGCAGCGTCAAGGGTAACCGTAGCCATGGTCTCCTAGCTGACAGTCAATGCTGCTGCAAACATCGTCGAACTGTTCGTGCAGATGGTTGTTGTCTTGGAAACGTCCCCATCTGTTGACTCAGAGATCGAGACGTGGCTGCACGTTCCGTTACAGCCGTGCGGATAAGATGCCTGTCATCTCGACCGCTAGTGATACGAGACCGTTGGGATCCAGCACTGCGTTCCGTATTATCCTCCTGAACCCACTGATTCCATATTCTACTAACAGTCATTGGATCTCGACCAACGCGAGTGGCAATGTCGCGATACGGTAAACCACAATCGCGATAGGCTACAATCCGACCTTTATCAAAGTCGGAAACGTGATGGTACTAATTTCTCCTCCTTACACGAGGCATCACAACAACGTTTCACCTGGCAACGCCGGTCAACTGCCGTTTGTGTATGAGAAATCGGTTGGAAACTTTCCTCATGTCAGCACGTTGTAGGTACGCCACCGGCGCCAACCTTGTGTGAATGCTCTGAAAAGCTAATCATTTGCATATCACAGCATCTTCTTCCTCTCGGTTAAATTTCTCGTCTGTAGCACGTCATCTTCGTGGTGTAGCAACTTCAATGGCCAGCAGTGTACTTTCTCCACAAATATCCCCATTCACGCTTCTGGTCATGGACAAAGCAGTGACAATATTATATTACGAGCAGCTAGCCCGCTAAGAGTTGTACGAGTGCTGAGTATTTGTTTGAGCGGTTTGTGGCTGGCAAGTTGCTGTGATGTGGCTGAGATAGTTAAGTCAGGCTTGACTCAGGACAGAGCCGCCTTGCGATCACGGCCAGACAGCGCGGTCTGGTGTCGGGCGGCAGACACCGGCGAGTGGGAGGCACGGAAATCCCGCCAGTACAACACCACCCATCTTCTCAGATGGCCAGCGGGTGAACTCAGGTGGTGTGCTCGGACTGATTTAGCAGATAAAATGAAAACTTCACATATTAACTGATTTGCGATAGTGACACAAGCTCACTAAAATATATAGCACGATCATATAATTACGAGGCGTGTTTTTTGAGTAAGTACCATTTTGCCACACCGCGGCCATTGCGCTGCGGTCGGAGCTCTGCGCATGCGCACTGGGTGCCTACATCTGTTGTCTACGCATTGACGCCATTACAGCCTGATTCTTCATTGTTTACGTTGTGTACTGAGTGTTTAAGGTGCCTCCGATAATCGTGAGTCCCGCCGACTGTGAAGTTCGGGCTGTTATAAGATTTCTAAGTGCTAAAGGCCTAAAACCGATCGATATTCATCGTGAGGTCTGTGGAGTTTACGGAGAAAACATTATGAGTGATGGAGTGGTAAGAAAGATGGTGAGAGCATTTAAAGATGGCCGCACAAATGTGCATGATGAACAACGGAGTGGGTGTCCTTCAGTCGTTAATGAAAGTTTGGTGCAGGAAGTGGACAATAAGGTGAGAGGAAACAGACGCTTTACGATTACCTTCGTCTGGGATGACTTTCCTAATGTTTCTCGTAGTGTTTTGTATGGCATAGTGACTGAGCACTTGAACTACCGAAAATTGTGCGCACATTAGGTACTGAAAATGTTGACGGTCGTGCACAAAACCAAATGTTTAGACAGTGCATTGACTTTCCTTGAGCGCTACCACAACGACAGTGATGGTTTCTTAAGCCAAATTGTTATGGGCGATGAAACATGGGTGGCCTACGTCACACCAGAATCAAAGCAACAGTCCATGGAATGGCGACATTCAGATTCGCCCAGAAAAGTGAAGTTTAAGCAAACAATGTCTGCCTGGAAAATCATATGCACAGTTTTTTGGGAGAGAAAAGGAGTATTGCTTGTGGAATTTCTGTCTCGTACTGAGACAATCAATGCAGCAGCTTGCTGTAAGACACTGCACAATCTGCGCCGTACAGTTCAGAAAAGAAGACGTGGCAAGTTGAGTAAGGGCATCGTTTTGCTGCAAAACAATGCCTGTCCGCATGTGGCCAATCACACCAAAGATCTCATCACATATTTTCGATGGGAAACTCTAGATCATCCTCCTTACAGCCCCGATATTGCGCCCAGTGGCTACCATCTGTTCCTGTACTTGAAGAAACAGCTGGGCAGTCAGCGTCTTCAAGACGATGACGAATTCGAAACAGTGATGATGCAGTGGTTAACAAGTCAGGCGGCAGACTTCTATGAGGAGGGTATTAAAAAACTGCCACAGCGTTATGACAAGTACCTCAATATTGATGGAAACTATGAAGTAAAGTAGATTAAGGTACTGGCTTTCATGTAAAAATAAAATTATTGAGATATCTTAGCACATAATTTTTAATTTCAAAACAGTATTAACTTAAAAAAACACGCCTCATATTATCAGTATAGTTACTAACATTTAAAATTCTTCTTCTTGTTCAGTCTTCAGCCATTAGGCTGGTTAGCAGCAGCTCATCGTGCATTTCTGTTTTCACCCTTCCTCTTGAGAGTGGTATAGGTGGTGCACCTGATATCCTCCATGATTTGGTTGATCTATAAGGGGCGTTCAGTCCATTGTGGGACATGTTGGAGTATTCCCGCTTCAACCCCTATATTTCTATGAGGTACAGTTAGGTGATGGCGCTATACATATCCTTCAAAATGGCGTCTGCAATCGGGGTGCGTTCCATGTAGAGAACTGTCACTGAGTTTCTTTTGGAGGAAAACAAGAGTATCGCAGATATTCGTAGGTGCTTGCAGAATGTCTACGGAGACATGACAGTGAACAAAGGCACAGTTACTCATTGGACGAGGCGTCTGTAATCACTGGAACAAGGTCGCGCAAACCAGTCCGATTTCCCGCGAGTCGGCGGCTGCGCTCAGCTACGACTCTTTCAATGTTGGAACGTGCAGACACTCTCATTCGAGGTGATCGGCGGATCACAACCAAATACCTCGCCGCACAACTGTGGATGATGGCGAGTTTATCGATGCAGCAAGAGGTTGACTTCAATGTCGCCGTGCGGTTCTAGGCGCTACAGTCTGGAGCCGAGCGACCGCTACGGTCGCAGGTTCGAATCCTGCCTCTGGCATGGATGTGTGTGATGTCCTTAGGTTAGTTAGGTTTAAGTAGTTCTAAGTTCTGGGGGACTGATGACCTCAGAAGTTAAGTCGCATAGTGCTCAGAGCCATTTGAACCATTTTCAACTTCAATGTCGACCAGTAGAGACCCTCCCAAAAAGTGGCGTAAGGCCATTGTATTGAATGGAGATTATGTTGAAAAGTAGGGTTTTGTAGTTAAAAGAGAGAGGACTAATACGTTGGATTGGAATCTTGAACAAAGCCGACCTGCTTTCGGAAAAAAAATACTGTGTTCTCATTATTTATTTACTGCCCCTCGTATTCTAGTCTCGATTTGACTCTTGCATTCTTCCAATCTACTGTTCCTTCAATGATGCTTTTGATGATATCATCATGTCTCCATATCTTCCTCAGGAGACAAGGCTTATCTTCCTCCACTCTGTGGAGCATCCTTTCATTTGGTATCTTGCCTACCCAGGAAATCATGAGCATTCAGCTGTAGTACTACATCATGAAGGGTGTTATTTTATCTTCTCCCGTACTGAAGCACACTCCAGACAAACGTCTTTATGAGGTCTTTCCTGAGGCGCTGCCGATGCTGCTGGATATGAAAAGGTTTATTCTTTTGTTAAAAGCAGCTTTTGCCTTGTGGATTTGACTTACAATATCCGTCCTTGACCTTCCGTCTGATTGAATTTTTGCTCCCTAGGTAGGCAACAGAACGGACGATTTCCAGTCGCTCATTGTTAAGTCAACATTGAACAATGATCTTTTGTCTACTCTCCATTAAGAGTATTGTTTTATCTTTATTAATTTTCAAGTTATACGAAGCACTGAGGATGGTTTCTATCTGGGCCAACATCGCTACTAGTTGTTTTACATCATCACTTGACACAGCCAAGTCATAAGTAAATCTCAGCATGTCTATTTTCTTACCATTAATTTTAATTCCTATTTTAACTGCTAGTTTCTCCCTAGTGTCATCTATTGCCCTCTGAGTTTGTCCACTGAACAAGACAGGTGCACCCCTGTTGCACAACATGCTCTATAGTGGCTTCATCTTGATTTTCTACACATCTTATCACAGCCACCTCTTCTCTATACAATCTCTGCACTACTCTTCTGCCTTTGTAGTTTATGCCGGTCTCTCTCGGCGTCTTAAAAACCTGTCCCCAGTTTGCCCTACCAAATTCTTTTTCTATGTCGATGAAAGCAATTGTATGTTTCTTGCGCCTTCTTTAGTCTTTCCTTAAGAATGAATCCTAAGCCGAGTATGTTTCTCGTGGGCCTGCACCTCTTCTACAGCCAGACTAGTCGTTCGTGACCACCGCATATGCCCTGCCTTCGATCCGCCTTTGAACGATAGAGGTCGAGCGAGAGCTTCGAGGCGTTTGTTACCAAACTGTGTTTACAGATGTTTTCTTTGGTATTGCCACTGTGATACATTTTTTAAAGTCTGTTGGGAGCTTTCCAGTTTCTTACATAACTTGAATGAGGTGGAATTGTTCTTCATGTAGCTGATCTCCAGCAGCTTGATTAGTTTTGCTGGTGTATCGCTAACTTCGGTGGCTTCCCAGGTTTTAAATGCCTCTCTGCAAGGTCGAGCTCATCGTGCAAGGTATAATCTCCCTCTTTCTCCGGATCGACTTCACCGATGTTCTCCATTTCAGATCTTTGTTATTTTCTATATAGAGCATTTCACGGTATTCTTTCTGCTGCCCATATTGTTCTATTCCTTCTTCATTTTGGACTCCACTACGTTTTACTCTATGTTCCTAAGGAGTTAATAATAGATTTATAGGCACATTGCGGCTTTCCTACCTAGATCATTTCATTCATCTCTTTGCACTAGTCCTCCAAGAATTGTTTAACCTTTTTTGATTCTACATTGATTTCATTCCTCAATGCTCCACGTATTGCTTCCCCAGTGTTGTCTTGTTTCGGCTTATGTATTAAATTTATTTTTGTTACTATACTTTCTGTAATCCATTTTCTTTCATGCTTCGCCCTCTGTCTCCAAACATCTTCATTTGCTACTTTTCAAGGACACCCATCTTTCTTCAACGTGTATGGCGCTGGTCATAACTGTAGTCATGTTTGTTTGTTCTTTGTAGTCGACTTAATATATCATTCTTTAGTCTATTCAGATAACATTTCTCACCAGCGCTTTTCTTAAAATTTTTTAATTTTGGATCAGGATCTCCTGTGACTATTATGGCTACTATCAACGTCTGGGCATGGGTGGCTTCAGTCTCTTTCTCGATTCCAGAACTTCTGTCTAACTGGAATGACGTAGCCCTGTTATCTCTTGCTCTCTCCTGTGGCCTTCCATGTCGCCGTGGATGGTATTGATATTACTTTTTGATGTTCTGTACAAAACTCTACCAATCCATCTCCACGTTTCTTTCTTTCCTACTATAGTAGGACCTCTTCTTTCTCCTCCTGATGCATATTTTTCTTGATGTTGGCATGTACACTTGGATTATCACTGTCTTGTTCGGTTTTGTATCCGATTGTACAAGTAGCATTCTTCCGTCTCTTTGTTGGTAACCTTCTGCTCTACGTCCAAGTTCCTTGCAGAGACCCACTCCTAGCTGTCTTTCTTCCAGTCGCTCCTCTACGCATCCCATATATATAACTCTACTCGCCACTCTAGAAGTCTCTACCATGTGGCCATCTCATCTTGCTCACTCCTCATATATCAATTCCATTCTTGCCATTTCCAGTTTGAGGTTTTCTCGCATGCCACACCTCAGTGATGTTCAGACATTCCTTGTTGCAATTCGTATTCGTGTATTATTCATAATTTTTACTTTATTAGAAGTTGAATCTGCAGTCCCCTACCAGTGACCCGAATGGGGAACTATTCTGGAATCGTGTATAAAAGTACCCTTTAGCCGGGCGCTGTAGCCGAGCGGTTCTATGTGCTTCAGTCCGGAACCGCGCTGCTCCTACGGTCGTAGGTTCGAATCCTGCCTCTAAGTCTAGGGGACTGCTGACCTCAGATGTTAAGTCCTATAGTGCTTGGAGCCATTTGAACCATTTCGTTACTCAAGTGAATGTGGAGGTTTCCTCTTGCCTTCCACATTCTATGCCCCGCTGACTCGTGAAGAGATCTTCCGCCTTTAGGAAGGATTTCTCCTTGCGAGAGCTAGGGGAAGACTTTGAGCCCTACCGGCTCGTCCATCCACCGGAGTGGCCGTTGGCACGTGGTAGAGTGGAAACCCTTATCCCAGAAATCATTTGGTCCCTCTACACGTTAGCTGTTTGTCACAAACGTTGCCCCCTCTCTACAACAGACAGCTGAGCTTCAGGTTTTCTTTCATCGAGCCTAGGACCAAAACGGCATTTTCTGTTCTTTCTAGTGCTTTAGAGAGGTTGGAATTATTATTCCTTATAAAATATGTAACTAATGATGCAGACATGCAGTGTACACATGATACATTTTAAATCTCTTGACACAAGCAATGAAGAGATCAAGTCACTATTATTGCTAAACAAGTAAATAAATCGTTATAAATAATTTCAGAATAACATGCAGAAAAGTGGTGAAACAATGATTTCGCCACTTGAATCCCAGTCAGTGCTTGTTCCTGTTAGATTCTGTACGGCAACTATCAGATATTTTAATGGTTGTTAAATCGTCATTTGACTAGCACAAGGCTGCGGCGCTAAGGGATGTAAAAACATTGGTTTGGTTACTGTGGGATGAGACGGCAAATTACCTAACAGTTTTTTATGCATGTTATAAAGCATGTAAATGTTATAGTACACCTGGTTTTCATGAATGGTTGTCAGGTTGAAAACACACTATATTGGCTAACGTGGTGATCATGTGACTAAGGATGTATCTCGTAAATAAGGAAGAAAGACAAAGCTCGTGGTATTTTATCGGTAAGCAGTCAGGTCGGTAAACGGTAAAACTGGAAATTTCTGGTAAGTTCCTATGGGACCAAATTGCTGAGGTCATCGGTCACTAGTCTTACACACTACTTAATATAACTTAATCTAACATACGTTAAAGACAACACACACACCCATGCAGGAGCGAGGACTCGAACCTCCGACGGGCGGAGCCGCTCGAACCGTGACAAGACGCCAGAACGTGCGCCCGTAAGCTGTCTTGAAGTACAGACATCAAAAAGTTTTCCATCACCGCGGTTCCCAGAACTCCTGAAGACAGACGTTGACTGTGGGTATTGTATCACAGACACAGTCCCTTTGACTTTTCGGAGATCTCACTAAACCTGGCCAAAGATGTAAACAAGTATGCATGAACAGCGCCTATTAGACGAAGCGAGACCGACAGCCGATCAATTCCAGTCATGCCACAAGGAATGAGGTACACGACTCGTCTTGTCTGTAGTTCAGCCATGTCTAGACGGTCAATACCGCGGTTCGATCGCGTGCACATTGTTACTTCGTACCAGGAAGGACTCTCAACGAGGGAAGTGTCCAGGTGCTTCGGAGTGAACCAAAGCGACGTTGTTCGGACATGGAGGAGATACAGAGAAACAGGAAATGTCCATGATACGCCGCCCAAGAGCTACTACAGCAGTGGATGACCACTACCTACAGATTATGGCTCGGAGGAACCCCGACAGCAACGCCGCCATGTTGAATAATGCTTTTTGTCCTGCCACAGGACTTCGTGTTACGACTCAAACTGTGCACAATAGGCAGCAAAATGCGCAACTTCACTCCCGACGTCCATGGCGAAGGCCATTTTTCAACCACGACACCATACAGCGCGGTACAGATGGGCCCAACAATATGCCGAGTGAAACGCTCAGGATTGGCATCACGTTCTCTTCAGTGATGAGTGTCGCATATGCTTTCAACCAGACAATCGAGAGGCCTTTAATAGGTTCCACAACGAAACATTGTCTCGAAATCTGGTAGAAAATCCGAAGAAATTCTGGTCGTATGTAAAGTACACAAGCGGCAAGACGCAGTCAATACCTTCGCTGCGCAGTGCCGATGGTACTGTTATCGACGACTGTGCCACTAAAGCGGAGTTATTGAACGCAGTTTTCCGAAATTCCTTCACCAGGGAAGACGAATGGAATATTCCAGAATTTGAAACACGAACATCTGCTAGCATGAGTTTCTTAGAAGTAGATACCTTAGGGGTTGCGAAACAATTCAAATCGCTCGATACGGGCAAGTCTTCAGGTCCAGATTGTATACCGATTAGGTTCCTTTCAGATTATGCTGATGCTATAGCTCCCTACTTAGCACTCATATACAACCGCTCGCTCACCGATAGATCTGTACATACAGATTGGAAAATTGCGCAGGTCGCACCAGTGTTCAAGAAGGGTAGTAGGAGTAACCCATTTAACTACAGACCTATATCATTAACGTCGGTTTGCAGTAGGGTTTTGGAGCATATACTGTATTCAAACATTATGAATCACCTCTAAGGGAACGATCTATTGACACGTAATCAGCATGGCTTCAGAAAACATCGCTCTTGTGCAACGCAGCTAGCTCTTTATTCGCACGAAGTAATGGCCGCTATCGACAGGGGATCTCAAGTTGATTCCGTATTTCTAGATTTCCAGAAAGCTTTTGACACCGTTCCTCACAAGCGACTTCTAATCAAGCTGCGGAGCTATGGGGTATCGTCTCAGTTGTGCGACTGGATTCGTGATTTCCTGTCAGGAAGGTCGCAGTTCGTAGTAATAGACGGCAAATCATCGAGTAAAGCTGAAGTGATATCAGGTGTTCCCCAGGGAAGCGTCCTGGGACCTCTACTGTTCCTGATCTATATAAATGACCTGGGTGACAATCTGATCAGTTCTCTTAGACTGTTCGCAGATGATTCTGTAATTTACCGTCTAGTAAGGTCATCCGAAGACCAGTATCAGCTGCAAAGCGATTTAGAAAAGATTGCTGTATGGTGTGTCAGGTGGCAGTTGACGCTAAATAACGAAAAGTGTGAGATGATCCACATGAGTTCCAAAAGAAATCCGTTGGAATTCGATTACTCGATAAATAGTACAATTCTCAAGGCTGTCAATCCAACTAAGTACCTAGGTGTTAAAATTACGAACAACTTCAGTTGGAAGGACCACATAGATAATATTGTCGGGAAGGCGAGCCAAAGGTTGCGTTTCATTGGCAGGACACTTAGAAGATGCAACAAGTCCACTAAAGAGACAGCTTACACTACACTCGTTCGTCCGCTGTTAGAATACTGCTGCGCGGTGTGGGATCCTTACCAGGTGGGATTGACGGAGGACATCGAAACGGTGCAAAAAAGGGCAGCTCGTTTTGTATTATCGCGTTATAGGGGAGAGAGTGTGGCAGATATGATACACGAGTTGGGATGGAAGTCATTACAGCATAGACGTTTTTCGTCGCGGCGAGACCTTTTTACGAAATTTCAGTCACCAACTTTCTCTTCCGAATGCGAAAATATTTTGTTGAGCCCAACCTACATAGGTAGGAATGACCATCAAAATAAAATAAGAGAAATCAGAGCTCGAACAGAAAGGTTTAGTTGTTCGTTTTTCCCGCTCGCTGTTCGGGAGTGGAATAGTAGAGAGATAGTATGATTGTGGTTCGATGAACCCTCTGCCGAGCACTTAAATGTGAATTGCAGAGTAGTCATGTAGATGTAGATGTAGGAGGCAACCCGGTCAGGCTGAACGCCTTAGACACACTGTCCTGCGAGTGCAGCAAGGTGGAGGTTCCCTGTTGTTTTGGGGTGGCATTATGTGGGGCCGGCGTACGCCGCTGGTGGTAATGAAAGGCGCCGTCATGGCAGTACACTACGTGAATGCCATCCTCCGACCGATAATGTAACCATATCGGCAGCATATTGGCAAGGCATTCATCTTTAATTCGCGACCCCATCGTGCACATCTTGAGAATGACTTCCTTCAGGATAACGCCATCGCTCGACTAGAGTGGCCAGCATGTTCTCCAGACATGAACGCTATGGAACAAACTTGGGATAGATTGAAAAGTGGTCAACGAACCACTCTGAGGGATCTACGCCGAATCACCGGTGAGGAATGGGACAATATGGACCAACAGTGCCTTGATGAACTTGTGGATAGTATGTCACGACGAATACAGGTATGCATCAATGCAAGAGGACGTGCTGCTGGATATTAGAGATACCGGTGTGTAGAGTAGTCTGGACCAGCACCTCTGAAGGTCTCGCTGTATGGTGGTGCAACATGCAATGTGTAGTTTCCATGAGCAATAAAAAGGGCGGAATTGATGTTTATGTTGATCTCTATTCCAGTTTTCTGTACAGGTTCCGGAATTCTCGAGGTCATTCAGTGTGCATTATGTGGTCAGAGACCACCTTCGGCTTACGCGTCTTATTTCAGTCTTAGAACGTTTTCGGAAACCTAAATTGTGTTGGAATCCCGAACTTCAGTGACAGAATATTTTAAACCACACGAAGTTTGTTGCTTTTTAAATACACGTAGACAGCTGTGAACTGTAACAAATTTTCAGATTGTTTAATTTCATTAGTGGAACAAGCGTGAACGTGCTTTAGGTGCGATAACAGCGTAAATGGAAATAAAAATTTTCAGTTAATATTAACGAGATTTGACGTTGTTTAGCTTTGAGATTTCGGCTTTAGATTTTCTTGATAATGTTGCGTGGTTCCAAGCACTTATTCCACCCCTGCTGTCTTTGAATGCTCTGCTTGCGTTGGGAATCTACACTGCTGGAAATTGAAATAAGAACACCGTGAATTCATTGTCCCAGAAAGGGGAAACTTTATTGACACATTACTGGGGTCAGATACATCACATGATCACACTGACAGAACCACAGGCACATAGACACAAGCAACAGAGCATGCACAATGTCGGCACTAGTACAGTGTATATCCACCTTTCGCAGCAATGCAGGCTGCTATTCTCCCATGGAGACGATCGTAGAGAAGCTGGATGTAGTCCTGTGGAACGGCTTGCCATGCCATTTCCACCTGGCGCCTCAGTTGGACCAGCGTTCGTGCTGGACGTGCAGACCGCGTGAGACGACGCTTCATCCAGTCCCAAACATGCTCAATGGGGGACAGATCCGGAGATCTTGCTGGCCAGGGTAAATGACTTACACCTTCTAGAGCACGTTGGGTGGCACGGGATACATGCGGACGTGCATTTTCCTGTTGGAACAGCAAGTTCCCTTGCCGGTCTAGGAATGGTAGAACGATGGGTTCGATGACGGTTTGGATGTACCGTGCACTATTCAGTGTCCCCTCGATGATCACCAGAGGTGTACGGCCAGTGTAGGAGATCGCTCCCCACACCATGATGCCGGGTGTTGGCCCTGTGTGCCTCGGTCGTATGCAGTCCTGATTGTGGCGCTCACCTGCACGGCGCCAAACACGCATACGACCATCATTGGCAACAAGGCAGAAGCGACTCTCATCGCTGAAGACGACACGTCTCCATTCGTCCCTCCATTCACGCCTGTCGCGACACCACTGGAGGCGGGCTGCACGATGTTGGGGCGTGAGAGGAAGACGGCCTAACGGTGTGCGGGACCGTAGCCCAGCTTCAAGGAAACGGTTGCGAATGGTCTTCGCCGATACCCCAGGAGCAACAGTGTCCCTAATTTGCTGGGAAGTGGCGGTGCGGTCCCCTACGGCACTGCGTAGGATCCTACGGTCTTGGCGTGCATCCGTGCGTCGCTGCGGTCCGGTCCCAGGTCGACGAGCACGTGCCCCTTCCGCCGACCACTGGCGACAACATCGATGTACTGTGGAGACCTCACGCCCCACGTGTTGAGCAATTCGGCGGTACGTCCACCCGGCCTCCCGCATGCCCACTATATGCCCTCGCTCAAAGTCCGTCAACTGGACATACGGTTCACGTCGACGCTGTCGCGGCATGCTACCAGTGTTAAAGACTGCGATGGAGCTCCGTATGCCACGGCAAAGTGGCTGACACTGACGGCGGCGGTGCACAAATGCTGCGCAGCTAGCGCCATTCGACGGCCAACACCGCGGTTCCTGGTGTGTCCGCTGTGCCGTGCGTGTGATCATTGCTTGTACAGCCCTCTCGCAGTGTCCGGAGCAAGTATGGTGGGTCTGACACACCGGTGTCAATGTGTTCTTTTTTCCATTTCCAGGAGTGTATATTTTCCTATCATGACTCACTGTTGTGTTATGTTATCAACGTGGGATCAACTTCTGCATACATTTTTATGTTTAAGTAAACACATTATGATCCCACAGGATTATTCCACATTACTTATCATTCGTAAGGACAGAAGCTGAAGTAATGAACTGTGCGGAGGCTGGGGAAATGAACGGAGGTCTTCTGCTCACTAGGAAGATGTGTTATCCACTCCACCACTCTGGCATTCTAAGACAACTACGTGGTCTACCCTAGTCCAACGCCCAACCTTACACAAACTACACACGTCAGCCTATCTTCAAGTGTGTGGCAAGCAGCACATCTGAGTAGAGCAGTTCGAGGAAGTATGTTAGCGAGAATGGTGGGTAACACATTTGCTTAATAAGTAGGAGTATAGGGGTTCAAGTCTCAGCGTTCTCACACAATTTTAATTCTTTACTTCAGCCTCTACCCCCTGTCGAAGATAAAGCTGAGACTCATTATGTCTCCAGGAAAACGTAATTCAATCAGATCAATAGAGCTGTCATTTAGATTTCACTATTCATTTACCTATTTGTTTTCTTGTTCGCTAATTTCTATCCTTATGAATGGACTCCATGGTTGATCTTTATTTCCCTTAGGGCCTGAAAGCATCTGTGCATGACAAACCCCTTTTGATTAATCTAGCCGTACCGAAATTTAAGACCGTGCACTTGCCCTCAGTTGATTTCCTTGTAACTGATTGATCTCGACTGGGGATTAGTAATATTCTGTATGCGACCAGTAGCATAGGCATAGGATTGTCTCGCCCAGTATAAACTGTTG
Organism: Schistocerca gregaria; assembly: GCF_023897955.1. Lineage (NCBI taxonomy): Eukaryota > Metazoa > Arthropoda > Insecta > Orthoptera > Acrididae > Schistocerca > Schistocerca gregaria. The sequence goes on along the minus strand of NC_064921.1, from coordinate 717,437,341 downwards.
TTCGCATAACCAGCAGTAACTTTGAAATGAAATATCGGTTAATTTGTTTCGAAAGGTTTGACTTCAGACGACGCTGTTGTGTCTGTTTATACCCTTGATACAGAATATATTTGGGCGCGGCCGGCATTGCCTTTGAGGTCTTCTGCCTGTCAACGTGGTCATACAACGATGTTCGTTTGGCATCGACACAACGTCAGAAAAATCAGGAGAGGGTTCGCGCCGTAGCTTGCTGAAAGTCGGAGCCAGAAAGTGTCCAGTCTCCGCCTGACACTATAACAACCATCGCCAACCAATACCTGATCTCTCTCCCATACGGCCTACTGCCTGTGCAAAAGTGGTGCGTAGTGGCTTGTTCTCCAGCATGTTTCATGAGAACAAAAAACTTTTGCTGAGAGGACAATCCTACTGGACAGGAAGGCCGCAGTGGATTATACTCGAACATTTCGAGCGAAAATTTAAATGTAAAACGTTTACTAATACCAATAGAAATTTTTACTACACCTTCAGAATGGGTGGGTAACCTGGGCATCTCAACCTGGTGAAACAGACTGGCTGAAGCAGTGTATGGGATGCATCTTTTTACAGTAATTGAAGAAGAGGAATTCGAGGGCGTGCTGAAAAGTAATGCCTCCGAATTTTGTCTGTTAATACTCTCATACCTTTCTAAATAAAACAAACGTTATTAACATTCTATATCTTTAAACATCATGCGTACGTATTTGTAGCCCTTCGCAGCTATGAGAACTCCAAATTATAGCATGTAACATAGTGGTGTGTAACATAACTATCTCGATATATGACCGAACGAGTTGGCGCAGTGGTTAGCACTCTGAACTCGCATTCGGGAGGGCGACGGTTTAGTCCCGCGTCCGGCCATCCTGATTTAGGTTTTCCGTGATTTCCCAAAACCGCTCCAGGCAAGCGCCGGGATGGTTCCTTCGAAAAGGGCACGGCCGACTTCCTTCCCCGTCGTTCCCTAACCCCATGAGACCGATGACCACGCTGTTTGGTCTCTTCCCCCGAACAACCCAACCCTCGATGTATGAGAGCCGCGCGGAGTGTTTGACGCGCCATTTCCGGATTGCGCGGCTCCTCCCGCCGGAGGTTCGAGTCCTCCTTCGGGCACGGGTTTGTGTGTCGTTCTTAGCCTAAGTTAGTTTACATAGTGTGTAAGTCTAGGGACCGATGACTTCAGCAGTTTGGCCCTTTAGGAATTCACAAACATTTGAACAGTTTTCTGATATATGAGAAGCAGGATACTCTAACCGAGTTTCGAATTAGAGGAGTTCGTCGTCATATGGAACACCCTGACCTTCAGCATCCCAGACCACACACGAACGCTGCGACATCGGCAACAATCCGACGCGTTCGGTTCACTGTTATCGGTCACCCTCTGTACAGTCCCGTCTTGGCCGCAACCGTGTTTCATCCGTTTTCAGAACTTAAAGGAAAGCTTTATAGATATCACTTTATCCAGGATGATTTTGCACCTGTGGTCTGGGGGCAGCGTCTTTGATTCATAATCAAAACGTCTTCGGTCCCGGGTTCGAATCCTGCCACTACTTACATTTTGATTAAAAATCAGCATTGGTGGCTGAAGACTTCCAGTATAAGAAGTCACCTTCAAAATGCCAACGGCCTTGTGAAAGAGGGCGGAGAAGCGGAGAGAGGTTCAGGGCACTCTCTTGTCCTAGGGGTCGGAAACTGCCCGTAAAGGCGGAAGAATCAGCACTGATCAACGGCGTTAGGCTGCAGAAGGCAACGGAAACCAGTGTATTAAAGTCACGTAACGTGTATCCAGAGCACATTTGGCCTGTAATTGTAGAAGTGATCTCTCCATTGGCAAAATATTCCGGAATAGTCCCCCATTCGGATCTCTGGAAGCGTACTGCCAAGGGGGAGGTTACCATGAGAAAAAGATTAAATAATCAACGAACGGTTATATTCTACAAGTCGGGGAGTGAAATGTCAGAAGCTTGAACGTGATCGGGAAACTAGAAAATCTGGAAAGGGAAATGCAAAGGCTGAATCAAGATACAGTAGAGGTCAGTGAAGTGAAGTGGTAAAAAGACAAGAATTTCTGGTCAGATGAGTATAGGATAATATCAGCAGCAACAGAAAATAGTATCACGGGAATAGAATTCGTTATGAATAGGAAGGTAGGGCAGAGAGTGTGTCACTGTGAACAGTTCAGTGATAGGGTTGTTCTTTTCAGAATCGACCGCAAACCGACACTGATAACATTAGTTCAGGTGTACATGCCAATGTGGCAAGCTAAAGATGAAGAGATAGAGAAAATGAATGACGATATTGAAAGGGTAATACAGTATGTAAAGGGGGATGAAAATCTAATGGTCATGGGCGACTGGAATGCAGTTGTAGGGGAAGGAGTAGAAGAAAAGGTTACAGGAAAATATTGGCTTGAGACAGGGAATGAGAGAGAAGAAAGACTGAGTTCTGTAATATATTTCACCTAGTAATAGCATAGTCTACTCAAGAATCAAAAGAGGAAGAGGTGTACTTGGAAAAGGCTGGGTGATGCGGGAAGATTTCAGTTAGATTACATCATGGGCAGACAGAGATTAAAGAATTCAGATACTGGATTGTAAGGCGTACCTAGGAAGCGACATAGACTCACATCACAATATAGTAATGATGAAGAGTAGGCTGAAGTTTAAAACATTAATCAGGAAGAATCAAGACGCAAAGAAGTGGGGGCGGAAGTACTAAGGAATGACAAGATATGGTTGAAGTTCTCTAAGGCTATTGATACAGCAATAAAGAATAGCTCAGTAGGCAGTACGGTTGAAGGGAATGGACATCTCTAAAAGAGCCATCATAAAAGTTGGGAAGGAAAACATAGGTACAAAGAAAGTAACTGCGAAGAAATCACGGGTAACGGATGAAAACCTTCAGTTGATCGATGAAAGGAGGATGTACAAAAATGTCCCGGGAAACTCAGGAATACAGAAATACAAGTCGCTGACTAATGAAATAAATAGGAAGTGCAGGGATGCTAAGACGAAATGGCTGCAGGAAAAATGTGAAGACATCGAAAAAGAAATGATTGACGGAAGGACAGAATCAGCTTACAGGAAAGTCAAAACAACCTTCGGTGACATTAAAAGCAAGGGTGATAACATTAAGATTGCAACGGGAATTCCACTGTTAAATGCAGAGAAGATAGCGGATTGATGGAAAGAACGCATTGAAAGCCCTATGAGGGGGAATATTTGTCTAATGTGATAGAAGAAGAAACAGGAGTCGATTTAGAAGAGATAGGGGATCCAGTACTAGAATCAGAATTTAAAAGAGCTTTGGAGAACTTACGGTCAAATAAGGCAGAAGGGATAGATAACATACCATCATAATTTCTTAAATCATGAAGGGGCAACAAAACGACTATGCACGTTGTTGTGTAGAATGTATGAGTCTGGCGACATATCATCTGACTTTTAGAAAGTTATTATCCACACCATTCCTAAGACGGCAAGAGCTGACAAGTGCGAGAATTATCTCACGATCAGCTTAACAGCTCATGCATCCAAGTTGCTTACAAGAATAATATACAGAAGGATGAAAAAGAGAATTGAGGTGAGAAAAAATACACTCCTGGAAATTGAAATAAGAACACCGTGAATTCATTGTCCCAGGAAGGGGAAACTTTATTGACACATTCCTGGGGTCAGATACATCACATGATCACACTGACAGAACCACAGGCACATAGACACAGGCAACAGAGCATGCACAATGTCGGCACTAGTACAGTGTATATCCACCTTTCGCAGCGATGCAGGCTGCTATTCTCCCATGGAGACGATCGTAGAGATACTGGATGTAGTCCTGTGGAACGGCTTGCCATGCCATTTCCACCTGGCGCCTCAGTTGGACCAGCGTTCGTGCTGGACGTGCAGACCGCGTGAGACGACGCTTCATCCAGTCCCAAACAAGCTCAATGGGGGACAGATCCGGAGATCTTTCTGGCCAGGGTAGTTGACTTATACCTTCTAGAGCACGTTGGGTGGAACGGGATACATGCGGACGTGCATTGTCCTGTTGGAACAGCAAGTTCCCTTGCCGGTCTAGGAATGGTAGAATGATGGGTTCGATGACGGTTTGGATGTACCGTGCACTATTCAGTGTCCCCTCGACGATCACCAGAGGTGAACGGCCAGTGTAGGAGATTGCTCCCCATATCATGATGCCGGGTGTTGGCCCTGTGTGCCTCGGTCGTATGCAGTCCTGATTGTGGCGCTCACCTGCACGGCGCCAAACACGCATACGACCATAATTGGCACCAAGGCAGAAGCGACTCTCATCGCTGAAGACGACACATCTCCATTCGTCCCTCCATTCACGCCTGTCGCGACACCACTGGAGGCGGGCTGCACGATGTTGGGGCGTGAGCGGAAAACGGCCTAACGGTGTGCGGGACCGCAGCCCAGCTTCATGGAGACGGTTGCGAATGGTCCTCGCCGATACCCCAGGAGCAACAGTGTCCCTAATTTGCTGGGAAGTGGCGGTGCGGTCCCCTACGGCACTGCGTAGGATCCTACGATCTTGGCGTGCATCCGTGCGTCGCTGCGGTCCGGTCCCAGGTCGACGGGCAGGTGCACCTTCCGCCGACCACTGGCGAGAACATCGATGTACTGTGGAGACCTCACGCCCCACGTGCTGAGCAATTCGCCGGTATGTCCACCCGGCCTCCCACATGCCCACTATACGCCCTCGCTCAAAGTCCGTCAACTGCACATACGGTTCACGTCCACGCTGTCGCGGCATGCTACCAGTGTTAAAGACTGCGATGGAGCTCCGTATGCCACGGCAAAGTGGCTGACACTGACGGCGGCGGTGCACAAATGCTGCGCAGCTAGCGCCATTCGACGGCCAACACCGCGGTTCCTGGTGTGTCCGCTGTGCCGTGCGTGTGATCATTGCTTGTACAGCCCTCTCGCATTGTCCGGAGCAAGTATGGTGGGTCTGACACACCGGTGTCAATGTGTTCTTTTTTCCATTTCCAGGAGTGTACATAGACATGAAGATTAAAAATGTAGAATGTTAATAACATTTGCTTTATTTAAAGAATTTTATGAGTTTCCACACAAAAAATTTTGAAGTATTATTTTTCAGTGCACCCTGTTATATAATTATTTGGTCTCAGTTATTTTATGACAGTGTGGTAGTACACTCTCGTACTGAGGAATTTATCATGTAACAATAGAGCGCCATTGCCACCATTGAGCAGTGGCAGATACAGAAAAACCTCAAGAAAGGGGCACTAAAAATGTCTTGAGCTACCTTTAATTTTACCGTAATAAAAAATAATGAAGGTACATGCAAAGTTTAAGAAAGTTTTATATAAACTGATTATACACATACACGAAACAATGGCATCTTAGTGACATAAAAAAGTTACAATCGTGGTTCTCTTCCTTAAATGCTTAATTCTATGCTCCTATTCTTCCTGGCAAATTGGTTAATTACATCGACAGCCGGCCGAAGTGGTCGAGCGGTTCTAGGAGCTTCAGTCTGGAGCCACGCGACCGCTACGGTCGCAGGTTCGAATCCTGCCTCGGGCATGGATGTGTGTGTGATGTCCTTAGGTTAGTTAGGTTTAAGTAGTTCTACGTTCTAGGGGACTGATGACCTCAGATGTTAAATCCCATAGTGTTCAAAGCTATCTGAACCATTTTTATTGGCAACTGATGTATGACTTCAAGTTCGCGGTAGTCTAGTGTCGCAAAAATAATCTTGCATCTATTGACGCTTCAACGTGGTACTTGAGCTAAGAGTGAGTCTCAAGGTCACTATCTTTACCAGTAAGTTTGGCAGACTTTATTAGTGGTTCAGTCAAAAGTTTCTTGGCAGTAATGGATTTCATCCCTCGAACCATTTTATTATTCACAAAAATTGAACAGTTAATACAAAGAAGTTCTTTTTAACTCGTAAGAACACCAGCCATGGATACTGTTCAAAGTGCATTTGTCTGCGTTCAAACCGCCCCCTCTTGTTGTGCTCGGAAGCAGGAAAGATATGACCTTCTCCAGCTTTCCTTGTAGCTGTGAGAAGCTTGTGCTTTATATCATCACTAATATTTCCTGTCACTAATATATCCAAGTAATTGCCAGTATCCATGGGATTAAAGGGATCAGTCGATGAATTTTGTTGTGGAGGTTTCGACGAAGTGCTGGGCTCTGCTTGTACATCTGTTGGTGTTTTTGTGGCTGAATGGTGACCGGAATCTTCAGATGTTTCTACTTTTCTTTTTCTTATTACATAACGATCCATTTTATTATACTGTTACGGCATAGGTAAATTAGATGCCAATTATTCTCGAATAAACACTTTATTCGCACTGAAAAATGCAACACTAATACAATTAGCACTAAAATACACACGGCCACACTCCGCGTATTTCTAACATCACTAAGCACAACACTGACTGAAGTCCGTGGTAACAGCTAATAATCGCAGTTATTCACAGTGAACTTTCAGGTTATCGCGACAATTGTAGCTTTCAAACTCATTACCTGGCAGCGACTCTGCTTCCCTTTCATATGTGGCTCGGTTGTTTCGAGAACATTCTCTGCCAGAATATTCACTTGCAGACTTTTTTGGAATGTGAACAAATACCTACTGTGAAAGCGGCAAGCCAATATGTACCTTACGACGTATAATATAAGGGCGAGTTTCCAATGATGACGTCATCCGGCAATTTACATGTGTGGAACTTTTATTGTCGATTACGTTCCTTTCTAGTGCATTCGATATAGGGCATATTGTAACAATGCGTGTCTAGGAATCTTCTTGAAAGTCAATATTACCGGAGATATACGCATCAATAGTAATACGGATTAGGCATGTTAATGAGAAATTACTATTATTAACACTTCACAATCAACTGATCACTCTCACTTTTGACTAATATTCACACTTGCACTTGCTACAACTAGAATTTTTTACTTATTCATTCTTCAGTCATAATATTTCTTATTCTGAATGTAAACTAGCTTCGTATTCGGCGAGTAGTCCGTTTTTATAACGCTACGTATCGAAGGTTCTCTGAACAAGAAAAAGTAGAATATTCTCGGCTTTTCTCGAACAAATGCCAGACATAATAAATATCGACATCACTAGAATGGCCGCGACTTATCTCGTAGGTATGTGTTAGCTGCCTATGTACCAGACAGAAACGTATAAAATGCGATGACGCGGATGCGCTTGCTACATAGGAAAATACAACAACTCGATAACTCGATTCAGTCGAGTCGACCGGCGAAAGAAACGAACGAATAGCGTGCGGGCTGACGGGCGGTAGTGGCAATGCGAGTGGCTCCGCAAGGGAATAGAGTGGGAGGGGGGGCGGTGAGGAAGACGCCCCCCCCCCCCATATGTATCCGCCACTGCCTTTGAAGCTACGTTTATCTGTTGATAGCCTTGTTTAGACATTTATTTTTTCCAGAGCTCTTTGTAACTAAGTAATATGACAGTACTGTAGAAGGAAGGACCCCCTCAGAAGATCGTGTTTGTAGTATGGAACATCAAACGATCGGTCGTAGCCCGGGGAACGTTAGGAGGAATCCTAGCGGCATATCCTACCGCCACCAGAACCAAGACGAAAGTGGGGATCAAGATCAATCAGAACGGCTTTTCTGAAAGTCAGCACTCATAATAATATTAATTCATACCAAAGGCATATCACTGAATAAAGAAGTTTTATTGACCAACATCTGCAGTTGTATAGCTTGTGCATTTTGCTGATACAAGAAATCCACAGAAAACAACCAGACTGGATGCCAACAATGACTGAAATGATCTTATGACTGAAAGACCACACATAAAACATGGCAGTGCTGTGTTTGTAAAATGTGACCGAAACGTCCTGTTAACAAGTTTAACCTCAGAAAACGGTATAGTGATCCTGACTGTTGAGATCTGGTCATGAACGATGACATCGCTATTTAAACCACCCAGTACGGAGTTCAAATGCATGGGAATCGCTAATTTTCAATACCAGTGAATGATTTGTAAGTTAGGGAAGTAACTTTGCTTTATAAAATTTTTAAATCAGAGTTACAGCAAGTTAAAGCGTGTAATAGCCACTTACCAGATACTTAATGTCAAATTTGTTTGAAGACCTAATTAAAATGTTTTTTAAACCATTCCTGATACCGGCCGCGATGGAAGCTGGAACTATCGCTATTGGGCCGTAGAGACCAGATTGACTATCACTGATCTACGCTAACGACCAACCAATCAACCCAGGAACAGGAACATTTATTTATGCAGATGACACAGCAACTGCAACTCCAGGCAAAACAATTGAGGAAGTGGAGATGTAGCTGACAGCAGTCCTCGAAGACCTCGGCAAATACTATGACGAAAAAGACACTGGTTTTTTCCCTTTCATCTGAAAAAACAGAAAGTCAGAAGGAAGTTAAATATTATCTGGAGAGGAAAACAACTATGTCGCTACGATACTCCACAATACCTGAGAGCAAAGGTGTAGTCTCACATTCGAAGATCATTGCCAAGAAACAAAGCTAAAAGTATCTCCCGGAGCAACATCATACATAAACTTACTGGCACGGCCTGGGGCTCAATGCCAATATATTGTGCTCCGCACGTCTGCCCCGACAATACGCCACTCCGTAACAGAGTACGCAGCACATGCCAGACAGCTGGATACGGCGTTGACAGACCGGACGCATTGCGATCTGCTGCCTACAACCAACTCCTATCATTAAAATTTATCAGATTATGGGTACAACTCCACCTGACATCAAAAAAAAAAAAAAAAAAACCAGCAGTAGAAATGGAGAAAAAGAAGCATGAAATCGATCCCAGACGACCCCTTTTCGGACATACACGATGGACATACACAATGGAATAAGAACCTCAGGAAGTGTAAATGAAAATGTGTCTTGTGAGTGCGGCTACCTGCAGCACCCACAACATCTGATGTGCAGAAGCCTGCCGGATCCTTGCACCACGGGAGACCTATATGCAACAAGTAATAAGACCATTAAGACAGCGAAATTCTGGAACTTAGACCCATTTAATAGAAAATTTGTAATGTTTCGTAGAGTTTCGTTATTACTCGCAGTTTAATATGTTGTATTATTTTACTGTATTTTTATTATTTTCTATTGTCAAAGTCCAGAACACGTAAAACAAATAGTAAACAGCGACAATATTGAGATATTTTAGGAAAATAAAAATCTTTTACACATGCTCATATTTAACTGGGGTCGTCAGGTACTGCACCTTCACTAAATTTTGCATACTATATTTAAAGAATTTCTTCAAGTGTTTGCTAATTTTAATTCTTCGCTGTTTCTATGCATTTTGAAGGATTTGAAACAAACGGTAACCATCAATGTTATTCCTTGTATATCGTCTCAGTGTCCACGGAAAATCTAATCTTATCATAGCCTTCACATGGCTGGTGACATGTGTCTGTTACACATACACCTGCCAATCTTTTACAAAGAAATGTAATATGGCACTTGTCTTACTACCAACATCTAATCTTATCATAGCCTTCACATGGCTGGTGACATGTGTCTGTTACACATGTATTCACCTGCTAATCTTTTACAAAGAAATGTAATATGGCACTTGTCTTACTACCAACTTGAAATACGTCGTCATTTTATTGTAAAATCCTTTCGAGTTTTACTTCTAGGAAACAAGCCTACATCCAACTTACTGTCATTGATTGAAATACATATTTAGCATTTGGTGAACCATAAATCTTACATTTAGATTTGTCCATGTTGCCTTACATGGAATCTATTAATGTCTGTGACTTCCTTAAAATAAGTTTATAAAGGAAGAATTTTTCAGCTTCAGTCACTTGTATTTTTAATTATTTATTTTGCACGATACGTTTGTACAATATGTTGCCAACATCAGATGCCTAACTGTAATTTGAAAATCAGTTATTATGTTCTTTCTTTCTTTCTTTTTTCCGTTCACCAGTGGGGTTATTTCCTGAAATATTTTAACCAATGTGGAGAAATATTATCTTAGTGACCAGCATTCTGTCCGTAGCAATATTATTAACATTTGTAGCCATTCTTCCCCGTCTACTATTTCAGTCACGTTTACCATTTAGATTATAACAATTCTGTATTTTTAACTGAACTTTTATTGTGTTATTAGCCAAACACGTTTCACATTGTCATACTAGGCATTATCAGTAGACAGTTTCTGTATGGGCACATGAAGAGAACAGAAAAATGAAAGTAAGTGATAAATAACAACAACATATTTATAAATGATAAGGTAAGTCAGAAGTGCTTACAGTAAACACTTCCTATCTTCTGACAAAAAATGTATAAATAAACAACTGTTTTGTTACAGACCACTTATGCTGCCTATATGAACAGGTGAAACGTGTAAGTTTAGAAACGAAATAAACATTCCTTTGGAAAGACGAATTTTTTTATCTACATGATAAACATAAAATTGTTTCTCGTATTATGTAAGTAATCTCAAACATAAGTTTACTTACATGTAATAGGATATACTTATCTATCACACAGAGCACAAGAACAGAGGCCTCACAATTCATCCACTATTTCTCACAAAGTTGTTTACGATATATAGCACTTCATTTCTGAAGGGCGTGTGAAAGAGCAGCTGGCGTCCTCTCTTTAAAACTTTGTGTCTTCATTATAAAAATTAATTGGTAAATTGAAGATGTTAAATTGTAGACTGCAAGAGCAACCACTCCATTCGCAAAATTCTCCCCCATTCCTACTATTGTCGCATGTAATGTGCCACAGACATCACATTAAACTGACTAAAAGTAATGTTGTGGATAAGAGCAAGAGAGCTGCCTTGCAAGTCTTAGGCAAGTAAAAAGGGCATCAAATTGGGCCCTTAGGCGGAGGAATACACTACAGTTCCAAGAGCCTAATGCCGAGGGTCCCGAACACAATGCTCCTCTGCAGCCATCGGCACTCCTTACCCCTTTTTGCCAACTGTAGAGGCTGCTCGCCGTTGAATTAGCCAGGGAAAAATCGGGAGCAGTTATTTCAGGTCAGTCCCTCTTGTGTTGTACTGGAGCCATATGGTCGGTGGCTCAAAACAAAGTTCCAAAGGCGAATGTATAAGGCCATCATCACCCCGTTCTTCTCGCTCAGTTTTGTTCACTTTTTCACAGTCCTTGTTGAATTACGTGGTCGTTCGTGATCCATCTCCACTGTCGGCGGATAGTTGCAGTAAGGCAACGTGATGTAAATAGTTTGGTTTGTGTTTGTGTGTGTGTATATGATCACGCAGTTTCCTTTGCACCGTTTCATTCAATTTCAAGTCACCCTTTGCAGACAGCTCGGTACTGTATTGAACACGTATCTAGTACTCCGTAATAAACTTCTGTTTTTCAGTATGAAATTTGTATTATTGCACTCATTTCCGGAATTATCTAATACCTTGTAAGACATGGTCACTGCGAGGAAAATAATTATAGGGCACGAACTTCTCCTGTAGGTAGACAAACAAGTCGGCATTGCCCGTGTCTAACATGGGTGTGAACTAACTTCACTTCCACAGCCTCCTCCTCCTCCTATATATGGGTGAGAACTAACTTCACTTCCACAGCCTCCTATTCCTCCACCACCAACGTAACACTGTAAGTAGAGTAACTATAGAGGCAAAAATTCTTAAACTGCTAGGCCAGTACATACTCTATCAGCAAAGACGTTTTTGAACAAAGACACACATTACATAACGTGATTCTCAAGATTTATTTAATTATCCATTATTTAGTATTTATATAATTTGTTTTATTGTCATTTATTTTGAAAACAGGCCAGTATCTTTAATATCTTGGAGAAGCATCAAGTAATGATGAAACGGATACTCAACAATGGAGAGATTTTAACGAAATTTACATTGTTAGTACATAATGTACTTTATTCCTGCTCTGTGGCATTTTTTTAAAATTAGCACCTATACTGTAGCTCAAGAAATTTCCATTCTCCAGACACACTGTATTCCATAATTCAATGTGCGATTCTAGTCTACACTCTACGATCTGTTAATTTTAACCACTCGCGAGTTTTTTGCTACATGAGAAACTAATAGGTACAAACAAACATTAATATTCATCTTTTGAAACTGCAGCTCTTGTCTTTGTTTCCGTGTCTGCAGTTAAATTATAGCATATAGGTTCCGCCTTTTTTCAAACACGCTGTTTTCTCTTTTTAGCCAAACGTGTTTCAGCACCTCTGTGCACCTCTATGCCATCATCATTGGGTTTTTGTTTATTGAAAACTGTAAAAAGTGAACATATTTTGGGTTGTAACTGGTCCAACAAAGTGTGGCCTAAAGCAAGTTTTTACTCATTTTGCTTCTTACCGTGATTTTACGTTGTATGATTTTGGAGTACCAACTGTATGGTATCCTGCATTGATAGCTTGTCATCTGCAAACCAAACGATGTAAATGTGAATTTCATCGGCGAGTTAACGCCTCCCTTGATTTTTAAAAACCGTGATTTTGGCGTGTCGAAATGTTCTACGTGTACCTTTGTTACAACTGACGTTTTGTTGGAACTGATCCTTCTTTTGCGTTATAAGTACACTGTACACACACATTAAGGTACTTAGTGTGTGTGTGTGTGTGTGTGTGTGAAGGCAATAGCAGAAGGCAATCAAGTTTTAAATGAAAACACTATACTCTGTAAAGGAACATTATTTAACACATTAAAGGAACTTTACAGAAAAGGCAACACAAACAGCTAAAGGAGCTTACACACACACACACACACACACACACACACACACACACACACACAGTTAGAGGGAGAGAGAGAGAAAGTAAACAAAATTCAAATTCGGGGCGAACTCTCTCGGGATCAAACGAACGCCGACGTGGTTAGGAAACACAACATTGTGCTCACTATGTTTTGCGAAGTAAAAAGACGTTTATAAAAAAAGAAATTACACAAAGTACGTTAATATGTGTGTGCACGACGCAAAAGAAGAAGGATCGTCACAACAAAAGAGGAGTAATAACAAATATATACGCAAAACATTTTGACACGCCAAAATAACGGTTTCTAAAAATCAAGGGAGGTGTTAACTTGCCGATGAAATACACATTTACATAGTTTGATTTACATGATAAGCTATCAGTGCAGGACACTATACAGTTGATCCTGCAAAACCATGCAATGTAAAATGACGGTAACAAGCAAAACGAACAAAAAATGGTCCAAATGGCTCTGAGCACTATGGGACTTAACTTCTGAGGTCATCAGTCCCCCAGAACTTAGAACCACTTAAACCTAACTAACCTAACGACATCACTCACATTCTTGCCCGAGGCAGGATTCGAACCTGCGACCGAAGCGGTCAGGCGGTGCCAGACTGTAGCGCCTACAACCGCTCGGCCACTCTGGCCGGCGCAAAACGAACAAACTTTCTTTAGACCTCATTTTGTTAGACCAGTTACAACCTAAAATATGTTCACTTTTTATAATTTTCAATAAACAAAAACCCACTGATGAAGGCACAAAGGTGCTGAAACATGTTTGGGTAAAAAGGAAAAACAGCATGTTTGATAAAAGGCGCAAAATTAATATTTGGACAGAGTAGTCAACAATGCCACTTTAGGACCATACCAACTTAAAACTCAAATCACAAAAACTTCTAAGTAGATTTTATACGCTAATTGTTGTCATGCGAAACTCCGTATAGGATGAGTTTTATGTATCTCAGCAATCAGTATCACGGTCCTTATTTCAAAAGTTGTCTTCCACCTTACTGATAAGTATGACCCTTAAATTAAGTAAGAATTTGCTTGAACAAATTAAAGATGGAGAGCTAGAAACAGCATTGCAATGAACGCTAAGCTTATTTATTGTACGTATCTCCGTTGGTTTCTCCAGAGCTCTCTTTTGTACCTGCTGATAAACGAGTTGACTCCGACGAGTGGGAAGCTCAAGATTGGCGGGAAGGTATCCTACGCGAGCCAGGAGCCGTGGATATTCGTGGGTACCGTGCGGCAGAACATCCTGTTCGGACAGCCGTACGACAGGAAGAAGTACAAGCGGGTGGTGGAGGTGTGCGCCCTGTCCAAGGACTTCGAGCTGCTGCCTTTCGGCGACAAGACGCTGGTGGGAGAGAAGGGCATCACACTCAGCGGTGGGCAGAGGGCCAGGGTCAACCTCGCCAGGTACGTGCAATACTTTCCGGGGTGCGAGTGTGGTTTTCCGCGGTGACATTCTTGGAAAAATGTGGCGTCGGTGCTCTGTGGCAGTACTCCTAAGAATACTGTTCCTGGAATATAAAAAAAGTCCTTGTGACTGAGGTACCAATCACTTTGGTCGGTTGGTAAGTATGATATTAGAACGCCCCACAGAGCACCAAAGCCAAATTAAATATGGCGATTTTCACAAATCTGGTGTTGGCAAACAGCCTCATTTGTATACAGAGTGATTCAGGTGCCCCTACCGATGTCGTTTTATGCAACCCGCAAAGTTTAGTTGACTTCAAAAACCACGCTGAAATTAGCATAGTCTCTCGATCGTTACGCGCAAACTCTTAGTGCTACAGAAGTAAACGAACATGATATTTTTATAGAAAATTTAATTTAGTTAAATTTTATACTGGGACACGTTTTTGCCAGAGGCCGCAGTTTTCGAGTTATTCCAGGAAAACGTACATAAATGACTTTCACACCCACCCTCACTCCCACACTAAGGCCTCAACGAGCAGAATTTCTAGCATATTGTTTACGGAATTTCTCACTTCCACCGAACAAAAATTTGGGACTACTCTAAGTATTTTCCGCGTTTGACCTTGTTAGGTCTTCACTGACTTGTCTTACAACGTTAACGGCTTCGGAGAGCATTTACAGATTGTATAACCGAAGTTTGTGTAAATTTTACCTAACAATTTTGTGAATTTTATCACCATAAAATAAACATTTACGTCGTTGTATTTTTCAGGCGTTCTGACCACGAATCTACTGTACTTTGCAAGGGTTAATGTAGGATTGAATTGTCAACGTAATTAGTTTTGACTTAATGTTTACAAAAGTCGTTTATCTTTCATTCCACTCATGGGCACATTTAAATTATTAATGTTAACGAAGTAACCGACTATATCGGTGGCGTAATAGCCCATTCAAGAGTTCACTATCAGGAACAGTTCGTGTAGTCGAAAATTTTTGTACAATGTTAGGAGGGAGTGCCGTGAAAAACGTACTAGGAATCGTGAGGCAAGGAATGAGGTTGGTGATGGAAGTGTATATCAAGGTCACTTTTGTATCTCTTTCTTCAATAGTTCGAAAACAACGGGCTCCAGAGAAAATGTATCCCCGTACAATATTTAACTAAATCAAATTTTCTACGAAAAGGTCCTCTTCAGATTCTGAAGGATTAATAGTTTTCGCGTAGCGAGCGAGAGAATATGAAAATAGCTCACGTGATTTTTGAACGCCAGAAGTAACATTGCGGGTTGCATAAAACGACATTACCCTGTATACACGGTGTCCCAGGATTTATGGTCAATATTGAGAGATACGACGCGTACGATCATTTGAAGCAAAAATTTCATATAAATATATGCTCTATTAGAGATGGTTACCGAGATAGGACACATTTAATGTACAGTGTTACTTATTTTCTCTATTATATCAATATATTGTCTCGTTTACAACAAATGTTTTACTAAGTATCAATCGAAAACTACATATTTTTAACTCATTCATATCTAAGCATTTTCGTATATGTCACATTACAGCTGTTTCACAATTCGCGGTAAGTGTTCGAATATCCTATCGTCAGCTTCACTGAATATCTGCACTCTTTGGAGAACATGTGCTGCTTGTCTCAGCGCCTCTGCACGTCCTGTCAAGAGGGCAACAGCGACCATGATGCGGCCAAACAGTTCATCTCGCGCATTGAGCTTTCGTTTTTACATCTAAGACTTCATCCAACCCCATAAACAAAAGTCAAATGGCGAGCTTGGCGGCCAGTTAATCATATTAGTGCGTTTTTTTCATCCTCCGATCGATCGCAAAGTGGAAACCACAGTGAAAGTAAAAGAAATTTTTTTTGCAACATTTAGTTACTACCTTACATAGTCACCGCCTTGAAGTAGATATTTCTCATAGCGTCGTGCCTAGACACAGTGCGGTTTCTGGGCCTCATTTTGATTCGAGATTGTCATAGTTGCCACACCTGCGAGACTTGAAAGCCAGAACCCTGAAGGCATTGAACATCATCAAATTCCTCAGCCACAGGTCTTGGGGAGCGGACAGGGTGGGTTTCCTCCAGTTTTATCAGGCTTTTGTGCATTTGCAACTGGACTATGGGTGCACGGTGTATGGGTCAGCGAGGCCCTCTTATTTGCAGAAGTTAGTGTTTAGCTTTGATTCGTGCACGGATATTCAAAGCGGTTACACCGACTGCTCACGTAAAGTGCGAATATCGGGTACTAGTAACGGTCCAGCACAAATTTTCATTGTCCTCATTCCTTTATACTGTCGATGGCCGTTCGTATTCGCCGCTGCTAATACATTTAACGTATTTCATAACTGCTGTAGCCACCGCAGTGTCTGTTCCTTTGGACATGCATGCTTGTCTGAAGGAACACTATATTGTTCTCCTTAACAACACAGACACTATAGTATCGTAGTCAGAGTATAGTACCGGAACTGAGGAATTAGCAATGACAACGTTTAATAATGGGCAAACCAAACTGCATAACGTATGTTCTGTATCTGTTTTGCTTGCTGAAGTGCTGAGAAGTGAAACAACATTTCAAAACAATCAACATTTATTTGTTAGAGAAACTATGTACATTCAAACACCTCAAACAATAGCTACAGAGGAATGAATGGAGGCTGTTTACCTTATCCACTATGTTTTCTACTACTAAAAAAACACAAACAACTGCTTTTAACATAGCTGCTAAGGTTCAGTGACCGTGTCAGAGTCTTGTTGCAACCCTTGTTCACAGTACGAGCAGCCCTTAGCGGCTCGCCACCTCACAAGAGTTCATGACGTCGCCTTTCCGGCTTAGATATTTTTTAATATGTAACTTGTAAGTACTGCATCTTTTCGAGTCAGTACAAACTTTAATTTTATTAATGTACTATATACCTAATGTTTTAGTACAGTTAGTCTAATTCTGAAGACGACGCTCACAGTAGCGTCGAAACCAGATCAATTTTGACTTAATGTTTGTGACCGAGAGCTTATTTGTTACAATATAAACAACTGCATTTCTCCTTTAGCGAAACTGATCCTTTCACTTAAAAAGCTATTTAATGGAAATTGCTTCGTTAACTTACGTTCTTATTTGTATACATTATGGGTGTCAGCTCTGTTCTGTTACTGTAAAACCTAAATAATTTACCGCTTTCAGATAGCTGACCTCGCTTGTTTAAGAACATTAAATGGAGAAAATATCCAAGTCGTGATGGGACATTTGCAGTTTACCACGAAAACAAAGTATAATAATTTCGTTCAGGAAATATTTGAACCATAGAATCAGGGTCTAGTTCCCTTGCTAAATTATACTTAGATGACATGGTTCCCAAATCTTTGAGACGTTGTTGATGCATAGTTGATTTGAGAGAATTGATCTGAGAGAACTTTATCGTCAATGGACGAGTGTAAAATGTGCGCAAAGCTGCGGCAAGGAGCTTAAAATTTCAAGCTTGTGCGTAATATCTAAGATTTCAGATAGTTCCAAAGTAAAGTATTTTAATTTTGAAGTATGCAGATATTTAATTTCATCCTCTAAATATGTTGTAACATCATTATGATACTCATTGATTAATAACTTGCAGACCTGAGAGAAGCGATCAGCTATCTTCTTTGAGTATTTCCATAAAACACAAATGTTTCATCCAAAATCGTGTTTCATATTGGGTTTTTAAATTAAACACTAGATTTCTAATAATGACACAAAATACACGTATCTCGAATAAATCTTCTGAATTCACACGTGTCACTTCATTCCTGGTTTCATCATGGAAAGATTTCCTCTTCTTAGTGCTCACTTCTGAGAATTCAGGATTGATGTTAGTTGCTCTGGTAACAACTTTAGTTCAGGGATCATGATGTCCCAATCCTTGCGAAGGTATGTTAACTCATTTAATAAGCTCTCAGAGTGCTCTACCGAAACATTAATGATAGTGTTTCGAGCGTGAAGTAATTGCTTCTGTACCAACAGCCTTAGCTACATTGATCCCATTGTTAAACAATTGAATGACCTCATAACATCCGAAACACCCCATACCACAGAACGTATTTTAGCTGACAATTTTACTTACTGAGGGTCTCTACGGCAAAGGCTGTTATCCATGTAAGCTGCAGTTGCTATTGCAGCATCAACCCGAACACTAAAACGAATATTAGACGTGGAATATAAAGAACTTCCAGCACACTGTTTCAGAAATTACCATAGTTATGGACTGCTACTGAAGAAGTCGTATAGAAGAATCACTCTGAAAAAAAAAAAAATCTGCTTTATCACAACTCTCAGCTGCATTAACTCCACGTAAAGCAATGACAAGTATACACAGAAAAACTTGGAAGAGGATTTCACTGAAGAACATATGTCTGAGCTCCTTTGTAAGCCTCTCTAATATTATTACCATTATCATACCTTATCTGCAGCATTAACTAAAAGGAACTAAGTGTTTCACAGGTGTTGATAGAATGCACCCTCGTTCTCTGGTTACAGTCTACGAATTCCAGAAACTGTTCATTTATTTCATATCCATCAATTTCCTTCTTGAAGTAACACAGAATGAATGTTATTTGTTCAGTATTATTTGAATCAGGAGTCGACAATAATTGAATAATATTACTCATTTTCTCTTTCCAAGATGGCCCCCTTGACTTGATGAGCACAACTTGAAATTCATTCTGAGTATCACTTGACAGATAATGCACTTCTAACTGCTTTCCGTTTGTTTGTCGAGCTCTGTCCTTGCTAGTGGATCACAGTGACGTAAGACATCTAATATTTCGAGAAAATTTCCATTTTTGGAAATTCTAGTTTTCTGAGCTGAATCTCTGAAGGCAAAGACTTTTTGACCAAGAAATAATGTCTCATGATGGGTTACGTGAACTCCTAAGCAAGTTGGCTATTCTAGGGAAGAACAAAAGAAGAAAATTACCTCTTTACTTCGGGACATCACACCTCTTTTATATCAATTTATTTCTTCACTTTTACTGTTCTTCCAGTATAACTATATACAAATAGCAATATTTTATTTTGTATTCACTGTTGAAAGCAAAATATTTTCTGTATACTCGTTTTTCGTGTAAAGCTACGTTCTGATGAAATCAGAAATGCCTTATCTTTGAATGTTACTGACAAACCTACCAAATTATAACGACATTTCACAGCTGTTACCGTGCAATTTGTTGAGGAATTTTTTTTGGTAGGATTTTCAAGAAGAAAGCGCCTTTTCGACTGCATACAAGGAGAGTTTATCGCAATATGTCTAAAGAAAATATAGTGCATTCGAGATCAAACACGAATAGGATTGTACACGATGGTTTTAGCGCACGATGTCTAAAGAAAATGTAGATCATTCAAGTTTAAACACGAACTAACGTGGTATGCAATTGGCCTGTGTGACTCATAAAATTGAAGAACTGAAGTGGAAGGGAAGAGATAGTATGCTTACGCTGTTGGTGGAGTACTGTTCTTTTAGTTGTTATTTGATACAAAATTTATTTTACAACAGCAGTCTGCTGTTTGCTAGTTTCGCATTCTGGGTGATCCGAGATCTTGAGAGACGGAGCCCTTCTTGAAGTGGGGGCCCCGAGAATCTTCCCCCCACAGTCCAAAACCCCCATTCCCTTACCCTCTCTTCGGACCTGGTTTCGGGTATAGAATCTAAAGTGTTCTCTCCCTTTGAACTTCCCATGGTTGTTGTTTCAAATTAAGTTTTAACCATAACAACGTATATGAATTTCCGAAATTAAGTAACCTTCTCTTTCTTATTCGTCTTATGTTCACTATGTAACCAAATCACAGACGACGCTGAGCTGTAACTTACCTCTGAAAACAATTGCTTCACGCTAAGCGTGTTTGATGAAACATTAGCATAATGATAAATTACTACAGAAATAATAGATTTTGAAACTACTGGAAAAGAAACCAAATTCTATACGAAGCACACAGTAGGTGTCGTAAAAATATCAGTTTAACTTTAACAAGCGCTACGAATAAATACTGATGTTCTTTACCTGACGTGCTGTTTTGATGCCGTCGGGAAAATATTTCAGAATCGGTTTTTTTTCAGATTTTTCTGTTCTGGTTGTAATGTCTCAGAATACTGGAAAATATTTCCTTATTCTGTAGTTTGCTCGGCGTCATGGGCTCATTTACATATAGCATGAAACAATCATTAGGGTAACAACAGTATTGTTGCTTTGTACACATGTATGTAATAAATATGTACATATTTACGTCGTGTAAATTGTCACCAGTGTAAAATCATCTTCTGTGTGAATTAAGCTTACTGACGAAGATAGAAAAATTGTGAACTGCTTAGAGAGAAACAAATAATTTAATAAATTTGAAAATCGGGTACGCCCACAATTTGAGGATGATTCTCGATGTAATCGTTAGTTACAGTATACAAAAGGGTTTACATTAGCGAGAGAGGTACGACCGAGTTATTACCTAATTCATTACTGTGGTTAGTTTTACGGTCTAGGAAAAGAGTACCTGTCTCCCTTTAGATCGGTATGTAGGAGGCAGAGTACTTCTTTGATAAGCTGACCTAGAGAAAACTGTTATTCATTTTATCTTTTTACCATGAAATCTCAAAGTTAAAGACTGCAAGCTCTTGAAAACGGTGAGAATTATTCTAGTAATTCTTAGGTACCACGCAAGTGACTGTTATGACATAGTCCAAGTCAGCCAGGAATTACTCCGTTTTCGCTTACCTCCTTTTACAGCCTCGAAGAACCGCTAAACTCCTTCGTCTTCTCTACAATAAAAGATACCATAGGACATCGATTTCTATACTCGAATGGATATTATTAAATAATGAACGGACATACTCCCATATGCCCCAGCTCTATTCATCGCTAAAAAATTTAAGCTACCAGAAATTGACAAAAGAGGTTCAACATTAACAAAGATTGTTTTCCTACAGAGCTCACAATATTCCATCTGACATCGAAATTATTTATTGCAATATATATACATAAGAGTAGACCAAACAAACTTAATGGAGAAACCGTATTTAAAATGCATCAGCACATTATAGCATTCATGATAGCAAACTGTTATATATACCAGAAGAACCTAATATTCGGATGTTACACCTATTATATTTAGAGAAAAATCCTTCAAACACTGCATCATATGAACAGTATCGGCATCTTTTTGTGACTAGCTACAACGTACATTTCCGGTGCCTCAGAGCTGACACATGTTCAGTGTGTGAGAAATTTAGAGTCGACTGTTCTAAAATTGATTTACAGATAAGCAACGAGAAAGGTGCAACTGAGATACAGACTTTGAATAAGCAGAAACAACATCTAACGACTTAAAGTGAACTACATAAAAGGAAAGCGGGCAAGTTTTAGTAGATTAAATGTTCCGAACGTTTGAAGCCTAGAAAATCTGTGATTGAGTAAACAATGTGCATGGGTTAACAGCTTTCTTATATCACAGCCAATGAAGCATACTACCGCAGCAGCTGTTACTTTATTCAATCGATATTCATTTGTTTTCTCTTGGGAAGTCTGTATTTTATTCATTTTAACGAAACACATTCAAAAAAAGGGCGTTAGACTAAGATCGGAACGAATACGACATGTATAAACGACGCAACCTGGCATTTTTAATCAAAGAGTTTTCACAATTTGAAACAATAAAAACACCTGAATGTAATTTTTCGGGGCTTAGTTTTGATGGCGGATGGCGGCTTTAGGTTTTTGACGTCATGACAGTTCTATGGCAAAATATCTCTGCCAAACAATATCTCTGTCTGTCCACATATATCTGGATCGAGCATTTAGATCAGTGATCTCAATACTACCCGGATGTTGAACTCCAGCTGTCTGATGGTGCCAGCCCTAGATGTTCGTAATTTGCTTCTTGCCAAACTGCAACATGACTTCTAGTAAATGTCGCAAGAATACGAAAAGAAAAAAAAACATTTCGATTCCGTTCCCATATAAGCCTATTACATCACACTTTGAGATAAAATTCAAAACAAAAAATCAATCTGCAATTCTTTGTCACCGATGGAAATTTGTTCGGCAAACTAGAATATGGAAGACGATGGAAAGCACATGAATCTGCAAACATGCTGCAGTTCTGTACTCAGAAACCAAACTTACACATGCAGGTTGTATAGAGATCACTGATTTAGATGCCCAGAATGTATTTTGTGTTGTCAACATACATTGCCACCGCAATCACATAATCTCAGGATAGCCCATATTCGCCCGTTATGCGTCCTATAAATTTGGGATGTAATTATATCGCTAATACAGACAGATTCCCGTAGAAGGTGCTGTGGATTTGGTATAGGCGTTTTGTAGACACGATAGTAATTTGCACTTGACACCTGGAATGAAGTGAGCTCTTAGCTTTGAAGAGCAAAACGAACGTCCATTACGTAATAGCATCGTCACTTTCGGTGCATCTACACTGTCCGTCACGTCAGTTCGCTTAGCCCGCTACCGAATGTAGAAAGTTTGGTTATGAATCATCATTCTTGAAACAAGTCAGAGTATAGTAACGGAAGTGAGGAACTGTCAACGACAACGTTTATTAATGGCCAAGACAAACCTCATAATATGTCCTCAAACAGTAGCTATAATGTTGTTGATAGTTCTTCCGGGTTATGTGGCCGTGGTCCATGGAATAATTCTATTCCTAACGTTTCGTCCAATACTACGTTGGACATCCTCAGAGGTATGGCTGGTCCTGTTCAGTCCTGCCGACATCTGAGGATGTCCAACGTAGTACTGGACGAAACGTTAGGAATAGAATTATTCCCTGGACCACGGCCACATAACCCGGAAGAATTATCAACAACAGTACCATCCGGTCGTGAAAGCCTTCATTGTATGATTAGTAGCTATAATGGAATGCATGGAATCTGTTTACCTTATCCATTTAGTTTTGTTCATATGTAACTAATAACGTCATGAACAACTGTATTTTCACCTTCAGTGAAACTTACTTTTTCTCTTAAAACCTTATTTTATGGAAAATGCTTCGTTAACTGACGATCTTCTTTATATACATTGTGAGCATCAGCCGGCCGCGGTGGCCGTGCTGTTCTGGCGCTACAGTCCGGAACGCGGGGCTGCTACGGTCGCAGGTTCGAATCCTGCCTCGGGCATGGGTGTGTGTGATGTCCTTAGGTTAGTTAGGTTTAAGTAGTTCTAAGTTCTAGGGGACTTATGACCTAAGATGTTGAGTCCCATAGTGCTCAGAGCCATTTGAACCATTTTTTTGTGAGCATCAGCTTCGTTCTGTTAATGTAAAACTTAAACAATTTTCGTTTTGAGATGTCTGATCTCGCTTATTTAAGACTTCCGAATGAAAAAAATTACCGAAGTCGTGATGGAACATTCGTAATTTGCCACGAAAACAAAGCATAATAATAACACGTAGATCAAGAAGAAACAGAAGCACAATATCTACTACTATAGCATGAGTGAGGGTGGAGAAAATAGGTTAACTTACGTTTTTAGCCAACGACGATACCGTCAGACTCTTCTTACCGAGAAACCTCGACGTGCCATCTGTGACGTTACTACCCGTTGACGGCCTGTGTGAATTTCACCATTTGAAATGCATTGTGAAATATTTCGACATTACGTGTCATGACGACCAATGTGAATTGGTCTTAAACAAACAACATCGTCCTGAGATCACGTGACAATTTCAGCTTAATGTTGATAACATGCGTCGAACGTAGTGATAACTACAGATATATTTCTACTCCATGACTACCTAAGATGTAATTTGATTGTAAACCTAAAGCATCATTGGAATGATCTGTCATTTTACAAATGTCAAAAATAACACGAAATTTCTATAGAGAGTGAATATGTGATTTATGTTAAGAGCATAGTTCATAAAAGAAATTAAGTTCCAAGATTATTTATGGACGTCACTCCATCTAAAAATGTCATACTACTACTACAAAGATGTGGAATAAAATAATTTATAAATGTAATGTCAACAAAATCTCGTAATAATGGCACATATGGTAAAACAAACTTGTCGCGAACCAACAAAAACTCGTAATAATGGCACATATGGTAAAACAAATCAACAAAGAAGAAGCAATTTGAAACTAATTATTGTAGAACTACAAAGGAGATGCCATATTATGACGATATGCAAACCTCAGACTCACCAGAGAATAACTTGTTACTTGTTGTTCTTTACCGGATAAACATCGTTGAGAATCTCAGTGGTACACCTAATAACAAATAATCTTGCAGACTTGACGCAATAAGCATTAATATTTAGCAGTAGTGTACTATGAAGCACCACTCGCGCCTATTTCCCTTGTCTCATAAATCGTATTCACAACTCTTTGCAGGTAGATGAGTTGCAGCTAACGTAAATAGTAGATTTCCTCCTTCTCAATTTTTAACATTTATGTTACGATAGCAGAGATTATTTTCAGAGATTCCGCTGTAACCACACGGAATGTACTGAGTTAGAAGAAATTCTCCGTACTGGATTTCGAATAGAGTAAGGTGACAATTACTGAAAATAATAATTATCATCATATTTCTAAAATTTATAGCCAGAAAAAACAGCTTCAAGTCATTTTTACGAATACAGGATACCTGTGCAGCATTCTATCTGGTGAATTCCTGTTACACTAAGAAATGACGTCGAGAACAAACAGATGGTGTGAATAAAAGTGATAGAGTTTTAAATAAATTTCTTCATTTCAGGAGAGTGATCAAAATGTTGAACAACGCCACTGTGCCACATCATTTTTACAGGGCTGTGTATAGAGAGGCGGACGTGTACCTGCTGGACGACCCCTTGTCTGCTGTTGACACCCACGTCGGCAAACATCTTTTCGACGAATGCATTAACTCCTATCTGAGTGGAAAGACAAGAATTTTGGTCACACATCAACTCCAGTACCTCCAGGGTGCCGACAGTATTATGATA
The DNA here is from genome assembly GCF_023897955.1 of Schistocerca gregaria. Classification (NCBI taxonomy): domain Eukaryota; kingdom Metazoa; phylum Arthropoda; class Insecta; order Orthoptera; family Acrididae; genus Schistocerca; species Schistocerca gregaria. Next base: position 717,412,173 of record NC_064921.1, on the reverse strand, counting down.
CTAAACAAGGTGCGTTGGTCTCTTTATATACTCGAATGGCTGCAGGTCATTAAGTATATCGCGTTAAAAATATACCTTTGCGGCACAGGGGAACGTAGCGTGCCAGGGAACTTTCGAGGAGATTCTTCGAAGCGGTGTCAGCTTTTCCAAACTGGTGTCTAGTGCCGAAGAAGAGACCGAGACTGAAGATTTCGGCATCAAGCGATCAATAAGCAGGACAAAATCAATGAAGGTGAGACTTTATAAGCTTCTACCAAAAAGTCTGGAACCCGGGTTACCGTTACATATCTTACTGTAAGTAATATTTACCTCTTTTCACAGGAAGAACAGAGTAAATTAAGACGTTCCATACGCATCGGATCTCAAAGGGCCAATGTGAATGTCCTGCAGAGGCAGATATCAACGCTCTCGGAAGTGGTGAGTAGCACCAGCATAGTGTCGCACAGAAGCGGCACAGTCCCATATACGGCTCATTGTCTAGAGAGGATCATCTATGTCAGTGTCGTTTAGTGAATAGTCTTTGAAACCTTTCTCTTTCTAGGGTTGCAATTTGTGTTTAACAAGGCGAATTCAGTGTGCTATTACGTTAAGGGACGTAACTTTTTCGAAATTACTGCTGCGTTCGGTAGATTTTACAGCTTAGTATTCGTGTTTAAACAGTGTAACTTCATTTTTAATATGTCGCTCTGTTTGACAGGAATGAGTGGGTAATCGACAACGAGGTTCTTTTAAAAGAAATTTCCCACATATTTAGTGAAGTGATTTGGGGGAACTACAGGAAACCAAAATCAGGCCTGCCAGATAGTTATCTGCGCCGTACTTCCAAATGCTAACCACCACCCTAATTTTCACACTTCGCTCGCTTTGACCTGCTTCTCGCGTATGACATTTATCCCGTGTTATAAATATTCTGAACTGAAAACAAGATTTTCAGGATGTTAAAAAATCTGTTCATGTATTTTCCCGTAACGAGTCCAAAGCACAAAACATTGCAAGTGCTGTTGGCCCCGTCAGGTTGAAAAGGTTGCAGCAATGGTACATTATTCAGCAATGTCATAAACTCATAATACGTAAAATTTTAAGTAGATCAAATGTTGAATACAGATTATTAAAATATATATGTAAGTTCGAAAAATTGACAGGAAAAGAAAGCAAGGAGCATTCATAGCTGATAATAGATATGCAGCTATACCCACAAACACGCAGCATCACCGGCCGCAGAGTGCGTGGTAAGGAGAGAAACGTGTTAGTAGCCTTCTTCTCTGCCCACGTACGGATTTTGCATTCCCAAGATAACTTAGCGTAGGTCAATAGCCAAGAATGATAAATCGAAGTCACCCAGAATAGGTGCTTTACCAACCTTCCAACCAGCCTTGTCCTCGCTAATGTAGCAATTCGAGCATGTAATTATTATGGCAGACACAAATACATACCAGTAGTTAAAATCTCGCTCTGCAGAGAATTTAAGGAGACTATTCCACTCTAATTATTTCACTTCAATGCCTCTGCACTGACACACGCCACACAGCCAGACTCTTATAGAAAGAAACGCAATGAAGAGGACAGTTAAAGGAATCCTCGCCAATCAGACTTCTACCATAGGCCGTTCTACTCATGATGTGATGCTCTTAATGTACTCAGTGAGGACCACAACAGAAAAATCTGACCAAATAATCTTCAGAAACGTACAATGGTTAACCGTAGTGCCCTATAAAATAGCAGTTCCGATAGGCCATGTTAGGATATTATTGAAAATGACAGTGACCATCGCATTATTTATTTTGCCGCCAACCGGTTTCAACCAGCGATGGGGTGATCTTCAGGGCAATTTAAACCATTTAGTCGCTCGCTGGAGTCGTCACCCTGCCTATGCACTGAAGATGACCGCATAGCGGGTTGAAACCGGTTGGCGGAAAAATAAATAATGCGATTGTGACCGTCATTTTCAATCACTGATTGTAAGTAAATCGCTGTTATCTCAACTCAACTATTTTGTCTAAAAATTCATGTCAGGATATCAGCAATGAGCTGACGTTCTACATCTACATACTGCATCTACATACATACTCCGCGAACCACCGATGGTGCATGGCGGAGGGTACCTAATACCACTGCTGGGCGTTTCCTTTCCTCTTCCACTCGCAAACAGAGCGAGGGAAAAACTTCTGTCTATAAGCCCGCGTACGAGCCCTAATTTATCTTACCTGTTCCTCGTGATCGCTACGTGAAATGTACGCTGGTGGCACTTGAATAGATCTGCAGTCGGTCTTAAATGCCGGTTCTCTAAATTTCCGCAACAGTACCTCGCGAAAAGAGTGTCGTCTTCCTTCCACGGATTCCCATTTGAGTTCACGAAGCCTCTGTGTAACACTCAAGAGTTGATCGAATCTACCGGTAAAAAATCGAGCAACTCGCCTCTGCATTGTTTAGGCGTCTTCCTTTAATCAGACCTGGTAAGGATCCCAAAAACTCGAGCAGTAATCAAGAAAAGATCGCATTAGCGTCTCATGTGCGGTCTCCTTTAACGATGAACAACACTTTCCTAAAATTCTCCAAAAACTAAAATCGACCACTCGCCTTCCCTCCTACCGTCTCTACGTGCTAATTCCATTTCATATCACTTTGCAACGTTACGCCTAGGTGTTTAATCGACGTGACTGTATCAAGTAGCACACTGCTAATGCATATTCGAACGTTATGGGATTGTTTTTTCTACTCATATGCATTAGCTTAAAATTTTCCACATTTCGAGAAAGCTACCATTTCTCAAATCAACTAGAAATTTTGTAGATGTCAACTTGCATCCTCCTAAACTCAACGACGACAACTTCCCGTACACCTGAATGCCATAAGCAACTAGCCACAGATTGCTGTTCAGGCTGTCCGTCGTATACAGAGAATAAGAGCAGTCCTATCACACTTCCCTGGGGCATTCCAGACGATACCCTGGCTCCGTCGAGCACAACTTTTTGTGTTATGTTGCTTAAGAACTCTTGGATCCAATCACGTATCTGGGAACCTATTACGTAAGGGAGCACCTGCCGTAAAAGCCTACAATGGGGCACTGTGTCACAAACTTTCCAACGGTCTAGAAATACTGTATGAAATCTGCCTCTTGTCCTTCATCAATGGTTCTTAGGATACCGTGCGGGAAAAGGACAAGCTGAGTATCACACTAGCTGCGCTTTCTAAGTCCGCGCTGGTATATGGACAGAAATTTTTCCGTCTTAGGGAAACTTAACTGAACTGTATTCGAACTGAGAATATTTGCGAGACTGCTGCAGCAAACTGGTGTTAAAGATGTCGGCTTGTAATTTTGTGGCTGTAGAGGACAAATGTAAGGATATAAAGGCTTATCTCACTAGGGGTAAGATAGATACTGCCTACAGGAAAATTAAAGAGACCTTTGGAGAAAAGAGAGCCACTTGTATGAATATCAAGAGCTCAGGTGGGAACCCAGTTCTAAGCAAAGAAGGGAAAGCAGAAAGGAGGAAGGAGTACGGGAGTAGACAACATTCCATTGGAACTACTGACGGCCTTGGGAGAGCCAGTCCTGACAAATCTCTACCATCTGGTGAGCAAGATGTATGAGACAGGCGAAATACCCTCAGACTTCAAGAAGAATATAATAATTCCAATCCCAAAGAAAGCAGGTGACGACAGATGTGAAAATTACCGAACTATCAGTTTAATATGTCACAGCTGCAAAATACTAACGCGAATTCTTTAGAGACGAATGGAAAAACTGGTAGAAGCCGACCTAGGGGAAGATCGGTTTGGATTCAGTAGAAATATTGGAACACGTGAGGCAATACTGACCTTACGACGTATCTTAGAAGAAACATTAAGGAAAGGGAAACCTACGTTTCTAGCATTTGTAGACTTAGAGAACGCTTTTGACAATGTTGACTGGAATACTCTCTTTCAGATTCTAAAGGTGGCAGGGGTAAAATACAGGGAGCGAAAGGCTATTTACAATTTGTACAGAAACCAGATGGCAGTTATAAGAGTTGAGGGGCATGAAAGGGAAGCAGTGGTTGGGAAGGGAGTGAGACAGGGTTTTAGCCTCTCCCCGATGTTATTCAATCTGTATATTGAGCAAGCAATAAAGGAAACAAAAGAAAAATTCTGAGTAGGTATTAAAATCCATGGAAAAGAAATCAAAACTTTGAGGTTCGCCGATGACATTGTAATTCTGTCAGAGACAGCAAAGGACTTGGGAAAGCAGTTGAATGGAATGGACAGTGTCTTGAAAGGAGGATATAACTGAACATCAACAAAAGCAGAACGAGGATAATGGAATGTAGTCGAATTAAGTCAGGTGATGTTGAGGGTATTAGATTAGGAAATGAGACACTTAAAGTAGTAAAGGAGTTTTGCTATTTGGGGAGCACAATAATTGATGATGGTCGAAGTAGAGAGGATACAAAATGTAGACTGGCAATGGCAAAGAAAGCGTTTCTGAAGAAGAAAAGTTTGTTAATATCGAGTATAGATTTAAGTGTCAGGAAGTCATTTATGAAAGTATTTGTATGGAGTGTAGCCATGTATGGAAGTGAAACATGGACGATAAATAGTTTGGACAATAAGAGTATAGAAGCTTTAGAAATATGGTGCTACCATAGAATGCAGAAGATTAGATGGGTAGATCACGTAACTAATGAGGAGATATTGAATAGAATTGGGGATAAGGGGAGTTTGTGGCACAACTTGACAAGAAGAAGGGAACGGTTGGTAGGACATGTTTTGAGGCATCAAGGGATCACAAATTTAGCATTGGAGGGCAGCGTGGAAGGTAAAAGTCGTAGAGGGAGACCAAGAAATGAATACACTAAGCAGATTCAGAAGGATGTAAATTGCAGTAAGTACTGGGAGATGAAAAAGCTTGCATAAGATGGAGTAGCATGGCGAGCTACATCAAACCGGTCTCAGGACTGAAGATCACAACAGCAACTTTCTTTTACCTTCCTTATTTCTAGGAGACACATGTGCTTTTTTCCAGTTACTCAAGACTTTTCGCTGTGGAGACATTATCCTCTAAAGTAAGAAGAATTAAGTCGCAAACTTATTGCAGTATATAACAAAAATGCATCTAATGATCTGGCAGGGTAAAGAGAATTCTGGTCCATACCTAACTGAAGAACACCAGGTACCGAATAAACGAGATTCGGCACATAGAATATTCAAGTAAAATCTGACACTTGAATTACGTGAAGTATGTAAGAAATTGCAGACAAAGTGAATCAGAACGCATGTAGCGCCATTAGGCATTCTCGCTCCGTTGTATGTAGCGTGTCAAATCCTGCAGCGCCGTGATAAAAAAGAAAAAAAAAACCTGCTCTGCTTCGACAGAGGAAGGCAAAATCTGACACTGTTTGCTGCAGGCGAATTAAACGTTTTCCATTCAACGGCAGCCAGTTCTCAAGCTGCGATAAATATCAAACACAACACAGCACATGTTTCTACACGCACACTACGGAAAGAAACCGTAACATTCTCTTCTGAGACTGTAGGTAGCCTCACTCTTGTTGGTGATACATATGGTACTGAATGGAAGCAAAGATTAATTTAGCCAATACCCAAGAATGATAAATCGAAGTTATCAGACGACTATAAGCTGACCAGCATATTATCCGCAGTATCTTAAGCAACGGATACATTGTTCATTATCAGTTCACGGATTACCTTACAACGTATATCATCAATGTTCAATATCAATCAGTGTTCCGAAAACACCATGCCATGGAAACTACTTTAATCAAAGTGATTGACGACATCAAGCAAGTTATGGACATTTTAACACTGATTCTAGTAAGATTTTAATACTGTTGATTTCGATATATTACTTATTAAAATGGAACAGTTGAATTTCTTGAACAGTGCAGTACTGTGGTTCGACAACTGACTCAAGCCCGTATCTCGTGGTCGTGCGGTAGCGTTGTCGCTTACCACGCCCGGGTTCCCGGATTGGTTTACCGGTGGGGTCAGGGATTTTCTCTGCCTCGTGATGGCTGGGTGTTGTGTGCTGTCCTTAGGTTAGTTAGGTTTAAGTAGCTCTAAGTTCTAGGGGACTGATGACGATAGATGTTAAGTCCCATAGTGCTCAGAGCCATTTGAACCATTTTTTTTTTTTTTAACTGACTCAAAAACAGACGTGAAGGATTCATCTGTGGCTAGGAAAAGTCATGAAAATATGTATTTTACGGAATCCCTCGCGGTCCCGCACTTTGTTCATTGCTTTTATCGCTGTATATCCACGATATTTCATCTATACTTCTCTCTTGTATCTCTCACTTGTATACCGACTACACCTAGCAGTCCCACACCTATGAATATTTCTCGTACATGCCAGTATCACGACGTACACAAAACCTTAGTCCTAAACTAAATCTCAAGGAATCACAAGTCATTCACACACCACAACGAAAATTGATCAACGCGCATTTTCGTGAAACTGTTACTGTTATGTTTGAGTCTACATCTTCAACAACATAATACACCGCTAAGCACTGAATGGTGCAAGATGGCGGGTACCTTATACCACTACTGTTTTAGTAACTTTTTCCAGTTCCATTCGTGAACATAACAAGAGAAATGCTGCTGCCTATATGCCTACGTAAGAGGCCTAATTTCTCTCATCTTCCTGGTCATTAAGCAAAATGTACGTTGGCGCCGGTACAGTCATTCTGCACTCAGCTTCAAATGCCATTTCTCTAAATTAGTGTTTCGCGAAAAGAACTCGTCGCCCTCCAGGAATTCCCATTTGAGTTCGCGAAACATCAGCCTTCTGTTGGTTTGATCTGGCTACCAATTCCCGCCTTGTGCCAATCTCTTCATTTCAGAGCAGCATTTCCACCTTCCTCAACTATTTGTTCGCTACATTATAATTTCTGACTTCCCCTACAGCTTTTACCCTTAACAGCTCTCTCTCTAGTATCATGGAAGCTCTATCCTTTTGTTTTAACACAAGTCAGTTCCTTCTTCTTGTCAGTGTTTTCCCAATATTTTTTACTCTCCGAATCGGCTGGAAAGGTCCGCATTCTTTATCTTATCAGTCTATCTAACTCTCAACATTCTTCTATAGCACCACATGTCAAACATTTTGATTCCTTTCTTTTCCGGTTTTCGAACAGCCATGATACACTACCAACAACTGTTTGTTACAAATGTACATTTTCAGACATTTCTTCTTTAAATTAAGGCCTGTTTGATACTAGAAGACCTATTTGGCCAGGAATGCCCTCTTCGCTTGCGCTATTCTCACATTTATGTCCCACTTACCTTGTCCGTCTCGTGTTATCTTGCTTTCAAGCTAAAGTAATTCTTTAACCTCGTCTGCTTTGTTGTCACCATTTTTGATGTCAAATTTATCGCCAGTCTTGTTTCTGTAATTCCTCGTTACTTCCTTCCTTCTTCGGTTTACTTTTCATATTCCGTAACCATTAGATTGTTGAATCCATTCAAATGGTCGTGTAATACTTCTTCACTTTCACTAAGGATAGCAATGTCATCAGCGAATCACGTCATTGACATCCTTTCACAATGAATTATAATTCCACTCTTGAACCTTTCCTTTATATCCGTAGTTGCTTCTTCGATATATAGATTGAGCAGTATTAGCGAAAGGCTGCATTTCTGTCTTACATCCCTTTTTAATCCAAACTCTTCGTTCTTGGTCTTCCATTCTTATCGGTTCTTCTTGATCCTGTATATGTTGTATATTCCCGTATTTCCATACAGCTTACTCCTTTTATACGCTGAATTTCGAATATTTTATACTGGTATAATGTCATTTCTAAGTCGACAGGATGTTTTGATTTTTCTTAGGTCTTGCTTCCATTATGAGGTGCAACATTAAACCTTCCTTTCAGGTGCTTGTAACTTTCCGAAAGCCAAACTGGTGTTCATTCCTCCGTTTTCTTTTCCAGTCTTCTGCATATCCTTCTTGTCCGTAACATAGATGCATGAGCTCTTAGCCTCTGTGATGAGGCTGGGGAACCGCCACTTACCACCCGGCGGCAGCTCCTGCTGGTGTGCCACCTCGCCTGCTCACCATCTTGTTGTTCATCCACCTCTGGATCGCCTTTTTTCCCACCGTCCGCGGGCTACGTTGCCGTTTGGGATCCGAGTGCAACATGTGCTAGAGTCCCTCGGTGTGGAGTCTGTACAACCCCAAATCCTGGGTTTTAACCGCCTGCCATTCTGGTTACTGAATAGGCCCGGTATTGCAGAACAAGAGAGATTGCTCTCCTGCCACCGTTTTTAATGAAGCATTTTCTATCATTTTATCTGAGCACCACGATTATGTAGCTGTTTTTACGGATGGATCGAAACAAGGGGATTCCGTTAGTTGCTCTGTTGTTTTTCCGGATCATGTCCTCAAGGTCCGACTGCCTCAGACTTTTACTGTCTTTGATGCAGAATTGTTTGCGATCTTGCGGGCACTGGAGCAGATAAGGCATTATTCCTGTCCTACATTTCTTGTCTGTTCCGATTCACTAAGTGCCCTTCACTCTTTGCAACGTTTGTATCCAGCAGATAAAATAGCCCAGACCATCTAGGATGCCCTCCTCCATCTACAGCGATTGGGGAAGGCGGTGGCTTTCTGTTGGGTTCCGGGGCATGTCGGCATTGCTGGGAATGAAAGGGAAGATCTCGCAGCCAAGGAGGTGTGTCTCGATCCACAAGTATCTTAGTGTGCTATACCCCTGCACGCACTCACCTCGCTGTTGAGCTCACCAGTCATGCATCGATGGGATAATGAGTGGCTGGAAGTGACTGACAGTAAGCTCCGTATAGTCAAGCCCACAATGCGCGTGTGGTGTACTTCCTTTCAGCCCCGTTGACGGGACGAGGTTCTCCTCACTCGGCTTCGGAAAGGCCACAGCCTATGACACATGGCTTCCTGCTCCGGTGAGAGGACCTGCTTGCAAACGGACCTGCCATCTCTTTTAGGCAACACTCGAACGAATGTGGTTAAAGTTTTAAAGCTCTGTGCCATGTCAAATGTTTTTACAAAGATTTTAGGGAGAGGATCTTAATTTGCTCACTGTGTGACAAGCTTGCCCATATTTTATGTAAGTGGCCAGCCGATGACAGTTTACTGCGGCATTCTTGTAGCTTCATTTTTCCTTTCCTTACCTTTTACTTTCTTATGTAGCATTTTACTTCTTTTCCTGCTTTCTTTGCGTATGTGTTTCAGTTTTATTAGGTCTGCCCACATTCGTTCCCTTTTATGTGTGTCAGGGCGCTGATGACCTCGACGTTGAGCGCCCATAAGCCCCATCACACACGCACACACACTTTGAGCAATAGTTCTCGCAGTTATGTGCCTATGCTCTCTTCGCGATTGTGTGGATGATATTTTATCGAAAGTCTGTTAGGAAGTCTTCACTCTCTTAAATTCCACAGCCCAACTTGAATAGTAGTAAGCTTACTAATTCTCCCAATAATTCCGAAAATTCGCAGGAAATCCTTGTCCTGCCTACACTAAGTCCAGAAATTGATAAAAATATTTCTCCTTCGAACCATTCCATTCACTAATCCTTCCTAACCTGTAGTTCATTACGGTGTAAATAGCGGAAATATCGGACGATTCGCGCAAGCTCTCAACTCCTGTGTAAGATATGTGCTCAAGATTCGACTGTTCTATCACATCAGTCCTTACTATACTCAGTTGCGTTGTATGCCACCAGGTAAGCGGCGTCAGTTTCACACCCTTCGTTTACCTCGTCAGTTTTTTGATCACTGGCGTCCTTAGTACTTCTCCTCTCGTGTAAAATCTCTATCATCATTACATAACTGCAGTACCAGAACGGATACGTCCGGCATCGACTGTTCCTTTGCATAATACTAAATCTTTCTCCATCTCCTTCTCCATTTCAACCACACGATTGTGGAACAAATTACCATGTAACCTACATCATATCAAAAACTACTCTGCATTCAAGAAGCTTTCATTGTCGTCGTAGCTTCCTTCTCCACACTTACCGGCTGTTATCTTCCTGTCCTCTAGGAGGTCAATATCTCTGTCGCACTGTACCTGTCAGGACTTTTCTCATACTTTACTGTTTCCGGATTCTTCCCTTCATCTGATGGCCTTATCCTATTATTTCCTGATTTTCCTCTGACCAGTCAACTTCTTCTTCACGTATTCATTACTATACATATCTCCATTATTACTGTTATTAATATCATTATTATTATTGTTATTATCATTACAAATTTTAATTCTGACGCGATAACGATGTCTGGTTAAATGAAAGAGGGCGCCCTAATCTTCCCAGGTGAAACAAATGTAAAAACAAATAAGTAGATTAACGGAAGCTTTAAGGATAATAAATCAGTCTTACAGTGTGTCAAAGCTAACACCTGGCAGCTTTCAGTGAGGTTCAATGGAATATAACCCATTACTTAAGGACTTCCGACGAAACATATATTCCAAATATCTACCGATCCGCACTTATAGCACAGAACGGTTAATGTATCGTGTGTAACGTGGAGCGTAACGCTAAAACGAAATGGGTTATTGCTTTCAGTAGCACTAAAAGTCATCCTGTGAAGGAAGTTTCGCATTTCGCAAATATGTCTGTACGTTGATTTAATAAAACAAGGACTCAGTGCTAGTTTAGATTTCTCGTTGCTTCTTGCACACACAATTGCTGCTCTCTGTGTTACAGCCAAATAATGCTCTGCCTATGGCACTGACCCTGGCCACTGGGTATCAAGGTAATAATTCTTTTTCACTGGAGGTATGAATTAAACAACGTCTTCAGTCATAACTTTTTCGTGTTTTACTAACTACAAATGCAACAGTTGCATTCACAACCAATAATAAGTTAGGAAACCTACTCATCCATTACGTAAAATCAAATACACAAACATACAACAACAGCGGAGTGTACAAAGTATCTTGCCCCAATTGTCCTGCATACTATGTAGGGAAAACGGGCAGAAACTTCAAGACCCGTTTTCAAGAACATGTAAATGCTTTCAAGCTCAAGAATTTCGGAAAATCAGTCATTGCACAACATATGTTGGAAACGAAACATGTCATCAACAGTCTAGAAAACAATTTGGTAATACTACACAACGAAGCCAATGGTAAAACGCTAAGTCTGTTAGAACAACTGGAGATATACCTCCACAAAATAAAAGAAAACAGAATTATGTTAAATGAACAAACAGATTTCGCAAGCCATAGTTAGTTCAGTAATTTTAAAGGCCTATTCTCAAGTTATTTCGTACATATGTCAATTTTTAACAGTTACATCTTTAGCACTACGAATAAATTCATCTTTGACAACACCATGTACAAAAACATCTGTGAAGTGTTTATAAACAAGTGTGTGCAAATGTACATTTCGAATGAAGTGACATGTACTAAAGCGACAGAGAAAAGAATTATTGTCAGTACTAAAACGTTAAAAATGCTTTCCTTGGAAGGTATAGTAAGTTTATACTGTTCATTTTCCACTATTTTGCACATATTTTCCGCGTTCGACTTCATAACCCACCATTAAACTTTTTCGTGACAGGAACATGCATTTCACCTCATTCAGGAGAAGAAATAAAACAAGTATTAAAACAAATTACACCTGACGATGGACCCACAGGGTCAGAAATGCATCGTGTAGTTAATAAAACACGAAAAAGTTGTGACTGAAGGCGTTGTTTAATTCATACACCCAGTGTTTTGAATACAGTCACATTTTGAGCTGCAAAATATGGATAAAATAAAAAATATAATTCTTTTTATTTTTGCAGAGCTTGATTATGGATGAAACTGGGAAAATCCACAAAGATCCAGCGGAACAAGACAATAATGAAAGAATGATGGACAAAAAGTTTCGATGGCAAACGGTGTCCCAGTACTTCCGTTCCGCTGGTGGGCTATGGCTTCTGTTTTCTGTCGCTTCCATGATAGTCATCGCACAAATTATAACCAGCGGTTCTGACTATGTGGTGACGTATTGGTAAGTAAGCGTAAATAATTACATCACATAAATAATTATAAGGTCTTTGACAAATTTTCCTATTTTTTTTTTCACACGTTATATGAACCGGTTTCATTGCGTTCGCCCAGAAGTCAGATTCTGTGATTAGAAGGCGCTGTCCAAATATACCTGTTGGATAACGTTCTACGATGGAACAGCTCCAAAGAAAATGTTTTACAGTGAGCAGAAGAGGCATATTATATTTTTACTCAAACTTCTGTTAATGCCAGAACACTGCACAATGTGTATCTTTACATTACAAAAAAAACTGAATTTTTTCACTACAACGGACAGTAAGGATAACAGAATTAAATTCATTCATAAAATAATTCGACTATTTCGTGAAATAAAATTTGTGTCATCAAGTTTCAAAGAGAAAATAAATTTCGTGAACTTACTAACTAATAATTACTCACTTCATCATTTTGTATGTAAACTTGGCGCCCCCGTTTTATTTAGATTAGCGTTACATGTTTCGTCGACGACAAGGTCATTAAAGATGAAGCTCAACATGTAGGGCAAGGATGGGAAGGGAAGTAAGCCTTGTCCTTTCGCTGGAACAATCCCAGCTTTCTTATTAACCGGTTTCTGGAAATTTAAATTCGGATGTCCAGATTTTTTTATCTGGTAAGAGATAGAAGAGATGGAAGCTGCATTACTTTTAATTGCATGTAGTGACTGATGTCGACGCTTGTAGTCCTGTGGTTTTCGTCCGACGCCACAGTAATGCGAAGTGTCATTCTTACGTCACATCTCAAAGAATGTTCTACAAATAGTCATGAAATAACTTCCTAATTTGAGTATGATTATAGCGAATAAAAGTACTGCCTCTAGGCAGAAGCTCAATGTGCGAAAAATGTGATTTTTTCTGTTACTACGCTGCTTGCAATTAAGAGGAGGGAAGAAAAGACTAGTCAAAATATTATGATGAAATAACGTATTCGTTAAACCCTATTTATGATACGTGCAGTTCTCGTTGCAAGTCGTTGTCCCATTTCCTTTCCGCTACAAATACGCTCGATCCATGAACTTTTCGCCCTCGAGTTGCCATTTACGCTCTGCCCCATGCCCAAGCAGCTGCCAAGGTCACGGATGAACAGAGTCTGGCACGCGTAATGACTCCTTCGAGAAAATATGTCACGTAAATTCACGCGATTTGCGGCGATTTGTTCCAAGGAAACACATTTTCGGTGATATCTGTACGGACGCTACGGAGCGGCAATAGCTGCCTAGCTCTTGCGTCCGGAGCGAGTCTGGAATGTTCCGTCACACAGCGGACCTTCTTTTGCTTGAGAGGCTCTAGGTGGTCGGGTCGGCGGTCAGGGCTCCTTAGCGGAAGCACTATAGATAACTGTTTGTTCGACATTAGGTGGTGGAAGGGGAGGGGGTGAGGTAGGGTGGCGAGCGAGGAGTGGCTAGAGGGGTGAGGGGGAGAAGAGAGGATGGCGAGCGGGGAGAGGCAGGAGGATGGAGGGGGGAGTAGACGCCAACACAAAGTGTATACAAGTCAGGCGCGTGGGAGTGCGTTGTTTTTTCTCTCAGCTCAGGGGAGCTACGCGCCCCAGGCTACGACTTGTCACTCGCGCTTGGTCTCTTGTGCTTGCGTGAGCACGAACTACTCGTGGAGAGCTAGCAAACGCTAGGCGTGCGAATTCGTGACTTGGTACAGGACCATGAAGAAATCGTACATTTTGTATTCCTTTACCTGAGAATCCAGAAGTTCGTGAGTCACCTACAGCTAAAATTCCTGTTCGGTCTCTACAACTAGTAGCGGATAGATAGAAGCATGACTAAACGTTGACCACAACGTCGAGAATACTTGTTGGACGCGACATAAGATAATTTCGCTGGATGCATGACGTGATAAGTATACAAACTACTCAGCGTTAGATGAGTTGTAGATGATCTTTGAGATTTTAGATAGACAAAGCCCGCCGTCTTCAAATACGGAGCAGTTTCTAGTCCCTCCTACCCCGCAACACGGTACACGCGCCGCAGAATAAGATAATGAGGGACCTGAAGAAAGAAGAAGATGGGCAGCAGCGACCATGAGTACGCAGCAGTCGGTACCAGAGCGAGTGGAAGCGAGGAGATGGCTACTACTAGTAACAGCGTCCGGTTATCTGCAAGGTAAGTGGAGCAGCCGAGCGAACGCGCTAGACGACGGCAAAGTGATGGCTGCCATGGCACCGAGCAGCTCTAGTTAACCATCCGGCTCATTCTCAGCGACCATCAGACTGATTTCAGTGGGAACATAACTTAACATTGGAGATTCGTCAATTGTTGTTATATCCAGTTTCAGCTTATGTCGACAATGTAGTATGAGATTTTGTTGAAATATGGTAAAAACCAAAGTTGTGTAGTGTCCACGAATTAAGATACACTTGAGAGACGTGTACACGGCGTGATAAGTGTGTTATACTGGTAGGAAATTAAATACTTGGAATGACTCTTGATTGTTACTAGTAAAAGATGTTCGTGTACAGGCGGGGAACGTGATGGCTGGGTGTTGTGTGATGTCCTTAGGTTAGTTAGGTTTAAGTAGTTCTAAGTTCTAGGGGACTGATGACCTAAGATGTCAAGTCCCATAGTACTCAGAGCCATTTGAACCATTTTTGAACAGGCGGGGAAGGTTACTACAGGACATCGCGAAGTAAAGCTAGCTCTCCTGTGCCTCAGATGCATTACGAGAGTAGTGAAGTAGTTAAACGGACAAAAAATTAAGGAATTCATTAGAATTTGCATTTAATATTTTTTTAGTCACTACTTTCGAACATTTCTGTTTATTCTCAAAGCGTTACCTGCGTTTGTAATGTTTGAATTTACGTAACACATTTGTTTTTCGTCAGGTCAGTATAATAGGTATTAGTCGACTATGTCATGGTTGCCTTGGTACATTGATATAAAATTCGATAGGAATTTTGTAGATGTTTATACAAAAAAATTTGACAGTCACCAAGGCAACTGTAATACAGTCAAATAATGGTCTGATGTAAAAACAAATGTAAGCTATTATGTACAGTCGAACATTGGAAATTGCAGGTAATGGTAGCAGAATGAATGAAAATGTTCGAAACTAGTCACTAATAAAAATATTATATGCAATTCTGATAGAAACCGTAACTAATAAATTACCAATACACTTAGTTGCTGATTCTGATACCAAAACAACGTTGCAATTACGTGAAAATGTTTTATCTAATCAATATAATGTTTATTTTTCCACATATACCCAGGAACATCTATACACTTGTCCCATCTTCTTATGACTTTTTATTCTCACATCGAGGAACTTTTTCCTCGATCTCGAAACCAGTTTTGTACTTTCTCTTTACCTCTCGTTACCGTCGCATTCGATGCCAGGCTCAACTTTTTTTACGTTGGACGAAACGGACAAAAAGCCACAGAAACAAGGTCAGGGTGTGTGAGAAAGGTGAGATAAGGGCTCCCAACAGACTTGTGTCAATATTTTCTAGCGTCATTTTTGCCGCATGAAGTTGTATATTACTTACACGAAATCTTTCAGCAATTTCTTCAACTGTAAGCTGACAGTCAGTTTGAATAAGTGAATCAATGCGAGATTCCATGGACGACGTCGATACTGCTACAGGATTGGTTACGTTTTTGCAACCACTTCCCGCGTCGTCTGTGAAACTACAGCTGCACTTTTTGTTCGCTAGAAAATGTGTCTGACGATTGTACACGTTCTGAAAATAACAGTCGCATTACAGAACGCTGTTCTTCAAAAGTACTATCTTTGGGCGGGCATACAGTCGTGACGTTACACGATCTGTTTACGCAAATATTAAACGAACAGATCACTAACGATCTTCGGAAGGTTGCCAACTAACACAAAATTTCACTTCCTTTCATTAGGCGTTGCCTTCACTATGTAAGTTAGTTTAACTACTGAAGGAACCTCACGTTAAAAGAAGTTAACAGGGACATAATAGAAGAATTAAGAATTCCTCGTCAGCTTGCATCGAAATTCGATGATAAAATGAATAATAAATAAGGAAGTTAATTTTAGCCTTGCAAAGGATTCTACAAATTCATAGAACGTATTGTGGAATATGATTTCCTATCCTATCATATTCACCTACTGGGAAAGGAAAAAAATGACTACCGCTACGCGCCTCTGTAATGGCTATATGTCTCCCTATAACCCAGTCGGGTAGCGCAATGGTTTAGTCGTTAGCTTACTGGACTCGCATTAGGGAAGACTACGGTTCAAGCCCGCGTCCGGGCATCCTGATTTAGATTTTCCGTGATTTTCCTATATCGCTTAAGGCAAATGCCGGGATGGTTCCTTCAAAAGGGCACGCCTGCTTTCCTTCTCCTGTCTTCCATAATCCGAGCTCGTGCTCCGCCTCTGATGACCTCGTTGTCGAAGGGACCTCTTAACACTAATGTCCTCCTCATAAGGCTACACAATATTAATGCCGTACAGTCTTTCTCAGACACCGATTCCCTGAGTTTAACAAACAATGTTCCCATGGATCTGTGTCGGCACCCTACCAACGATTCCCATTTAAATTCTCCGAGCATCTCCCTCGCCGTATTCTCAAAAACCTGAATACACCCAGTCAAAATTCTCTAGTTTCTATAAATTCTACCAGATTATTTATGTCACCGGCACATATTCGGAATCGACAGAGGACCAATCCAGGTTATCGGTTATTTACTGATTCTGACTTAATTGGACCTCATTCTAAAATATTTCACCGATAATTCATTTTCAATGCAATCTAAAACGTAAAAACGTAACCTATTGTAAACAGTCCGTTATTAAAATATATTTCTCAGCTTTTTTATTTTGTCTTGCCAAAGTACATGAATAAATAAATTACAATTTCAGTAAACGAGCGAAAATCTTCACGTTGCACCGAAGATTTAATGGAGGTATCCTCTTTAATGAAATCAAGTTGAAAATGTATAGCGCTATGAAATCGACTACGTATAGTAAAAGTAACATCTTTTTAATAAAGCTATCAACCAATGTTCCCTCAGAACAATGTCTGCACTCTACTAGTGATTCTCATTTAAATACTTCGAGCATCTCCCTCGCTCTATTCTAAAATATCTTAACACATCCAGTCTAAACGGCTCTAGTTTCTATAAATTCTACCAGATTACCTATGTCAGCGTTACATATTCGGAATCCACAGAAACCCAATCTAGGAACTGTTATCTGATAATCCTGACTTCATTTAACCCGTTCGGCAAGAGTTCAACGATAACACAGTTTCAGTGCTTTCTAGGACGGATCTGTTGCAAATAGGGGGTTATTACAATTTATTGCGAGGATCGGAAGGTCTGGCTATCATTCCCTAACGGAAGAGTGGGAAAATCAATAACAAAGGGATGCCACCAGGGTTCCGTCTTAGGTCCCCTGTTCTGGGACATCCACATGGAGCCGTTACTAGATAACTTACAACACAGTGAAGAAGTGCTAGAGGTGATAGCCTACTTGGATGACCTCCTCCTGTTGATTCCTGTTGATTGGCGGCCACAGCCGACAGGTGTTTTTTTTTTTTTTTTTTTTTTTTTTTTTTTTTTTTTTTTTTTTTTTTTTTTTTTTGTCAACAGTCTACTGACTGGTTTGATGCGGCCTGCCACGAATTCCTTTCCTGTGGTAACCACTTCATCTCAGAGTAGCACTTGCAACCTACGTCCTCAATTATTTGCTTGACGTATTCCAATCTCTGTCTTCCTCTACAGTTTTTGCCCTCTACAGCTCCCTCTAGTACCATGGAAGTCATTCCCTCATGTCTCATGTTTTCCACATATTCCTTTCCTCTCCGATTCTGCGTAGAACCTCCTCATTCCTTACCTTATCAGTCCACCTAATTTTCAACATTCGTCTATAGCACCACATCTCAAATGCTTCGATTCTCTTCTGTTCCGGTTTTCCCACAGTCCATATTTCACTACCATACAATGCTGTACTCCAGACGTACATCATCAGAAATTTCTTCCTCATATTAAGGCCGGTATTTGATATTAGTAGACTTCTCTTGGCCAGAAATGCCTTTTTTGCCATAGCGAGTCTGCTTTTGATGTCCTTGCTCCGTCCGTCATTGGTTATTTTACTGCCTAGGTAGCAGAATTCCTTAACTTCATTGACTTCGTGACCATCAAACCTGATGTTAAGTTTCTCGCTGTTCTCATTTCTACTACTTCTCATTACCTTCGTCTTTTTCCGATTTACTCTCAAACCATACTGTGTACTCATTAGACTGTTCATTCCGTTCAGCAGATCATTAAATTCTTCTTCACTTTCACTCAGGATAGCAATGTCATCAGCGAATCGTATCATTGATATCATTTCACCTTGTATTTTAATTCCACTCATGAACCTTTCCTTTATTTCCATCATTGCTTCCTCGATGTACAGATTGAAGAGTAGGGGCAAAAGGCTACAGCCTTGTCTTACACCCTTCTTAATACGAGCACTTCGTTCTTGATCGTCCACTCTTATTATTCCCTCTTGGTTATTGTACATATTGTATATGACCCGTCTCTCCCTATAGCTTACCCCTACTTTTTTCAGAATCTCTAACAGCTTGCACCATTTTATATTGTCGAACGCTTTTTCCAGATCGACAAATCCTATGAACGTGTCTTGATTTTTCTTGAGCCTTGCTTCCATTATTAGCCGTAACGTCAGAATTGCCTCTCTCGAGCCTTTACTTTTCCTAAAGCCAAACTGATCGTCACCTAGCGCATTCTCAATTTTCTTTTCCATTCTTCTGTATATTATTCTTGTAAGCAGCTTCGATGCATGAGCAGTTAAGCTGATTGTGCGATAATTCTCGCACTTGTCAGCTCTTGCCGTCTTCGGAATTGCGTGGATGATGCTTTTCCGAAAGTCAGATGGTATGACGCCAGACTCATATATTCTACACACCAACGTGAACAGTCGTCTTGTTGCCACTTCCCCTAATGATTTTAGAAATTCTGATGGAATGTTATCTATCCCTTCTGCCTTATTTGATCTTAAGTCCTCCAAAGCTCTTTTAAATTCCGATTCTAATACTGGATCCCCTATCTCTTCTATATCGACTCCTGTTTCTTCTTCTATCACATCAGACAAATCTTCACCCTCATAGAGGCTTTCAATGTATTCTTTCCACCTATCTGCTCTCTCCTCTGCATTTAACAGTGGAATTCCCATTGCACTCTTAATGTTACCACCGTTGCTTTTAATGTCACCAAAGGTTGTTTTGACTTTCCTGTATGCTGAGTCTGTCCTTCCGACAATCATATCTTTTTCGATGTCTTCACATTTTTCCTGCAGCCATTTCGTCTTAGCTTCCCTGCATTTCCTATTTATTTCGTTCCTCAGCGGCTTGTATTTCTGTATTCCTGATTTTCCCGGAGAATGTTTGTACTTCCTACTTTCATCCATCAACTGAAGTATTTCTTCTGTTACCCATGGTTTCTTCGCAGCTACCTTCTTTGTATCTATGTTTTCCTTCCCAACTTCTGTGATGGCCCTTTTTAGAGATGTCCATTCCTCTTCAACTGTGTTGCCTACTGCGATATTCCTTATTGCTGTATCTATAGCGTTAGAGAACTTAAAACGTATCTCGTCATTCCTTAGAACCTCCGTATCCCACTTCTTTGCGTAATGATTCTTCCTGACTGATGTCTTGAACTTCAGCCTACTCTTCATCACTACTATAATTGTGATCTGAGTCTATATCTGCTCCTGGGTACGCCTTACAATCCAGTATCTGATTTCGGAATCTCTGTCTGACCATGGTGTAATCTTCCTGTATCTCCCGGCCTTTTCCAAGTATACCTCCTCCTCTGGTGGTTCTTGAACAGGATATTCGCTATTACTAGCTGAAACTTGTTACAGAACTCAATTAGTCTTTCTCCTCTTTCATTCCTTGTCCCAAGCCCATACTCTCCTGTAACCTTTTCTTCTACTCCTTCCCCTAGAACTGCATTCCAGTCGCCCATGACTATTAGATTTTCGTCCCCCTTTACATGCTACATTACCCTTTCAATATCCCCATACACTGTCTCTATCCGTTCATCTTCAGCTTGCGACGTCTGCATGTATACCTGAACTATCGTTGTCGGTGTTGGTCTGCTGTCGATTCTGATTAGAACAACCCGGTCACTGAACTGTTCATAGTAACAGACCCTCTGCCCTACCTTCCTATTCATAACGAATCCTACACCTGTTATACCATTTTCTGCTTCTGTTGATATTACCCGATACTCGTCTGACCAGAAATCCTTGTCTTCCTTCCACTTCACTTCACTGACCCCTACTATATCTAGATTTCCCTTTTCATATTTTCTAGTTTCCCTACCACGTTCAAGCTTCTGACATTCCACGCCCCAATTCGTAGAACATTATCCTTTCGTTGATTATTCAATCTTTTTCTCATGGTAACCTCACCCTTGGCAGTCCCCTCCTGGAGATCCGAATGGGGGACTATTCCGGAATCTTTTGCCAATGGAGAGATCATCATGATACTTCTTCAACTACAGGCCACATGTCCTGCGGATACACGTTACGTGTCTTTAATGCAGTGGTTTCCATTCTGCATCCTCATGTCGTTGATCATTGCTGATTCTTCCGCCTTTAGGGGCAATTTCCCACCCCTAGGACAAGAGAGTGCCCTGAACCTCTATCCGCTCCTCCGCCCTCTTTGACAAGGCCGTTGGCAGAATGAGGCTGACTTCTTATGCCGGAAGTCTTCGGCCGCCGATGATGAGTATTTATCAAAACTTAGGCAGTGGCAGGGATCGAACCCGGGACCGAAGACGTTTTGATTATGAATCAAAGACGGTACCCCTAGGCCACGGGTCTACGAGTTGATTGCGAGTGATGAAAAGGTAGAAGCCCTCCTCTTGCACTGGACTAGCTCCTCTGGCTTGGTGGGCAGGGGGTGGGGAGGGGGGATTGGGGGGAGGGGGGGGGGGGACAGCTGCAGCCCGCCCACCGGCCTCGCCACAAGGCCAAGGGCACTCTTGAGCTACTGGGTTCAGCACGCTGTCAGCAACTTACTGGTCCCCCTCGGTGGCTCCGTCGTTGCTGATTTCTCCCGACGCTCCTTGGCAAGCTCACCCCACACTCTGCAGAGGCGGATGCACCTCTCGTCCTTCGCCGCTGCGCGCTGCACTGCTTCACAGTAGTACGCGCAGGGAATAAAACTTCCCTCTTACACGTCCGAGTATTGGCGTACTTAGAGTAGCGAGTTACGCTGAGAGATAATTTATGTTGGCACTAAAAACTGTGTGGTGGCTCTTCCAAGTGCGTATCGTATCGTTGCACGTCGCACTTGTGTTTAGTGTCATGAAAAGTCACGAGCAACAAGGCAAAGTGAAAATGCGAACACGATGATTGTATTTATGTACTTTAAGGGAGGGATAAAGCTCTCCTTAAGAACAACCAAGTAATGCCCATGGTTACGTCTTTAAAAATTACGTCCGTAACTCGTGGTCGTGCGGTAGCGTTCTCGCTTCCCGTGCAAGGGTTTTCGGGTTCGATTCCCGGCGGGGTCAGAGATTTTCTCTGCCTCGTGATGACTGGGTGTTGTGTGATGTCCTTAGGTTAGTTAGGTTTAAGTAGTTCTAAGTTCTAGGGGTCTGATGACCATAGATGTTAAGTCCCATAGTGCTCAGAGCCATTTGAACCATTTAAAAATTTCGAACGCAGGATTTCGTCTACTGTTGAAGGACACTGATTCTTCGCTTAGCTAGATAGCAGAGACACGATTCTCACTTCACAATAGATCGTCGGAGAATAGCTTAAACATGGACTCTGCAACAAGGGAGGAGCGATACCTCGATGAGAAAAATGGCTGGAAAGACGGATAGGACCGGTATTGTTGGAGTAATTTACAGTACCATTGCATACTCAACAACAAAAGAAGAAAGACATGATAGGTCCGAGGGCTCGGCAGTAAGTAAGTAATAAAAGGGGAGGGCTTCAAAAATTAACTGCAATCACAGGCGACTGCAGGTATCCACCGATTCGGCAGCACGGATACCAGCATGTCGTGTGTTGTCAGTAGCGTGAAAAAAATGAGCCAACGAAATAGTTGTCCCTATTACGCGTTGTCCATTGTGAGTGCGAATCTGTCTCTCGCTGAACTAGCCAGTTGTGATTCAGGCTAACTCAGCAGGCGTTCCTTGGCCAATTACTACGTAGCGCTTGGGCCCATTCCTGAGTTGTTCCCATAATTTACTGAGTCCAATCCATCAATCTGACACGTCAGTGACTGTGTCAGATAGCCATCCACCGCTGCGGTGGCAGCGAAACATTTCCACAGACAACACAGGTGTATCAGTTTTTATCGCGGAGCCGCTCCTTGTTATGCAAGGTAGCAGAATGACCGGCGTGGTTTAGGTGCTATTTGATTCATAAAGGAAAGATAAGAGTAAGTATCTATCCCTTAATACAGTGAGTGGAGGAGGAGGGTTAATACATGGCCCCGTGTTCCCTGCGTATACGAACTGAAGGTATACAACATAAAATGACAAAAAAATGGACACGTACAACATAATAAACTGACACGAGGCATAATAAAATTAACAGCACAATAAAATAATACAAAACAATAAAATGAAACACACAGCATAAATTAGCTTATGACTTAGATCAGTGGGCAAGCATTGCAAAGCGAATGGAAGGCAGTATAGTCGTCTCAGGACTAATAAATGTGCAATCTGCTACGAGTTGGCATTAAGACATTTCTTTCCGGATGAATTACGTCACTTGAAAGGAAACTGTCATGATCCATGGCTATGAATACTAAGGACATCCATTACTGGGTGTGTGAAAACATTACTTGTAATGCAAGGTGGTGTGATCGGTACAAAGTGTGTAAATGACGGTAATAGCAAATAGGAGCAAGTGAGACTGCGGTGATGTGAGTCAAGTGTTTTCATTGAGGTGTTAAATTGTAATAAAATCGTGGCAGTAAAATGATGAGATTCTCTCACTTGTTTTGTACCATCTATAACCTCTGCCACATTCTCTAATAAATGGTTCTTTCTTTAAATCCACTTACTCTGCTATGGTAAAGTATGCATATTTTATCTATAGTTACATTATTCCATGCTGAATAACAACGGCTGTGAGGATACGTGAGGGTCTCGTCATTTAATTAGTGACGCGCATGAATGGATTGACGAGATCCTCGATTCCTATCCACTATCTAGCGGGACCACTGCCAAAGGAACAGACTGGAAAACGTTAGTAAAGAAAGAATACCCTGTTGAGCTTGACTCGAAGTATATACTTGCATGAGTAATTATGCAGACCAGCTGTCATTAACTCTGCCTCTATTTTGTCAGTAGGTGTGTGTCATGCCCTATCCTCTTTCTATCATGTATCTCCCTAATCCTGGAGACTTACCTGAGCACGTACTGTAGCACCACGGCGACATCTCGACGATCCATGACTTACCTGTGGCGTCTGCTCGGTGAGCCGCTGTTGCGATCACTAAGACATAATTTTATAGGTGTGTCGTATGTAAACAGTGAATAATTCTCTGAGTGAGCCTTCTATAATGATCACTTGTATGAAAGCTAATAGTGTTCTATTCTTCATTAGCTAAGGAAAATGATTATCTGCATTGTGGAAGACAGCAAATGTGTATATGTGAGACGTATTTTCACTAGTAGTGCAGAACCCGTTTCATGGCGTATCACGGCAGTTTGTATCCTGTAATTCTCATACGTGCTTGTTGAACGCCATAGGTTGCATTTCAGACAGCACAAGAGTGTGAATTAGTTGCAAGGCTGTAGATAAGGTAGGAATAATTTCGTTTACTAGTGTGTTTTATGTAATTTGCGTATGGTTAGGTATAAGATACTTCGTGCAGTAGTGTAATTCATCAACTAGGACGAGTGTGGTTCATTAGATGACGTAACAAATGACAAAATGTGACGCAGTGATTCATTCGACGTAGAGTGTACTGGAGTGTGGGTGTGCGTGCGGCTGCGTATTCAACAGAATGCGCTGCTCTGGCGTCTCCAGCAAGGACGCTCTATCAGGCAGCTGTGCGCTCCTTCGTACGCTTAGTTATGTTTTGTTTTTGTCTGCGATGGCGTGGCCTGTTATTTGTCACTATGTGGGTGAATGACTTTAGTATACTAGTGTTTGACTATGCCGAAGTAGTGAAGTTGCGATACTCAATACTTCAACTCTAACTACGATTCTGATTCTATTCTTCTTAAAGTAGTTCTCTCTATCGGTCGATTCCGAGCCCAGCTCCCTTCCGTAAATAGCCAGGTTGGATGCAGAAATGCACATCGTAGTGGCCGGCTACATTAAGTTATGTATATCCGCCAATTCCTGAATGTGTATGGCGGAGGAGTACGCCCGAAGACGCCCAAGAGCGGCAATACTTCCTTTAACTTGCAACCGCGAATACCAATAGCCTCTTTAACGGTGGAACACAAAAACTTTTAATCCCTGTTTTCCAAAGATAGCGGAAAAATATTATTGGGCGCTATACGAACTGAGATGCATTACATTAGAAATGATTGTGTCCGCTAACAATTACGCAGCAGTGCCAGTATACGTCAGAGCATGAACAACGATCTTTCAATGTGAACTTTGACTAAATAAGTTACTCTTTCAACACATAGTATTGAAGAAATTACATTGACTATTCACTTGGTTTGTAACCTGGGGAAAGTTTTCACCAGCTTCTGCTAGGCAATCAATAAAAGTTCCTCTTAAAAGATACAAATTTGTGTTGTGTACGTCTGCAGACATCATTATGAGAAGGTGTACTTTATTTGAGCATTAGACAAAATGATTTGTGGTTAATAGCTGTTGCAGCGATATTCAAAAGGGAAGTTATCAGTACTGTCGTATGGAGGATGAATGGCATAAATACTATAAGTGTAGTTCCCATAACCAGGTACCATAACACAGATCACTCCTCTTCACAGAACACTTACCTTTCAATGTTCTTTGTCATACTCTCCAGCATTTCAGTGCAGGCATATGAAGCGCTAAAACTTCGGTGCAGCTACCAGCTCTCTTTCATGACAGTGGCACTAGTAGGTGTATTTTGTTACTGATAGTCATACGTACTTTGCATAGGTATGCTGTGTAGATGGACAGTGCAACGCGTGAAAATAAATATCATTAAAATTGCTGTGCCCTTCCAGGATGAATGTTAGGTTTGTATGTATTGTGTAATTATTTCTTTCCATAATAAATGATTCCAAAACCTCACTATTCTCGTCCTGTTACCTTATTGATACATAGATTAAACTCTGGAGTAAACTCCATAGTTCAAGCGTGGATTTGTACTCTCAGGGAGGGAAACAGAGAGAGAGATGTGGTGGGATATTTACAACGAGGCAGATGAGGCTAGTATGAGAGTGAACCAGCAATTACAAGCATTGGGTCTGATATCCTCTAGTGTGATACACAAGAACTGCAGAAAATGTTGACAGCTGTAATCGTTCCGTTATCTTAAGCGTTGGAGAATTTAATTACATGGAAGATACAAACAGTGGCTATAACTGATCTAATATCCCAGGATTGAGTTTTAAACTCGTGTTAGTGTAGGATCATGATAGTCTCGTATTATTTGTCAATTTCTTTTTCCATTCAGGAAGTGGTTAAGAGCCCTTGCGACAACTTATCGTACTATTTGAGCAGATATCTCCTCATCGAATATAATTATACTGCCGTTCAAACCCATACTTCCAGCACTTTACTTGCTCGCTACTTACTCTACACTTTGCACTTACGTATTAGTAAGCTGCACTTAAGGCTGTAGCAGCGCATGCAATTGAACAAGTATTACATGAAATTTCAAATGAATATGAGTTAACAGCTACGCTTGATACACTACAAAACAAGATACAAACATAGTCTCTTGACCTCAATGCATAAGGATGCTTGTTCCTTAAGGAATATCTAGGTCTGACAGGTAAAGGTTTTACCTTCTTTTTCTTTACTTTAGTCACTGTAGGTCCTGGCCTAGTTGATACAATACTATGCGATGGATTAGGCAAAAATGTCGGAATGGAAGGTGCTTTTCCATAAAAAGGTTTCAGATGATTAAAATTTACTATCACTAACCGATCTGGCAACTGGATTTCAGCATTTACAGGAGAGATTAACCGAATGATAGGGTATGGCCCCTCATGTTGAGGTGCAAACTTCTTTGTTCTTCCTCGTCTTAATGTTGGGTTATGCAACAAGATTAAATCTCCAGGCTTGTAAAGGGGCATTACTGCATTCTTATTACTCCACTGTAATTGTTTTTTGGTAGCTTTGGAATTATTGGTTTGAACTTGTTTCCCCGGCCTGTGGCCGTGCGCTTCTAGGCGCTACAGTCTGGAACCGAGCGACCGCTACGGTCGCAGGTTTGAATCCTGCCTCGGGCATGGATGTGTGCGATGTCCTTAGGTTAGTTAGGTTTAATTAGTTCTAAGTTCTAGGCGACTGATGACTTCAGAAGTTAAGTCGCATAGTGCTCAGAGCCATTTGAAACATTTTGAACTTGTTTCCAAATTCACTTGAAACGGCGAGCTAACCTCTTGACTTCAGTTATGTCCACACCTGGGGGCAATTTGTCTAATTCAAAAGGTGAGTTCATAGGTTTGCCAAAAACTAGCTCGCAAGTACTGTAGCCTGTTGACTCATGGACACGGCTATTATAGGCTGAAGCGACTATATTGATATAACAGTCCCAATCTGAATGCATTCTGTTTACATAGTAACTTAACATTTTCTTAATTGTCCTGTGGACACGTTCCAGGCGGCCATTTGCCTTTGGATGAAAGGGAGTGGTTCTGCACTTCTTGATTCCTAGAAGCTTGCACACTTCAACGAATAAAGCCGACATAAAGTTCGTCCCTTGGTCTGTTAGAACAGCGTCAGGGCTGCCGAAAGGCAAAACTAAGTGATTGACAAATTCTCTAGCAACTGTCCCTGCTGTCATATCAGCGAGAGGTACCAATACAAGGTATCGAGAAAAGTGGTCCATAATGGACAGGATATATTTATTGTTTTGATTGCTTTGTGGAAAAGGACCGACGATATCCAGGGCAATATACTGGAATGTTCTCATCGCCTCTGGAAGGCTTTGTAAAGATATTTTGGCCCTAGGAGGGGGCGCTCTTTGAGCGCAAGGTAAACAATTTTGAATATACTTTTGAACATCTGTCTTTCTGTTTTTCCACCAATACCGTGCAGCTATCCTTGCATTTGTTGCTCTTCGCCCATTATGGAATGCTTGCAAACTATCATGACATTGAGCTATTATTATGGACTGCAATTCCTTAGGAATTACAACTCTATTACCACCCGGAGTCTTTCGGTATAAAATACCATCTTCAGTAATGAAATCCACATTGGTAACATACCTATGACATTCAACATCTCGGCTTTGCGCCTCTTTCAGTTCCTCAATCAAAACATCATTTGTTTGAACTACCCTTACTTTACAACTCAGGGAGTCAGCATTAGAATGCAGCCTACCAGGTTTATGCTCAACCTCGTAGTCATATTCTGCAAGTTTTAAAGCCCATCTAGTTAAACGACTGCTAGGATCTTTCAGATTCAACATACAAGTTTACGCCGCGTGATCTGTTATTACGGTGAACTTTCTACCCTACAAATAACATTTAAAATAGTTTACCCCGAACATAAGTGCAAGCAATTGATTTTCAGTAGTACTATAATTTATTTCAGCCCCATTCATCTGGCGGGAGGCATACCCCCAGGTCTTTCCTCTCCGTTATATTCTTGGCTAAGGACTGCACCCAGAGCAAACTCTGAGGCATCGGTTGCAAGAATAAAAGGTTTTTCAAAATCTGGATAGACTAACAGAGATGAGCTTGTTAGTACTTCTTTAATCTTCTTTACAGCTACTGAACATTCTTCTGACCACTCGAAAACTGTACCTTTTTTCAGCAACTCGGTTAATGGCTTAGCTATGGTGACATAATTTTTCACAAACCGGTGATAGTAATTATATAGCACAAGCAGTGACTGTAACTCTTTTACATTGGTTGGGGTGGGAAAATCTCTCACAGCCTCAGTCAACCAAGGATCTGATTTGACACCTTCATCACTAATGACATGTCCCAAGTACTGGACTTGTGACTGTACAAATGAACTTTTTTCTATCTTCAGACTTAAATGGGCACTCTGCAAACGTAACAAAACACACCTCAACCTTTCTGCATGGTCTTCAATAGTTCTAGAAAGTACAATAACATCGTCTAAATAAACTAAACTTGTGGTGGGAACCACGTAACAATAAATCAGCAAATCTTTGAAAGGTTGCAGAAGCATTCCTGAGACCAAATGGCATGCGTAAACAAACACTCATACAAAGCCGAAGGCACAATAAAGGCGGCTTTAGGTCTGTCCTTGGGAGCTATAGGAATATGATGATACCCTGATTGCATATCTAAAGTGGTGAAATACTTGCAGTTTCCTAATTGATCTAGGGTTTCGTCAATACGAGGCAAAGGATAAGTATCAGGCGCTGTTACTTTATTTACCGCTCTCATATCAACACAGAGCTTATAACTCTTCTCGCCATTAATTGATTTCTTACGAGCCAGAACGATTGGGGACAACCAGGGGCTGGCAGAGGGTTGAATAATCTCTGCTGCTAGCTCCTGCTGAACTGTGTCTTCCACTATTGGTTGTAAATGATAAGGGATGCTATATGCCTTTTGAGATATAGATCTAGCATCCCCGGTGGGAATCTTGTGCTGTATGAGGTCAGTAGCAGGCAAATATTGCCTTTCCTCAAACAACCACGCAAATTCTTCCAATATGGGCCATATTAGCCTCTGCTCTGCTTTACTCAAATGCTCTAACTTTTCATTAAATTGCTTTTGCAAAGAGGGTTTCAGGGTGCGCACACTTCTAATAGCGAACTGCTTCCTATTTTGATTCTTACCTCGATTTATCACTGAAAAATCATCATCACCTATTTCCTGGCCACTTATTAAAACTGTTCCACGTGGAATCTCTATCTTTCTCAAACCAAAATTATCGACACATACAGGTACACAAAACTTATTCCATTTTCTCTCCACAGCACATAAACCTCTCTTCACATGAACTTGTAACCTGTCCAACTCATCGTTTTGGACGGAGCGGATCCACCAAAACGACTGAACTAGTAGGCAATGGAGCTTTGATATCAAACCATAGAACCTTGCCTGTCCGACTCTCAGTGATAACTGGGCGTAACGATTTAATGGGCCATGTACGCGGTTCTGTCGGATCCTGTGAGAGCGGCTGTCGCTCACAGTTTCCTCGCGCGCTTTCGGTCCGAACGCCGCCGAAAAAGTGAGTTTCCTCACCAAATCTGACGGTATGCATCCTATAATCGATTACCCCTTGGTACTCATCGAGGAAATCATTGCCTAGACTGATATCAAAGTCCCTCCTACTTTTCCGTACAACCTCTATATCAAAATTATATGTTTTTTTTACGTAACTGAAAACTAACGAAAGAGGACCCGGCAGAAATGACCAGTCCTTCACCTCTGCTTATCGTGACAGCGGACAAACAGCACGCTTGACAGCGGACAAACAGCACGCTAATTTGTGCTACCGTATTTACTAACACTCTGATTGTTCTACCCCTGAGTTTACCATTTAGCGAAACACTTGCCACCTCATCTTTCTGCTGTTTTTTATACACCGGTTTCATTACTTTTATCGGGGGCGAGGGTCGGTGGCTGAGCCTGCCTCCCGACCATTTCCCTGTTGGTAACTACCCCGTTGCCTGTTTGTCTGTGGAACATTTTGCTGCCTTTGTCTGGTTACATTGTTTTGGGGCATGTGGCATTAGTATGCCCGATCTTGTGGCATCTGCCACAACACGTTGGGCGGCAGCGCACGGCAGTATGATTAAACTTCCCGCAGCGCTGACATTTTGCATCATTAAGAAACACGCGCCGCAACTCGTTACTTCGCGGACGGTTACAAATAAATCTCCCTGCTTCCTCGTGTAGCAGTGCAATTCGCACAGCTTCGTGCAATGTCCCTGTTTGCGGGTTAATTCTTTGAATGAATACGTTTATAGCCCTTGCTTCTGCTCCATTAAAACTTCATTACGGGCCTGGCAGTTTCCAAGCACATCAGTGCGACACGATACCTTGCGGATTCGGTCGGCACATACTTCTAAATCTTCATTGGTTTTCTGTCGTAAGGTAGACAAAAAACCTCTCTTATCGGAATAGTGTTCTGCTAGCCCTTTAGCCAAGGCTTCAGAAGTGATAGCATCTCTCAGAGCGTCGACTGTCTCAACATATGTTCGAGCATCGCATGCTAGTTTCAGCTTCAGCACACTCAAAAGGAAACTATCAGGCCAGCCACAAGTCCTACCTACATCTTTGACACACTGCAAAAATGTCGTTACATTTTCGTTAGTTTTACCCGCAAAAGTCGGGATGAAATTTACGGCAGGGAAACTGCCAACAAGACTGGACAAAGGTGGAACTGGGCTAACTGCAGAAGCGCGACTAGCGCTTGCAGCTGCTTGTTCAGTTGTAACTTTTTTGTTGCTTTCCGCCGGAAGCGCATTGCAGTGCTCTTGCAATTCCATCTTTTGCACAGTTAACTGTCTTACTGTTCTTCTAACATAGTGACAGGGTCTGCGCCAGGAATTTCGGCAGCAGCTCTTGCTTGCTTATTTGAACGGGTGTCAGGCATGTTTATAAAATGACTTCACAAAGAACTCAAGAAAGTGCTACTAAGATGGCGAGGCCAGGCTACTGCAATCGCTCACGATTTACACTATTTCATTATGCTGGAGGCGGCGACGTTGGCGGCGGCGGCGAAGACGGCGTAGGCAGACGAAACGGCAGCTGGGCATTGACTGCCGGCTGCACAGCGACACTACAGCGGCGGTGAGAAGTGCTGCCCCGGCAGCATCTGATACAGTGGCATCCGGCTGACTGCGGCTCGGCAGGCGGCGTGATGGTCAACGAGAGGCAATGTCGCTATATCACGTGCATTAGTGCTGAAATAAAACGGGCCACCAAGGCCGACGCGACAGCGACATTGACAGCTGTATGTAATAATGCAGTGTCGTATCGGTGCTTCCAGCATGACAAGAAGTTCATTTAGTGCATGGCTCCCAGGTCAAAGAAAATATCCCGGCATCTAGCCGTAATTTCAATACTTGTTAGGCCGCATGGTGGCTCAGATCCCACTTCTGACACCAGTTGTGCATGTCAGGAAGTGGCTGAGGTGGAAGTGGGGTCTAAAAAAGAACAAGTGTTAATTTTTCAACTCCGGTCAGCAAACTGCCTCCCGTCATTTACTGATTGACCTAGCGGGGGTACATTATGTGAGTTTAGTGGCCGTAAGGCGCAAAAAGATAGAGCTGGGGCTCGAAAAGTGCACGGAGGCAACCGGCCAATGCGTCTGATCTCGTCGGGGACCTGCCAGTAAAAGAAGGACGATCCACACGACTCGTCCGCGCAGCTCGGCATGTTGGGCGCTCACACGTGATCTCCTGCACCTTTCTGATTGGATGCTGTAGGAGCTCTGCCTAGGCAAGCGACGCTTCCCTAAGCGTCACCCCGTCAACAGAAAGGTCGTATGTTCGGCGAGCACGTGGACAAGCGCATACTGGAAAAATCTGATGTTTCGCCAACCCAGGGCCCGTGCACGGCTTTGTGAAGATCCATTGTCATCCATAGCTCACGCATTTAAAATAAATTCCCTTTTCTTTTATTGAAAATAAAGGACTCTCGTACTCAACCTGTCAGCACCTGTATAGTGCTAAACGCACGGCTTCGTGTAAGGTGCGGGTGGGGGTGGGGGGGGGGGAGGTAGATACCTTTATTTCGCCCCCCTATTTGAGGGTTTATGCCACAAATAAACACGTCTATCCCACGACATTCTGATTCTTAAAACAGAACTTCATTACAAGCAGAACGTGTGGCATGCGACACTTCTAAACCTGTCTAAATGGTTCAAGTGGCTCTGAGCACTATGGGACTTAACATCTGCGGTCATCAGTCCCCTAGAACTTAGATCTACCTAAACCTAACTAACCTAAGAACATCACACACATCTATGTCCGAGGCAGGATTCGAACCTGCGACCGTAGCAGTCTCGCGGTTCCGGACTGAGCGCCTAAAACCGCTAGACCACCGCGGCCGGCAAACCTGTCTAAATCATTACCCGTTTTTTGCTGACGGGTGGAAAGGAAGTCGCGATAGTGACTAGTACCAGTTTGTCTGTATACCTTTCAATCAACCCTGTTGCAAGGGACTGCAAGGTAGGGGCATTTTTCAAGCTCTCTACCGACTGCACATAGTTCCGCGCTTCGCCGGTGAGTTTAATTTTCATCACGTTTAAGAGAATCTGGCCAACCGCAAAGCTTTCCAATGTCCTGGATATTCTGGACAAGTGTTTGAATATTCTCGTGTGGCTTTCCAGTGAACGCCGGAATAAACGCTACTGCTGGAAAGCTCTGCACCAAAGTAGGGGTGGCTACAGCCACAGGTGATTTTGCACTAGCGAGTGGTGGAATCACCTGCTTCGGCTGTTCCTCCACTAGCACTTGCTTAAGAACATTAGATTGTGGAGAAGCCATTTGAAGATCATCTATCTGTTGCTTAAGCTCCACGTTAGTTAAAATTAATTGATTTATCTGGGTCTGCAGCGCCGAGAGGGGATCTTTACCCTCTCCGGCTGCTCCTGTCTCCAATTGCTGCCTGGTGGTCGGTATGTTACCATAGTGTGGGCATCTACACCACCATAGCGTCTCTAGCGACTTAACATTATTTGGTGGCGCGCAGACGACGGACAGCGGTGGTGTCGAGGAGCGGCGGCAGGCGCGTTGATAACTCGCGGGGGCCGGCCGCCGTGGTCTCGCGGTTCTAGGCGCGCTGTCCGGAACCGTGCGACTGCTACGGTCGCAGGTTCGAATTCTGCCTCGGGCATGGATGTGTGTGATGTCCTTAGGTTAGTTCGGTTTAAGTAGTTCTAAGTTCTAGGGGACTGATGACCACAGCAGTTGTGTCCCATAGTGCTCAGAGCCATTTGAACCATTTTTTTTTTATTATTATTATTTTTTTTTTTTTTTTTTTTTTTTTTTTTTGTTGATATCTCGCGGGGGCATCAGGCGGCGGGCGACGGCACGGACAGCTGCGACGGCGGGGCGGAGCAAGGGCCGCATCCCGCATCCCGGACCCTGGCACAGTGGCAGTGGTGGTGTCGGCGAGCGTGACTGCATCGCGGACCCTCCTCAGTTCACGTCTGGTGGCGAACAGCGTCGCGCTTCTGGTGCGCTAGTGCGCTGCCACGCAAATTTGGCAACACAGTCGACCAGCTAGCACGCGCATGGCGCGCTGCAGCCTCACCACGTTTGGTATAGATTCCTTTACTTGCTCAGCCTCGGCCCCTTTGTCGTACTCATACTCAACTCATGAGTTTATTTTCCAACTGTAAGGTGGGTCTGCATCCCACTTCTGACACAACTTGTTCGTTAGGTTAGATATCAGGAGCGGAAAATTGTGAGCATTGCAATAATTAAAAGTAATTAAGCTTGAATGGACCCTATTTATTTATGTACAGATGGTACATGGGTGTCTACGTAGAGCTGAGCAGCCCCAACAGGGGTTGCCGTCTGTTCATCAGGAGGTTTGAGGAGAGAGGCAGAGGCTAGAGGAGTGACTACTCGGGACCGAGGTCTGAAGCTAAGAGAGCGCGGAGCTGTTTCCAAGCCGCCCTCGCCGCTCCCGGCCGCATCCCCACATGATCACATGACTAGTCTCTGATTGGTGGGTTGATTCCGCCAACGCGCCTTGCTAGTAGTGTATCCTCGTCAGCACAACCAACCCGTGGGACTAGAGACTGACCGAGGAGCACGTGCAGGAATATGCTGACCACGGTCTTCCAGCCAGCAACTTCCACCACAGTAGGCCCAAGCCAGCTACGGCCGTTCATTATGAATGGAAAAAATTATTTAATAAAATTTTATCGGCAATGATCCCTCTTGGGTGGTCTCCTCCCTGCACAACACCATTCGTTTCATTGCTCTGACCCAATTTATAAGTATACTCATTAATTTCTCTTATTCTGTCAGAACATTTCTCTAGCATCTCCCCGTCTCTTCATCATTGTATTCAACCTCTCCCTAAAGTACCGAGCGCTAATCTGTTTCTTGTACCTCTGTAAAAGCACCTCCTTCAACTGCTTAAACTGTCCTGCCTTCCTTAAAGCCTAAGAACACGTTACATATGTCTTCGCTTCACCCTTTATTATAATCTTGGCTGCATGTAACAACTGTTCATCAGACCAACCATTCATCACAGCTGAAGTTTCCTAGTCTTCCAGAAACGAATGCCTTGCCAGAAAATGGAATACTCAAACTCGTAGCAGCTGGATCAATGTCCTGCTGCGGCACTCTAGGCAACAACGGCTGATCAGATGCGGTTTCCCACTCACTCATAGATGTTAATTCACTTCTCAACTGTGTATTGTCCACAGTCAATTGTGCTACCTTTTCCAACAAAATCCATACCACTTCTGGTTCCGACACACCTTGCATCCCTGACTCTGCCATTGTGTTGCTTTTGTTCCCAGTTAGTCCCATTTCAACCACATTTTACGAGTGTAATGAAGGCAGTGGGCTCAAATGTCATAAAGTACAGATGACGCCCCCTAATCTGATACCAAATGTAGCTGTCACTGCCAAATGTACATCTTGGCATGCAGTATAAGAATGTTGGACATGGATGGAAACTGTCAGCATGCACCATATTAAAACTCGGCTGTGATCTTCAAGTGTTTTATTATTTTATTACTTAAAAACCGTCTTGATTGCAAATATTTTTATTCATATGACCGGTTTCGGTTCATTCAGAACCATCTTCAGATCTGATATTTCAGTTACAGGAGTAACCCGTCCAAATCCAGCAGTTTTCACATGCTTGATGTGACGTAGCATGTGAAAACTGCTGGATTTGGACGGGTTACTCCTGTAACTGAAATATTAGATCTGAAGATGGTTCTGAATGAACCGAAACCGGTCATATGAATAAAAATATTTGCAATGAAGACGGTTTTTAAGTAACATTATAATTTCACTGATTGCTGTTGTCCCAAAAGACATTATGTCTGTTTTTGCAAATGTTTTATTATTCCCAGCTACAGTACCATATTCCTCTCTGTCAGCGTCAAAGGGTCCCACAATGCCGAGAACAGCACTTCACTGTCTGCAAAACACCTTGGCATGGAAAGTCTACCTCAGCGACCCGTGCAACATACTGCGACATGCCAGTCATATACAGCTGTGGTGTTTTGACGATGTCAGGATACGCCGCGAGCTGACTCAGCGGCCTTTGTCCCCGTTGTCTCAACACCGCTCTCTGGGAGCTGCAGGGTGGCCCGATGTGAGCTTCTTCACCATTGCGGTTCAGATCATGGGCGACAACAAGCACCTGCGATCCGACAGCCAAATCTGTGGCCCTTGCTTCGGGATGCCTCTGGTGTGTGTTAGGAGCCAACAACACTGCCCGTGGTAGTGAGCCATTGAGGGGCCCGCTGCTGGCTGGCTACAGATCCCACGTTGGCCTCAGAGGGTCGAATGAGTGACCTGCTGTGGACTGGAACACTGGCGCACCATATGCTGCTGCATGTAGCCGGTGGTGTGACACCTCCCGCCATCCAGGAGAGCTGCCACACTTGAATCCCCCTCGTTAGAAGACCGGCACCTATTGATGTGTGCCGCTCCGAGTCATGTTCTCATAATACCTAGGCTGGGCCGGTGGGCCCTTCTTTCTGTAACTTGCGCCATGCAAACCACTGTGTTTACTCTTTTCACAGGATCTACGGCCCTGTGACCTCCATTCTGCTTTGCAACTGCGGGTAAGCATAACCTACTGTCAACAGGCCCACGCCTGGGTGTCACTTACCCTCAGAAATATTGCATCGAATCTAACTTTTTCCTGTCTTAAACGGTGGTGCCGCTACACAGTCGTAAATCTGGTACAATACTCCAAACGGCAGTGAGGGACTGTGTCAAATGCCTTTTGTAAGTCGACGAACATGGCATCAACCAGAGCGTCATTGCCTGCAGCACTATGAATCTCATGGAGGAACAGAGCGAGTTGGGTTTCGCAAGATGTATATTTACCGAATCTATGATGATTTTTACAGAGGAGATTTTTCGTTTTCCAAAATCGTCATAATTTTTGAGCATAAGAAATATCCCATATTTTAGCAACAGATTGACATAACTATAGAGGTGTATTATTGTGTGCATCAGTCCTGCAGCCATTGTTGTCAATAGTAATTATCTGCACGTTTTCCTGGTCGCTAGGTACCTTTCGTTGCTCCAGCGATTTACGATAAATCACTGCTACAAGCGGAGCAAGCTCGTTGCAGTGATCTTTGTAGATTCTTATCAGTATCTCTTCTGGCCGTGATGCCTTTCCACCACCAAGCGATTGTAGTTGATTCTCTCTTCCGCGATCGGCTGTTTCAATATCTGCCATTTCAACATTCGTACGGTAATCGAAAGATGGAGCTTTGTCACAGTCTTCTGTTCGAAGTTACACGTACTGCCTTCTTGACCCACCTGTTAGTATACATAGTTTTCTTGCAAATGAGGGATCTCTGTGGGCAATGAAAGCATTGGGTATTAATTAAAAACATTGTTATTTATGAAAGGGCTATTGAGTACATACCTTAGTATGCTTCCAAATATAAAATTATGTGCATCATTTATTCTTTATAATAAGCATCCAGATGGTTCAGCTAGAGGAACAGGAAACTTAACATCTTGCAATTCATCATGTATTAAACTAAAATGCTTAACAGTCTTTACAGGCTTTATTCTGTGAGGCTCAGTATTCCCTTTGCCCTTTTTCGGCTCCATTTGTCATAGGCTCAATTCCATCTGGATCTGTTCAAGTACTGCTACAGTTGCAATACATGCTCGTTGATTGTCACAAATGAAGCTACCCACTTAAATCTCATGTCTGTTTATCTATGTTTGTTAGTAAAATTATGAAACTAACTCCTGTGCTCGATATGCAGGATTTTTAAAGTTTAAATACAAATAGTTCTTCATACACAGTTATCCACTACAGTGACCGTGCATGACCTCATGACAAAACAGAAAATCTGACCATTACAAAAAAACATGAATCCAGTGAAACAAACCCCTAATACCTAAATCTTAACGTTGCGGATGGCCATGTCTGAAGTGTGGCAAGGATATTAACCATGATATCCGCCCGACGGCTGTTTCTTGGGTAATGCTTGAGGTCGTGTCTCACAACAGTTACAACATCCATAGATATACGAGATCCCTACAACAACAATAATTACAGTCAGAGCGGGAGATGTAGCACTGGGAATAATCAGTAGGAGCATGACTGTTTGGCGTTCCACTCAACGACATTAGCAGTAGTGCTGTGGAGAATGATTTGTCGAAGTTATGTAGCAAATAGTTTGTTAATTGAGTCTAAGATCGATTATTACAGTTGTTACATAAAACGAGCAGGCTGTCTGTGTGTATTAACGTATTAGATATTTCATGCAGGTACAGCACAAAAGGCTTAAGACTAGCGTTGTGGCATTATGTGAAATGAGGAGAGACATAACAGTGGCTTGACAAGAAGAAACGTTAAACAAGAGTCCATTGATAGCTATGACAAATCGATAGGTCTGGGACATGAACGTAGACTGACAGCACACCAAAGTACTGAGATAACTTGTGGCACAGACGACAGCAAACTGTTTCCGATAGAGACGAACTGAGGTTCGTGTATCGCAAGGATGGTACGAGAGGAAGGAGCGGTTTTATTCTCTTATAAGAACACTGTGGTTCCACAGTTCCTTACCCCAGTATTAAGTGATAACGCACAGCACTTGTAATAACACTTGTAATAACTGGAGTGGATACAAGGCTAAAAAACCTTAAGAGGTATCGCCACATGTGTTTGGCGACCTTTACTAGAGGATCAGGACATGTATTTTTTATTTGTTTATTGCAAATGTAAAGACCTATTTCCTGATATTTTAAAAGAGGTCTTACCTATTAAAGTTCTAGTTTGTAATCTTTTCGTAGTTTTTCTTTTTATCTCCAACATCTGACACGGAGGGAATACTTTTTAAAAATAACAATATAAGCAAAATTTCGTTCTTCTAAGAAGAACGCGTTTACGAAACAAATAGTCAGAGTCTGTCTCGCCCTGTATAGGTGGGAGATTGAAATTTAGTTAAAAGATATCGCCGCAACGGGGAAAAAAAAGAATCGCCTGTCAAGAATCATTCCGTGGTGCCCTAGCCATCTCCTCCACCCACTATAAACCTTTTAGTATACTGATTTAATATTTATAACCAATTTTGGTATTTAGATGCAGTTAATGTTACCCTCTGTGAGGATTTCTACATCTACATCTACATCCGTACTCCGCAAGCCACCTGACGGTGTGTGGCGGAGGGTACCCTGAGTACCTCTATCGGTTCTCCCTTCTATTCCAGTCTCGTATTGTACGTGGAAAGAAGGATTGTCGGTATGCTTCTGTGTGGGCTCTAATCTCTCTGATTTTATCCTCATGGTCTCTTCGCGAGATATACGTAGGAGGGAGCAATATACTGCTTGACTCTTCGGTGAAGGTATGTTCTCGAAACTTCACCAAAAGCCCGTACCGAGCTACTGAGCGTCTCTCCTGCAGAGTCTTCCACTGGAGTTTATCTATCATCTCCGTAACGCTTTCGCAATTACTAAATGATCCTGTAACGAAGCGCGCTGCTCTCCGTTGGATCTTCTCTATCTGTTCTATCAACCCTACCTGGTGCGGATCCCACACTGCTGAGCAGTATTCAAGCATTGGGCGAACAAGCGTAGTGTAACCTACTTCCTTTGTTGTCGGATTGCATTTCCTTAGGATTCTTCCAATGAATCTCAGTCTGGCATCTGCTTTACCGACGATCAACTTTATATGATCATTCCATTTTAAATCACTCCTAATGCGTACTCCCAGATAATTTATGGAATTAACTGCTTCCAGTTGCTGACCTGCTATTTTGTAGCTAAATGATAAGGGACCTATCTTTCTATGTATTCGCATCACATTACACTTCGCTACATTGAGATTCAATTGCCATTCCGTGCACCATGCGTCAATTCGCTGCAGATCCTCCTGCATTTCGGTACAATTTTCCATTGTTGCAACATCTCGATACACCACAGCATCATCTGCAAAAAGCCTCAGTGAACTTCCGATGTCATCCACCAGGTCATTTATGTGTATTGTGAATAGCAACGGTCCTATGACACTCCCCTGCGGCACACCTGAAATCACTCTTACTTCGGAAGACTTCTCTCCATTGAGAATGACGTGCTGCGTTCTGTTATCTAGGAACTCCTCAATCCAATCACACAATTGATCTGATAGTCCGTATGCTCTTACTTTGTTCATTAAACGACTGTGGGGAACTGTGTCAAACGCCTTGCGGAAGTCAAGAAACGCGGCATCTACCTGTGAACCCGTGTCTAAGGCCCTCTGAGTCTCGTGGACGAATAGCGCGAGCTGGGTTTCACACGATCGTCTTTTTCGAAACCCATGCTGATTCCTACAGAGTAGATTTCTAGTCTCCAGAAAAGACATTATACTCGAACATAATACGTGTTCCAAAATTCTACAACTGATCGACGTTAGAGATATAGGTCTACAGTTCTGCACATCTGTTCGACGTCCCTTCTTGAGAACGGGGATGACCTGTGCCCTTTTCCAATCCTTTGGAACGCTTCGCTCTTCTAGAGACCTACGGTACACCGCTGCAAGAAGGGGGGCAAGTTCCTTCGCGTACTCTGTGTAAAATCGAACTGGTATCCCATCAGGACCAGCGGCCTTTCCTCTTTTGAGCGATTTTAATTGTTTCTCTATCCCTCTGTCGTCTACTTCGATATCTACCATTTTGTCAACTGTGCGACAATCTAGAGAAGGAAGCACAGTGCAGTCTTCCTCTGTGAAACAGCTTTGGAAGAAGACATTTAGTATTTCGGCATTTAGTCTGTCATCCTCTGTTTCAGTACCATTTTGGTCACAGAGTGTCTGGACATTTTGTTTTGATCCACCTACCGCTTTGACATAGGACCAAAATTTCTTAGGATTTTCTGCCAAGTCAGTACATAGAACTTTACTTTCGAATTCATTGAAAGCCTCTCGCATAGCCCTCCTCACACTACATTTCGCTTCGCGTAATTTTTGTTTGTCTGCAAGGCTTTGGCTATGTTTATGTTTGCTGTGAAGTTCCCTTTGCTTCCGCAGCAGTTTTCTAACTCGGTTGTTGTACCACGGTGGCTCTATTCCATCTCTTTCGATCTTGCTTGGCACATACTCATCTAACGCATATTGTACCATGGTTTTGAACTTTGTCCACTGATCCTCAACACTATCTGCACTTGAGACAAAACTTTTGTGTTGAGCCGTCAGGTACTCTGTAATCTGCTTTTTGTCACTTTTGCTAAATAGAAAAATCTTCCTACCTTTTTTAATATTTCTATTTACGGCTGAAATCATCGATGCAGTAACCGCTTTATGATCGCTGATTCCCTGTTCTGCATTAACTGATTCAAATAGTTCGGGTCTGTTTGTCACCAGAAGGTCTAATATATTATCGCCACGAGTCGGTTTTCTGTTTAACTGCTCAAGGTAGTTTTCAGATGAAGCACTTAAAAATATTTCACTGGATTCTTTGTCCCTGCCACCCGTTATGAACGTTTGAGTCTCCCAGTCTATATCCGGCAAATTAAAATCTCCACCCAGAACTATAACATGGTGGGGAAATCTACTCGAAATATTTTCCAAATTATTCTTCAGGTGCTGAGCCACAACAGCTGCTGAGCCCGGGGGCCTATAGAGACATCCAATTACCATGTCTGAGCCTGCTTTAACCGTGACCTTCACCCAAATCATTTCACAATTCGAATCTCCGTCAATTTCCTTCGATACTATTGCACTTCTTATCGCTATAAATACGCCTCCCCCTTCACAGTCCAGCCTATCTCTGCGGTATACATTCCAATCAGAGTTTAGGATTTCATTACTGTTTACGTCTGGTTTCAGCCAACTTTCTATTCCTAGTACTATATGGGCGTTGTGACCGTTTATTAATGAGAGCAGTTCTGGGACCTTTCTATAGACGCTCCTGCAGTTTACTATTAGCACATTAATATTGTTATTCCTTGTTGCATTTTGCCTACTCCTGCCTTGCCGCGTCTCAGGGGGCGTCTTGTCGGGCCTAGGGAGGAATTCTCTAACCTAAAAAAACCCCATGTGCACTCCACACGTACTCCGCTACCCTCGTAGCCGCTTCCGGCGTGTAGTGCACGCCTGACCTATTCAGGGGGACCCTACATTTCTCCACCCGATAGCGGAGGGCGAGAAATTTGCACCCCAGCTCTCCGCAGAATCGTCTGAGCCTCTGGTTTAAGCCTTCCACTCTGCTCCAAACCAGAGGACCGCGATCGGTTCTCGGAACGATACTACAAATAGTTAGCTCTGATTTCACCCCGCGATCGAGGCTTTCCACCTTCACCAACTCCGCCAACCGCCTGTACGAACTGAGGATGACCTCTGAACCCAGACGGCAAGAGTCATTGGTGCCGACATGAGCAACAATTT
Organism: Schistocerca gregaria; assembly: GCF_023897955.1. NCBI lineage: Eukaryota > Metazoa > Arthropoda > Insecta > Orthoptera > Acrididae > Schistocerca > Schistocerca gregaria. The sequence goes on along the minus strand of NC_064921.1, from coordinate 717,370,540 downwards.
GCAGTCGGGTGCACCCAGTGCTCTCTATCGCCGCCGGTAGGGCCTCCTCCACATCTCGGATGAGACCCCCCGGCAAGCAGATAGAGTGAACACTGGCCTTCTTCCCCGACCTTTCCGCTATTTCCCTAAGGGGCTCCATCACCCGCCTAACGTTGGAGCTCCCAATAACTAATAAACCCCTCCCCCCGTGTGCCTGCTCGGACCTTGCTGAAGGAGCAGCCACATGTCCACTCACAGGCAAAGCGGGCGATGCCACACGGCCAGCCTCAACATTGACCCTCCGCCTCGTGCGCCGCGAACGCCGCTGAACCCGCCACTCCCCTTGGGGAGAGGGTGGCCCAACCGCGCCCGGTACCCGCGAAGATGTCTCGACAGCAGAGTCAGTGGGTGAAGCATCTAACACCTGGGGTGCACCATGCGACGCACCAGACTCCCCACTGCCGCTACACTCCGAGGCAGCAGCCTGAAGACGGCTGACCGCGGCCATCAACATGCTCAGCTGTTCGCGAAGAGTGGCCAGCTCCTCCTGCGTCCGTACACAGCAGCCACACATCCTATCCATCCTAAGAAATCAATTTACTATAGAGTGTTAATCAACTTTTAACTAGACTGCTAATTCACTAAAGGCGGTTGATTATTGACTAAACTGTGATTGCTAACCACTTCTTGTAGAAACAAGGAAAATAGCACTACCTGTCTCTGGACGGTATTGAAAACAAACACTAGCACTACTAGCACTATGGCTGACTAAAGGGACTCTCTGACTGTATTCAAAACAAACACGAGATCTATGGAACACTTAATAGCACTCTACTATTAAAGCTTCCTAAAAGCAAAAACACGCAGAAGAAGAAGTGACAAGTAAGAAAAATACAGATAATACTTAGATTAAGGTAGCTCGCTGCACAGCAGACGTGAAGCAGACGGCGGTTAGGGAAATTGACCAAGTAACACCTAATGGTTTTGCTTATCGAACTTAATATCAATGTTACTTATGGACATAGAAAGTGACAGATCCAGTTTAGTAAATGTTTTAGCTAATCACGTTTACCCAAATGAAACAGAATTCGGTCGCCAGTCTAGTTAGGCATAGAAATATGAAATATTTCTGTTAAATAAACAGCAAATAGTTTTGATAGAAAAATACAACCTATACTTCTTTGCAACGAACCCTTTTACAATCAGGCAACTAGTATAGTGGATATAACCAGTTTCAGTAGCAAATGCAAGTTCTTACAAACACATTCGACACTTTAGCACTCATCAACAGTAAATTTTTACCTGGGATAACTTATTTAATCAACAATAAAACTGGAAATCAATGTCAAACTAAAATTTCACAAGGTCTAACATTCTGCGTGGTATCTGTTTGTTCTAAGTCGTGTCTCCCTACCACTTTCGCGCAACTATGGGCGTGTTTTTTAGGGAATTGACTAGCTTGAAACTGGGACCTGTTGCTGGTAAGGAGATGCCAGACCACACACGACATGTAGAGTTCAGAGAGACTAGCGATGATATAATCAAATACTTAATGATTTCAGCGTCAGCTACACTGCACTCCCTGTAAAAGAATCTTAATACTAACTAAATTTAGTGGAAGGGGTCCAAGGCTTTCCTATTTGTAGTTAGCTGGTAAAATAACGTCGAAAAAGCAGTTAAGACAACCACTGGAATTTTTATTTTACTCCCAAAACATTGTTTATAAATTGTGCTATTGATAAAAGGAAATATTTTAGTACAGGATGATAAAAACCAACTGCATTCAACAAAAATGTGAACGAATGTTCCCTGAATGGGTTTCCAAGTTCTATAATGGATCGAAGGATGACCTATGCCATATCACTTCTATAATCTAGGTTTAAATTAAGTTTCATAAAAGAGGAAACTATCAAAAATGGTCTACAGTGACCCTCAAATATCTTTAATTACTTATTTAACTTGTCGTAAATTACAGTGGCTGATGTGCCTTCTCAATAATTATATAGCCTTATGTGCTCTTATGCAGTGGTTAGGGAGCTCCACACACCTCGCCATCTCGGTAGCAACTCTCTCGAACTTATCCTTACTACTGTTTAATAGAGTTGGTTTAAGAAAAAGGTATCTGGCTGTGTTTTCAACTGACCAATTAGTGTCTCAATGTTAACCTTAAGCTCCGCCTACAAAAACTCGGTCTATCCAATGAGAAATGATATACTTTTTGTGGTGGGGCAAAGTTTTTAATGTTTGGTACGTAACAGAGATGCTTATAGTCTCACGCTAAAACTTGTAGCTGGTGTGGCCCTTTTAGTGTTATAATAAGATCTATACTGTTCCTCTGGAGGGCTCTATCTTTTAACATGGGCTGGGGGATGGACCTCTTGGCAGTCGGCCAGCGATGCGGATGTCCCATTTTCCTGCTCTTATCGTAGGGCCTTCTAGCCTACACAGCTCTGTTCTCAGCTCCTGCTCTCGTTTCTCCCCTCGGAACTGTGTCTGTGGTATTCCATTTGCTCACTAGTTTATTGTATTAATTGTATTACTTTGGTTAACTTAATGTCAGAAGTTATTTGGAGCTATGTGACATATTGCTGGATTTGCTATCATGTCAGGGTTTTCATGGAAGGTGTTGGATTTGCCTGACACCTTATATATCACCACCCTTCGAACTTAATTTTTGCACTGAAGTTAGGTAATGATTGACTCGTTGTGCAAGTCAGTCAAAAATTTTCCTTTATCTAAATTTTGTTGCCTACTGTTCAGCCATGTTATTCTAGCTCTATGCTAGTTTTTGATACTAATTTATATTTTTATATTTGTCCACATTTACTCAAAAATATTTTTATATTAACAAGAGAAGAATATTTTTAAGCTATTATTATTATTATTGATTTTTAAGTATTTTCTTTCTTTATTTAAGTGCGAAGTTTGTTTTTTTAAGAAGTTTGTTGTCAAAAGTGTGGAGTCTTTCACATCGATTTTCTTAGAAATATTTTTTTTTCATTTCATAAATGTAGTAATTAAGTATAACCTATTCCTAACATACTTTCTAAATATCATGTACAAGTAAATTCTGTGTATATTGTAGGTCAATATTCAAAAAATGTTTTTCTTTCGAGACATTCAGCATTGGTACACTAACAAATAATAATTATTTCCAAGAACTGCTATGACAAAGAAATATACATACATAAGTATTGAGATATTATCCTAACAAATGGTACAAAAGTTAGAAGAGGGAAAACATCCAACAAGACAATTTTTTATGCTTTGTTTTTATAAGGAGAAAATAAGTAAATTATAGTTATTCTTTTATTTTTATGAGGAGAAAATAAGTAGCATATAGTTTTAGGGTTTATTATACCTTACTTTTGTTCTTTATACACGGTCCATTTAAGAAGTAATGACTTATTTTTATCGATAGTCTATTTTTAGTTAAGTCCATATTCAATGACTGTTATTTTGTGATTTATTAGCTTCTGGTGTGCTTTACTTATTTCGTTTTTCACACTTGTCTTTTGCTCAATTCCTACATCACATGATTTAACACATTTTCACGATCCTATGAATGTTTATGCATGAGGTTGACGATTGTTTTTGCACAAAGTTGATGGACTTGAGCGATATGGATGTTGGCAAATATTTGATGTACAGCTTTGTTCGTTGTTCCTTGCTGGTTTTTCAACTGTGTGTTGCTGTTGTGGAGGTCCCATAATGGAATGGAGCTGTGAGTGTGGAATCTCGTGGTTTACTGGCTTTGTATGCGTGAAAGACATCGTTATATGTTGCCGAAAGCGGTTGTTTTTCTTTGTAAAACTTCACAGACCACTATTTTACAATAGGATAGGTATTTGGGGAGGTATGTCGTCTATTCTTCACCCATCTTCGTTCTTGGTCTCAGTCTTGCGAATCTTCAACTTCTGTCCTGCTTTTTCTGTTCTTCTTACTTGATACTTGGTTCTTCTCTGGGCAGGATATGGGAATATGTATTAATAACTAGTCTCTTTCAAGTTCTTCAATTAGTAACAGTTTGATAAATTGTTTGGACTTGTCGTTTATACTTTGTGGATATTTTCTTCAGTTTCATGCTTCAGCATTGCTGTTTAATAGCAGTAGTGTCACTTTTACGCGTATATCCTTTTTTTTTTTTTGCCTGTAGTGGATCGCCCAAGCCGTCTTCTCATCGTGCCATTTTTTGCTCACTCCGCTGCCTAGGACTGGCTTGGCATCCCGGTTCGAACCTTCCTGGCCATCCTTGTCCTGCTGAAAGTGGTTTTTAAGAGCGGCGAAAGTGGTTTTCTCTTTCCTCCAGTGTTTGCTTGCCTGTCCTTGCAGGGTTCCCATTAGCAGTAGATTTACTGCCGACTTCAGATACAAGTGCCCTTTGTTGGCCGTGCTGTCCTTTCCCTTCTATCAATGCTTCTGCCTTGTAGGAATTGTGTCTTGCTAATTAAGTCCTTTTCTTTCCTGATACTTCTCTGTTTTTTGCTAGATTTTTTACAGTGGTTCATACAAAAAGTTTTTCTTATAATCATCAAACTTATTTCTGGTACCTACATTGTTTTACACCTTTTAAAAAGCCTTAGAAATTTTGGCGCCCTTTCCATGTTACAATTTTATGACTTCTACAAGAATCCTCAAGTTCGTTTTTTATTTTTGTGTAGTGTCATGGTGTATAGCATTGTAGTATTTCATGCTGTTAGATTGTCTATGCTTTATCCCTTCACCTTGATCTATGTTACTATTGGTGTTTTTTTATTGAATCTACTTTTTTCCCCACCTTCCTCTCTCTTCATTCTTCTTTCTCCTGACGATCTTATCTGCAACATAAACTTGAAATATTGTGCTAATTATTTACAAGTAATAAAATTAATCTTCAAACTTTTTGATATGGCTCACATGGTGAAGTCCTAAGGTTTTGCCTGTTTTTGTGTACATTAGTTCTACAGCATTATCATGAGCAATTTGGCTAATTATGACAGGCCCTTTGTATGCAGTGTAAAACTTATGTATTTCTGTTTCTGTTTGCTGGAGAGATGGTGTGTTTTTTATAAATACTTTCTGGCCTGTTGAGAATGTTCTTTTAATTGCTGTTCTATCTCCTCTTTCTTTTCTTTTAATGGCTGCCTTTCTGATGTTGGAGAGTGCTGTTTCTATGACTTGTTTGTGCTGTCTATGGGGTATAGTAGGAAATGTTACATTTTCTCTGATTATGTTTGGGGGTTCAATATTTTTAAGTACAGTAATTGGAGGTAGTAGTATAGTGCTATGTGCCATTTCATGTATTACTTCTTGAAAATCTTTAAGGTATATGTCCCAAGTGTTGTGTGTCTTTTGCCTGCATATAATCAGCATAAAGTGCCTATGTCTTACATAGAACGTGCTGCTGGATTTTTGATGGGTTTGTATTTAGATATGTAGATGGGTTTTATTTTGTTTTGTTTTAACGTGTTCTGCTATTGCATTGATTTGTATTGTGGGCCATTATCCGAAATTATTTGTTCCCCTTGACCTAATTGTATGAGAAAATCTTGTCTAAATGCTTTACTTGTATTAAGACCTGTTGCCCATTTTAATGGTATCAAGGTAACATATTTAGATGTAAGTTCCAAAACGACAGATATGAAAATATATCCATTTTGTCTGCATGGGAGGGGCCCCATCAAATCTGTTGTAGCTATTTGTTTTAATTTTTTAGGGATTATTGGAAACATAGGTGGTTTGGTTTGGAAAGTGACGTGTTTAGCCCTCATACATATTTTGCATTTGACTAATACTGTTCTAATTCGTCTTTCCATATTTGTAGTTTTAGAAAGGTACTTGTTTCATATAGTACATTGTAAACTGGTCTTCTGCTGCTTCCAAACCTATGTTATTGGATGCACCCTGTGGACATCGTGATAAAGCATCTGCTAATACATTCGCTGGTCCTGGTATGTGTGTAATAGTGAAGTCAAATTCTTGTAGTATTAACATCCATCTGGCTAACCTCCTATCAGTTAGTTTGGTAGATAACAGAAATTATAATGCTTTTTGGTCAGTGTATACATTTGATTTTCTTCCGAATAGGAAGTATCAAAAACGTTGGAAGCCCCATACAATGGCCAATGCTTCCAGCTCCGTGACTGATTAGTTTTTCTCGCTTTTTGTGAGTACATGACTGCCAAATGCAATTGTTCTGTATGATCTTAGCACTGCCTGTTTGTATTCTTGGAATAAAACAACTCCTGAACCTGTTTTCTCGCTATCAGTGGCCATACAAAAATTTTGTGATAGATCAGGATGTGCGCAAAACCGATGATGTTGTTAGGGCGTTTTTCAATTTTAAAAATTCTTCATTGGCTTGCTGATCCCATACCCATGGCGTGTTTTTTCCGGTCAATGCACATAGGCGGTTTTGTTTCTTCCTTTTTCTTTTCTCGTGATAAGGTATTTATTTCTCTGTTCAAGGTCCTGCAACTATCCTGGGTCGGTGCGTAATTCTCTTTGGCTTGGGCGCTTAGCTGTCAATTCGAACGTTTTTTGGGGTTTGGTGGTCTTACCTCCACCTCTTCTACCTGTATTCTCTTTTCTTGTTCAGCTCGTTGATGTTGGTTTCTATGTTGATAATTTGTCGGTCTATTGGTTCTCCAATACCCGTTTCGGTTGTCATTATTCGCTCTGTAATAGTTGTTGCCGTTCCTAGGTGAATTATAGTTATTTCCATATTCTCTTCTAAATCCATAACCGTTTCTTTGTTGTAATCTATTGTCGTTTCTTGGTGCGAAGTTATCACGTGGTTCGTAATTATTGTTTCTTCGTACTGTGTCTTGTGGATTCCAATGCTTTTTGCTTTCGTTTTCACGTGCGCTTCGTCTTTTTCTTGCATCATCTTCCGAAAATATAAACTCTAGTTCCCTTAAAATTCCTTTAAATGCTTCGACGTCATTGCCTCCGCGACCTGCTAATGACTGCTGGTATTTCAATTGTAACTTCATCGCGCATAGTTTAATCAACTCTCCGTCACTGTATGGTACATCTAAGCAATGATTTTTCTCTCCCTTTACTTCGAAAAATTTCACGGGGCTCTTCTCTCCTGAATTTTCAAAATATGGGTTCTGTAATAATTCGTACGTCACTCTGTTCTGTGCTTCCCTGGACTAGTATCGTGAGAGAAACTTCTCTCTGAAATGTCGCTGCAACATTCTGCATGGTTTCTGCGACTATTCCTGACATGTGTGCATATATAAGGTCTAATTTGTGTGCAAGCGTCCAGTGTTCTGGTAATCCCACTCGAAATTGATCAATAAAAGTTCGTGAATGTAATGAGTTTCCTTCTCCAAAGTGTTGAAATTTTCTGACTGTGAAGAAATGATCGCTGGCGTACTTCGTCATGGTTCCATATGAAATTCGCAATTCTTCGTCACTTTTGTTTCTCATTATTTCTCTCGCCGTTCTTTCCGGTTGTGGTAGATCCATTACATATTGTTCACTGTAGCTCTCGCCTACCCTTGCGTGATATCGTTGAAGTGATACGCAGTAATTTTCTTCAATCGGTTGTAAACGTGTAGCTGAATGCATTGCACTGTACTCTTCGCGACCTGGCTTTCCATTGTCACCTATTGGTTCGGTATCTTGTCTGGCTAACCTTGCCGCTTCATTGCACGATCCAAACTGTCTTGAAAGATACATTCGTGGTTCTGCATGTGTTTTTGGTGCCGTTTGTTCATCAAGAGTTTCGAAATGTGTTTGTTGCGGTGCAGGATGTCTGATATCACGTATGTTACTTTTCGCCTGTGATTGGAATCGCAAATGCATGATATATTCGTTAGTTGCTTGTTTTTCCGGTGCTGTTACAGATACGGATGTGGTTGCAGACTCAGTGCTTGTTCGATCCTGTTCACTACGCTCTTCAATGGTTGCAACACCTCGGTTCGCAATTTCTGAAATTGTTGCTTCGTTTGCGCTTGTATTTGGATTATGCGATTGTCATATCTTTTCAGCGCTGCTTTTGTGATACGTTTGTGTAACACACTGTTTTCAACAATTGCACGTGTTGTACCTGCTGCTTGTCTAGTAATTACGTTTATCTGTTTCTCTAGTTTCTTGACTTTACCCTGGGTGATGTTACGTAATGTTTTTACGTCCACTTGTACCTTGTCAGTGTTTGTTCCCAATTGGTTGTGACCTGTTATTAAGTTTCCTATCACTTCTCGAAATTACTATGCCTCGTATTCAATATGACTTAGGTGTAACTGAATTTTTTTGTTTTGTTCTTTAATCTCGCGCATTTGTTTCGTGGTTTCTGCAATCTGTTCCCGCCTTTGTTTCGTCAGTTCTGCATTCTGAATTTTAATTTGGTTCGCAATTTCTTTATTTTGCCTTGTTATGGTTTTGTCATTTGTTGTAATAATTCTGCCCTATTGGTGGGTCCTATTGCGTTTTCTTCCGACGTCGTACGCTCTGTATTTTCACCCAAGTGTTGGTTTGCAACCGATTGCATTTAACTGTGCAGTGACACGCTTCTGCTCGAATTCCTTGTACTCTGTTGTGAGGGAGTTCTGATTACTTGTACTTTGGGTTCTACGTATTAAAGACGCAAGTTAGAATCCTCATCGACTGTCTCTCTACTTTCCTGCTCCTCTGTCGTATGATGACCTACGTTTCTTGTGCCTTGGCGTACATTATCCTCGTTATGGTGCGTTATCTGTCCTATTTCTCGCGATACTGCATCGTCTATTGTACTGTTCTCTATTCTCTGTCCGTTTTCATGCTGGGACTCTACCTGAATTCGGTCAAGGTCTCGATTTCCCATTGCTAATCTTTTTGATTCCCTTATTTTCTGATCTAAAAGCAATTCACGCACCCTACTTCGTGTTAACATGCGCTCATACGATCTCACGCGTTTCATAAACTTTTTGCCCACACGACTTGACACTTATTATACCCAAGACTGACAATCCAATCACTTACTTGTTGGGTCAGAACCAACTTGTCAACGATGTATCTGCCACCTGTGCGCTTGCATTCGAGAGAAAACTTAATTCTAACAATATTAAAATTCATAACTCAATTATGCTATTGTCTCTGCTAGAATGTCTCAATTTTTATTGACTACTTTCTTACTATCTATTGCAGCAGCTACTGTTTTCGACCATTTATGCCTTTCATAAAAATTATTCATTACTAAAATTTTTCAACAAGATATTTTTCTGACCTAGTTAGGCATGTGGTCTACCTCCAATCATGGTATTTTACCATCCTGGCAGGGTCGCCATTCTCTAACGTTCTGCGTGGTATCTGTTTGTTCTAAGTCGTGTCTCCCTACCACTTTTGCACAACAATGCTCTGAGCTTGTTTTTTAGAGAATTGACTAGTTTGAACCTGGGACCTGTTGCTGTTAAGGAGACGAGAGACCACACATGACATGTAGAGCTCAGAAGAGTTCAGTGAGACTAGTGATGATATAATCAAATACTTAATGATTTCAGCATTAGCTCCATTGCACTCTCTGTAAAAGAATCTTAATACTAACTAAATTTAGTGCAAGGGGTTCAAGGCTTTCCTATTTCTAGTTAGCTGGTAAAATAATGTCGAAAAAACAGTTAAGTTTACCATTGGAATTTTTATTCTACTCACAAAACATTGTTTATAAATTGTACTATTGATGAAAGGAAATATTTTGATACAGGATGACAAAAATCAAATGCGTTCAACAAAAATGTGAACAAATATTCCCTGATTGGGTTTCTAAGTTCTATAATGGATCGAAGGATGACCTATGCCATATCACATCTATAATCTAGGTTTAAATTAAGTTTCATAAAAGAGAAAACTATCAAAAATGGTCTACAGTGACACTCAAGTATCTTTAATAACTTATTTCACTTGTCATAAATTACAGTGGCTGATTTGGCTTCTCAATAATTATATAACAGAAAAATCATCGCGTTTCAGATTTTAACTTCAAGTAGGAAATGTGTATACTACTCATTTTAATTGACGATCGACACTAGTATTACGTAAGAAGGGGATGTAACAGATGAGACTTCTGCAGTTCTGAGTGAAGCCTTATGCGCTCTTATGCGGCATAGCGTGCATTCGGAGATAGTCGCTGGAGAGCATTAGGGCATAGCCGATGGACGCTGGTTGTAGAGCACTAGGAAGTATTGCAGAGCTTCTAGTGGGCAGTCGAAACAGTGGAATCAGTCACCGTCTCTGTATAAGACTTGGCCTTCCTGTGACTGCAATCACCACGCAGTTAGGGTGAGCTGTAATTCTTCGGAATAAACTGCAACTCGTTAAAGTTAGCAAGACTCTAATTCCACCAGCTTCCTAGCCCTGTACCTTCACACCTGCGATTTCCACCTCTAAGCCAGATCAAAAAGGTCAACCAGCTAAATAGCTAAATCCCTTTCACGAACCGTGTCACTCAATCCCCTGCAATACCCATGCATGGGACGCGACACGAATAAAAATTTTGGTGCCAGGTGTTGGGTACCACAAAGGCACATAAGAAAATAGGAGGTAGGAGCCAGTAGATTTTGCTACAGCGACTGTGGCAATTGGCAGGAAGTTGTTTCGACTCGCAAAATTCAGCATTAGTAGCCCCACTAAGGCAGAGACCAGAAAGGTAGTCCTTGTGGGTGCAGGGCAAAGCAGGACAGCGGCAGCGTGACGCGGAGAAACAAGGCACAGGGTGCCTAAGTCAGAGACAGAGGGTCCGGGCCGAGGAGCAGCAGACGCAGCAGCAGCCCTAACAGCGTCGGCCATGTCGAGCGACGGGATTGGCACAGCCCAGCAGCGCGGAACAGAGCGGGCAGAAAAGCAGCGTGGAGCAGCGCGGGATAACGCGTATCAACAGAACAGACAGCGCACCACAAGAGAAGCGGCACTTATAAAATTGTCTTAAGAATATTGTATCTTTATATTGTAAAGTGTTAGCGTAGTTAAGATGCCCCAGACTAACGAAGTTCCGTCATCCTCCACTAAGGGTAATATGTCAGTGAAGGAGCCTTATGTATTGTTTCAAAAGTGTTCGAAGGGAATAAAAATGATTTAAGGTAATTTACTGAAAATGTAGATACGGCATCTGAACTAGTAAAGCCAGAAGAACACCAAACGTTTCTGAAGTTCGTTAAAGCAAAAATAACCGTTGAGGCCAGATCGAGACAGCAAGTGCGCGAACGCACAGGGACGTGGCAGGAGGTGAAACGCGATCTAGAAGAAAAATATGCGAGTAAGTATACCACAGACTACTCCGCATGTAAGATTTTCCAAGCAAGAGAGGGAAAGTGAGATCCAATTGCAATGCGGACAAGCCGAATGGACTAGATGCAAAGATATTTTAGAGAAGCAGTAAACAGAGTTACGGCCAGAGAAAACTTGAAGGGTGCGATAGAACTGGTTGATTCCTTAGGAAGAGCCTGCTTTATACAGGGGTTAAGCAACAATAGAGTACAAACAATAGTGAGAAGCACAGGCGACGAAATTATGTTAGCAGCAGCAGTGGAGTTGGCACTGCAGGAAGAAACTGCAATACTGTCCATGAAAGCTGGGACTAGCCCCGAGGGTAACATTCACCCGAAGTAAAGAAGTGGTAAAAAGCGCGAGAGAAACTAAAGCATTGAAATGTTTCAATTGTGGGTCCAGAGGCCACATAGCAAACAAGTGTAGGAAAAACAGGCCAGAGGGTAGAGTACGGGCAATGACGAGCAAAGAGTTGCAAACATTTGCTATGGGTGCGACAAGTCAGGAGACACAAACATGGAATGCAGGGTATGGTTAAGAAAAGTTCATCCGATAGATACAAGAGAATTAAGAGGAAATCATAGAGAAGTCGACGGAGGATTACGGGAGTGGAGATGCCCACTGTGTAATCTACCAGAAAGTTCCGTGTACGAGAGTAAAGGATTTAGCTTGTTTTATGTGTAAGCGGCAGAGCCACTATGCGAAATATGCCACGAAGGGCCCTCGCACGCCTGGAGAAAAGGCAGGGTACCAGTATTGAGTCAAACCGGCAAAGTGGTGCAGGGAAACTAAGAGTCGGCAAGGTCGCGTAGTCGGGACTTGTTGCGATAGGTAAACCCACAGTTAGGGTAATCGACTGTGCAACAGAAAACGATGTGATAGTATTGTACTGCGTAGAGTTAAAAAAGTATTTGAAACTACTAATAGACACTGGAGCACAATTGTGGTTGCGCAAGAAGACGAGTATTCCGGTAAAGAGTACACTTAGAATCAAAGAAGCAAAAAGGCTTTGGTTTAAAGGTGTAACCAGTGAAGCCGTTAGCACAATAGGCACGGTACAAATACACTTAAGTATAGTCGGCTCCAAAAAAGTCAGACAGAAATTTAACATGTACGGGAGAGGACTAGACATTCCATATGCAGGACTGATAGAAAGAAATTTCTTAACCGAGCATAGAGTCAAGCTGGACTATGCAGGTGAAGTAATATGACTAAAAGGGTGAGATATACCGTTAGTAGTAGAGGAAGAGCCAAAAGGGAGACAGTGCCCCGAGAAGAAAGAAAAACGTTGAAAGTGGACGGGAAGGCACCTCGGGGAATCGAAAAAGAAATGGTCATACCAAGGCAGGAGAGTGCACAAGGGGTTCATATACCCGAGTCCGTAGTAAAAGTGCGAAATGGGAAATGTATAGTAAGTGCATTGAACATGTCAGCGGACAGAGTTCGACAAGGAAACGTCAGGTTAATAACGGAAGAATGAGAAAGAATCCTGAAAATTCGCGAAGTAAAATGATGCACTGATGTCGTAGGTAAGACGGAAAGTCATGTTAGTGTGTTGCGAAAGCAACTCAGATTGGGTCGTTTGAACGTCGAAAAAAAGAGCACTCTAGCAGATGTCTGCATGGAATATGGAGATGTATTTCATCTACCAGGGGACAAATTGTCCTATACTTCTGCAGTGAAACACAGTGTAAGGTGTCAGGCAAATCCAAGACTTTCCATGAAAACCCTGACATGATAGCAAATTTGGCAATATGTCACATAGCTCCAAATAAATCCTGACATTAAATTAACCAAAGTAATACGATCAATGTGTGAGCAAATGGATTGCCACAGACTAACACAAGAACGTCTAAATGCATGTCATACCTTCCCACACATACACAGTTCCGAGGGGAGAAACGAGAACAGAAGGCGAGAGCAGAGCCTTGTAGGCTAGAAGGCCTTCGGCGAGACAGGACAATGGGACACTCACATTGCCAGCCGACTGCCAAGAGGTCCACCCCCCCAGCCCATGTTAAAAGATAGAGCCCTCCGAAAGAACAATATAGATCTTACGATAACACTAAAAGGGCCACACCAGCTGCAAGTTTTAGTGTAAGACTATATGGGTCTCTGTTACGTAGCAAACATTAAAAACATTGCCCCACGACGAACAGTATAACGTTTCTCATTGGATAGACAGAATTTTTATAGGTGGAGCTTAAGATTAACATTGAGACGCTGATGGGTCAGTTGAAACCAGAGCCAGATACATTTTTCTTAAACCAACTTCGGTAAACAGTAGTAAGTTTTCCGTTGATATTTTCAATTGTCTACTTGTCACGAGTTCCTACACAGTGCTTCTTTTACTTCGTTAAGGAGTCTGTTTCTTTTCTTCTGCCCGACAATTTGGACTTCCGCCTTGGCTCTCCAGCTGAGTTCCTTTATGACCCCTAAGCCACGCCCGGCATTTAGGCATTTGGGGTACATTTCAAATCACCTAGCATTTACGGACTATTTCCGTCGTACTACCTGAGAAAGACTGTATTTAGACTTGGCTTGTTTCTGCGGTTGCAACACCTTCCCCCCTCTAGGAAATTGGCGTTACTCCTCAGAGTAGCGTCATTTGTGACTCTCTCATTTTATTTGGGTTACCTGCTTACATTTTCTGTGTTACACCAACACTTGACATGTTGTTTTCTTTCATTATACATTCGGTAGACTTAATAACATGAAGTTCTTAGTAGGATACAATTATGTTATACATAGATAACGTTTATCAAACATACATTTATCAAGGTACAGTTTTACTAAGCATTAATACAAAATACCATTTTCATTAAACATTGGTAATTACAATTACATAGCAGGTACAGTTTCATAAAACATGGACAGAACACTAAACATTGACTACACCGTTTTATAAGAAACTTTTAATACCTTTGGTATACATACATTTTATCTTTTACTTTTACTTAACGCCTGTTTCTGAACAGAACTGCCTCTTCTTGGCTTTTTCCACATCTTTCATATATTACCTCATCTTCAGTTTCTTTATTAGTTTGTCTTCTACTTAAGCTAGTCTCTGGGTACTGATTTACAATGATGTTTCTTATACATACTTTACCACAACAATCACTATCGTCAAAGCATTTCCATAAGCTTTTGAAGCATTCTTTACAACATCTACGGTTTTTACAGCAACATGTTAATATAATAAAACTGGCTATCGCTACAGCTACATATGTAGTTACTGAGTAATGTGTAAAATATCTGGAATATTTTAGTTCTTCCTCCTGCCTTTCTGCCATTCGCTGGACATCATCCAGTCTTTTCCCGGTGACTTTCAAATCGTCTGATTGTGTTACTACCTGATTCAATGGTAATTCTAATGTTAGCATTGAGACATTTTTCTTTTCTTGATTTACAACACAACAATCAAATTCTAAATTAATCTGCGGTATTATATCATTCTTCGTTACGTTGCTATGAATTACTCTATCTGGTTGTATGAACACTCTCTTTCCATACCCCTTACATTTACTATAAAAACTTATTCTTCGTATCCCTTTCATTAATAAGTCCTTTGGGAGTTTCTTTCCACGTAACACTGTTAGGCCTTCTTCCTTAGGAGCTACATATAGCCATCCGCTACTGATTAGATGGGTCCAAAGGATCTGATTCAGTGCGACTATTTTTCGCACACAATCTTCTGGAATTTCTCTTACCGCTTGCAAGAATTTGGCTTCGCACTCCTCATGATCGAATGGCGACAGCAATGCGAATGACTGTCTGCACCGTCGACTATTCTTACTGAGTTCCTTACATTTTAGGTCATCCGCAGAAAGTTTCGCGTATTGCCTTTTGGATTCATCTATCAGCAACAATTCTTTCTCTGGCTGTATGTATACGTATCTCCCCTTCATATCTGGGATCTCTTTTGGTAATGGGAGAACTCTGTACAGATTAAAATTATTATTATGTATTAAAGGAATGTTTATTACGTACCCTAGTATGCTGCCGGAGATGAAAACATCTAAATCAATGATTCTTAATAAGAGGTAGTCTGAAGACTCCGCGAGAGGAACAGGAAACTTGACGTCTTTTAGTTCATCCCGAATTAAACTTAGATATTTCACAATTTGGACTGAGTTAATGATGTGCGGCTCAAGTATTCCCTTTTGAGCGTCTACAATGGCCGTATACCTCTTCCTCCCTAGCCACTCTGTGGGCTTCCTGCATTCTTGCTCTTAGCTTATTGGCATATGACTTATAATAGTAGCTTACCTGGGGTGTTTCTTGCTGCAGTACTCCTGGTATATTACCCTTCCTTCCGTAAAGTAACCTGTGCTGCTGTGTGGTGTAGTGTTTAACACAAAAATTACATACGGCACCCATTTGTCCCATGAACTTTGATCGCCTGTTACGAAGTGTCTGAGATATTCTACTATTGTTCTATGACTCCTTTCTAGTGCACTATTTGACTCGGGGTGGTACGCTGTGGTATTTATAGGTTTCACCTTCAACAATTTACATACTCTTTTAAACACGTCACTCAGAAAGTTCGATTCTTGGTCTGTTAACAAAACTGAGGAAATACCATATCTTAGTACCATGTTTTTTACAAATGCTTCCGCTACTGTTTCGGCGTCATGCTTATCAATCGGGAGTCCTAAGGTGAATTGGGTCAGGTCGTCTTGAAATGTTAACAAGTGTCTTTTTTCTATACTAGATACATCTAGCGGACCGTCTATATCCATTGCGCATATTGCAAATACTGTTTCAGCTTTGTCCGTAATTTCTAAGGGCACCCTGGTTTTCATTTGTTTTTTTGACATGATGGGCATTTCCTAATGTAATTTCCAATATCCCGCTTCATTCCGCGCCACTGCTTGTACGCGTTTATATTTTCGAGTGTCCTCTGCATTTCTTGGTGCCCTCCCAAGGGATTATCGTGCATCTCTTTTAATATATTCTCCTTTCCTTCTGGACTAATTTCCTCACTGCTATTTGTTTCCTGGTCTATCTCACCCGACACTTGCGCTCGCGGCACGTTTACGGAACTCTGTTCCGCCTTTGCTTGTGCTACGGAGGTTCTTTCTGGCTTCACATTTCGCTTCGGGCCTATCTCTTCCCTTAAATCATGCCTTACCAGGCTTAACGCGTCCTCATTACTGTTTAGTTTTCCTGGCTTATATATTATCTCGTAATCGTACTCTTAGAGCTTCAGCCTCCACTTTAGGAGCCTTGAACTCGGATCTTTCACACTAAATATCCATGTTAGTGGCTTATGGTCTGTCACCACAGTGAATTTTCGGCCATGCGCGTATGGTCAAACTGCTTTACCGCGTACCCTATAGCCAACAATTCTTTTTCCGTTGTACTCTAGTTTTGTTCTGCTTTGTTTAGTGCTCTGGATGCATATGCAATGGGCAAGTCTTCGCCAATCTTCTTCCCTTGCGATAGCACGGTGCCCAATGCTGCGTTACTCGCATCCGTTGTGATTATAAACGGTTTTCTAAGGTCAGGGTACTGAAGTAAAGGATGATTTATTAATTTCTCTTTCAGCTCTTCGAACGCATTGTTCCGTCGTTCTCCCCATTGGTAGTCTAAACCTTTAAGAGGTCATGGAGAGGTTCCGCAATTTTTTTGAAATTTGCAATGGAACGTCGGTAATACCCTACCAATCCTAGAGACCCTTTTAGTTCTTTCGTTGTTCTCGGCTGTGGGAAGAACTTCACCTTCTCCACCTTTGCCATATCCGGCGATATTCCCTTGTCAGTGATACAATGACCTTTGAAGATTACCTCCTTCCTCAGGAATTCACACTTGTCTGGTTGCAGCTTCAAATTGTGCTCTCGCAACCTGTCAAATATTTCCCGAACTTTTTGTTGTGCTCCTGCAGGTTTTTCCCGTAACATACTACGTCGTCTGACCCGTGAATTTATACTTTCAAAACCTTTTCTTAAAGAATTTACTTTATTTACTAGCGATTCATCAAGAACATTAACATATTTAATCACACTAGATGAGCGTGGAAGTAGTTGCGTGGGAGTAACTGATGTTAATGAAATTACCTTTAACAAATGGGAATGTTATTCATAAAAGCCTTTTCAAAAACAGATTTAAAATCTATAAGCAGAAAGGCACCCTCGTAATATAAAGGTACAATTTTATTTAGAGGCAGAAAGAACAATATTGAGAGTATGATGCTTCGGGCTGGGAAGATTGCCGCTGCCTTTCAACACGGCCGTAGTCACGACCGCTCACAACAACCTGTGAAAGAGTACACGGGTGCAAATCTGCAACACTCCAGATTACTTTAAACTAAAAATTTTAATAACTCACGCAAACACATTAACTATGCACCCCGTAAGAGGGATGGGTATGGCACAAACACTCACTCTAAGAAATTATTTGCCACCGAATGTGCAATTTCTTTTTAAAAGGACTCTTACGGTGGAAGGGTGGCAACGTTATAAAAATGACTATTTAAATAAAACTCATGAAATTCAGACTTACATAATACGTACAACATGCTCTACATTACACATATACCGCCTCGCAAGATATCACTTAACTCCTAATAAACGGCGATGTGTGGCGAAGACCTGGCGCAGCACCCCTAAAACGCTCTCCCGAACCGTCCGCTACCAGCCGCTTCAACGGACGCAGGAAGGGGCGCTGATCTCCCGTGTCACGGCGTCACAGCTCACGCCGGCCAGACCGATGTCGTGGGTTGACTCCTATTGCTCTCGTGTCGGCCGCGAAGTCACTACTCCTCGCTATACGGCGCGGCGCACTGAACTCACGTGCCGACCTCACAAGCGCCTACGCTCACGACGGACAAGTCATCTTGTGTCTCAGTGCGCGACCGACCAACCGATCGATCCAACCGCCAATGACCATTGCCCGAGAAACTCGAGCAGACTGGCGGCCTAACACATACTAGCACTTGCCTGACTCAGCTTGACTTGGTTGACCAACTGCCTCCGACTGACTTCCACTACCGAGCTTATCGCGCCCCTTAAATGCACGTGAAGAGGCAACCTTTCCCGTTTCCCACCAGAGGGAGACACCAAAGCTGTGATTGCCACCGCTAGAAACGGAAGGCCACTGCTTTACACTACGCGCTGCAGCGCGCTCTTCAAAACAGCAAATTTTAACACGGCTCATCGTCCAAATAGACAATGCATTTCACATCTTGCAACCCTGCCAAGACTGTATTCATCAGTCTCTGCAAACATCCTGGGGCTCCCTTCAGTCCCATCGGCATACTTTTGTACTCGTAGTGTTGATAGTTTGAGCTGAATGCCGTTTTCTCTCTGTCCTCGTCCGTCAATATTTAATGGTACCCGCTTGCAAGGTCTAGCGTCGTGAAGTACGTGGCTTGCCCTAATTGATCCAGGATGTCGGAGATATTCGTTATTGAAAACGCATCGCCTACAGTGATGTCATTTAATTGTCGGTAGTCCACTACAATTCTCCATTTCTGCTTGCCACTGGCATCTAGCTTTTGGAACTAACAGTAACGGTGCGTTCCATGCGCTCTTGCTTTCGACAATTATGTCATCCTTGGGTATCTACTCTATTTGCTCTTTTCGCACTTCCTTTTGCTCTTCAGGGATCCTGTACGGTGTAGCGTTCGCTGCCTTCCCCGCGTGTTACGGTGCAATCGGTATTCTGTGTTTCAATGCAGAAGTATAGGAACGTTTGTCCCCTGGTAGATGAGAAACATCTCCGTATTCCGTGAAGACCTCTGCTAGAGCGTTGTTTTCTTCCACGTTCTAATGATCCATTCTGAGTTTCCTTCGCGACACACTAACACGACTTTCCGTCTTACCTACGACATCAGTGCTACATTTTACTTCGCGTATTTTCACTGTTCTTTCTAATTCTTCCGTTATTAACCTGACGATTCCTAGTCCAACTCTGTCCTCTGACACGTTCAATGCACTTACTATACATTTCCTATTTCGCACTTTTTCTGAGGACTCAGGTATATGCACCCCTTTGTGCAATCTCCTGCCTTGGTGTGACAATTTCTTTCTTGATTCCCCGAGGTACCTTTCCGTCCACTTTCAACAACATTATTCTTTCTTCTCGGAGCCATATTCCCCCGCCTATTTCTGAATCTGCTTCTATTTGCTGTCCTTTTGGCTCTTCCTCTACTACTAGGGATATATCTCGCCCTTTTAGTCATATTACTTTACCTGTACAGTCCAGGTTGACTCTATGCTCTGTTAAGAAATTTCTTCCTATTAGTCCGTCGTACGGTATGTCTAGTCCTTTCCCATACACGTCAAATTTCTGTCCCACTTTTTTCGGAGCCGTCTATACATAAGTGTATTTGTACCGTGCCTATTGTGCTAACTGCTTCACTGGTTACACCTTTTAACCGAAGCCTTTCTGCTTCATTGATTCTAAGAGTACTCTTTGCTCGTCATTGCTCGTACTCTACCCTCTACCCTACACTTGTTTGCTATGTGGCCTCTGGACCCACAATTGAAATATTTCAATGCTTTAGTTTCTCTCGCGATTTTTGCCACTTCTTTACTTCGGGTGAATGTTACCCTCGGGGCTAGTCCCCGCTCTTTCATGGTCAGTATTGCTCTCTCTAACTGCCGTGCCAACTCCACTTTTGCTGCTAACGTAATTTCGTCGCCTCTGCTTCTCACTATTGTTTGCACTATATCGTTGCTTAACCCCTGTATAAAGCAGGCTCTTCCTATGGAATCAGTCAGTTCTATCCCACCCTTCATGTTTTCTCTAGATGTAACTCTGTTTACTGCTTCTCTAAAATCTCTTTGCATTTCGTCTATTCGGCTTGCCCACATTGCAATTGGCTCTCTCTGTCCCTGTCTTGCTTGTAAAATCTTACATGCATAGTAGTCTGTGGTACGCCTTCTCGCATATTTTTCTTCTAGATCGCGTTTCACCTCCTGCCACGTCCCTGTGCGTTCGCGCACTTGCTGTCTCGATCTGGCCTCAACGGTTATTTTTGCTTAAACGAACTTCAGAAACGTTTCGTGTTCTTCTGGCTTTACTAGTTCAGATGCCGTATCTACATTTTCAGTAAATTCCCTTAAATCCTTTTTATTCCCTTCGAACACTTTTGAAACAATACATAAAGGCTTCCTTCACTGACATCTTACCCGTAGTGGAGGATGACGGAACTTCGTTAGTCTGGGGCATCTTAACTACGTTAATACTTTACAATATAAAGATACAATATTCTTAAGATAATTTTATAAGTGCCGCTTCTCTTATGGTGCGCTGTCTGTTCTGTTGATCCGCGTTATCCCGCGCTGCTCCACGCTGCCTTTGTGCCCGCTCTGTTCCGCGCTGCTGGGCTGTGCCGGCCCCGTCGCTCGCCGTGCCTGCCGCTGCTTCGGCTGCTGCCGCGTCTGCTGCTGCTCGGCCCGGACCCTCTGTCTCTGACTTAGGCACCCCTGTGCCTCATTGCTCTGCAATGTGCTGCCGTTGACCTGCGTTGACCTGCACCCACGAGGACTACCTTTCTGGACTCTGCCGTAGTGGGGCTACTAATGCTGAAAGCTGCAAGTCGCCACAACTTCCTGCCAGTTGCCACAGTCGCTGCAGCAAAATCTACTGGCTCCTACCTCCTATTTGCCTATGTGGCTTTGTGGTACCCCACACCTGGCACCAAAAGTTTTATTTGTGTCTCGTCTCAAGCAGTTTGGACTTCCGCCTTGGCTTTCCAGCTGTGTTCGTTTATTATCCCTCTGCTTCGCTCGGCATTTAGCTTACATTTTAACTCACCTAGTGTTTACGGAATATTTACGTCGTACTGCCTGAAAAAGACTGTATTTAGACTTGGCTTGTTCCTGCGTTTACAACAATACATTGAAAAATAATATTTTGAATGTAGCATTTATGCAAGAAACGTCTTTTTTTCCTTTTTAAATGAGATTCAGAGATACATATCATTACTGGTGAGTCACTGTGGTGGCGAGTGGTGCGAAGTGTCGTTGCGTTGTGTTATCCTCATTGGGCAGCGTGCAAGCTGCCGGCGAGAAGGGGGGCGGGGGTGGTCGTGGCCAAAGCCCTTCACTGGAACTCAGCGCAGGGCGTTTGCACACATTTAAAAAAGGGTTAACACTAATGGAGCACTTACTACGGTGCACCAGTCCTTCCCACCCCTTCCCACTAATTCTTAACACAATTGAACTCTTCACATTAATAGTAATACAATCGAACTCTTAAGACTAATGGAGGTCATGTACCTGATAGGGTTTTCTGCTTAGTTGCTTAGTTCACATTTTTTTTTCTTTTTTTTTATGGGCGATATCCGCCCTGAGGCTGAGGTTCTGGAACCATGGGAGAGGGCGGCTGTAACCGTCTGCAGAATCCCTTTTTGTACGAAGTCCATATTAGTACAGTAATCAGAATGGCAGTGGCTACAGTTATCGTAGTACAGGGTATAATGGCGGTACGTAGTTTGGTGGCTGTTTGCATTTCATTTAAGAGTGCTAACAGGCGATCATAACAAAATTTGTCCTTTTTCACGTTTTAAGAGGTCATCAATTGACGCTAACAGGTGGTCATTTGATACATTAGACAAAACCGGCAAGTTAGCTGATAGAGGAAACTCGAATGAACTTTCGGGTAGAAAAAATGTAGGTAAATGGGTGTGAACACTAAGTGACTTAGCCATGGTGGCGTGATAACGTCACAGTAGGAACGATTTGCCAGAAATTCACTGTATGAGATTTGTATCTGGTATGTCTGCGATTAGAAGTTGTGTTTATAGCAATAAAGGGTTAACATCGTAGATTGGTTCACTGCATATAGAAGATTTGTATTAATGGTCCTCAAAGAGGACGACAGTTCACGGGCAGGGTAGCGTTTGGCGCTTCCCAAGAAAGAGGTTAAACTCACACCCCACAGGGTGGTTTCGGAGGGCGATCTCGCGGCACATGACATTATAAGCATATATACATTCATTTAACTGACTTCGGTACATTGTGGTTTGCCTTTGACGGTCCAGACTATTGACGAGGATGTCTGCCGTATTCCAGCGTACATATTATCGGGAGGCTGGCCACACAACAGGAATCACATATATTCTGTAGCACTAGAATTGACAATAGGAACAAGCGAGGGGTATATGCGGAATTCTATGGTGTTGGCACGTTTGGATAACTGGGTTCTAGCTATAGCATAATAGTCAGGCAACGTAGTTTCATGTATGGGCAATACTAGGTGCTTTGATTGAGATAAGTCGGTGGTTACATTCTGTAACACTTGAAAAAATTGTTTCGGCGGTATAGGTTCTGAACTTTATCGTCCTCGTATCCCTAATTTGACTGTATTGCGTAAGTTAACGAACAGCAGTTGGGCGGTCTGTACATTATGTGAGGGAGTTTGTACGCACTCAGAAGTAGCAAGGTTGAGGGTGCGGTTGTCTATTTCGGCTTGCACGGTGGCAAAGCCCTTTCACACAGAGTTTTCGAAAGCCTCATATTGGTGAAGTATTACATCGCAACGCTGCGTATCTGTCTAACAGATGATTGTAAATTGTCCTCGATATGCGTTAGTCGCAATTGCTGGCGTGTCAGCATCTCGTGGCTCTGCTGGGTAAGCGTACCAATCCGCCTAATTTCCTTATTCCAGTGTTGGGCATCCTTATGGTCGGGGACTCCGAACACAGTTTTTAGTATAGTGCCTCTTGCGCCGAGCCAAGCTCGTTCGTGCGTGGGACAGATACAGTTGAGAAGATATTGAATAGTTTATGTTGCAGATAATCAATACTTTGTCTGAGTTCCCATAACGCTAGTAAGGCTTTCTTTTGTCCTGTGCGCAAAAGCAATGATTCATATTTCAACATTCGATCAGCAGTTTGCTGCAGCATTAATTCTTCCTTCATGAGAGGCAGTGAATCAATTACTGTACTGATCACGAAATGATGAGGGGTATACCACAGAGTTTCAGGTTTTTAAAACATCACGCCTAACATTGACGGGTGGTCCGTAAATGGAGGGGTACTGAAAACTATACAAACAACTGACAGCAGGAATATCTTTTTCATGGCGTGGTGACGGTTGAGGATGCAGAAGTGGCAACAGTAAGAGACCATGTGGCGGAGCACTTGCCCAAGTAGGTCAAAGCGTCCCAAAATCTAGAAATAAATGGAAACCCGAATTCCTTATGGCGGTCCAGCATGGCAAAAGTGCGACGCATAGAAATAGAAAAAATTACAATCATTGAAGGTATTACCTTGAACGTAGAATGGGAACTGAAGCCAGAATGTGAACACCGATATGTCTTGCAGACACAGTTCATAAGAGGAGACTGGACGGCAAAAGTGGTGTTCTTCTTCCTTTATACTGGGGAATGAACGTGCTTCCAGAAGTGGAGGCGAAATATTGGCTGAGTAACGAATCAAGTCAGCAGTTTGTTGAGTCGATGGCCACTGAACTGCGGACTATGCAGTTTCGTCTCTGCGCAGAAGAAAGACAGGACACCGATTGGGACAGCTACGGTAGAGGGGCGCGGGTTACTGGCGATAGTCTAACATTCTGAGTGGTGTCTGTTTGTTCTAAGTCGTGTCTCCCTGCCACTTTCGCGCAACGATGGCCTGTGTGTGTTTTTTAGGGAATTGACTAGTTTGAACCTGGGACCTGTTGATGGTAAGGAGACGCTAGACCACACATGACGTGTAGAGTTCAGAAGAGTTCAGTTAGATTAGTGATGATATAATCAAATACTTAATGATTTCAGCGTCAGTTCCACTGCACTCCCTGTAAAAGAATCTTAATACTAACTAAATTTAGTGGAAGGGGTTCAAGGCTTTCCTATTTTTAGTTAGCTGGTAAAATAACGTCGAAAAAGCAGTTAAGTTTACCATTGGAATTTTTATTCTACTCACAAAACATTGTTTATAAATTGTACTATTGATAAAAGGAAATATTTTGATGCAGGGTGATAAAAATAAAATGCGTTCAACAAAAATGTGAACAAATATTCCCTGATTGGGTTTCCAAGTTCTATAATGGATCGAAGGATGACCTATGCTATATCACATCTATAATCTAGGTTTAAATTAAGTTTCATAACTAGGCGCGCAGTCCGGAACCACGCGACTGCTATGGTCGCAGGTTCGAATCCTGCCTCGGGCATGGATGTGTGTGATGTCCTTAGGTTAGTTAGGTTTAAGTAGTTCTAAGTTCTAGGGGGCTGATGACCACAGCTATTAAGACCCATAGTGCTCAGAGCCATTTGAACCATTAAGTTTCATAAAAGAGAAAACTATCAAAAATGGTCAACAGTGACACTCAATTATCTTTAATAACTTATTTCACTTGTCATAAATTACAGTGGCTGATTTGGCTTCTCAATAATTATATAACTGAAAAATCATCGCGTTTCAGATTTTAACTTCAAGTAGGAAATGTGTATACTACTCATTTTAATTGACGATCGACACTAGTATTACATAAAAATGGGATGTAACAGATGAGACTTCTGCAGTTCTGAGTGAAGCCTTGTGCGCACTTATGCGGCATCCCATTCGTTCATTACCTTGTCGGTGGTTAGACAACATCAAGGGCGGCTGGTGGCGGAGCTCCACACACCTCACCGTCTTGTTAGCAACTCTCTCGAACTTATCCTTACTACTGTTAACCAAAGTTGGTTGAAGAAAAAGGTATCTGGCTGTGTTTTTAACTGAACAATCAGCGTCTCAATGTTAACCTTAAGCTCCACCTACAAAAATTCTGTCCATCCAATGAGAACCGTTATACTTTTCGTGGTGGGGCAATGTTTTTAATGTTTGCTATGTAACAGAGACGCGTACAGTCTCACGCTAAAACTTGCAGCTGGTGTGGCCCTTTTAGTGTTATCATAAGATCTATACTGTTCTTCTGGAGGACTCTATCTTTTAACATGGTCTGGGGGATGGACCTCTTGGCGGTCGGCCGGCGATGCGAGTGTCCCATTTCCCGCTCTTATCAGAGGGCCTTCTAGCTCACACGGCTCTGCTCTCGGCTTCTATTTTCGTTTCTCCCCTCAGAACTGCGTCTGTTTCATGGTGGGAAGGTATGACATGCATTTAGACATTCCTGTGTTAGTCTGTGGTATTCCATTTGCTCACTCATTGATCGTATTACTTTGGTTAATTTAATGTCAGGATTTATTCAGAGCTATGTGACACATTGCCGGATTTGCTATCCTGTCAGGGTTTTCATGGAAGGTGTTGGATTTGCCTAACACCTTACACAATCTTAGAGCATATTTATGTGGCCGTCTAGGCGGTTGTATTACAATTCTTTCTTGGGTGGAACTACTGGAGTAACAGGCCCTGTTTCACTAGCAAGCGGGGGGTGGCTCGGAACCCTTGTACAACTTTAACCTGTCGAAGTGAACGATCACTGTGCCTTCTGCTAACTGAATTTCTGCTTTTACCGGCGAAGTAAGCCGCGTGATAAGGTATGGTCCTTCGTACGTAGGTGTAAACTTCTATGTTCTTCAATTTTTTACTACTGGATGGCGTAACATAACTAGATCTCCTACCTTGTACTAGGGCATTTCTGCTTTCTGGTTATCCCTCTTTAACTGTTGAGCAGTGGCTTCAGCATTGTTCGCTCTCACTTTCCTCCAAATGGCTGCTAGACGTCGTGCCATACCTTTCACGTGTTTGAATTTAATTCCAGGGGGCAGTTTGTCAGTCTCAAAAGGCGAATTCATAGGGCGGCCATACACCGCTTCATAGGGGGAATATCCTGTAGCTTCATGGACCCGGCTATTATAAGTTGATGTGACGTATTGGATATACCTGTCACAGTCAGAGTGATTTTTATTGACATAATAAGGGAGAATGCGCGTAACGGTGCTGTGGACTTGCTCCAACCATCCGTTCTTTCGATTCGAAACAATCGACAGACCTCTGTAAAAAAAAATGCAGAGATAAAATTCGTGCCTTGGTCTGTAAGTACAGCTTCAGGACTTCCATAGGGTAACACCAAGTGGGTGACAAATGCACGAGCTACAGTTTCTACGGACATACGCGGCATGGGAACGAGAATTAAGAACCTGGAAAAATGATCTATGATGAGGCGTGTTGCTTCTTTATAGTTTACCATTTTGTTACTGACAGCGCCTTAACAATTCCCCGTTTTGTTATTACTAATGCTATTCAGACTTGGCTTTATTCATGGATATGACAGAATCTCAGTTATACAAAACTAAAAGTTGTGTGTTTTGGACGTAAGCTTGGGGCTTGTAGACGATGTCTTGGCAAACAGCAGAGGGCGCTTGGAGTAGGTAGAGCTTGGGGCTGAATCCGTGAAACTCCGTCCAGTATTACAACATCGTAAGACGCTGCATCTTCAAAATCGATGCTAATAATTTGTTGAAGAAATTGTTCTTTGTCTTTTGTAAGGGCGCGAATAACTGTTTGGTAAAATAATTGCAGTGTTTTGCTGTGACAAGGGGAGATTGTGACTGTAGTCAAAAGTTTCCTCACTGCGTTATGTAGAGGTGTTGGACGCTGTAGCTAAGCAAACCTGGGAGCAGTCGCTGTGGCGTGATACCAGTGGTCTGTGTTTCAGTGAGCAGGATCTGGTGTCGCGTCGATAGTGAACGTACCTGCGGAGCGCAGACAGCTCGCTTCGTTCCATTATGACGACCAGTATTCACGCGACTGAGAAACGGTGGAAAATACACCTGGCTCGCTGGCGCAGTGTTGGAACCAATATCGATATGTAATACTCAATAGTCTTCTTTTCTCGTTACATTTGTAAAACTCAAAGTTTACTTCAGTTACGTTTTGTGACGTAAGGATACGACTGTAAACACTGCAGATTGATAAGCTAGTTATGCACAGTCTCTCTTAGATTTGCAGGCCTCACACCATGACTGAAGCTACAGAATAAATGGCGGTTGTCGCACTAGTTTGGGCGAAGCATAATGTGCAATTTCTACTTACTTTGGAATCTCTACTAAGAGCAAGTTTACGTAGGTAGGGTTTCACTGTACTGGCGTATTATATTCTCTCTCTCTCTCTCTCCCTCTCTCGCATAGCAAGGATTTCCACGAAAATGCATATCGTAGTGGACCCTTGCTAAAATATGAATCTCCGTTAATCACACCTGCTACAGTGACAGATAGGACGGCCAAATGTGCTGAGAAGTGCCCTAATAGGAGTGGTGTACTCGTATTCACTCAAAACTACGTCCATTATGGTTCTCCTTCTTCAACAACACAATGGGATCAGATTGCGTCAGAAACTAGAAACATTTTTCTTGATCTGCTGAAAGCTATTAGCATTTGTTTACATGCTATAACTGATACGGCAGATTGTGCAATATGGTTTAAGGGCAGCTCTGAGCAGTCTAACATTGGACTTAATTAAGCATTAGGCAAATGTGCAGCAGTTTATTTGATACCACGTGAGTGCTAAAAGGAACTCGTTAAACTTCGGTTACACGATAAATCAGTCTAATCTAAAAGCCGTGAATTCAACTAAATACCTAGGTATTACAATTACGAACAACTTAAATTGGAAAGAAAGCACAGAAAATGCTGTGGGAAAGGCTAACCAAAGGCTGCGTTTTATTGGCAGGACACTTAGAAAATGTAACAGACCTACTAAGGAGACTGCCTACACTACGCTTGTCTGTCCTCTTTTAGAATACTGCTGCGCGGTGTGGGATCCTTACCAGGTAGGACCGACGGGGTACATCGAAAAAGTTCAAAGAAAGGCAGCACGTTTTGTATTATCGCGAAATATGGGAGAGAGTGTCCAGAAATGATACAGGATTTGGGCTGGACATCATTAAAAGAAAGGCGTTTTTCGTTGCGACGGAATCTTCTCACGAAATTCCAGTCACCAACTTTCTCCTCCGAATGCGAAAATATTTTGTTGACACCGACCTACAAGGGAGAAACGCTCACCATCATAAAATAAGGGAATTCAGAGCTCGTACGGAAAGATATAAGTGTTAATTCTTTTCTCGCGCTATACAAGATTGGAATAATAGAGAATTGTGAAGGTGGTTCGATGAACCCTCTACCAGGCACTTAAATGTGATTTGCAGAGTATCGATGTAGATGTAGATATAGATGTAGATTTAACGCTCTGGTTTCTTGTTTTAACAATTTTGCTGGGTTGGGGTACAGTGGGTGTTTTATCAAAGCAAATCGTCTTCCGGTATACTGCGGTTAATACAGAAACACACTTGTACAGATCGTAACAAACAGCAAGCGGGCGGTCAACCGAGCAGCTAAGCGTCGTACGATGTCAGAGCGACGGCCGACGTGTGTCGCCAGAGTGGTGCTGGGGAGCTGGCGTGCATCCGAACCTATGCATATGAGCGACAATGCGGTGTCGCTCGCCGCAGTAGCGAAGTTTTTCAGCTTGTAGCTTCGTTAACATTTCCTATCAGGAGGACGGAAAGTCGTTTACCAGGCAGAATATTTAATAACATGCTTATGGCCCTGTTGCCTCTAGGGTGACGAAAATAAGCTGATCTTTATTAGTTCCCTGTAGCATAATAAATTTTCCTTACTACCATATAATAATCAACAATCTTGATTCTGAATGGGACCGAATTGCTGCTCCACTGCGCGAAATCTGAGAGTAAAGTAATTAAGAGTCATCGCTTTGTTTAAAAGGATAGTTCTAAATAAAGTCGTGTAAGTATTAAGTGTTGTATAGAACATTAGCTGTTTTGATGAACTATTTCATCTTCGTGTAAATGACATAGGTTGACTTCAAAAGCAATGGCAATGGGTAATGCGTTACATTCGTGTTACACTCTGAGTAGGTACACACAGCAATTTGCTCATGGTAAAATAAATCATTGACTTTAAATGCTAACATTTTAGGTTAGGCTTTACCCTGATTGTTAGCCGGCCGGAGTTGCCGAGCGGTTAAAGGCGCTACAGTCTGGAACCACGCGACCGCTACGGTCGCAGGTTCGAATCCTGCCTCGGGCATGGATGTGTGTGATGTCCTTAGGTTAGTTAGGTTTAAGTAGTTCTAAGTTCTAGGGGACTGATGACCACAGCAGTTAAGTCCCATAGAGCTCAGACCCATTTGAACCAACCCTGATTGTTATTGACATTAAATGAAACTAGTTTACTTTTACCAGTCACCTTTTTATTTATTTCCACGACGAGTTTCAAAGATTTAAAAAGCTATCATCGGGTGGATTTATATTAGTTAGTATGACATCTGTGTGTTTGTTACGTTTTTTTGGAGGAACTTGTGGCACTGCCTAGTGGAGAAACAAGACACTATTTCATAACATGGTTTTGCCACCTGAAGTACACCCCAAAATAAACACCTCCAAATGCTTTAAACAATTATTCTGTAATAATGTTGATACGGTCTACATTCTTTGCACTTTGCGATTATGTCTTCTCTTCTGCTATACGAACCTTGCACCCAGCAGATTCCAGACGCCATATTTGTTTACAAATGTGACAGTGTACACGTGATGTGTTACGACAGCGAAAGGAACCTGTGACCACTGGAGGTACTCTAGTTTACATATTTATGTTTACCATTAGGTATCAGTTTAATTTTTGTCAGAAAAAATCCAAAACCATGTTCTGAAATAGTGTCTTGTTTCTCCAGTAGGCAGTGCCACAAGTTCCTCCAAAAAATCGTAACACAACACACACACAAATGTCTTGCTAACTAATGTAGATCCACCCGATGATGGAGGTTTAAACCTTTGAAACGCGTCGTGGAAATAAATAAAACGGTGACTGGTAACTGTAAACTTGTTTCATTTAAAATCATTGGCTGAAAAAAACATCTCATAATACTTGTTAAGAGATGGAACTGCACTATGCGTGAAGCATTGCAGGAAGAGATAAAACAGTTGAATACTGGTAACAGTCGATACTTGTAAATGCGAGATTTTTGTGCCTGAAGCTGTCCAACGACACTAATAACATTGAGTGAGATGGCAATTAACTTACTACGCATTTTCTAGGCGTTCAAATTACGCCTCAAGAAGTAGTTTGTGACGACTCTCGACTGGAGCATAACTTGTGTTCTCCACGTGTATCTTATACTTGCACTAACTTGCAGCCATATGTGTTTCTGAGAAATCGACTACTATTAAATATTTGAGAGGCCTTTTGGTACATTTTGCGTCTGTTCACTTATAGAGGCATTATGCAAACTGATTCTTTTCCTGTGTGCCTCCTGGAGGTCTTTTGTCTCCCTTCATCTGTATTAATTAAAGTTAAGCAATGCGTTACTGTGAATTCGTAACAACTCATTCTCTTCAGCTTTTCTGTTCATCACCAAGTGTAAGTGGTAGGCAATGTCTAAATTACATAACTTGTGACAGCTGTATCACAAACTTACTCATACTTCCACGTTCTGCTACAACTGACAGAAAATTGCCACGTGAAAGAGCGTTTACTAATTAGATCGCTTATTATCATTTAGTTCTTATGAGCTGAATCTTCTCGTTTTCGTCCGCTCTAACTGCTGATGCTTAACAGTATGACTTACGATATAATTCGAACACAACTAGAAGCATAAAAGAGCACTCATTATGTCCGGATAATACATGTCAGTCTGAGAAAGTGAATTCATGGGTGTCCTATAGACAATTCGTATGGGGAGTATCCAGTTGCCTCATCGACACGAGTATTGTACGGCGAAGCGACAAATCTTACATACACTATGTGATCAAAAGTATCCGGACATTTAGCTGAAAATACTTACAAATTCGTAGCGCCCTCCATCGGTAATGCTGGAATTCAATATGGTGTTGGCCCACCCTTAGCCTTGATGACAGCTTCCACTCTCGTAGGCAAACGTTCAATCAGGTCTGGAAAGTCTCTGGGGAAATGCAGCCCATTCTTCACGGAGTGCTGCGCTAAAGAGAGGTATCGATGTCGGTCGATGAGGCCTGGCACGAAGTCGACGTCCCAAAACATCCCAAAGGTGTTCTGTAGGATTCACGTCAGAACTCTGTGCAGGCCACTCCATTACAGGGACGATATTGTCATGTAACCATTCCGCCACAGGCCGTGCATTGTGAACAAGTCCTCGGTCGTATTGAAAGATGCAATCGCTATCCCCTAATTGCTCTTCAACAGTGGAAAGCTTGAAGGTGCTTAAAACGTCAATGTAGGCCTGTGCTGCGATAGTGCCACGCAAAACACCAAGAGGTCCAAGCCCCCTCCATGAAAAACACGACCACATCATAACACCACCGCCTCCGAATTTGACTATTAGCTCTACACAATTGGCAGATGAGGTTCAACGGGCATTCGTGATAGACATACCCTGCCATCGGATCGCCACACTGTGTATCGTGATTCGTCATTCCACACAACGTTTTTCCACTGTTCAATCGTCCAATCTTCACGCTCCTGATACCAAGCGAGGCGTCGTTTGGCATTTACCGGCGTGATGTCAGCCGCTCGACCATGAAATCCAAGTTTTCTCACCTCCCGCCCAATTGTCATAGTACTTGCAGTGGATCTTGATGCAGTTTGGAATTCCTGTGTATTGGTCTGCTTGGTACACATTACGATCTTCAGCAACTGCCAGCGGTCTCTGTCAGTCAACAGACGAAGTCGGTAAGAATGCTTTTGGCCTGTACGTGTCCCTTCATGTTTCCTCTTCACTATCACATCGGAAACAGTGGACCTAAGGATGTTTAGAAGTGTAGAAATCTCACGTACAGACGTATGGCACAAGTGACACCCAATCACCTGACCACGTTTGAAGTCCGTGAGTTCCGCGGAGCGCCCCATTCCGCTGTCTCACGATGTCTACTGACTACTGAGATGGCTGATATGGAGTACCTGGCAGTAGGTTGACGCACAGTACACCTAATATGAAAAGCGTATGTGTCTGTGGGTTTCCGGATACTTTTGATCACATAGTGTACATGTGCCAGTGTAACTGGGTCTTCTCTATATAATACGGTAGCATTCGCACAAAAGTTTTGTGCACTCGGCGCCCATTGGCTTTGGGGTGAAAGGGTGTAGTTCGCCATTTTTTGATTCGTAACGGTACGAACAAAACTGACGTGAAATTTCAACCTTGGTCAGTAAGTATTGCGTCGGAGCTGCCGAACGGCAAGACCATGTGATTGACAAACGCTCACCAACCGCTTCCGTGGTCATGTCTGCAAGAGGTACTAAAATTAGGTGCCTGGAAAAATGATCAAGAATTGGTAGTATATTAACCTGATTATTTTGGGGAAAGGAGCATACGAGATTGAAGGCCATGTTTTGTAACGGTGGCAACATTTTTATCTTAGTTTATGTATTTTTTCCATGGCGCGACAGTTGTTTGTAGGCACGCATTGTCTTGAATAAATATGACTTTCTTGCGAAACGTGACCCTTTTTAGCTTTAGTTGATTCAGGACGTTAGCATAGTATTCTCTCGTACCTGTTTGACCAGTGGACAGGTAATCTATCACCAGAATCCCTTTCGCATCCCAGAAAACTGAAGCCATGAACTTTGAGGCTTTGCTTTCGTTGGTGGTGGTGAATCAATATGTTTCCACTCTTTCGATTGTTGTTTCATTCATGATTACAAACCGGGGCAAAAACTCTTGTCGGATGCTCTGAAAAAGGGTCAAAAATTGCTCGGATATTTCCATCTGATGCGTTTTTGATACTGCGTTAAGAGTTTCGGCACCCATCCAGCAGATAATTTTCTCATATCAAGTTCCAATGTTGAAATGTAATATGTCCATTCACATTACATCCCTACAGCTTCAGAAATTTCTCACACTTTTCAGTTGGCCACCCTCCATACTATTTTATGCATTTTTTGCAACAATTTCTGGTGTAGTGGGATATCTTTGCCGACCACTACGCGGATCATCATCTAAGTTGTGCCGACCAAATTTAAGCTTGTTTGTCCAGTTGGCATCAACTGAATATGAAGGTTCAGAGCCCCCAACTTATTATGAATATCAGCATGAATTTTCTTGCTTTCGTGCCTTTCTTTGCGATGTACTTAATGACTGCCCGAATCTCGATTTTTCCATCTTCACAAATCACTACACGGAAACAATTACACAGAGACGTGTAGACAAGAGATCTCAACCGCGGGCACCGACGCGTCGCGTGTATGCTCATAAAGGACAAGCTATTATAACAGGATGATTTCGCTGCATTAGCGCCGACATGTGTTGGTGATTCGACGAGCTTGTTAAACTACCCTCGTAGTTCGTGTATCAGCGCCGTGAACACTTGACACTTTGACGTCTTTTGCAGCCTTCTGTATGCTCTTGCGACACTGTTCGAGACTTTGCCAGCCGATGTGGCCGAGCGGTTCTAGGCACTTCAGTCTGGAACCGGGCGCCCGCTAAGGTCGCAGGTTCGGATCCTGCCTCCGGCATGGATGTGTGTGATGTCCGTACGTTAGTTAGGTTTAAGTAGTTCTAAGTTCTAGGAGACTGATAACCTCAGGTGTTCAGTTCCATAGTGTTCAGAGCCATTTGAACTTTTTTTTTGTTCGAGACTTTCATTGTGGTGGCTTCTTTAAGTGTGTTTCAATGGAATCCACAGTGATAATGTTTGGAATAAAATATGTGTGTGTCTGTATAGTTCTGCTTGTCCGAACCATTATTTTTAAGAGATCTGAATAAGTATCCCGGAAAAATTATTTTTATCAGCACAGAACACATTGCTGGAACCCAAAGTAAGCATCTGACTGCTTAATGTTTTGCCGCTTCCAGGAGCCTCTCGTTAAACAGTGGGACTTAATGCTGAAATTCTAACGAATACGATGGCGTCCTAGTTTCTAAGCGTCGATTATGACTTCGCAATCTAAAGAGATTATATTAATCTAATGCAAACATAAATGCTGGAATATGTGTTTATCATCAGATCACCCACACACCATAAACTACAAAGGTATAATGAAGATACGCTCTTGATAAATTTATAATTAAAATTACAAACTCTGCAGCTCTTTATATTAACCTTGAGAATCTGTAGCAGGAAATCAGTATGGCAGAAAGAAGTTAGTCCAGTTGCAACACAAAGCGATGACCGACTTTATCACAAGACAGTGTCAATATTCTTTCTGAGAGTGAAGTTTGCCTCACAGTAGTCTGTATCCGTACACCGCTGCCACATCAGTTTTACGTGTACTCAACCCTGATGTGGAATACTGGCTGAAGACTCAGATGTTTTTTACCAGCCAGTAATCTGAAACATATTTTAACTCGCAGGTTAATAAAAGAAATTTTCTCGCTTGACCCGTTATTCTACCGCTCAACAAAGGATATATTTTTTGCAAAAACTCTCTTGTTTTAAATTAATATTTTGGGGAAAATAGAAAAGGAGATATAACTGCCAGAATGAGATTTTCACTCTGCAGCGGAGTGTGCGCTGATGTGAAACTTCCTGGCAGATTAAAACTGTGTGCCCGACCGAGACTCGAACTCGGGACCTTTGCCTTTCGCGGGCAAGTGCTCTACCAACTGAGCTACCGAAGCACGACTCACGCCCGGTACTCACAGCTTTACTTCTGCCAGTACCTCGTCTCCTACCTTCCAAACTTTACAGAAGCTCTCCTGCGAGACATGCAGAACTAGCACTCCTGAAAGAAAGGATATTGTGGAGACATGGCTTAGCCACAGCCTGGGGGATGTTTCCAGAATGAGATTTTCACTCTGCAGCGGAGTGTGCGCTGATGTGAAACTTCCTGGCAGATTAAAACTGTGTGCCCGACCGAGACTCGAACTCGGGACCTTTGCCTTTCGCGGGCAAGTGCTCTACCAACTGAGCTACCGAAGCACGACTCAAGTTGTTTACTTCCGCGTCATAGCTTTAAGGCTTGTGTCCGTCCACCGCGAGCAACATGTCGAGCGCTTACCGCCGTGCGACCCTTAAAGTTTCCTTCCCAGCTGAACATGCGCGACCTCGTGCACATGAAGTTGAAACGTTCCTACGTGAAGAAGTTCGTTTAGATCCTAACCACGTTATCGGAATCCATTTTTCGATCACGAGTAGTGTCGTTCATATTAAAATGACAAACACCGAGGTGTGTGAAGATGTTATTCGCCGCCATACCAATGGACTTAAGTTCAAATACTCTGATGGTCACGTCGGAGCAGTAACACTTGAACTCCCAGAGTACGGTCAACGCACGATTAGGGTGTTTGAACTACCATTTGAAGTGCCGAAGGACGCAGTTGTCTCTGCGTTACAACCATACGGTAACGTCATCGGTTACGTAGAGGAAAAATGGCAAACCTTCACGACCTACCATGTCCTTAATGGTGTGCGTCAGGTAAAAATTGAACTGAAAAAACATATACCATCATACCTGACAATTGGCGGTGTGCGAGCCATTGTCATGTACGACGGCCAACCCCGAACATGTGCGGGTTGTGGACAAGAAGGCCACGTCAGATCCGCCTGCATGCGACGGCGCCTGATCCAAACGCCGGTCGGTGAGGAAGCGTCCCCAGCGGTGATCACTCAGATCCCGGTCACATATGCCAAGGCTGCCCAGGAAGGTAGCACCTCTACACAGGGTCTTCCTGCTCTGTTGACGTCGTCTGATCAGGCAGATGCAACCGCTACTGAGATTCCTTCTGAGGTGCCACAGACGCCAGATCCTGACCTTCCACATCATCGCAGCACTGTGACTGAAAATGCTGCTGAGATGGACGTTGATCCGGGAGTGGTACCTACTTCTGCTTTCCTTCAGACTGGTCCGGAGTCAGACGAAGGCCACCCGCAATCAGACTCGGAACGACCTGTTCGAAAACAAGGGTCGAGACGAAAGAGAAAGAAACGTAGCAGTACACCCCCTGATGAATCCATTCTCCGGATGGATGCCAGAGATGCAGAACCGAAGATGGATGATAAACCGCTCTATGATGTCCAAACGTCTGATGCGAACGACCCGCCACAGGCGACCACTGGCAGCGACTACCCCTCCTTACTGGCGCCGTCTCCCCCACAAGTCGACGTTGAAGAAAGTCTATATGCTGAGCCGAAAAATACGTCTCCTCTCCACATGGATGATGTACACAGTCGGTACCCTACCGCAGTATCAGTCTCCTGGGCAGACGACGTGGAGATCGAAGGGACTGGGGTGGACGGTGCTGATGATGGGGCGCCCCCATCGGTTGCGCCCGCGCCCGCAAACTCTCCACAATAGCAACCTCTTCCGCGGACCGGCAAGATCGACGACCTCTCGCTCCTGAAGAAGCAGCCCCACCTGTGCCTGTGGGACTCCAACACCAGCATTATCGTGTCGCAACGATTAACCTCGCGACCATTCGTGCGCCCCACAAACTAGCGCTGCTCCGCGATATGATTTATGATGCGGACATTGATATTGCGCTTTTTCAGGAAGTGCATGTCGCCGATTTTTCACCACCACATGGCTTCACGGCGCATCTTTCTCCCGCTTCGGACACCGGTAGTGGTGTTGCCATCATCTTACGAGAAGGTCTTCCTGCCGAAGATGTCCTATACCTCCCCAACGGCAGAGGTATGGCCCTTACTCTCTTTGGTGTACGCATCGTCAACATTTATGCGCCGTCGGGCTCCAGCTACCGTCGTGAACGCAATGCCTTCTTTGCAGATGAAGTTACACCCCTTTTTGTGGGACCACACGATGACTGGGTCATGGGTGGAGACTTCAACTGCACCCAGCGACATCAGGATCAATTGCCGCGTCACTCACCATGAGCAGCTCTGGAAACAGTCGTGACGCGACTACAATTTGTCGACACGTGGAGACATGTTCAAGGTGATCGTTTGGGCTTTACGTACTACACTGCGCACTCCTCTAGCCGACTGGATCGCATCTACATCTCGCGATCCCTAATTCAACACACACGACAGGCTGAAATCTGGCCTGTTGCTTTCTCAGATCATGAGGCTTACTTCTGTGACGTTGTTCTCACAAGACAGGCAGTATGGCACGGACGTGGTTTATGGAAACTGAACACGGCACTTCTTAATTCACCTGACTGTCGACTTCTAATAGAAGACACTTGGATCACATGTAATAGACGCCGTCTCACGTATCCGTCTACCATATCCTGGTGGATCCAGTGTGCAAAACCTGCTCTTCGAAAAACTTTGATCCGATATGGCAAAGATGTTGTCGCCTGGAGGAAGAGCACTATGGACTTTTACTACAGGATCCTACGAGAATGCTCCACGATGCCAGCCTCCCCTGAGCGTCATACAAGGATAAACCATGCTAAGGCCCAAATCTCCAATCTCATGCGAAGGCATTTGGAAGGAGCGATAGTACGATCTCGTACTGCTGATCGCATGCCTCATGAACATCCATCTATGTATCATATCATCCAAGAACGCCAACATCGTCGCCGAAAATTTATTCCCATCCTAACAGACCAAGATGGGCGTCGCTACGTAACCCAATCTGCAATAGGGAATGTGCTTCACGCCCACTACCAGCAGCTCTACGCCGCAATTCCACATTCCCCAGAGTTGATCGAGGAAGTCTCACAGCTCAACTTCGGTGGTCTCCCAGGAGATGCGGCGATTGACTTGGTGTCAGAGGTGACTGATGATGAAGTCCGCGATGCGATCCGAGCAGGAACCATCAATCGCTCCCCAGGACCCGACGGTCTTCCCCTCGAATTTTATCGCACCTTCCGTGATTTGTTAGAGTCCACCTACACCTCCATATGTCGGGAACTGATGTCTCCGGAAGTACCTGTGCCGGACTCTTTCATGGAAGGAATTATTATTCCTGTACATAAACCGCATGGTGGCAACAATATCAGTGAT
Source organism: Schistocerca gregaria (assembly GCF_023897955.1). Taxonomy (NCBI): domain Eukaryota; kingdom Metazoa; phylum Arthropoda; class Insecta; order Orthoptera; family Acrididae; genus Schistocerca; species Schistocerca gregaria. The sequence goes on along the minus strand of NC_064921.1, from coordinate 717,332,600 downwards.
TATCGGCCCCTCACCCTCCTTAACAGTGATATGAAAATCTTCACTCGCCTTTTGGCGGCACGACTTAAAACCGTTGCCCGATATGTTGTGTCGCCAGACCAAGCATCTTTGGGAGGGGATAATAATATCCGCACGGCTTTATGCCGCTACAGGGATATGATCGCCGTTACCCAGGCACAACGCCTCTCTGGGGCACTTGCGTCTTTGGACTTTAGTCAAGCTTTTGATAGGGTTGACCATTCGTTCCTTACGGCCGTTCTCCACCATATGGATTTCCCAGTCGCCGTTATCACGGTAGTGATGCGCCTTCTGCGGGGTGCCTCTTCCAGGATTATGTACAATGGCAGACTCACTCCTCCGATGAAAATAGGTCGATCCGTACGTCAAGGTTGCCCTCTATCAGCGATTTTGTACGCCTTTTCCTTGGAATCCTTGATATGTGGGCTCAGACAACGTTTGGTAGGGTTGTCCATAGATCGATACCGATTCTGTTGCACTGCCTATGCTGACGATGTAGTCATCTGTTTACGTAATGCCGACGAGGTTCGAGCTGTTTTGACGTGGGTAGCGACTTATGGTGAGGCGTCGGGTAGCTCTTTAAACGTACGTAAGTCACAAGTTATGTTCATTGGCACGGGACTCCCTGTGGAGTGTATTACACCTCTCACCACCGTTGATACCATTCGCTGTTTAGGAATAGACTTTTCATCTGATCTCCGGCGTTCAGCCGCCATCAACTGCAGACGCCTCCTTTTAATGATCAGAGCGGGTCTTATGGACCATCGCCTTCGATCCCTAGATATTCTCCAACGAGCTCGATATGTCAATATATATATCGCATCCCGAGTTCCCCATGTAGCACAAGTTCTACCTTTCCCGCTTACTGTGGCACGTCGCATGTTGGCAGCGATGGCATCTTTCGTCAGCTCTGGGCTGTTATTCAAAGTTAACTATGCAACCCTTACTCTTCCCTGTGAACGAGGTGGGATAGGTCTGTTTCACGTGCCGGATAGAGCTCGCGCCCTATTTGTCAGCTCCCAGATGACGGTATGGACACGATGCCCAACGAGCCTCACTGGTCTCCTCCTGACGGCATATACGCCGGTCTCACTGTCAGCCCCAGTGATGATCTCGGACGTTCCGGTCCAGTTACATTATATACGATACTTCTTTCTTGAACTCAGTTATCTACGCCTCACCTTACCAAGACAGCTTTTACTCAAGACAAAGGCAGTATACAATGTCCTCCAATTAGGTCGTCCACCTAACCCGATTGAACAAAAGTTCCCCCAGGTAGACTGGCGTCATGTATGGCGCGCGGTTTTCGCCCGTTACCTTGACACGAATGTTCAATCTGTCTGGTACCTAACTGTCAATGGTAAGCAAATCAACCAATCTCGCCTTCATCGTATCCACCTCGCCCAATCACCTCTCTGTTCCACGTGTGGAGTCCCAGACAATGATGAACATCGGTTTGTTTGCGGACCGGCGGAGGAGGTTTGGCACTTGATTCGTCTTATTGTCGCTTTTCTAACGCAGGACATTCCGGATCGGATTACTCCCCTTTCATTATTATTTCCGGATCGTGAATATTTTCCTCGGACAAAGACCAATGCTGTGAATTGGATTCGCGGACATGCCATTCACTACCTATTTGGACAAACTGTAGACTCTGTACTCGATTTTTGGACATACCTCAATGACCGTCATTATATCGTTGTCCGTCACCCAAAATACAGACAATTTTTCTCGAACTTCCTTGGGAGTGCTTTCCACGACCCGCCTCGCAGCTGGAATGTGTTAAGCCAAGAGAGAAGAACGTTTCCTGCTTGAACCAATGAACATTTCTGAACAATTGAACAGAACGCATCAATTTCGAGAAGACGTGACTCGACATATTACCAGCGGGGCGCAGAAGGCCTCTGATCAATGACACAACAAAACTAAACAAAAACAAAAAAATAATAACATAACAATAATAAAAATAAAAATAAAATTCAGAAAAAAAAAGTTGGTAGAGCACTTGCCCGCGAAAGGCAAAGGTCCCGAGTTCGAGTCTCGGTCGGGCACACAGTTTTAATCTGCCAGGATTTAATCTGCCTGTATTTCGTAAAGAGCTCATTCAACGCATATTAACTTGTCGCAAGTTGTTTCCTTATCTCGCCTTGTGGTTAGCTTTGTTCTGCTGTGTTTTGTTCGGCTCATTATAGTTTACAACACCTTCTCTTAAGTGCTTTATCACGTCTTGGAGTGTCATGTATCAGTCGCGTTCAGTGAACGACCTGTACTTACTTCGACGTGCAAACTGTGCTGTATGGGCGAGAAACCATCTGGCAACAAGATCGGACAATGGTAGGGAACTTGGAATTTTTGAAAATCGTCGTAAGACGAATGTGCATCTTTATGGAGGTACGACAATAAAACGACAGACATCCAGAGAGGAGAGCGAGGATGTTTGTGCTTGTAAACTGATTTGTCTTAGCTAAAATGTGCTATGATGCAGAATGCAATGATTAATTAAATTAGCTGAAGGTAATGGTTATAGCTGAACGAAGTTAGACAAACTTTTGATTTTTATCCGTGGCTAGTTACGTCAGATTAGAATTTATTGTGATGTATACTTGGAAAGCTTGACTATTAAATCAGCTGCGCGAGTCTTTATAAGGAACTTTTTTTAAATTTTCAATTTTTACCTGTTTTACTCTGTAAATATAGTGAAATTTAACGCTCAATGTATCATATATATTATTCTTTTCATGGACGGCATGAAAAGAAAAGGCAAAGGAAAATTCGGGGTTGCAAGTAAATTTGCAGGAAGGCGGACACGAGAACTTCGTATGCAAAATTAGTTAGTTTGATTATTTTACAACTGATGATCTACACACGCTAGAGTGATATTCATCGTAAAAACAGAGAAGCAGTAATTTTATCGGTGTCTGGCACAAGTTATAAACACCACATTTTAACAATTAGTTCGTTGTCTTAAAGTTTATATAGAAAAACGAACTTGGTTTACAATCTCTCTCGTCATATAGTTTGATACAAACAACAGGTAACGCATCATGTAGCTAAATACTTGCAAGGATAACTGGTGATGTGCAATGGAATTTATTTTGGTGCAGTCTTCTCGTGACGTGATTTCTTTTTCTCTCTCGATGAGGTAAGAGCAGTTTTGAAACTTTTTGATCGAACTCCTTACCTGAGCAAAATCTTAGACCTCGCAGGACTGCAATAGCTGCCGAGGGCTGCTCTAAGTTCCAAATGATGCTATTGGAAGACGAAGTCGTGTACGCTTTAATCACAATCCCTTCTTGGAAAGTGATTAGCAGAGTCCTTCTAGACGCCGTCAGAACGATCCTTCATTGGATATTTATTTGAAATCCTAAGTTTCCCCGTGCCTTTCCCTTTCCTGATTTTCACGAAAAAATTAATAAACACAATACGTATGTTGAGTACGTTTTCGGTTTATTTACGGTCTAAGCAATATAAAAAGTGAAAATAAAAAAGTATCCTCCTAGGAAGTCAACCACACAACCCTTTGATTACCGTTCTGTGTCCTTCCCGCTGCGCTAAAAGCTGCCTGGAAAGTACATTAACAGAAATAACTCATGCTTCGCCCGATCGTGCCGGAAATGCTATGTTTCCTAAACGCTCGGCCATCTGGAGCTCACACCTCCGTCGCTCAAGCCCTGCACGTAGTCTAAATTTGGGTAAAGTCGGTGATGAAGAGGAGGCGCGGACAAAACCTCACTGCCATGCACGTCAAATGCTTCCGCTTACCGGGAAAACTTCCGTTCACTCGTCACTGATTCGCTGCCGCTTTATGGCCGTAGATCCACAACTGTGCATTCCCAACAGTAGTCTGTCCGGAAAACTTCGCTCTCTTCGATGGTCCATACTATGCTGATATGTTTTGAGCTTATTATTGACCAAACTGTAGCGCTGGCTCCCGTTAGAGATACGTCTATTGCCTCCGGCTACGAAGGGCCGCGTGGGCCCCGTATCAGCTTTTTTCTGTTATTTTGCTGTCCTAAATTCTTAGTTTTTGTATGTCCAGCCTTTTAGCAGGAGGTGTCTGGGGCGACGGCCTATCGTGACAAAAAATAAAAACACCTGCAGCCGTCGTTGTTTGTTGTTGTGGTCTTCAGTCCTGAGACTGGTTTGATGCAGCTCTCCATGCTACTCTATCCTGTGCAAGCTTTTTCATTTCCCAGTACCTACTGCAACCTACGTCCTTCTGAATCTGCTTACTGTATTCATCTCTTGGTCTCCCTCTACGATTTTTACCCTCAACGCTGCCCTCCAATGCTAAATTGGTGATCCCTTGATGCCTCAGAATATGTCCTACCAACCGATTCCTTCTTCTGGTCAAGTTGTGCCACAAACTTCTCTTCTCCCCAATCCTATTCAATACTTCCTCATTAGGTATGTGATCTACCCACTTAATCTTCAGCGTTCTTCTGTAGCACCACATTTCGAAATCTTTTATTCTCTTCTTGTCCAAACTATTTATCGTCCATGTTTCACTTCCATACATGGCTACACTCCAAACAAATACTTTCAGAACTGACTTCCTGACACTTAAATCTATACTCGATGTTAACAAATTTCTCTTCTTCAGAAACGCTTTCCTTGCCAATGCCAGTCTACATTTTATATCCTCTCTACTTCGACCATCACCAGTTTTTTTGCTCCCCAAGTAGCAAAACTCCTTTACTACTTTAAGTGTCTCATTTCCTAATCTAATTCCTTCAGCATCACCCGACTTAATTCGACTACATTCCATTATCCTCGTTTTGCTTTTGTTGATGTTCATTTTATATCCTCTTTTCAAGACACTATCCATTCCGTTCAACTGCTCTTCCAAGCCCTTTGCTGTCTCTGACAGAATTACGATGGCATCGGCGAACCCCAAAGTTTTTATTTCTTCTCCATGGATTTTAATACATACTCCAAATTTTTCTTTTGTTTCCTTTACTGCTTGCTCAATATACAGATTGAATAACATCGGGGAGAGACTACAACCCTGTCTCACTCACTTCCCAACCACTGCTTCCCTTTCGTGTCCCTCGACTCTTATAACTGCCATCTGGTTTCTGTACAAATTGTAAATAGCCTTTCGCTCCCTGTATTTTACCCCTGCCACCTTCAGAATTTGAAAGAGAGTATTCCAGTCAACATTGTCAAAAGCTGTCTCTAAGTCTACAAATGCTTAAAACGTAGGTTTGTCTTTCCTTAATCGAGCTTCTAAGATAAGTCGTAGGGTCAATATTGCCTCACATGTTCCAATATTTCTACGGAATCCAAACTGATCTTCCCCGAGGTCGGGTTCTACTAGTTTTTCCATTCATCTGTAAAGAATTCGAGTTAGTATTTTGCAGCTGTGACTTATTAAACTGATAGTTCAGTAATTTTCACATCTGTCAACACCTGCTTTCTTTGGGATTGGAATTATTTTATTCTTCTTGAAGTCTGGGGGTAGAAGAATATAATGAATTTAATTTATTTTGTCGCTACCAGTTTCTACGCTTCATTGCGTCATCTTCAAGCTGTCTTTGATGCGGTACAGGTTGCTAAGATCCCCATGCATAACCCATCAGTTGCCAGCATTACTGGATACACAGATAATGTGCCAGCACTCCAACCATCAGCTGCCCTGGCTGCAGGTGTTTTTATTTTTTTGTCACGATAAATTCTTAGTAGTAGATGGCCCTATTCATTTTAGAAATTAAGAGAACGCTAGTGGCCGACTTCTAATCCTCCCATTTCGTTCGTGGAAGCATTTATGAACTGGTGCTGTGATTTTACTACTGGTAAGCCCCATTGTATTGTGGTCTCTCATCATCATCATCATCGTTTTCCAACTCCAGTATCCCGGGGGTGGAGTTCAAGCGCCTGCCATATCCTTCTGTTTTCATACATCTTTTGTTCCAGGACAAGTTCTCATTTATGTCCTTTCTCCTCCACACCTGATGTTGCAGCCTCTACCCAACGTTTTCTTCTTCTTCCCCGTGGTCTTCCTCCTACGCGCTTCAGGTTGAAATACCTTTTCACACGTCTTTCGCTGGCCATTCTCATTATGTGCTCGTACCACTGAAGCCTGCGTTTCTTTACGACACAAGTAATAGGAACCTCAATACCAACTACTTCTCTATTCACCTCATTCCTGATTTTGTCCTTTCTCACTGACAAATGTGAAGATCGAGTAGATCTTAAGGACGGGCGTAGGTTCAGGGTATTGGGGTTGAATGAGACAAAGTGGAAAAGCTGTGGGTAGAAACCAGTGAGAAATGGGTATGTGCTGTACTAGAGTGGTAACAATAGCGAGTTGTCCTAGTCCTCCATAAAGATATAGACATACAGCCAGACGTCAGGCTCGTGAATGAAAGGATCATCCAGATGAGACAAAGGGCTGCTGTGGTCTCTCCCCTCCTTATCCTCTCGAGAACGCCAAGTGCGCATAATAATCCGGTACTCTTTTACGCACGTGCTTTTTTTACCTGTGTAATACGCACATCGTTTCAAGCGAAAGGTAGATATCTTGAAGTTGACTCTGGGTAGCACCTACACTGGATGTTTCAACAAAATCTCATGCTGAGCCGGTTAATACTAGCAAAAATGGGACATTACAGTTAAAGTTAATTTCATTAGGCTGAATTAATTTCATCAGAAAATGAGAGAATTAAGTTAAGGAATCCTGAACAGCTGAAGTGTCGTCTGGGTGACGATAACAGCGCAGCACTTCGCTTTCGCCGTCGCCCGCCGTGTCCGCTCGGCTGATCCGGTCACTGCAAGCAGAACTGGACGCTGCTGCTCGCCGCCCGCTGCTATTGCTGCTGCCGCCGCGTCGCTGCTGCCACTCATTCTTCAGATCGTTCTCTCTCATAACTTCAGTTCTGCGTGTGAACTCCTTAGAACCATCGGCACCACAACTACGAAGAATTAGCAATGCGACGTCGTGTTGTCATTACACGAACGTTAAAACAGTACATTTGACCGGTTTCTGATTTTCCTGTAGTCACTGAATCGTCTAATGCAAAAATTTCAGTTATGCTAATATTCCACGTAGCGGCTTGATTCCAACATTGTCTACAATATATGCGACCAACGTTCAGAAAGCTCCTTGGTAGTGACTTCATAATGAATAGTACATATCACGTCATGTATCTCGACTATTATCATGTTGCACAATGAGCTTTCCACGGAAAGTCTCTAAAATTGTATTATTAATTTCTGACATCTGCTGAGAAAAGAAGTTGTCAACTGGCATGAGATCACTAGACCAATATGAGAATAAAGTATTGAAAGATATTTATTTCTCAGCACCTTCAAAGAAATCACTGAGCTTAACAAATATATGATAGATAACCTTCTAAGTTTAGGCCTCTGTGCTTTCTGGCACTTTTCGCCCTCCGCAAAAGTAATCGCAACAGACTGCAAAGATGATGCAGCATTTGTAGCTTCAGTATCTATCGTCATCGAGTCCAAACTACAGTAATGCTAAATTGGTACCTACAGAAAATAAGTGCCAAAACGAATTTTCTGACAGTCATACTATGTGAGCTAATAATCCCCTCAGCAGTTTGGAATAGAAGGAGCAGTAAGTTGAAATTTAATCTTAAACTATCTTGAGTCATAAACTTGTAGTTCATTGGAAACTATCTGAGGAAGCTAGAGAACTAGACTGGATACCCGGTCTGCCTAGGTGTTTCACTATTAGGTTGGTGCATAAGTTCGTGGCGTTTTTGTTTCGCGTGTTGTTGGTATTCTGGTTGCTACAGGTTTATTTACTGATTGTCATTTTTTACTTGTAGTTCACTGTTGCTATTTGAATTTACATATTGTCATTTTCTCATTTCGAGACAGTGAGTGGAGCTGTAGACGCTAGAAAATGGAGTGCAAAGTGGGAGAAATTGTAACATTCCAGACATATTCTTCTGTTCGAGTTCAATAGGGGGGTGACAGCAGTGGAGACAGCCAGAAACATTTGCGTCGTGTAAGGGGATAAAGCCAATGGATAAAGACGACAAGAAAATTGTTTCGTTTCGACATTAGTGACTCTCCACGTGCAGCGAGATATTCGCGGTTTGATGAAGACCGTTAGACGCATTAATCCACAATGATCCAAGTCAACGTACTCTAAAACTGGCACATGTGATGAACTGTGATCGTTCTACCAACATGCAACATTTGCATGCACTGCGGAAGGTTCAGAAATCGGGTGTTTGGATACCACATTCTCTAGGCCAAAATCACAAAAGACAGCGGGTGGACATAGGTTCATACTTGCCTCTCGTTGTCAATTGGCTCGTGAACAACACTGACAATTCCTATCCTATATATAGTGAAGAGAAATGGTGTCGTTATGCTAACATAGGGAATAGAAAGGAACGGTTGAGCCTAAACAAAAAGGCAACTCCCAGTACGAAGACCTGCGCGCATCCAGAAAAGTTATTGTTATGCATATGGTGGAAAAGCGACGGGGTAGTGTGCAAAGAATCGCTTCTCCGAGAAGTACTCATCACTGCTTACATCCATTGCCAACAACTAAAATGTCTTGCAGACGCAGTACAAGAACAACGACCAGGAAGACTGCCCAAAGCGATGCTACTCCACGATAAAGCTGGCCCTCATTCTGCTACACCAACAAAAACACTGTACAGGAGTTCGGCTGAAAAGTCATTCCGCACCCACTTTAATCGCCCTTGAGCAGCCACATTTTCACATTTTCCACTCTCTATCGATCAACCCTCAAGGAACTTCTTTTCGGATGAAAATGTACTACGAACATGGCTCCACAAGTTCTTCACCTAAACACCATGTGATTTCTACAGTCACTTGTCCCAGAGATGCAGACTACTGCAAATATTGAAGAAGGATGTACACTACTGGCCATTAAAATTGCTACACCTCGAAGATGACGTGCTACATACGCGAAATTTAACCGACAGGAAGAAGATGATGTGACATGCAAATGATTAGCTTATCAGAGCATTCACACAAGGCTGGCGCCAGTGGCGACACCTACAACGTGCTGACATGAGGAAAGTTTCCAACCGATTTGTCATACACAAACGGCAGTTGACCGGCGTTGCCTGGTGAAACGTTGTTGTGATGCCTCGTGTGAGGAGGAGAAATGTTTACCATCACGTTTCCGACTTTGATAAAGGTCGAATTGTAGCCTATCGCGATTGCGGTTTATCGTATCGCGACATTGCTGCTCGCGTTGGTCGAGATCCAATGACTGATAGCAGAATATGGAATGGGTGGGTTCAGCAGGGTAATACGGAACGCCCTGCTGGATCCCAACGGCCTCGTGTCACTAGCAGTCGAGATGACAGGCATCTTACCGCATGGCTGTAACGGATCGTGCAACCACGTCTCGATCCCTGCGTCAACAGATGGGGACGTTTGCAAGACAACAACCATCTGCACGAACAGTTCGACGACGTTTGCAGCAACATGGACTATCAGCTCGGAGACCATGGCTGCGGTTACCCTTGACGCTGCATCACAGACAGGAACACCTGCTATGGTGTACTCAACGACGAACCTGGGTACACGAATGGCAAAACGTCATTTTTTCGGATGAATCCAGGTTCTGTTTACAGCATCATGATGGTCACATCCGTGTTTGGCGACATCGCGGTGAACGCACATTGGAAACGTGTATTCGTCATCGCCATACTGGCGTATCACACGGCGTGATGGTATGGGGTAACATTGGTTACACGTCTCGGTCACCTCTTGTTCGCACTGACGGCACTTTGAACAGTAGACGTTACACTTCAGAAGTGTTACGACCCGTGGCTCTACCCTTCATTCGATCCCTGCGAAACCCTACATTTCAGCAGGATAATGCACGACCGCATGTTGCAGCTCTTGTACGGGCCTTTCTGGATACAGAAAATGTTCCACTTCTGCCCTGGGCAGCACATTCTCCAGATCTCTCACCAATTGAAAACGTCTGGTCAATGGTGGCCGAGCAACTGGCTCGTCACAATACGCTAGCCACTACTCTTGATAAACTATGGTATCGTGTTGAAGCTGCATGGGCAGCTGTACCTGTACACGCCATTCAAGCTCTGTTTGACTCAATGCCCAGGCGTACCAAGGCCGTTATTACGGCCAGAGGTGGTTGTCCTAGGTACTGATTTCTTAGGATCTGTGCACCCAAACTGCGTGAAAATGTAATCACATGTCAGTTCTAGTATAATATATTTTTCCAATGAAATCCGTTTATCATCTGCATTTCTTCTTGGTGTAGCAGTTTTAATGGCCAGTAGTGTATTCTTGATGACTAAATTCTCATGTGTATCTGTTGGGTTTACTAAATTTATGGAAAAACGCTGCGAACGTATGCACTGACCCAGTATTTCAGGAGTGTGAGCGAAATATAGTTTGATTTTACGTTATTAATGAATGACTTACTTCACAGATTTAAATGGCTTATTACAACAGGTCTAATACGGAGGTGACGAGAACCTCTCTGCAGATGCAGCTGGAGGCGGCCGGTGGCAGCAACCAGACGTTGTCAGAGGAGCTGGCATCGCTTCCGCCCAGCGAGTTCTTCCTGGAGCTCTATGGAGGCCTCGTAGTGGGCTGCATCCTGCTCACTCAAATACGATCCGTGGCTTTCTTCAACATGTGCATGCGGGCTTCTCGAAATCTGCACAACAAGATGTTCAGTTGCATACTGAGAGCCCCTATGCGCTTTTTCGACACAAACCCATCTGGACGAATACTCAACAGGTTCTCAAAGGATATGGGATCAACCGACGAGTTGCTGCCACAGTTTACAATAATGATGATTCAGGTACGTATTTACTACTCGGCTATGTCCGAAACCTATATTCTGCAACATAAATATAAGTGGTGGTCAAATGGAAATGAGGCAGATGAAAAAATGTAAGTAAATTGTGTATTATTTCAAAAGAAATGGCCGTAACTGTTAATACATTTTTCCCATTTAGAGACAAGAGGGTCAATGCCTTCATGGAAAGATTCTTGTTGTTGCCTACAGAACCATGTTTGTACTCAAGCGTGCACCTCTTTTTTCCGAAGCAAATCGACGACCACAAATGTCTTTCTGCAGGAGTCCAAAATTGTGGAAATCGCTTGGGGACAGATCGGGAATGTATGGAGTATGAATCAGGGCTTCCCATGTAAATTTCTGCAGTGTGGTCGAAACAACCCTGGCAACATGTGAATGGGCACTATCCTGCATCAGAGTGATACCATCCGTCAACATTCCTGGGTGTTTGGACTTGACAGCACGCTTCAGTTTTCGCAAACTGTCGACACAGCGAAATGTGTTAATTGTGACGCCGTGTTCCAGAAAAATCAATAAACAGCGGGTCCTTGCAGTCAAAGAAAAAGATCATCATGACATTTCCCGGAGCCCGTGTGCACAGCTTTGATAGATTTTTTTTCGGTGGAGGTGAATCCATGTGCTTACATTGTTGGCTGTGACGCTCACTCTCTGGCTCAAAATGATGACACCATGTTTCATTTCCCACTACAATACGGAATGGGAAGCGATATTCTTCATAATGATACAGTTCCATGTGATGCAGTGATGTCGACTTTCTATTCTACTTCTGCTCTTACGTCAGGCTGTGAGGAATCCATTGCACAGGAATACACTGCACACAGATTTTCCGCAACTTGAGTTCTTCTGTCAAGATGGCGAGAGCGGTACCTTCTCTGATGTCCAAAATGAGCCGATTGCCTTCCACCGCCCGCCATCGGTCATTTCTGACAGTAGCATCCATTGCACCAATGATAGAATGGGTAATGACACGATGAGCTCGTCCTGACTGTCTACTGTCAGTGATATCCGACCTCGCACGTGTCAGATGGTGGTCGCCACACACAGCAGACATTGGGGTATGAATTTCAGTTCCTTTCACATCTTCCACAGTCAAAAACCGCACTCTTTCCCAGCCTCCATGGTACAGTCAGGACGCACATACGATTCGCCGATCTCACGTGGAGCACAGCAGACAAATGGCACACCGGCGGACGTTCGCGCTGTTCTTTCCTAATTCCCAAAAGAGGCCAATTCCATACACACCCACCTGAGCGCCATGCTCGTTGTATAGCCCGTCTCGTTTCCATTTGACTAGTCGTTATACTATTAACACTGACCTTAATAACAATAATCACAGCTACTAGGAAAGTGCGCTTTGAGAAAACAGTTCAGGAATTTCGGAACAAAAGAAAAGAATTATAAAAGTTGTCCCACCAGCGAGACTGAAACTGGTCCCTCAGGGGATGTACACGTTTTAGAAGTTAGCAGCCCAGAGGTGATGACTTGTCCTCCATCCCTACACTATAAGGTCTTAACCGCGACTGATGGATAAAATGCTGTTCTTAGTGACATATTTCTTTACGTACAATTATGCGGAAAGTATCGATCACAAAGTTTCACTTAAGAACACAGAGGCACTGATTGCATTAATTTTGTTGTCTTTTGAACAGTTTAATTGGCACCTGAAATACAATACTGATAAGTAATCTAACTGTGGCGTGTGATAAGGAAGAGCTGCTGGAACAATTCAGATATTCGTTTAAGGTTCCTTGCCAGGTCGCGGTTGGGATACATCCCATAATAAGAACCTCTGGAGACATAGTTACAGTTATTATCTCGATGCTCATTAAATAACTGTTGGATACAATAAAACACAGTAGAATAAATCATGATGAGTAGTTCAGCATGTGCTCTCCATCTGACTTACTAATATAATCAATCACTTTAGCTATTAATAAATTAAGACTCTCAGTGAAACAACAGGTCATTGTTCAAACCTAGTAGCACTGAATGCCCAAATGACAGTCAGAGTCTATACTGTAGATTTTCGTTCTCACTCTGAAACACATTCTTCTTTTTTTTTCAGATCAGCTAGTCAAGTGGTTGTTACCATCACTCGACGTTGTCCTTCTGTGTCTCCCAAACAAGCTGGTACAAACTGGCCAATCAGGAAGTTTTCTTTTCCCCTACTAAGCTATCTTTCCAACAATATATTGCCGTTTCAGCAAACCTATCCCCATCAGCAACGTATTTATTTATTGTAAAACATGAAAAATTAACATCGCGTGCACTGGTTGGTTCTAAATATTGTACAGGGTTATTCTAAATGATGGACCCGTTTTCAAAACTTCGTATTTATTCAAGTACAGATCCAAAATCAACAAGCTTTATACCAATGAAAATAGGAAGTTCCAAATTTTTTGTCATAATTTTTGGTATCAATTTTACTAAATGTAATAAAATGTAATTAGTTTTAATAATTATTTAATAATTAGAAATGTGATAATTGTTATAAAAGTTCAATGTGGCTTCCGTTGGCTGCACTTTAAACGACAGCCAACATGAATTTTCCATCTACAGCAAACCTACATCGACAAACACTGTTATCCATGGCTCATACAACCACCTGACAGCCCATAAATGTGCCAGTTTCGCTCACATGCCCCACAGCATAATCAGAACACTTCTTAAACCTGAAAGCTACACACATGAACTAAATATAATCACATAAATTGTTGTTGAAAAGGAATATAAAACACATACTAGAAACAAGTTCTGCAACTAGATAAAAGTGAAAGATAATGATAGTGGCCACCAACTCAAGTGCACAGCCAAAGGGGCATGAAACTCAGAGGAAGAATTTCCAGACAAAGCAGCAGGCCATGTCACATCAGAAAACAACGCCCTGATATACAACAGTAAAATAGTACACAGAACTGGAAATATATTGAAGAAGAAAGGGATCCCAATAGCATTCAGAACAAACGGCACAGTACATCAAAGACTAAGATAAGGCAAAAGAATTCCAGACAAATTCACCAATGCAGGTATATACCAACTCACATGCCACTCCTATCAATCCCAATACATATGACACACAAGCAGAAACTTCTGAACCAGGGACACAGAGTAGCCTACATGAGAGCTCGGAAGAGTGACAGCAGACAACCCACTTCCACTGAACACTTAAAAATAAACACTACAAACACACAAATATCGAAACTGATCTACACAACCTGAAACCCAACAGTTTACAGGGTAAACTAACAATGTGAGGTAATTATTACTTTCAATGGCTGCTGCAGAAGGCAAAAACGTAATGCATGGAAACACAACGCTTCACAACAACACACTATTAACTGCTTCTAATTACGAACTGACACACACACACACACACACACACACACAGAGAGAGAGAGAGAGAGACCTTAGATCAGAAGTAGTCACGCTGCAGTACAGCATTCAAAACTTTCTCGCAATACACGATATTAGCGAACGGCAAGATGGCGTAATGTTTTGAAATACTCCCAAGACAATAGGTTATGTTTTCCCCTGTTTATAGAGCAACGAACGAAGGTGAGCACTTGACATACTACGTTACAACCTAGTGCCCATTAAAACTGTATGCACAACACTACTGCGGTTCCCAATAGTTTTTGTATTCGTTAGTAACATTTTCATATTTGTTAATAGCGGCCGCTGATACCGTTGCAGATGATACGATGTGTGTCGAAACAATGGCAATAAACATAGAAAATATGCCGCAAAAACGGCAACAAACGTAGGACTACGCAGTGACTTGAAAGTAAATGGGTATTGTAAAACTTTTCACACAGTACTGTGTCTGGAACCAAACGGTACACAAGTAATAACTTTTCTCGTAATGTTTTGTAACGATGCTAGTTTTGCATGTTTTAGAATAAAGAAACCCACTGATGGCAGCAATGTTTTCGTTGTAACTAGTTTGGGGAAGAAATTTTAAAAAAAGTGTTGAATCAAGGCGGAGCAGCCTCGGATCCACGATATTTCCGAATGTTATTTGGTCTTAATAAAGTGTGCCAAAGTGCACACAGCATTCTTCTGTCGCACGTCGCTGTATTTCGCTCTATGGAATTCAAATGTGTAAATTTTGTTATGGAAGCCATCAAATCTATATTCAGGACAGTGGAAATTAAAATTCCCTGTGGTGCCTCTCCTGCTCTCAGTCGGACGATTTGACGTCTACCTCCCTTTAAAAAAATCTCACAATTAATATTGGGCGTGATTATTTGTAACCGGGAGAATAAGAACTCTTTAGAGAATTTGTACTCTTTATTGCCTATTAGCTAACAACTTTCTCTTCTGTACGACATAAAATTACATATATTAAACATAAAACCAGAAAAGACAAGGCATAAAGAAAGCAGCACACATTTATTCAGTCCTTAGATCCCAACACTTTTTTCTCTATAATTTACTACAGCTTTACTCGGCGTGCTTTCCTTTCTGCAAAAAAAATCTGTTACCTCATCAAAGTTCGTCAAACGCTTTGATACATGAAAAATCAAAATGTCATTATCTACCGCTGAAAAAAGTTGTTAATACGAATAGTACCCAAGGCTGGTGTGGTTCTCCAGTTGATTACGTCTATTTTGTCACTGTCTGCTGGATAAAACAAAATAGGCCTTTCTAAAATTGCAGCAATTGTATGTCGTTGTTGTGGTCTTCAGTCCTGAGACTGGTTTGATGCAGCTTTCCATGCTACTCTATCCTGTGCAAGCTTCTTCATCTCCCAGTACCTACTGCAACCTACGTCCTTCTGAATCTGCTTACTGTATTCGTCTCTTGGTCTCCCTCTACGATTTTTACACTCCACGCTGTCCTCCACTGCTAAATTGGTGATCCCTTGATGCCTCACAACATGTCCTACCAATCGATCCCTCCTTCTAGTCAAGTTGTGCACCGAACTTCTCTTCTCCTAATCCTATTCAATACCTCATCATTAGTTATGCGATCTACCCATCTAATCTTCAGACTTCTTCTCTATCACCACATTTCGAAAGCTTCTATTCTATTCTTGTCCAAACTATTTATCGTCCACGTTTCACTTCCATACATGGCTACAATCCATACAAATACTTTCAGAACTGACTTCCTGACACTTAAGTCTACACTCAATGTTAACAAATTTCTCTTCTTCACAAACGCTTTCCTTGCCAATGGCCAGTCTACACTTTATATCTTCTCTACTTCGACCATCATAAGTTATTTTGCTCCCCAAATAGCAAAACTCCTTTACTACTTTAAGTGTCTCATTTCCTAATCTAATTCCTTCAGCATCACCCGAATTAATTCTACAACACTCCATTATCCTCGTTTTGCTTTTGTTGATGTTCATCTTATATCCTCCTTTTAAGACACTGTCCATTCCGTTCAACTGCTCTTCCAAGTCCTTTGCTGTCTCTGACAGGTCATCGGCGAACCTCAAGGTTTTTATTTCTTCTCCATGGATTTTAATACCTACTCCGAATTTTTCTTTTGTTTCCTTCACTGCTTGATCAATATACAGATTGAATAGCATCGGGGAGAGGCTACAACCCTGTCTCACTCCCTTCCCAACCACTGCTTCCCTTTCATGCCCCTCGGCTCTTACAACTGCCATCTGGTTTCTGTACAAATTGTAAATAGCCTTTCGCTCCCTGTATTTGAAAGAGAGTATTCCAGTCAACATTGTCAAAAGCTTTCTCTAAGTCTACAAATGCTAGAAATGTAGGTTTTCCTTTCCTTAATCTAGCTTCCAGGATAAGTCGTAGGGTCAGTATTGCCTCACGTGTTCCAATATTTCTACTGAATCCAAACTGATCTTCCCCGAGGTTGGCTTCTACTAGTTTTTCCATTCGTCTGTAAAGAATTAGTGTTAGTATTTTGCAGCCGTGATTAATTAAACTGATAGGTGGATGGTAGGCGGTTTTTTCTTCAAGAATATGAATTTGGTGCCCCCTGAAATTGTCGCCAGGAGCATATACCCCGGTTAACGCACAGATATCTGTGGGTCTGTGAATTACCACTTGTTCAGATGCTTATTACCAGTAAAATGGGTTAAATTTAAGTCACCGAGCAAAAGCTACGTTTGCTACTTGAATTTGAGTGTACGACGAACTGATTCGCTAACTTCAGTGCTAAATTACTCGGACATTGCGGATCCTATCTTTTTTTTAACTTATGTTTTCAGCAGAACCTCCCCTGCAGCACTCTTATAGTCTATTCAGAATGTTTCCGTGATGAAGTTGACTTTTTTTTCTTGGTTTGGTCCATTCTATCTCTTCCAAAATACGGAACGCAAAGCACTTGCAGTAGAAGAGGTCCACTGTCAGAGGCATGCGAACGGTTTTCGCTTATAACTTTCCACTTGTCCGTTTCAGGAACCGGGGTTCCTTAGCTGAAATTGATTTTCTATCATTCCTGAAAGTTGGTGCATCATCACGAATCACCTAGTAGATATAATAATTGCCGTGCACATTCCGTATATTTGTACTTAGTTAAATCACTTAAGACATTTCGCATAGGTAAAGAAAACCAAATGATTTCCGTTAACGCTTACGGATGTTTTGAAGGGCAAAAACTTAACGGGAATATTCCGGAGTTTCGCCTTCAGAAAATATAAGGCGGACGCGGCACTGCACCAGAAGTGGCAGGTGAAATACCGGAAGACTATGCATAGAAAGACTTCTTAAAACAAAGTTTAGAATGCTGTGGAACATTTCAAGCAAGGGTTGCTTCGATTACTGAATGATTCTTGTAACTCGCTTGTTGCTAGCACGATGGCATCCTGTGTGTTGCTGCATTACTAAAACGGGTCGGATGGTTGACGAGGAGAATTGAATCTAGTACTGAAACAAGTAAGGCAGGACCTCGTGGAAACAAATACTCTGATCAAGGAATTTCTGGAAACTCTGCAGACCTTAATGCAGCATGAGCTTGCCCCAACTCCTACCAAAAATTTCGTTCGCTAGATAGGTCAGTACACAACCACGCCCTGTCTGCAGATCTGTTTCTGGCACCCAGTATATATCTTGGCGGCGGTAGATTTTTCTGGTCACATGCATATGTCTGTCAAGAACGGGAGAATTTGCGGTAAACAGTTTATGATCCAGAAATCTGCACGCTGACGTACTACTGCAATATCTAAACCTGTATGCAGTCTCCCCTAAAGTGAAAAATGTTTCACTTCATAGCGTTCCATCCGTCGTACGAGGGCTGATCGGAAGACCCCTTTTTTTCTATTTTAGGGGTGTACATAGTTTCATATTCTGCCGCCGTCATCAACAACGTAAACACAACACTGCACTATGCATTCTAATCAAGGTCATGTACCTTAGAACTGATTTTTCCTTTGACTACGAGCAGAAAAATGTATGTCAGATAAACTCATACCGAAGCTCAAGATTCCATCATTTCGTGTCGGTTCTCCATTCATTCATTGATTGAATCAAAACTTTTGGTTGTCATGATAAACTGGCTATTTTCAAACTTTGACTAGCACCGCGCAAAATTCTTGCTATGCAACTGCGGACTTTATTTATGCTTCCTCACATTTTTACAGTAGTAACATCTTTCAGACAATCGTGATTAAACGTGTCTTTTTGAGAATTACAGTAGTTTACAGCTTTTGTGCGTATCGTATTTCGTTGCGTAATTTCTAAACTTTTATAGCAATATGTTAATCGCAATATCTTTATTCCATAATTGCATTAAATACTTACGTGATTATGGCAACGTTTCCCACTTTCTCCGCAGATTGACCAGTTTATCCTAAAGAATTGTTCGATATTACACGATCGAGATGTAAACACAGCTCGCACGAAGTCGATTGCTGTGCCGTAACTTCGTGTTAGCACATATTGTACTTTGTCACAACGTGTTCCAATTGCTTTTCCCCTTAAACAGTAGTGCATGTTTTCTGCGTTTATCGTAAAATTTCGTTATTTTCGAGTTTCTTACCTGATTCTACTAGTGACATAACCTCGGCAAGAGAAAAGTTCCAGATACTAACTTTCGAGCAGCTGCAAGAAATACGGTCAAAGGTTCGAATCCTGCATCGGGCATGAATGTGTGTTATGTCCTTAGGTTAGTTAGGTTTAAGTAGTTCTAAGTTCTAGGGGACTGATGACCACAGATGTTAAGTCCCATAGTGCTCAGAGCAATTTTTTTTTGTTTTGTTGTTGCAAGAAATAAATCTTATCCCAGGTTTTTCTCTCCTTGTGAAACAAATCACTTTATTGAGAAATTTAGCTAAAAATCTTACAGGGAACTTCTAATCTTTGAAATTAGCAGAACCTGAATTACAAATAATAAATAGAAACCAACGAAGTTAATTTGAAGATAGGGTGCAGTTGTTTTACTGTTCAAACAGTTCCACCAGTGAGAATGCGACTCCTCTTTGAGTATTCTTCTCGGATACTGCGTGTTATATGTAAGCAACTGGAAATCGCTCTGCCTAGATTGGAAGTTGCTGAGAACGAATGTTCCGGGCAAACTTTCTGGAGTCACGCACCAGAGATAGCAAACATGTTTCATGTACACCGCATAGTTGTCCTGTTTCTTTACACGATTCACGTAACTAGTTGCAGTCTCCAAATAAATCCTTCCTGCGTGAATCTATTTCGTGCAATAAAACTGAGCGATATAACGCAATAGTTATGACTGTACTTAGTATTTTATTCAAGTGGGACGGACCTTCTATTGCCGCCTGACATCCAGACGTACGTTGCGTAAAGGGTGGCTAAACATGGGAATGGAAGGCAAAAGACTACTCCATCTCGTTTTCTTCCGTTTGAGACAATGTTTTAACGACCTCGAGATTCTTTAAGATGTATACACTTTCTTTCTTCCTTTCAAACATCGCAACAAAGGAAACAATCGGTCTCGTCTTAGAATATTAGAAATATGTCTTAAGCAGTTAAGAAATAAACATTATTGGTTCGTCTCCAAGATGTCATTGCAGTTAGATAAACATAAGAGAGAAAAATATGATTTACAACATACAAACTGTTGGAAATACACAAAATTTTTCCTGCTGGTGGTACTCATTTAGTATTGAGATTTAGGAAATGCTAAGCCCTGTCCTATCTGAAAGGTAACCGTATACCTTGCTCGTAAAAGTAAGAAGATTGCTATGTACAAAATTATTGTCTCGTTTCAGATTTACCTGGTGCTTTGTGGAATTTTGGCTATGGTTCTCGTTGTGAACTACATTCTCATTGTTCCCATGGTCATTGTCGGAGTTTTATTCGTTTACGTGGCTAGACTTTTTATGACTACTGGGAGAAATGTTAAAAGGCTGGAAGGCAATCGTAAGTACAGGGCCAGAATATGTCTTTCTATTTTCCACTAGAAACAGCAGTCATTCACTGTTATTCTTAATTACCTCGTGTCATGTTGCGATGTTTTTCCTCTTTCACATTACGACAGTTAATGTTTATACAAAAAAAGCCTATTTCTGTAGATATTTTGCGACAAAAGTCACTGTTTTCGGAAAGTCACAACTTAGTTATCTTTGTTTTTTGTTCCAGGGCGAAGTCCCGTGTTTTCTCATCTTTCCGACACCCTTAACGGGTTGTCAACAATAAGAGCTTCAGGCATCCAGGACATCGTCATGAAGGAATTTGACAGTCACCAGGTATGTAACTGATTGGGTTTTTATAGTCTGTAGTTCTTTAGCACCACGGATTCATAAAGGCAGTCTTCTATTGTCTGTATACTTGGGCAATCATCAGTGCCTGTGACAATGAAAAAAAGCAAAGACTGGACTAATCATAACAACAGTCAATCGTATCATGTGCCAAGAGGAAAGCAAAGGATAAGCTGACGAGTGAGCCAATGGGACCTGTGACTCGTTATTCCTCGTATTCTTTACTGGCTGAGGTAATATCACTACATAATAGATTCTACGTCATCAACAATAAAAGGAAGAACAAGTAATTCGTTAGTATTCAGTATTCTTTTAATAAAGTCAGTTTCAAAGCCAACCCTTTTCTCAAGTAAATAGTGTTCGTGGTGTATCCGGTTACCAATCTTCGGTATCCGGCTACAAATAGCTTGCTGCTCAACGGTTCGTGCTTCAGGATACATATTTTTCTTGCGTGGATGTAGCATTACATCTTGTTTCCAAAGCTGTTTGCAATTTCAAGCGCCAAATCATTTATATTATTGGGAAACTGACAAAGTATCAACTGAGAACCTGTGAAGATATGTCTTTATTTTTTTAGTTCTTCTGCCCGCATCTCGTGGTCGTGCGGTAGCGTTCTCGCTTCCCACGCCCGGGTTCCCGGGTTCGATTCCTGGCGGGGTCAGGGATTTTCTCTGCCTCGTGATGGCTGGGTGTTGTGTGATGTCCTTAGGTTAGTTAGGTTTAAGTAGTTCTAAGTTCAAGGGGACTGATGACCTAAGATGTTGAGTCCCATAGTGCTCAGAGCCATTTGAACCATTTTTTTTTTAGTTCTTCTGTTTCCGCCCATAGCCATTTCATCACGAAGATTACCTGACAACTTTTTGCGGGTATCGTGCAGTGATTAAAACAACCTTCTCGTCTTGTTTAGGATCGTCATACGTCGGCTTGGTTTCTGTACATTACCAACTCATCAGCTCTCGGCATATGGCTGGACTTCCTGAGCAGCATTTTCGTTGCCATCGTCACGTACAGTTTCCTTGTTCTGTCTGCAGGTGAGAGCTCTTTGCAAATTGTTAACGTACTTGCTAGTGTTCTTTAGCATATGACGATTTATACTTCCTTACATTTAAGCTGTCCACACCGTACACTATTTCACAAGGTCACGATACAGGATTACTCATAATTACCTCCAGCGTTTCGGAAGGAAACCACATGCAAACTACAGGACATACAGAAAAGAAACACATATCAATGGATGGAGCAACTTTCAGGGTTTTAAGTCATGTTACAAGTACCCAATAAGGGCACCTTCTGTGGAATGGCAGATGTCAACACGTGCGCGCAGTTCATTTTAGTCTCTGTTGCCGTTACGACAGCAGCCCGCTATAAAAATTTGTTTACTGGGTAGCGTATCTGCAGGCGCTTACAGATTCGATGCGACAATACGGAGCCTAAGGCTTGACCACATATTGTGATACGCCTGCCTCCAGGTTGTGTGTTCTGCAACTACGCCACGGAAGGTAT
Organism: Schistocerca gregaria; assembly: GCF_023897955.1. Classification (NCBI taxonomy): domain Eukaryota; kingdom Metazoa; phylum Arthropoda; class Insecta; order Orthoptera; family Acrididae; genus Schistocerca; species Schistocerca gregaria. The sequence continues at coordinate 717,310,614 of NC_064921.1, read as the reverse complement.
TCTGCATCGAAATTTGGAAGCATGCTCCATCTACTTATAGGTGCCTTTTTTGTATGTTTTGTAGTTTTCTCGCACGCATATTCTGAAAACCTGAAGCTACTTCTGATAAACCCATGCATTTCAAAACACAACAGACCGCCATTGTCAAACGGCAACGTACTAACAAAATAAGTTGAGTGAAAAGTGCTAAACTGTTCCGAATTTTTCAAATAGGAATGGCGACATGGAAATGAAATAAAAGGTTACATATTTTCCTTCCTTGAAATTGATAGATGCTCGCTGGTCTTAGAAAAGTCGACAAGTAGTAGGAACTGTTTTGACATAGACGCAGTTGTGCATGCGCGCGAAAGGTCGCGTGTATGTATGTGTGTGTGGTGAAAGGCAGCAGCTGCGACTCTGCAGGTGGGGGATTAGCAGTGCAGCATCATTCAGTATTCAGCATATCATAAAACAGATCTGGGGCATTTATGGGAGGGAATACATCCTGTTTGATGCAGGTGATTAGAAACAACGGTGCCATGTCGCTTCTCGTCAAGAAAAGTGACGCAAGTCGAATAACAGCAATTTTTAGTTTATGTCATTGCAAAATAAGTGTGAAGTGCCCTAACATGCACGAATAATGTAATGAATTTTGTTGCCAACAATACTTGCTCGACATTTGAGGCAAGCACATAATCTTTCAATATAAGTTCCATAGAATTCTGTACATCGAGTTTTCTCAAGTACGTATTGCGTTTTTGAGTTGTGTCGCTGTTCTTGCCGGGATGCGATATGGTCACACTATGCTTGGGCGGCCACTGCAACATGCATGCTTGCTTTGTCGAAGCAGATACTGAGTTATATCACTTTTATCCTCCCACCATTAATACTGTACAACTAGTTTTAGGTTAGTTAGGGACAGATCCAAAAGAATTATCCAGTGTAAACATCACTATACATGGACTGCATCTGTGCAGAAGTAAGAGATGTAAAACTTTTATTTGTAAATTTCCTCAAGAAAGTGTCGCAAGTTCACAATAAAAATGGATAATGCAGCTGTCAGAACAGTTGTTCTTTGACAAAGATCATTAAAAAATAATTCTAGTTATAGCTTAAAAGAGCAAACAGAATAGGTAGAAGAAGATTTTCGTATGCTCACAAATCAAATTTTGCAGTACTTCTCTTGTGCATCTCAGTTTTACCTCATCATCTTTCAGTGGTTATCACAGCAACCATCCTCAGCAAGCTGTGTCATGGAATGGCCACTGCTTACTGTTCTCATTTTCTCCATGAACAACATAATCAGTCTTCATTTCATATAGGCTAGCATGTCTTCACTCCCCTTGCCTTTACAGTTCACATACCCTCTTTTTTTTTTTACAACTCTACTCACTACATTATGCCAGTGTGTTGCTTAGTGCTTTTTTCATCTTTATATAACACCTGAACAACAATAATTCCCTTACTTCCCGTAGCATGTTTCTGCCAAGTTCAGAACTCTTTTTTCCTCACTGATTAGTTTGTTCATTCTCCAAATTGCTCGTATTCACTGAAAATTAAATATGCTTGTCCTGCTTTATCTTTATGACACACAAAAAACAGATATTTCTGCCAGAATCTCTACATAAATTTCAACTAGTGTTTATCATTTCTCACTGAATTACACACGAAACTTCAAAATTAGTGGCAACCTTAAAAACTGTTTGAAGAACAGAATTGTCGATGGCAATGTAACAAACTAGCGCTATGCAAATTTTGCAGGTTCATTTGGTGGTTCTGGTGTGGGCTTGGCTATTTCACAGTCACTTATCCTGACTGGTATGCTTCAGTATGGCATTATGCAAATGACAGAAGTTGTCAGTCAAATAACATCAGTGGAGAGGGTCCTTGAGTACACCAAGATCCCATCTGAAGCTGCTTTGGAATCTGCTCCAGGTAAATATGAAATTTAGATTTTTGTAACTCCCCTCTGAGTGTTATCAAGAAGTATGTTTTGCAAGTGGTGATGCCTTTTCTATTATTACGATTCGTGTTTCAGTTCATTTACCAATTACTATTTTTGGTATGTTTAAATAACATCATCCTTAAAGAAATGTTTTAAGTATCCATTTCTCATTATGTTATGTCTAGAAACTTATGCACTGATCTAGGCTTTGTATTATGAACATTTGTATATGCATAAACTACACAAATTACTGCATCAAGAAATTAAAGAAACTAAGGTAAGCCTCCAGATTTGTTTTCAGAGCACATTTGTAGACAACTAATGTAGATTAATTCAGTAAAAATGAGACTCAATGCCACAGATGTGTAGCAAAAATTTGAGAGTAATCCTGGTAATAAAAGAATTATTAAGTTTAAAAATTACAGCACATACCGAATGAATTGAATACAAGAAGCGAAAATTTGACTGTTACCAAAACAATGAAAATTGTTAAATTCAACTTTTTGGGTTACAATGACATGAATTAACTGGAAGCTCAGTGCAGAAACCAGAAGGTACTTTCACAACTTTGGTAAAAGATTTCTTACAAACTGTAAAGATAAAACAATTATTTCGTGTAAGATAAGTAGAAAGCTTGTAGGTCAATGTTACAGGTATTGAATTACATATCTCAAGTAGAATAAGAAGCTGAGAGACCATAAGTGAACTAAGAAAATTGGTCAATGTTCAAACAATTATTTACAAATTTAGTTTAGCTCTGATTATTTTTATTGTGCACAGCATTTGCATAACATTTCATTGATTATATGGCCCAAAGTCAGCACTTTCATGCCTCTTCCAAGTGTTTTATGGGTATATTTCAGCCACTTGCACAGTTATACTTCGAGATATTTGTATGTAAAATTGTTGTGATGACTATAACTTAACATCAGATGTTTCACATGTGTATTTACATGTGCTGTATGCTAGTACCCCTATCAAGTAGTTTCAACTGGCACAAATAAAGAGTGATACTTTTCATAAATGCAGCAATATCTACTGGCTCAGTTGCTTATTATTACTGAATTGTGAGTTAATTATCTATGTTTTTTGCCATCTTTATCTTTGCTTCTGTTATTATTTTGGGCTGTCAATGGTATTATTTGTAGCACACGCCTATCACTGTTTAAAACAGGTCATGTAAGGAATGAAACCTCTTAAAACACTACCCAACCTAGACAAAAGTATAAAAATGCAATTAAAACACATATATTCTGCCTGTAGAGGCAACGGCCTTGCCGCAGTGGGTACATTGGTTCCCATTAGATCACCAAAGTTAAGCGCTGTTGGGTGTGGCCGCCACTTGGATGGGTGACCATCCAGCTGCCATGCTCTGTTGCCGTTTTTCGGGGTGCATTCAGTGATGCCAATTGAGGAGCTACTCGAGCGAATAGTAGCGACTTCGGGCAAGAATGCCACCATGACGAGCGGGAGAGCGGTGTGCTGACCCCTCGACCCTCCTATCCGCATCCTCCTCCGAGGATGACACGGCAGTCGGATGGTCCCAGCAGGCCACTCGTGGCCTGTAGACGAAGTGCTTACTCCATATTGAGCCTGTAAATCATGTCTATGATGTATTTATGCAGACTGAAGTGATGATGAAAATTTGTAACAAGGACGGTAATATTCGAACCTTTTTGCTCATGAGGCAGATGCACGACCCAGCCCCAGTGGATTTGCAACTGCGCAGATTGTCTAGCACTCCTGCCTCCTCAATCTAAATTCCCTTTCATGCTTCATCTCACTTGATATGCCCCATAAAGTCGTCAAACAGCATTGCAGGGGCTTACTAACTGTATGGGAGTAGCATCTCAGCACTGAACAAAATGGGGGATCCTCCCTGAAACACAGGCATAGGAGCATTTTTGTTTCATTTGATAGAAGAACCTATTCCCAGATTTTAGGCAGGGTCCCCCATTTATTATGATGCTGAGGTGCTATTCCAATACAACTGGAGAGTCTCTGCAATTCTGTTTAAGTTTAGAGGGAATGCCAAGTGGGCTGAGACATGAATGGGCATTTAGATTGAGGAAGGAGGCAGGCTAGGGTAGTCTGTGTAGTTATTCAGAGCCACTGTGTCGTGGTGGTGTGGTTGAAACATCTGTCTACTGAGCAGAAGACTGAGGTTTGAATCTCAATATTGGTACAGATTGTCATTCGTTGCTTCAAATGGCTCTAAGCACTGAGGCCATCAGAACTACTTAACCCTAAATAACTTAAGGACATGACACACATCCATGCCCAAGGTATGATTCGAACCTGCAACCCTCTCCAAAACTTTCTAATAGTGCGTTGAGTGGTTTACAGCAGCCCAAATAAAGATATGTTCTACTTGCTCAAATTTTAGGAGTAAGATGTGTGGTTTGCAGTGAAATTGTAGTCAGATTGCAAGGCTTTCCCTGCTGAAATTGACTGTCAATTTTTATGATTTGAATGTTTTCATGATAGATATCTACCTGGAGGGTAAAAGTAAAAGCAAAAATTTAAATATGGGCCTTCACTTATTTTTCATTTTCAGTTCTTGTTAAGTAAACAGGGTATATAAGATTGGTGATGATAAAATCTATTTTAATAAGATTTGAAATGACTAATTACATTGTGTTTCATGATGTCACAAAAAATGTTAATGTCTTAAACTTGTGCGAACACAAAAAAAGCACCTAAGACTGGAGTTGAAAACGAACCACAAAAGCTCTAAAATCTGCTCTTAATTATTTAGCTGAATGGATAAAAATCTACTCATCAAGCAGTGGCAGAACACACACATAAAAGAAAGTTATAATTTGGGAAGCTTTCCTAGCCAGTGGCTCCTTCTTCCGGAAGAAGGGTTGAAGGGGAAGAAAGAGTGGTGAAAAAAAAGGACTGGAGAGGTCTGAAAAAGGGGTAGATTTTGGGAAAGTCACCCAGAACTGCATGCCAGGGGAGACTTACTCTTAGGATAAAAGGAAGGACTGATTGTTGGGGACTGCATCAGATGAGACTTGAAAACCCGAGAGCTTAAAGGTGGAAGACACGGTCATATGCAGACAGAGGTTACTGCTTAGACATCATGCATGAGTTAATAAGAGTGAAAAGCTGAGTGCGTTGTATGTAGCAGAGGTGGATAGTGGGAGGTGAAAAATAGATTGGTAAGACAATGAAAGATGTAGAACACTAAAATGGAGTGAAGCAAAGAGTAGTTACTGTGAAGAAATGGTGTGATGGAAGAAATTAACAGGTGGCGAAAACCGTGAGCATGTTGTAGTACTAGTTCCCACCTGTGGAGTTCTGAGAAACTGATGGCTGGAAAAAGAATCTAGATGGCATGCGTGGTGAAACAGGCGCCGAGGTCACGTTGTCATTTTGTAGAGTGTGCTCAGCAACAGGATATTCTGAGATGCCAGTATACACCCTCTGCCTATGCCCATTCATCCTGATTGATAATTTGGTAGTAGGGTGCATAGGGCAAATCTTGCAGTGGGGATAGTCACAGGGGTAGGAGACATAGGGTAGGGAGATGGGAGCAGAAGGAGCATAGGGTCTCACAAGAATATTGTGGAGATTGGGAGGGTAACGGAAAACTGTTCTAAGTGTGGTTCGCAAAATTTCAGACAGAATGGATCTCATTTCAGGGCATGATTTTAGGAAGTCATGGCCCTGTTGAAGTAGCTTGTTAACACATTCCAGACCAGGATAATATTGAGTCACCAATGGCTTGCTCCAAAGTTGTTTTTTCGAGGGATCAGCAGTACCAGGATTGGATGTGATGGCCCAGGAAATTTGCTTTGTAACTAGGCTGGTGGAGTAATTACTTGCAGTGAAGCCTGAGGTGAGCATGTTGGCGAATTGCTGTAAAGAGTCTTCATCCAAACAAATACACTTGCTTTGGATGCCAAGTCTGTATGGGAAGGAACGTTTGACATGGAAAGGATGGAAACTTAATATGTAAGAACTGTTGTTTGTTGGTAGCTTTAATCTGGACGGAAGCCCAAAACCTGCATTTCATGATGCTGATTTGGTGAAGGACCTACTTTCCTTTTCAGGTAATATTCTTTGGTAATATCACTTTCCAACAGCAAATCTGACATTGAACCCTATCTTGAACAGTGCAGACCACGATCCCAACTTGATCCGCCACTACTACCTCAAACTCATCCCTTACAAGCCTACCAAGAATTTCTCACATCCAGCATTGATTCACAACCCTTCCTCAGATGCCTACAACATGACCCTAACCTGTCCTCTGCAGAACTCCAGGCTCTAAGTTCCCTAAAAGCTGATGACTCCATCATTATCCTCCCAGGAGACAAAGGATCAACCGTTGTAGTACTTTACTGAAAGGAGTATTTTAGTGAAGGTCTATGCCAGCTGTCCGACACCACTACATACAGCGTCTGCCATCAACATCCCATCCCTGAGATTTGAACTGATATGCAGTCCCTCCTTAAAACTTCAGGCCCCCTACAAGGACTAACACCTCAAGCCATAGAACTTCTCACCACACCCAAACCACACACCCCACCTTTTACCTTCTTCCTGTTGTAGTGGTCTTCAGTCCTGAGACTGGTTTTATGCAGCTCTCCATGTTACTCTATCCTGTGCAAGCTTCTTCATCTCCCAGTAACTACTGCAACCTACATCCTTCTGAATCAGCTTAGTGTATTCATCTCTTGGTCTCCCTCTATGATTTTTACCCTCCATGCTGCCCTCCAATACTAAATTAGTGATCCCTCGATGTCACAGAACATGTCCTACCAACCAATCCCTTCTTCTAGTCAAGTTGTGCCACAAGCTCCTCTTCTCACCAATTCTACTCAAGACTTCCTCATTAGTTATGTGATCTACCCATCTAATCTTCAGACTTCTTCTGTAGCACCACATTTCGAAAGCTTCTATTCTCTTCTTGTCCAAACTATTTATTGTCCATGTTTCACTTCCATACATGGCTACACTCCATACAAATACTTTCAGAAACGACTTACTGACACTTAAATCTATACTCAATGTTAACAAATTTCTCTTCTTCAGAAATGCTTTCCTTGCCATTGCCAGTCTACATTTTATGTCCTCTCTACTTTAACCATCATCAGTTGTTTTGCTCCCCAAATAGCAAAACTCCTTTACTACTTTAAGTGTCTTGTTTACTAATCTAATTCCTTCAGCATCACCTGACTTAATTCAACTACATTCCATTATCCTCATTTTGCTTCTGTTGATGTTCATCTTATACCCTCCTTTCAAGACACTGTCCATTCCGTTCAACTGCTCTTTCAAGTCCTTTGCTGTCTCTGACAGAAGTACAATGTCATCGGCGAACCTCAAAGTTTTGATTTCTTTTCCATGGATTTTAATACCTACTGTGAATTTTTCTTTTGTTTCCTTTACTGCTTGCTCAATATACAGACTGAATAACATCGGGGAGAGGCTACAACCCTGTCTCACTCACTTCCCAACCACTGCTTCCCTTTCGTGTCCCTCGACTCTTATAACTGCCATCTGGTTTCTGTACAAATTGTAAATAGCCTTTTGCTCCCTGTATATTACCCCTGCCACCTTCAGAATTTGAAAGAGAGTATTCCAGTCAACATTGTCAAAAGCTGTCTCTAAGTCTACAAATGCTTAAAACGTAGGTTTGTCTTTCCTTAATCGAGCTTCTAAGATAAGTCGTAGGGTCAATATTGCCTCACATGTTCCAATTTTTCTACGGAATCCAAACTGATTTTCCCCGAAGTCGGGTTCTACTAGTTTTTCCATTCATCTGTAAAGAATTCGTGTTAGTATTTTGCAGCTGTGACTTATTAAACTGATAGTTCAGTAATTTTCACATCTGTCAACACCTGCTTTCTTTGGGATTGGAATTATTATATTCTTCTTGAAGTCTTAGGGTATTTCGCTTTTCTCCTATACCTTGCTCACCAAATTGTAGAGTTCTGTCAGGACTGGCTCTCCCAAGGCTGTCAGTAGTTCTACTGGAATGTTATCTACTCCCGGGGCCTTGTCTCGACTCATATCTTTCAATGCTCTGTCAAACTCTTCACGCAGTATCATATCTCCCATTTCACTTTTGTCTACATCCTCTTCGATTTCCATAATGTTGTCCTCAAGTACATCACCCTTGTATAGACCCTCTATATACTCCTTCCACCTTTCTGCTTTCCCTTCTTTGCTTAGAACTGGGTTTCCATCTGAGCTCTTGCTATTCATACAAGTGGTTCTCTTTTCTCCAAAGGTCTCTTTAATTTTCCTGTAGGCAGTAGCTATCTTACCCCTGGTGAGACAAGCCTCTAAATCCTTACATTTGTCCTCTAGCCATCCCTGCTTAGTCATTTTGCACTTCCTGTCGATCTCATTTTTGAGAAGTTTGTATTCCTTTTTGCCTGCTTCATTTACTGCATTTTTATATTTTCTCCTTTCATCAATTAAGTTCAATATTTCTTCTGTTACCCAAGGATTTCTAGCAGCCCTCGTCTTTTTACCTACTTTATCCTCTGCTGCCTTCACTACTTCATCCCTCAAAGCTACCAATTCTTCATCTACTGTATTTCTTTCCCCCATTCCTGTCAATTGTTCCCTTATGCTCTCCTTGAAACTCTGTACAACCTCTCGTTCTTTCAGTTTATCCAGGTCCCATCTCCTTAAACTCCCACCTTTTTGTAGTTTCTTCAGCTTTAATTTACAGTTCATAACCAATAGATTGTGGTCAGAGTCCACATCTGCCCCTGGAAATGTCTTACAATTTAAAACCTGGTTCCTAAATCTCTGCCGGCCGGAGTGGCCGAGCGGTTCTAGGCGCTTCAGTCTGGAACTGCGCGACCGCTACGGTCTCAGGTTCGAGTCCTGCCTCTGGCATGGATGTGTGTGATGTACTTAGGTTAGTTAGGTTTATGTAGTTCTAAGTTCTAGGGGACTGATGACCTTTGAAGTTAAGTCCCATAGTGCTCAGAGCCATTTGAACCATTTGAACCTAAATCTCTGTCTTACCATTATATAATCAATCTGATACCTTTTAGTATCTCCAGGGTTCTTCCATGTATACAACCTTCTTTTATGATTCTTGAACCAAGTTGTGCTCTGTGCAAAATTCTACCAGGCGGCTTCCTCTTTCATTTCTTCCCCCCAATCCATATTCACCTACTGTTTCGTTCCCTCCCTTTACTTACTACCAAATTCCAGTCACCAATGACTATTATATTTTCATCTCCCTTCACTATCTGAATAAATTCTTTTATTTCATCATACATTTCTTCAATTTTTTTGTCATCTGCAGAGCTAGTTGGCATATAAACTTGTACTACTGTGGTTGTCATGGGCTTTGTGTCTATCTTGGCCAGAATAATATGTTCACTATGCTGTCTGTAGTAGCTTACACGCACTCCTATTTTTTTTATTCATTATTAAACCTACTCCTGCATTACCCCTATTTGATTTTGTATTTATAACCCTGTATTTGCCTGACCAAAAGTCTTGTTCCTCCTGCCACCAAACTTCACTAATTCCCACTATATCTAACTTTAACCTATCCATTTCCCTTTTTAAATTTTTTAACCTACCTGCCCGATTAAGGGATCTGACATTCCATGCTCCTATCCATAGAACGCCAGTTTTCTTTCTCCTGATAACGACATCCTCCTGAGTAGTCCCCGCCCGGAGATCCGAATGGGGGACTATTTTACCTCTGGAATATTTTATCCAAGAGTGCGTCATCATCATTTAACCATACAGTAGAGCTGCATGCCTTGAGGAAAAATTACAGCCGTAGTTTCCCCTTGCTTTCAGCCATTTGCAGTTGAGCAAGGCCATTTTAGTTAGTGTTACAAGGCCAGATCAGTCAATCATCCAGACTGTTGCCCCTGCAACTACTGAAAAGGCTGCTGCCCCTCTTCAGGAACCACACATTTGTCTGGCCTCTCAACAGATACCCCTCCGTTTTGGTTGCACCTATGGTACAGCTATCTGTATCGCTGAGCCACACAAGCCTCCCCACCAATGGCAAGGTTCATGGGGGGGGAGGCTTCTTCCTAAGATTCACAAATCCAATCATCCTAGTTGTCACATAGTTGCTGGCTTCAAAGCACCTGCCGAACTAATATCTGCCTTAGTTGATCAACACCTGCAACCTATAGTACAAAAACTCCCCCCGCCCCCCTCCTCCCCACTTTATCCATCAGAGATAACAACCATTTCCTAGATCATCTGCAATCCCTGCCTGTCCCACTCCCACCACACGTCTTTCTTGCCAACATTGATGCCACATCCCTCTATACCGACATTTCACACGTACATGATCTGTCTACTGCTGAACATTTCCTCAGTCACTTCCCACCTGATTCCAAACTTATGACATCATTCTTACTTACCTAAATCAACCCACATTAAACCTACCTGCAAACAACAGTACTTACATTTTGACAGTTGCCATCCTTTCCATGTCAAACATTCCTACCCACACAGCCTTGGCATCTGAGGCAAACATATTTGTTTGGATGCAAACTCCTAACAGCAATACACCACCATTCTCACCTCAGGCTTTACTACACATAATTACCCCAGCAGCCTAGTTAAAAAGCAGATTTCCCTGGCCGTCACATCCAATCCTGGTACTGCTGATCCCTCCAAAACACAACTTCGGAGCACACCACTGGTGACTCAGTATTATCCTGGAGTGGAATGTGTTAATCAGCTACTTGAACAGGGCCATGACTTCCCACCATCATGCCCTGAAATGAGATCCATTCTGTCTGAAATTTTGCCCAGCACACTTAGAACAGTTTTCCGTCGCCCTCCCAATCTACACAATAATTTTGTCAGACCCTATACTCCTTCTGCACCCATCTCCCTACCCTATGGCTCCTACCCCTACGACTGTCCCCACTGCAAGATTTGCCCTATACACCATCCTATGACCATCTATCGCAGCCCTCTAACTGGAAAAACATGTATTATCAAATGGAGAGCCACCAGTGAAAAGACACACGCCATATACCAGCTGCTATGTAAACACTGGCCTTCTACAGTGGCATGACTACCACTAAGTTATCAATTAGGATGAATGGGCATAGGCGGAATGAGTATACTGGCAACTCAGAATATCCTGTTGCTGAGCACACTCTACAAAATGACGACGTGACCTCAGCACCTATTTCACCACACATGCCATCTAGATTCTTTTTCCAGACAACAGTTTCTCAGAGCTCCACAGGTGGGAACTAGTACTACAACATGCTCACAGTTCTCGCCACCCGTTAATTTCTTCTGTCACAGCATTTCTTCACAGTAACTACTCTTTGCTTCCCTCCATTTTAGTGTTCTACATCTTTCATTGTCTTACCCATCTATTTTTCACTGCCTACTTTCCATCTCTGTTACATACAATGCACATAGCTTTTCACTCTTATTAACTCATGTGTCTGCAAATTACTGTGTCTTCTACTTTTAAGCTCTCAGGTTTTCAAGTCTCATTTGATGCAGTCCCCAACAATAAGTCTTTCCTTTTCATCCTAAGCAGTAAGTCTCCCCTGACACACAGTTCTAGGTGATTTTCCTGAAATCTACCCCTTTTTTCAGAGCTCTCCATTCCCTTTTTTTTTCCACCCGTCTTCCTTCTCCTTTAGCCCTTCTTCCTGAACATGGAGCCACTTGCTCAGAAAGCTTGCCCAGTTATAACTTTCTTTTGCGAGTGTGTTCTGCCGCTCTTTTATGAGTAATTTTTTATCTATACAGTCAATGTATTTAGTCAATCATTGTTTTTGTTGTTAAACTCTGCTCTTAGCAATTGTACTGCCGACTGTTGGTTTTACGCTGCACTAGCGAACTGATGAAGTTGTGTCAAGATGCTGAGCATCATTTTCTAGATAATTATTGAATGTCAACACCTCAGCCAAAATAGGGTCACTCTATTTTCACACTTTGGCCACCCAGCGAGGTTAGAGAATAACCTATGGAGTGTTCCCCTTGCAGATAAATTGATAGTTTTCCATGGTTGAATGGTGCAGTAACCATCCCTAGATAACAATATTGCAGTGCCTGTGTTGTTCCGAAATACTAGGGAATGATCCTTTGTATATCACGCATATACAAAGGATCAGTCAATGTGACAACTACAGGCCTTACAAAATACATTAAATGCATTATGCATTCACAGTTGTGAATGCGTACAACCATCAGATGTATGACGCAATGACGACAATGAAAATTTGTGCCAGACCAGGACTGTAACCCGCATTGTGTTTGGGCCTGGGTATGAGTCTTGCTGGGATAGCTTAATGTTAAAGTACTGCTTGCGATAAGCAGGAAATCTGGGTTCAACTCCCAGTCCAGCACAAATTTTCATTGTCGTCATTCCATTATGCAGCTGGTGGTTATCCATATTCGCAACTGCACATACATTTCATGTATTCCTAGTTTACTCACTCTCTCATCCACCAACATATTTCTACCTGTACCTTTAATTAGCCTCTATATTTGTTGGAACACTAAGGGCAAAGTCATGTCTATTAATGTTAATGCATTTCTCTCACAACCCTCTGGGACCGCCATCAAGCTTGAGATAGTGGCACGCAGCACACAGACACCTTGCTACACTTCACTCACAGAGTGAAGTGGGTGTCTTCTTGAATGTCTGGAAAACAGTCTGAACTTTGTAGTTTCTCTGAATACTTAGAACAGTGCTGTATGGGTCTCAACAGATGAGAAACAGCTTTACCTGGTGCTTCCCAGACTTGAATGCCGTGAGAATAGGATAAAACTAATCCCTATTGAAGCCTGCAGGTAGATGACTTTGTAGAACTTCAACTATAAAAAGGAAAGAAAGACAGAAAAAGTAACTTAGTCCCCTTGGTCTCAGCGGTCTGAGCAATTCGCAATATTCTCTCGTTGCTTGTTTAGTAATGCTCGGCAATATATTCTGGCTCAACATCAGATGTTTTTTGTTGCTCACAAATCTAATTCATAATATGTCAATGGCAGCACAACACAGAGTACATATATGTAAAGGAAAAGCAAGCAAATCTATCTGCCATTAAAACCAAAAAGTATCAAACATTAAAATGAATTAAAAGGAGATGTACAAATCTTTTAAATGATAAAGGAAGGAAATAAGACTGGGTTTAATATCACATCGACATCGATGTCATTAGACACGGAGTGCAAACTCCGAATGTGTCAAGGGTGGGGAAGGAAATTGTCCATGCCATTTCAAAGGAACCGTTCTGGCATTTGCCTGGAGTGATTTAGGGGGCCCATGCAAAACCTAAATCTGTATAGCTGGAAGCAGGTTTGAACCATCGTTCTCCCGAATGCGATGTTTCTTATGATACCATGTGTGTAGTTATGTATTACTTCATTATGTCTATTGTCACTGTAGAAAGTAAGTGAATGACCTCTGTGGAAATAGAAACCAACCGAACCCACAATATTAGTGAATATCCATGCTGTTCTTTTTCTGCTGTATTCTATCACTCTGGGATACTATAATATAAATTATGAAGAACAAAATAAATATAAATCAGTTCCTAATGTGAAAAGTCTGTCTCTTGGAATATGGAATACTGCGTACAGAAATTTATAGGTTGATAATGTGGGTGACTGATTTTGTTTCAACAGGAATGCTTTCAAGGCCATGTCCTATGAATGACAGACTTCATGACTGTAATCGTACACTTTTTCTTTCAGATAAGAAGCCACTAGCATCATGGCCACAGCGAGGACAGATTACCTTCCAGAAGATGTGTCTCAAATACAGCCCTGAAGATCCTCCAGTCCTCAAGAACCTTAATTTTACTGTACAAGCCACACACAAGGTTGTGCTCTACTCTACATTCTGAATTATCTCTGGAAGAATTGTGTTCATGTTTTCACACTCTTTCTAATTTCAAAATCCCCTAGGTTGGCATAGTCGGTCGCACAGGTGCAGGGAAGTCATCACTTATTTCCGCTCTCTTCCGGCTGGCGCCTATAGAGGGAGCCATTCTGATTGATGATGTGGACACCGGCACCCTGGGACTCCATGACTTGCGGAAACACATTTCCATTATCCCACAGGAACCTGTGCTCTTCTCAGAGACTCTCCGCTTCAACCTGGACCCGTTTTCAGAGTTTGATGACGCAAAGCTCTGGGATGTACTTGAAGAGGTATAGTCTTGCTCTTCCTTGCCTGTCAAATCTGTTGCCAGTAATGTTAAATCACTTTGGCTATCGGGCTTCATAAAAGAATAATCAGATAATTAAAGTTTGTTATCAATCACATTCACCAGATTAATGTATGAACTAGAGCACACCATAAAGAAAAATGAAAATAAGGTTCAAGGTTCATTAATTGGATTTTATATGAATATCTGAAGGCTTTATGCTTAAATCCATGTGTCACATAATGTCTTTAGAATAGCCTTTAGAATAACGACTGTGGTTCACTTTACATTGCTCAATAAGAACACGAGTGTTAGACATCACTTTTTATTAGATTAGATTGCATTTACTTTCATTTCAATTGATCAGTATGTAGGAGGTCCTCCAGGATCTAGAGCTTGTCAGAAAAACAATAATACATGACAAGTATTTACAACTAAAACAAATAACCTAATGTACCTGATGATGGCGACTTGTTTGATCGCCGAAATATTGTGCCCGTTGGACACTATAGACCGGCAGTACACCCGTGGATATTTTGATTAAGCTAATGTACCTTCCGCAGGTCCCAAGTGAAATGATAGTCTTTTTTTTTAATGAAAACTATATGAAAGAGTCATTTGACCACACTCATTTACTAAGATCACATTAATGCACTGAATTTAGAATTTAAAAAATGTTTATTTCATTTATAAGTTGTTGTTGTTGTTGTTGTCTTCAGTCCTGAGACTGGTTTGATGCAGCTCTCCATGCTACTCTATCCTGTGCAAGCTGCTTCATCTCCCAGTAACTACTGCAACCTACATCCTTCTGAATCTGCTTAGTGTACTCATCTCTCGGTCTCCCTTTACGATTTTTACCCTCCACGCTGCCCTCCAATGCTAAATTTGTGATCCCTTGATGCCTCAAAACATGTCCTACCAACCGATCCCTTCTTCTAGTCAAGTTGTGCCACAAACTTCTCTTCTCCCCAATCCTATGCAATACCTCCTCATTAGTTACGTGATCTATCCACCTTATCTTCAGTATTCTTCTGTAGCACCACATTTCGAAAGCTTCTATTCTCTTCTTGTCCAAACTAGTTATCATCCATGTTTCACTTCCATACATGGCTACACTCCAAACAAATACTTTCAGAAATGACTTCCTGATACATAAATCTATATTCGATGTTAACAAATTTCTCTTCTTCAGAAACGCTTTCCTTGCCATTGCCAGTCTACATTTTATATCCTCTCTACTTCGACCATCATCAGTTATTTTACTTCCTAAGTAGCAAAACTCCTTTACTACTTTAAGTGTCTCATTTCCTAATCTAATTCCCTCAGCATCACCCGATTTAATTTGACTACATTCCATTATCCTCGTTTTGCTTTTGTTAATGTTCATCTTATATCCTCCTTTCAAGACACTGTCCATTCCGTTCAACTGCTCTTCCAAGTCCTTTGCTGTCTCTGACAGAATTACAATGTCATCGGCAAACCTCAAAGTTTTTACTTCGTCTCCATGAATTTTAATACCTACTCCAAATTTTTCTTTTGTTTCCTTTACTGCTTGCTCAATATACAGATTGAATAACATCGGGGAGAGGCTACAACCCTGTCTCACTCCTTTCCCAACCACTGCTTCCCTTTCATGCCCCTCGACTCTTATTACTGCCATCTGGTTTCTGTACAAATTATAAATAGCCTTTCGCTCCCTGTATTTTACCCCTGCCACCTTTAGAATTTGAAAAAGAGTATTCCAGTCAACATTGTCAAAAGCTTTCTCTAAGTCTACAAATGCTAGAAACGTAGGTTTGCCTTTTCTTAATCTTTCTTCTAAGATAAGTCGTAAGGTCAGTATTGCCTCACGTGTTCCAACATTTCGACGGAATCCAAACTGATCCTCCCCGAGGTCTGCATCTACCAGTTTTTCCATTCGTCTGTAAAGAATTCGCGTTAGTATTTTGCAGCCGTGGCTTATTAAACTGATAGTTCGGTAATTTTCACATCTGTCAACACCTGCTTTCTTTGGGATTGGAATTATTATATTCTTCTTGAAGTCTGAGGGTATTTCGCCTGTCTCATACATCTTGCTCACCAGCTGGTAGAGTTTTGTCATGACTGGCTCTCCCAAGGCCGTCAGTAGTTCTAATGGAATGTTGTCTGCTCCGGGGGCCTTGTTTCGACTCAGGTCTTTCAGTGCTCTGTCAAACTCTTCACTCAGTATCGTATCTCCCATTTCGTCTTCATCTACATCCTCTTCTATTTCCATAATATTGTCCTCAAGTACATCGCCCTTGTATAAGCCTTCTATATACTCCTTCCACCTTTCTGCCTTCCCTTCTTTGCTTAGAACTGGGCTGCCATCTGAGCTCTTGATATTCATACACGTGGTTCTCTTCTCTCCAAAGGTCTCTTTAATTTTCCTGTAGGCAGTATCTATCTTCCCCCTAGTGAGATAAGCTTCTACATCCTTACATTTATCCTCTAGCCATCCCTGTTTAGCCATTTTGCACTTCCTGTCGATCTCATTTTTGAGACGTTTGTATTCCTTTTTGCCTGCTTCATTTACTGCATTTTTATATTTTCTCCTTTCATCAATTAAATTCAATATTTCTTCTGTTACCCAAGGATTTCTAGCAGCCCTCGTCTTTGTACCTACTTTATCCTCTGCTGTCTTCACTACTACATCCCTCAGAGCTACCCATTCTTCTTCTACTGTATTTCTTTCCCCTATTCCTGTCAATTGTTCCCTTATGCTCTCTCTGAAACTCTGTACAACCTCTGGTTCTTTCAGTTTATCCAGGTCCCATCTCCTTAATTTCTCACATTTTTGCAGGTTCTTCAGTTTTAATCTACAGGTCATAACCAATAGATTGTGGTCAGAGTCCACATCTGCCCCTGGAAATGTCTTACAACTTAAAACCTGGTTTCTAAATCTCTGTCTTACCATTATATAATCTATCTGATACCTTTTAGTATCTCCAGGGTTCTTCCATGTATACAACCTTCTTTCATGATTCTTAAACCAAGTGTTAGCTATGATTAAGTTGTGCTCTGTGCAAAATTCTACTAGGCGGCTTCCTCTTTCATTTCTTAGCCCCAATCCATATTCACCTACTATGTTTCCTTCTCTCCGTTTTCCTACACTCGAATTCCAGTCACCCATTACTATTAAATTTTCGTCTCCCTTCACTATCTGAATAATTTCTTTTATTTCATCGTACATTTCTTCAATTTCTTCATCATCTGCAGAGCTAGTTGGCATATAAACTTGTACTACTGTAGTAGGTGTGGGCTTCGTATCTATCTTGGCCACAATAATGCGTTCACTATGCTGTTTGTAGTAGCTTACCCGCATTCCTATTTTCCTATTCATTATTAAACCTACTCCTGCATTACCCCTATTTGATTTTGTGTTTATAACCCTGTAGTCACCTGACCAGAAGTCTTGTTCCTCCTGCCACCGAACCTCACTAATTCCCACTATTTCTAACTTTAACCTATCCATTTCCCTTTTTAAATTTTCTAACCTACCTTCCTGATTAAGGGATCTGACATTCCACGCTCCGATCCGTAGAATGCCAGTTTTCTTTCTCCTGATAACGACATCCTCCTGAGTAGTCCCCGCCCGGAGATCCGAATGGGGGACTATTTTACCTCCGGAATATTTTACCCAAGAGGATGCCATCATCATTTAATCATACAGTAAAGCTGCATGTCCTCGGGAAAAATTACGGCTGTAGTTTCCCCTTGCTTTCAGCCGTTCGCAGTACCAGCACAGCAAGGCCGTTTTGGTTAATGTTGCAAGGCCAGATCAGTCAATCATCCAGACTGTTGCCCCTGCAACTACTGAAAAGGCTGCTGCCCCTCTTCAGGAACCACACGTTTGTCTGGCCTCTCAACAGATACCCCTCCGTTGTGGTTGCACCTACGGTACGGTCATCTGTATCGCTGAGGCACGCAAGCCTCCCCACCAACGGCAAGGTCCATGGTTCATGGGGGGAGGATTTATAAGTTAATAAACGTATAATTGAACAACTACAATACTTAATTGCAATGAAACATTACTGCACTGAAATGGTGCAGAAGTTCCATTGTACTTTTATACACACACACCCACACACACACACACACACACACACACACACACACACACACACACACACACACACTAAGTCAGTTGGTTCTACTGAGAAGTTCATCAATGAAGTAGAGGGAGTTGGCCACCAATAAATCCTTTAGGCTTCTCTTAAACTGAATTTCATTGGTTGTTAAGCTTTTTATGGCTGCTGGCCAGTTCTTGAAAATGTGTGTTTCTGCATGATTCACACCTTTTTGTACAAGAGTAAGTGACTTTAAATCCTTGTGAAGATTATTCTTATTTCTAGTATTGATTCCATGAACTGAGCTGTTGGTTTGAAAAGTTGATATATTTTTAATGACAAATTTCATTAAGGAATAAATATATTGGGAAGCAGTAGTTAGTATACCTAGTTCCATAAACAGGCCTCTGCAGCATGTTCTTGAGTTCATACCACATATAACTCTTCTTGCATGTTTTTGTACCCGGACAACTTTAGCTTGGCTTGATGAATTACCCAAAAAAATAATCCCATATGACATTATGGAGTGAAAGTAAGCATAGTATGCCAGCTTTTTCATGTCTAACAGAATTTGCATTGCAAGTAGAGATTTGTTTAGATGCTTCAGCAGTTCTGTGGAGTGCCCCTCCCAGTTGAATTTATTACCAATCTGTAATCCCAAGAATTTAACACTGTCCACTTCTACCTGCTTGTCATCATATGTTAGGCATATACTTGTGGGACACCCCTTACAACTTCTGAACTACATGCAGTGCATTTTTTCAAAGTTTAGTGACAAAGAATTGGCTAGGAACCAGTGATTAATGTCCACAAATATTTTATTAGCTGATCTTTCTAAGACTACACTTAATTTGCTATTTATTGCAATGTTTGTTTCATTTGAAAACAAAATAAACTTGGCATCTGGTAATGTTGCTGATGAAAGGTCATCAATATACACAAGAAAAAGTAAGGGCTGTAAGATGGAACCTTGTGGGACCCCACATGTAATCAGTTCCCAGTTGGATGATGCCTGATAGCTTAATACATGTGTCTTTCTTAATAACACCATTTGTTTCCTGCGAGAGATATAACATTTGCACCATTTTGCAGCATTTCCTGTTACACCAAAATATTCTAATTTACTTAAAAGGATATTGTGATTTACACAGTAAAATGTCTCTAACACATCACAAAATATACCAATTGCCTACAGTTTTTTGTCTTATGAATTAAGTACATTTTCAGCGTGATTGTACATAGCCTTCTCAATATCAGAACCCTTTAGAAATCTGAACTGCGACTTTGACAGTATGTTGTCTGTGATAAGATGGTTATATAGCTGAGTGTACGTTATCTTTTCTAAAATTTTTCAGAATGCTGGCAGAAGTGAAATTGTACGGAAATTTGACACCATTTCTTTATCGCCCTTCTTAAATAGTGGCTTAACTTCAGAATATTTCAACCATTCAGGAAATATTCCACTGATAAACAACTGGTTACACTGATAGCTTAATATGTTACTTAACGCAGAACCACATTCTTAATTAACTTTGTTAATATTTCATCATACCCACTAGATGTTTTTGATTTTAAAGTTGTTATAATGGACATTACTTCTGTTGGGGTAGTGAGGGTCAAATTCATATAATGGAAGATACTTGAAGTGTCAGGGGTGAGGTGCAGGCCCTGCAAATATCTGTGTTTTTCAGTAGATACGTTAAGATCATCTGTAAAATAATCAAATAGCATAATTAAAATAATTATAATACTTAAAAATAGGAAGTGACATTGTGAAATGAAAAAAGATTCAATGCATGTAGTTGTAACGGAACTACTCTATGATCTTATAAAGCAACTGGGATGGCTTAAGCTGCCGTCTCTCAAGTTTGTAACTCACCTTTTCTTACCAGGAAGAAGTAAAGAAGTATTTTCATTGGCTCCGTTGTAGCTGCTTGTGAACTAAATCTGTGCTGCATTACAGCGATGTCACAAAAGTCATGGGATAGTGATATGAACGTAAACAATTGGCAGTAGTATCATGTACACATGCTACAAAAGAGCAGTGCATTGGCAGAGCTGTCAATTGTACTCAGGTGATTCATGAAAAATGGTTTCCAACATGATTATGGCCACACAATAGAAATTAACAGGCTTCAAACATGAAGTTGTAGTTGGAGCTAGATGCAAGGAACATTCTATTTCAAAATCATTAGGGAATTCAATGTTCTGAAATCCACAATTTCAAGAGTGTGCTGACAATAGCAAATTTCGGGTATTGCCTCTCACCGCGGACAACACAGTGGCCGACTGCCTTCGTATGAAGACTGAGAGCAGCGGCCTTTGTGTAGAGATGTCAGTGTCAACAGACAAGCAGTACTGCATGAAACAACAGCAGAAACCAATGTGGGATGTATGATGAAAGTATTTATTAGGACAAAGTGGCAAAATATGGCGTTAATGGGCTATGGCAGCAGACAACAGTTGCGATTGTCTTTGCTCACAGCATGACATAGCCTGCAGTGCCTCTCCTGGGCTCGTAAACTTATAGTTTGGACCCTGGAAAAGTGGAAAAGTATGGCCTCATCAGATGAGCTCTGATTTCAGTTGGTAAGTTCTGATGGTAGGGATTGAGTGCGGTGCAGACTCCATGAAACCATGGACCCAACTTGTCAACAAGCACCATGCAAGCTGGTGGTAGCTCCATAATGGTATGGGCTCTCTTTACATGGAATGTACTGGCTCCTCTGGTCCAACTGAACCGATCATTGACTGTAAATGGTAATGTTTAGCTACTTGGAGACCATCTGCGGGCATTCATGGACATCATGTTCCCAAACAACAATGTTATGTCACTGGGTCACAAGTGTTCAAGACTGGTTTGAAGAACATTGTGGACAATTTGAATAAATGTTTCAGCTACCCAGATTGTCTGACATGAATCCCATCAAATATTTATGAGACATAATCGAGAGGTAAGATTGTGCACAACGTCCTGCACCATCAACACTTTCGAAATTGCGGCCTGCTACAGAGGCAACATGTGTCTATATTTCTGCAGCAGACTTCCAACAACTTGTTGAGTGCATGTCACATTGAGTTGCTGCATTCTCCCAACCAGAAGGAGGTCTGACACTGTATATGAGGTATCCCATGACTTTTGTCACCTCAGTCTATATCGTGAAATGTCTAGTTCTCTTATTGGCCTATACTGGATAGGGAGTTTCTTCTTGGTTGTTGTATTATACAGCTTCACTATCCATCCTTTGAATATTTCAGGCTGGTCCTCAACATCGGTGATTACAAATAGTGAAGTCACACAGTCATCTTCTGTATGGACTAGGTGAAGGAATCTGAATATAATGGCATTCTCATTTTTCCCTCTGCAGGAGTGACAAAATACCTCCAGATGTCTGACTTCTAGATTAAGAAAATGGTACAAAACAGAAACGAGCAGTGAAACTTCCTTTATTCCTTTCCAGCCTATGCTCTTTGGATGCATATAAAAATAACCATTCCCTATTACCAAAACATGAACATTGAGACTAAATACAGACAAATGTTGTTTACAATAAACTTCATTTGTCTTTATATATTGGCAAAGGAAATTTTTTGTGTAGTCAGTAGGTTAAACGGTTTCTTATGACACTCCTTCTCTGCTTTTTTCTTCCTGTCATAGAACAAATTTTAGCTAAGGGCAGTTCATGGGCTCTTTCATTGGATCAAAGTTCAGGATGAAGCCATATGTTCTTTTCAGTGGATGATATTGAAGTCAGTTTCTTCTCCAAATTTTTTTCTTGGCTGCATACTCATCACAGGAACCACAAGCATCAGACTGCGGACATCCAAAACTTATACGAATGTTTCTTAAGATAGATTCTTATCTTTAAACTACTCCTTGAATATACTGGACTTTCTTTTATATTCAAGGTCTCAGATGGGTAGATTTTATCTGACTTTGTCAAATTATAGTGGTTGTTGTGATCTTTAAGTGAACTAATGTGTCCTCCTACTGCTTCACAAATTCCATCTGTTAAGGCCTGTGTTTTCCTCAGCTGTCTCACAGAGACTGGTCTCCACATTTAAGTCTCTTGAGTAAATGATTTACCTTGCCCTTCTTTAAGCTATGTAATGACATAAATGCATGCTTGCACACATGTATTTGTTAGACAGTTCCATGAAGGGTAATATAAACACTGAATTTATAAAATGAATCTCAAAACTGGGCCTCCTGCTCTTCTCTTGTGAGACACCTGCACTGTACAGGGACTAATGCAATTACACTGCTTGAACAGAAGTTTATTTCAAGATGATATTGGTTCATTTCATTAATAAGATTCCTTTTATTTTGATTGTTAACAAGGTCTTTTTTTTTTTTTTTTTTCACTTACGAGGTTCTCCTGTTTCACCTGATTGCAGTCTTAAATGTTCTAAAGCATCACTAATGCAACTTCTTTCTTGTTTCTTCAAAGGCACAGTATATATTTCTTCATGAATATATGAATTCTTATCTTCTTCATTCATATTACTTTAACACAACACAATGCTACACAAACTTTATAAATTCCACAAACCATACTAAAATAGCCAAAAATAAACATAACAATGAGTGTGACAACAATGATAATATTAGCTGCAACATGTCCACACAGGCTAAGAACAGTTACAACATTAAATTTTCAATTTAGATACCCTGGATTTGTCAGATTGTTGCTGAGTTCTGAAATACCATCTAAAACTACACTGGTTAAAGTATTTTAATTTTAATTCCCTGAAGATACCTTTAAATGTGTGTGGATGCAAAATCGATTACATGTAAGATGCCAAGAGGTTTTATCTGAACTTTAATTGCTCGTAACAAATCATTTCTGAAACTGTTGCCATGTGAGAAATGTCTCCATACCTGAAACATTGGTTCAAGTACAGTCACCTGTCTGAAAGTGCAGTAAATGGAACAATTTAGGATCCTTGACTGAAATCACTATTTACCTTGAGGATTATACTTACCATTTCACTGTTTCATTTTTACAAGGCTCAGAAGAATAATACATTTCATATCAAATACATTTATTTCTTCTGAGTAATGGTATATACTTTTGCATTGTAAATGTGTAAGAAAATAGGATCTCTGAAAAACTTATGGTAGCCAAAATTCATTTACATATATCGAAAGGAAAGCTTCATATTTCTGCTATGGCAAGTAAAACTCAACTGTTTCTTTTGGATCTCTGAAACACAGACTTTGCAGTATAGCTCATAGGGCGGGCAAAGGTTGTTGAATAGTATGGAATTGTCTAAAGGGAAATATTATGCAGAGTGTTGTTGGAACATGAATTTTTTTCATGTTGTGACTCTCTCTGCACTAAAACTAAATACTTATAGTGGGTACCTTTTACTGTTTTCTTAACTATTTATTGCTTCGACCATATAGACCTCATTCCGTAGCTTTCTGTTTCAGGGATTTGTTGAGTCATAATGTAGCTCTTCTGCACTACTCAATATATCTGTCAGCAGTTTAAATTCATTGAAAGTAGTAAATCCCTTATTAATAGTTTGGCTAGATTAAACCTATAAAGGAAATCAGAATCCCCTTTCATTCCAGAAAATCTCTTTCCCTCAATGAACCACAGAATATATACTTTTTCAAACATTTTACGATAATTGGATAATATAATTCTTATAGAAATATCTCTTTCATGGTTTTCTATTCCTTTTTAATGCTGGATTATCAAGAGCTTATAAAATTAAATTGTACAGGCCTGGATTTCACCCTAGGAACTGAAACATGTGAAGAGAGTACGACTGGAAAGGAGAGAAGATAGTGACAAGCTGCATTTTAAATCTACAAGAAAGTAGCAATACTCAGGCGAAATATATAAAACTAAATTATCTGTTATCCCTTTAATTTTTTTTTACTTCAACATAAAAACGCTTCTAAAAGACAACTTCACAATACATTTTACAGTTTATCACCCTATATGACTGAGTACTAACATAATGAACCCTGGAAAAATATAGTTGGTAATAAACTGGCTGCATAAAATGTTGATGGATTTGGCTTTCTCCAAGTCTAGTGATCATTACAAAATACAGAAGGTAAATGAAGAGGAGAATTAAGTGATGATATTTCTGTAATTACTGTATGAATGCAAGATTATGGTCAGTGAACTGTAGATATGTTTCTGTGATGAAAAAAACATTTTGAAAATATACACAACATTTCTTCTGTACATTTCTTCCCCTCATCTTTATTGTATGCAACTATGTGACCTGTTTCACCAGTGACTGAGTTTGGCTGTTCCTTTATAAAAACAGCTGCTGAATTGTGGGGCTCGCAAGTCTGTTGAATTAACGTGATGGAAACCAAAGCCATATATTAACTACACATTTCGACATTTCAAAATGTAACTGTTATTCTCAGTGGCCCTGCTGTACAAACAGGAAGCGAATGCTGATAATGCATTAAAGTTGGGCTGTTGTCGCTACTGGCTATATACTCTAACCACTTCAAGTTGAAAATAACATTCTTTTGACCTAGGTGCAGCTGAAGTAGTCTATCATGTTCTCGTGGACCTCATGAAACTATACACACATTGTTCAAGCAATACTTGGGTCATTTCTTCTTCTGTGTGTTGTGTTTAGGAATACTAATGCCACAAACCTATAACTGAAAACATCTCATGCTCTCTTGACTCCAGTAGCATCAAGTCAACTTTTATAACGGCAAAAACAAATATCTCTTGTGGACTATTCTGTTGGCATTAACGGACAGTCATCATTTAACTCAGGCGATTACATGTTTTCTGTCCTTGACCATTCAATCAGCAAATTTACGAACTGAGTGACTTGCTGGAAAATCTCTCACTCATCTTGTAAAAATAGTAATGTAATGAAACATTACTATTCTACAAGATGTGAATTTAGTATGTCATAGGAAGGATGAAGGGGATCATTGGTCATAAATTTTTAATCTCTTTATTGCAAATCGATTTCAGCTACTGTGAGCTATCTTCAGTTCAGTTATATTCAAGTCATGATGACTCACCATAAATAAAATTGCGCAGTATAACTGTTTGTTACTTGAAATGGGAATGTAGTACCATGAGTGATTTTATTTATGATGACTCATCATGACTTGAATATAATCTTGCTGAAGTAATTCCACTGAAGATAGCTACATAGTAGCTGATATCGATCTGCAATAAACAGACTAAAAATTTACGACCATTGCTCCATTTCTCCTGCTTTGTTTCTCATTAATAAGATCATGAAGCATGCTGTTCCCGATGGAAATGAACCCAAAGTGAATTCCGAAGCTCCAGCCTGTTATTCATCTGGTACAGAAGTATGGGTTGTCAGATGTCTCGTGTTCTCCGCACCAGCAGTCAAACAGTAAAATTCATCACTTGTGTTAACTGCATTGAATACAGTATTTCGGAATACAGTCACATAGTGGGCCTCTGTGTATGATGAATGCCCATGTAGTGGGCCTGTAGGTACTTCAAACCTCATTCAGTGAGGCACCTTACTATGACGCCTGCTGTATCACTGAGTTCTCCTTGCTGTACAGTGAACAACTTTCTCTGTAACCACTGAATCCTAATAAATAACTGAGATACATTGGGGAATGTTGTAAATATTCAGAGATGTCACGTCATTCTGAATATATAGTAAACATTGTCATATCAGTACACACAATGTAAGCACAATCACTATACACTAAAATAGTCTGAAATTTTATTTAATGCAATTCCAGTTCAGTGACTTTGTACGGGTAGCCTTCAATAAATAATGGAAAAAGTTTTTATATGAAAGCAGGTCAGTTTTAATCAAAATTCCAATACACCTTATGTTACCCACTCTTTTGACTAAAAAAAATATTTTTTAACATAATACCCATTCAGAATGATGGCCTTATGCCACCTTAATGGGAGGGCATCTATGCCTGCTTGTTGCCACTCTACTGATCGACATTGAAGGTAACATCCTGCTGTATCTCCCCATCATCCATCTACTGCTCCCCGCGGAGTGCATCCTTCAATCGGCCTAACAGATGGAGGTTGGAGCAGGCAAGATCGGGGTTGTAGGATAAATCAGGAAGAACAATCGTATGAAGTTTCGTGAGCTCCCCTCTGGTGCATGGACTTGTATGAGGCCTTTTGTTGTCAAAGAAGGAGAGGTTCGTTTTGCAATTTTGTGGTGACGAACATGTTGGAGTCGTTTCTTGAATTTCCTGATGGTTGCACAATAGACTCCAGAGTTCATTGCTGCACCATGAGGCAGACATAAAACATAATAACCCCTTCAGAGTCTCAGAAGATCATCACCATGATTTACCAGCTCAGGGGATGGCTTTGAACATTTTCTTTGGAAGGGAAATGATGTGATGCCTCTCCATGGATTGCAATTTTGTTTCCAGTTCGTAGTGATGAATCCATGTTTCATCATCTGTAATGATGTTCAACAAAGAAAAATGTCACTATGTGCTCATAATGTGCAAACAATTCTGCACAGATGGTCCTTCATTGTCCTCTGTGGTCTTCTTTAGGTGTGTCAACATACATTTCTGTACCCCAAACTGGTGGACAACTGTGTCAGTACGACCACCAGAGACATCTGGTTCAGAAGTGAGGTGTTTGTTTGTGATTCACTGATTGCCTCTAATGAGAGTATCCACACATTCCAACATTGTGTAATGACTCACCATAGTTTTTTTCACTGCCAAGTCTGTAGACATTCTGCAGGTGCCTATGAATATCTGTGATGCTCTAATTTTCCACCAAAACAAACTCAACAACAGATCTCTGCATGGAATACACTTCTATCATAGACACCATTTTGAGGTCTACATATAGCTCCACCACCTATTAGAAGTTCATGAAATGATAGTGTCTGAAATGAGAATATTCCATGATGCCCACAACAAATTCTGCATTTTTTCCAACCAAAATTGGCTGGGAAAAAAAGAATGTGTTGTAATAGATACTGATTGCTCCTCGTTCATCTTTAAGTAATGTCATTGCTTACACATTGCATTTTTTTTTTTTTGAGAGCAGAAAAAAACATTTGGAGTTACCATATCATTGTATGTACAGCAAAGTTCAGAATATGACCTTAAAAGTTGTCACTGTAGTTTGGATCCATTTGTAAAATTTCAGAATATGGCCACTTTTTACTTGTAATTAAGAGTGATTTGAAACTGACAAGAAATACAGATGTGACAAATGTGTTTGACAATGACACTTAGTCGAAATTAGTCAATTGCAAGATTAAATTAACATTACATTACTGCCTACTATGGACTATGTTTACATTTATTAATCATAAAAAAATACTTATGTCTACACAGTGTAGTTTATCTGTGACAGAAGTGTGTGATTTTAATAGTGTATTGCAGAGATTTTGCTGTGTTATGAAATACTGAAGTCACTTACGTATCTCAGCCATGTGGTACCCTGTGAACTCCTTCCATCTCTGAATATGAATCTGATGAAGACTTTCCTCAGCAGAACTTCCACCTTCAACACTGACGAGTAACCAATCAACAACACAATCTGCGGAACCATCCAAGTGACATATTTTTTCATCCTCCTTTGTTACATGTTGTTCTGCATCCCACCAGCATTCGGGAGTGATATGTTACAGTTGTCACAGAAACAGTTGTAAACTTTTCTGTCACTGCTGCAAGTTCCTCTGCTGGTAGCAATGGATGTTGTTCTGATAACTTCTCAGAAACATCGAGAACTATCAGTTTTGCACAGCTCTTTAATGGTGTTCCTCTTCTATGTTCCACAAAAGAACACAATACAGTTTCAGCTACATTCACCATACACATGGGAAACATGAACAAGTGAGAAACAGCACAATGACAGTCCACATGAATGCCGAGCAGTGGTTGGGGGCCAGGGGAAACTTCCTATCATTATCTTCAGTACTCACAATGGGAGAGCTTCTTTGCACTCTACTACTCTCTGTATGTTCCCTCAGAATGTGTGAATGTAACTTAATGCTCATACACAGGAAGATCACCCATTACAATCTGAGGAACGGGGTGTAGTGCATTGTTGCATACAAAAATTTATTTCCTTCTGCACACTCCAGCACTCCATTTACTGTAAAGTTCACGACACAGGATGTCATTTAAATATGCATTAACATTTTAAAATACAGGGAAATTGAACCCATAACTTCGCGATTACATGTCAGTTACAATAGCTACTGTGCATCCAGAACTGTATACATTTGGTGATATTTTTATAATGATACTGTACCATATTTCTCAAATTTATAAAAAAGAGGATGAAAACTTAAGCACATTGGCACTTTGTATTCAAAGGAGAAATTGGGAGAGTGTTTATAAACAAAGCCAACATGCACCGATAAGAGGTAGACATAACGTCATGCAGAAAATTGGTCAGAGAAAACAACTGTGCACTGAGGTTTGAAATAAGAGTTTGTAAGCATGTAGCATGCTGGCCATCAAAACTATTGCTGTCTGTTAATGCCTTTTAGAATATCTTAAAGTTTCATTAGCAGTAGTATAGCACAAAATGTGTAATAAATAATTAGATTCTACTTCCAATGGCATAACAACACCCGTGAACTTGTGCTAAGACCTGGCCGGTCACCGCAACTATGTTTGTTTACATTAGGATTGGACTTAGGATGAATGGAGTAGAGTCTTGGAAATCTCATTCCTCTTTCTTAAGCCTCTATGATGTACCTTGTATTTTCCCAGTCACCCTATTAGTATGATCAAAGTTTTACTTTGTATGTTGCAGTTTCTTCCATCTGCTTCCTAAGGCTTTTACAAAAGCAAATAATGGAACGTTAGAGTTAACATCTTGTCAATTCTGAGAATGTTAGCAATGGAACATTAGTTCAGATTGGACAATGTTTGGCTCTTCAAACAAATCATTCTGCCATCTCAACTTGGGTTTTCTAAGGGTTCACAGAATATCTACAGGCGAATGGCAGAATGATTAGTTTGAAGAGCCAAACATTGTCCAATCTGAACAAGACTTAAACACCAGTGCAGAGTTTCAACAGCTTGGTTATCTCACTCCTCTTGATTCATTAGAATTCTTGGTAAACTATAATACACATTTTTAGAATCTAATACTAATGACCCATTAAAATTGCGGAAGTTCTATTTTTAATATCAGAATGTGAAACTCTGATACAGAATAAACTGTTCAAATGTAGAATGTAAATTTTTACATTACGTATGATGTAAGTTTCTGAAGAATCATCAGTGTCTGCTTACAGCAGTGAACAGATGATGTTTGAATAAAATTGCCTTTGATGTACGTGTGCAGACTGAAGCAATGAATGAAAATTTCTACCAAGGCCAGGAGTTGAACCCAGGTCTCATGCTCACTAGGCAGAAGTGGTAACCACTACACCATCCTCACAAAGTGGCTTTTTACAACTACAAGAACTACCCGAGCACACCTCCCTCCTCTGCAAATTCCCATTCACACCTCAGCCCACTTGGTATTCCCCTAATGAATGTGAATTTGGGTTGAGGAGTGAGATGTGCTAGGATAAACCATGTGGTTGTGCAAACCCAGTTTGGCAAGGTGGTATAGTGGTTAGCACATCTGCCTACTGATCAGGAGATCCGGGTTCGAATCCCAGCCCTGGTACAAATTTCCATTCGTCACTTCACTCTGGATACACACATCAGACGTTTGAGACTTGAAACTGTCTCTGGAACCATATTGCTTCATTTAATTATGGCATCCATTATAAATTTATGTAGTTTGCCATGGTTGCACCAGAATTCCTCAAGTGAATTACGCATATTTATTACGCTCACTTTTCTCCATAACCTTACAGGTGGAGCTCAAGTCAAGTATACAGACACTGGACTTCCAGGTGACGGAAGGTGGCAGTAACTTCAGTGTGGGCCAGAGGCAGCTGGTGTGTCTGGCGAGAGCCATACTTCGGAATAATAGGATCCTGGTGCTTGATGAAGCCACTGCCAACGTTGATCCAGAGTGAGTACCTCCATTGCTGTATCATTATTTATTACAAGACCTGTCATAAAATGAACTCTCTGGTGCTTTACATTCAAAGATTGATTGATGTTTGTTGGTAATTGACCAGATATTTGGTAATATTTGAGTCTCTTATAGAGGTACAAGATCTGATGTTTTCTTCCCCCTTGAGTTTTCAGATTTATTTAATTATACAGCTGACAAATCAAATGCAACACTTTGCACTATTCTCTACTTCCAAACAAATGAGGCACTTCCATTAATATTGCCTAAAAATGAAGATGGGTGGAAATATTGTGTCTCTACAGTCAATCCCTGACTTCAAATTCCTCTTTATTACCTTTACACAAGGACAGTTCACTTTTTAAGAAGGGTATTCATAAATCTGAAAACAAAGTTCTTATATATGTACCTTGTTCCCACACAAGCTGTGGCATCTGTAATAATCAGTATTTTGCATTATAGCTGCAGGTATTTTTATATGTGGTACCTTAATATGTACACGCATCAGTGTTTTGGTTGTTTTCACTTTGTATTGATCAGTCTTCCCACCAACACACCACAAACTTTATGAGCTGATTGTTCTGCACAGTCATTACTGTACCCTAATGTAGACGAGTCGTTTTGTGTCCATGCAGCCATATTTCAACACCTGACCTGCTGCCCAGGAAAAATGTACATTAATGGCTTGCTTGTGCCATTAGTACGTGGAGTTCTTATCTAACCTTAAAACCTTAAAAAAACTTACAACTTGTAATAGCTATAATTATTCATCTGCAAATGACTTGAGTACTGATGCTGTTGTTTAGTACACCACCCTCTGTCACCGTTAGAAGTATCTGCACTTATAGCCTTCACATCCTATGTACAGGGTGTTCATTTTAACTGAAGATATCGAGATATCTCGAAAATTACACATCGGATGAAAAATATTATAATTCCAATTTCTTTGTCTCAGAGTGGGACATCCAATGATATACCAAACTCAATCAGCACCCCACTTTGTGCATCGGTGGGAGAGGCAGCTTTGAAATTTCCAATGGTACCCCCATTTTTCATTGCAGATACAATTCTATGGCAAAATCTACATATGTTTTGTCTGAAGCATTTTCTTCCTTTTGCCACAGATGGCACAGAAGTCAAAGGAATTGAAATGGATCCACAATCATAACTTACGACATGCTGCTCAATGGCACTTGAATATCCAATGGCATGTGCGAACCCACCTCCATGCTGCGAGGGTAGGAGAGGCCAGTATTTTATAACTTCTAATTGGAAATCCCATATGCAACATTGTATTCCTCCAACATATAAAACACGCTATGGCTCGAGGAGAAAGCTACAGTACTTTGCCAATTAGAATAAGTGTTCAAATGTAGTACCATCAACTTCAGTACACTCAGCGATCTGCTATTGAAATTGCTGCAGGACAGAAGCATATCTGTGAGAATGTCAGCACAGGTTGACCACACTTCATGCCTGTTGGCACTTGTGTTACATCTTAAATATCCCCACAGAAAAAAATCCAGTGGCGTCAAATCCGGTGACCTAGCTGGGCAATTAAGAGGGCCACCTCTGCCGATCCATCAACTGGTGTAAACACTGTATAATACCTCCTGTGATTCAGTTACATAATGCACTGGGCAGTCATCATGCTAAAAGCACATAGGCTGTTAAACATCCAGGGCAACATCCTTCAGTAGTACTGGCAGCTCCTGTCCCAGAAGTGTTCAATATTTGCTTCCATTCAATGTACCACTGATAAAATAAGGACCAGTGAATTTACTCTCCATGATGCCACACCATAGGTTAACCAACCAAGAAAGTTGATTGTCAACTTGCAGTAACAAGTAGGGATTGTCTACACTACAATAATGCACATTATGCTGATTAATGCCACAATGGTTTGGAAAAGTAGACTCATCACAAAATAGTACCTTGGCTGAGAATGTGGGGGTTGTTTACATTTGTTGACATGCCCACTCACACAGTGCTACCTGATTATGGAAATTGGTGTCAGGAAGTTCTCCATGGATTGATACGTGGTATCAATGATGCTTAGGACAATACAGTATTGTGACAATACTGCCTAAGGACATACGGGCACTTATCCAATAAACACTGTGCTAGTATTGTAATGTTTATATCCACCATCTGTTCTACATCTGTGTCAAATGTGAACTCTGGTTGCAGTGTACTGCCTATTATTAAAGGTCGTAACTTGCTTACACGGACATGGTGGCACATCGAGTAGTGTCCTGTTCGATATGTCGAGGAATATAATGTTATGAAAGATGTTTCCAATTAGAAGTTATGAAATACTGGCCTGTCCTAACCCTGCAGCATGGAGGTGGAGTCCCATGTACCATTGGATATTCGAGGGCCATTGATTAGCATGTAGTAAATTGCGATTGTGTAACCATTTCTATTCCTCCAATTACTGTGCCATCTGTGGTGAAAGTAATAAAATACTTCAGACAAAAGATATGTAGATTTTGCCATAGAATCTTAGTCTCCAATGAAAAACGGTGAAGGCTACAAAGTTGCCTCTCGCCACCCATGAATGGGGTGGGGTGGTGGATCGAGTGTTATTTAAATAAAAATCTACAATCAGTAAAATAGCTTTTAAAAACAAGTAAGAAATCAAAAAATTTGTCGAATATTAAGGATAAAATGAGAATAACAGTTGATGTCAGCTAAAAATCTTTTAAACAATTAAGAAACTAAGCAATTTGTCAAACATTAACAGATATCTGAAGTCAGCCAAGGTGCATATCAATGATCAAAACCTTAACATTTTTAAATTGTCTTTTAAATATAATATCTTAAATGTTTGCACTAAATTTGGTAACAACAGTTGCAACACGCCTGTTATTGACATGAGTGCAGAACCATGAGAAGTTATAAGATACAGTTCAATCAGGGTACCTGACAGCAGCATGGATGGTGGAACTTGCCACCCACAGGTGTGCTGGTGGATGGGGCAGGTTCTGTAAAACATGAACTACAAGAGGCTAAGAACTAACCTTAGAAAACTAGTAACAGTGCACTTTTTTACAAACGGTGGCACATATTTCATTACATTACCATTTAAGAGCCAAACATAAATAAATAAAAAACAAACATCTATACAATCAGCAAATATGATGATAAGCAACAAAGCACTTAACTGAGTAGCACTCTGATCACAGGAATGAAAAAAACCAATAAGGCTTACATGCCTCCACAATTAATTGTAAAACAGTTACTTGTCCTAATTATGCAGCAGGAACAGCTATTACACACTATTTTGAAATGGAAGAAAAATCACTGACTTTTAACATGTTTTCCAGTAAGAAGCTAGCCATAAGTAATGAATTGGGCAGCACTTACTAACGTAAACTCAGCTGTTTAAAATAGCTAAGCTACCAAACCACAGCTGTCAAACGTGGCTTACCAGGCTGCTTGTGACACCTACAGTGGAAAAGTACATTCTTATATTAGGAGAATTTAGTACGAAAAATCTCAAGGTGGGTGAACTATCAACACCACCAAAATGTTTTACAAATACATAATTAAAATGAAGTGTACGGCAATCTGATTAAATTAGACTCACCCCACTAAAAAGTTTTACACATGCTTATATGAGTACAATGAAAAGGCACTCTGATTAAATTAGACTTCACTGTATTTAAAAGGAAGAACAGTACACAGCTCAGCCCTCAACATGGTCTATGGTAAGCCACTCGAAATACAAACAATTTAAACAGGTAGTTATGATTATCATAACTCCACTAGCTATGAACACAGACCATTCAACTTAAACGCATTTCATGAACAGTTGTGATTAAGTGTTTGTAATGAAACAGAGTTGCTTCCAGTAAGGTACACTTCAGTTCTTTCAGAGTGAACCCCCATAAACAACAAGCACAGCAGACCTTGTGGAAAGGAGAAACTGGTCACAGCACTACAACTTTAGAACAAGGCATAGAAGCCACCGAAAGAATCTCACCAAAAATATTTGATGAACTGGTAATGAAGTGGCAGTCAAATCTCCACTCACTTGGCACAAGCACATTTCCAGAGTCCTTTCATTACCAC
The DNA here is from genome assembly GCF_023897955.1 of Schistocerca gregaria. NCBI lineage: Eukaryota > Metazoa > Arthropoda > Insecta > Orthoptera > Acrididae > Schistocerca > Schistocerca gregaria. Next base: position 717,276,398 of record NC_064921.1, on the reverse strand, counting down.
AGCCAACCAAAAACACCATTTCCACAGAATGGAGTCTGTGCTCTGCAAAAACCATTTACTATCGCGTGATCTTAGGCATTCCCGGCGAATTAACTGTTTGTACTGTTCTCTGGTCTCCAGCTGGGTTCAGTCATTTTCAAACCACAATATTTTGACAGTGATCCTCGCCGTGATCTTCAGGTAATACCTGCAGGTATCACCTGAAGATGACGGCAAGGAGGTATCGCCTGAAGATGACGGCAAGGAATGCTGTTGAAATATCGTGGCTTGAAAATGAGTGCACCCAGCTGGAGACCCGAGAACAGTACAAACATTTAGTATCGCCTCGAGACAGTAGAGGTAAAGTGGCCTCACACCCTGCAAGAACCCCTTCCAATTTGGCGTGCAAGTTCCAACTGTCAGTCTTCGTGCCAGTCAAAACTGTTCACGTAGAGAACAACCAAAGATTGTGCCCTGCTTCCGTAATCTAACAATCGACTGATCAATGTGAGCCGGTATGGCTCAAAGGCATATTATACTCAAGGTGAATCCTATTCTAAAATAAAAATATTGTATCTTCTACAGGTTGTTGCATGGAATAAGCTGTATCACATGGTGGCATATTTCAGTAAAAGTACAAATTTCAGCAGTATTTACTGGTGAGGGACAGTAATGGGTGACTTGAGGGACCAGAATTCAGGCTTTTGTGGATCTCAACATGTAAGAAACTGAAGGAAAGGAAAAGCGTTCTTTGCCGCAATCCGATAGAAATGTGGGCCTGCTGTGAATCATGTGGTTGGATTTTGTTTCGTAAGATGCAGTACAATATGTATGTTGAAGAAAATGTAGTAGGCTAGCTAAGAGTGACAACAGTAGTCAGCATGAGATTCATCATTGTCACTTACTGGAAATATGTTGCTTATCTTCATTTCAGAGTATGGCCATACGGACATTTGACAGTATATGATTCTGCTGATGCCTTGGAGATTTACACTGTATGTTTGGCAGTTACTGTGGTACTGTGAGCTGAGACTTGCTCATATTTCATGGAAATTGTAGAGTTAATGATCACAGTCATCTCTCATCACTTCTGAAACTCGGTGCAGAAGTGATGACCACTTGATAAAAAGCCCCGACACAAGTTTATGGTCAGGTTGTAAGCTATCCTAAGTAAAGCGTTCAATACTACAGCCTATACACTGTCTTGAAGAATCAGATTGCGACTCTGAGAGTCTCTATTGATACATAATCGGTTCATTTACAGCGAGAAATGTTCCAGAAGAGGTTTAAGCACATGCCTGTGATTAATTAATACATCAGTGATGTGTGTAGTCCCTACTAGCTGTGGTAACTAATTTCTAATGAGTCTTAACGTAAGAGGTCAATGTATGAGGGCTGTTGGGGAGGCGAGGAAAGATCAGTCACAAAATGGAAACCACAGTCAAAATCTGATGAAGGTTTGCACAGATGTGTTGACCAGTGTCTCTAGTATGTCAGTAGTGTCACATCACTTGTCTCAGTTCTGAGCACACAGCAAGCACATAAAGATGACTAGAAAATAGTATGGGTGCCTGCTGGTAGATTTCACCCAATTTTATGCAGCCCCACATCTATATAACTATCATGCATTTACTTCTTCACAACAGGGGCAATGAGAATGGCCCTGCAGCATTTTCGATGGGAAGTTTTTGATCACCCCCATACAGCCCGGACTTGGCTACTTCTAATTTTCATCTCTGTTCAGATGATTCACTAGCTATGAAGCCCACATTTTTGCACAGACAGTAAGCTGCATCCTAGCAGAGAAAATGATCAAAAGCATTGGAGGCTGCCTTCTATGATGACGGTATCAGAAAGTTGGTACAACACTGCGACAGTTATCTAATTCAGAGTAGTAGTTGGAAGATGTAGCAAACTGTTGCTGATAAAACAGTTTTCATGTCCACCGTGGTTTCCATTTTGTAACCAATCATTCCTTACTTTCAAATAGCCTCTGCATTTAGGAAGTGGAAAACTACTTTTGGAGAGGAAAAAGAAGGACTTTGTTTTGTAGAACTGTACCAAGTGTTTTATTTTTCACAAAGCAAATTATACATCTACAAACTTGTCAGCCAGCATCTCCATCTATTTTAATTAAAGGATGAAATTTGCCATGGTGCTTATCTGTTCTAGTGCCATTCAGGTGCATGACATATATTTCCAAACATGGTTCAAAATTACCCAAGTCATGATCTTCTGTATTTACAGCTAGCACACAGTAACTCCTTTCGTCTCTAAAAATCACTAAATCCAACAACACTGTGACAGATATATATCAAGCTCCTGCATGAAAACCACTGCAGGTGTGCTTAGAGGTCTGCCCCAGTATTCAATCTACACTATGCGATCAAAAGTATTTGGACATGTGGCTGAAAATAACTTACAATTTCACAGTGCTCTCCATCGGTAATGCTGGAATTCAATGTGGTGTTGGTGCACCCTTAGCCTTGATGACAGCTTCCACTCTCGTAGGCACATCTTCAGTCAGGTGCTGGAAGGTGTCTTGGGGAATGACAGTCAATTCTTCACGGAGTGCTGCACTCAGGAGAGGTATCAATGTTGGTCTGTCAGGCCTGCAATGAAGTCGGCATTCCAAAACATCCCAAAAGTGTTCTATATGATTCATGTCAGTACTGTGTGCAGGCCACTCCATTATAGGGATGTTATTGCCATGTAACCACTCCGCCACAGGCCATGCATTACGAGCAGGTGCTCTTATCACGTTAAAAGATGCAGTCGCCATCCCCAAATTTCTCTTCAACATTGTAAGCAAGAAGGTACTTGAAACATCAATGTAGGCCTGTGCTGTGATAGTGCCTCACAAAACAACAAAGGGGTGCAAGCCCTCTCCATGAAAAACATGACCACACCATAACACCACTGCCACCGAATTTTACTGTTAGCACTACACACACTGGCAGATGACATTTACCAGGCATTCGCCATACCCACACCCTACCATCAGATCGCCACTGTGATTCATCACTCCACACAACATTTTTCCACTGTTCAATCGTCCAATGTTTATGCTCTATACACCAAGCGAGGCATCGTTTGGCATTTACCGGCATGATTTGTGGCTTATGAGCAGCCGCTTGACCATGAAATCCAAGTTTTCTCACCTCCCACCTAACCATCATAATACTTGCAGCAGATCCTGATGCAGTTTGGAATTCCTGTGTGATGGTCTGGACAGAAGTCTGCCTCTTACACATTACGACCCCCTTCAACTGTCGGTGGTCTCCATCAGTCAACAGACGAGGTAGGCCTGTTTGCTTTTGTGCTGTACGTGTCCCTCCATATTTCCACTTCACTATCACATTGGGAATAGTGGACCTAGGGATGTTTAGGAGTGTGGAAATCTTGGTACAGACATATGACAAATGACACCCAATCACTTGACCATGTTCCAAGTCCATGAGTTGTGCAGAGTGCCCCATTCTGCTCTTTCACAATGTCTAATGACTACTGAGGTCACTGATCTAGAGTACCTGGCGGTAGGTGGCAGCACAATGCACCTAATATGAAAAACATATGTTTTTGGGGGTTTCTGGATACTTTTGATCACATAGTGTAAATTAAACTTATTTACATTATTTGTGGAACAAACTGCAGTTTAATGAGCATCTTAGTGTACTGGTTTGCATTTGGTTTCTGCTACTACTAAATCGTGATATTTCACTAAATTATAGACAGTTTCAGGGAGGAGGAAACAAAATAAAATTTCATGGGTTGAGAGAGTATGTGACATTACTGCAGTGATTACAGAATGGAGTCAGATTTATGAAGAACTTGGCAGTGTCAGTCCATTTATCAGTACGACATTGTGCCCTGTCTTGTGTGTAAGCATGCTGTGATTTGATTGAGAAGGGTGTCATAAATCCATTGTATCCCCATCTGAGCCAAGCAAAGCAAGTTCTTGTTATCAGGCTGCAGCATGTAAAGTATGTTACAATGGAGTGCGACTCCAGATTTTATGTATGTGACATAGGAATGTGATGGGTACGATATGTAATACACGGCATAACAAATGTGCTTGATAATGTCTCACTACCAGAATTAACTAACAGCATGATTTTAATGAAGCACAATACAGCCTACAGTGGACAATGTATGCTTTTATTTCTTATCACATACACCTCACTGATGCTGTGTATGTGAACAAAGTTACACTGACATCCCAGCATGTCTTGTAGGTGTCGCACATTTTTTGTCAGGTAGTGTCTATTAATGAATTGTGTAACAAAAAATAACTATAGGAATCTTTATACAGAACCTCAGAAACACATCCAGCCCATCTCTGATTTTAGAGTTTGAAATACGAGACGAACATTTGTCACACAAAAGGTTCTGGCTAGCAGGTGTGTAAATAAGTATTGGAGAAGTTCTGTAAAGAGTAATGTAAAATTTTATCCAATGTTACATTGTCGAATTATTACTGTTTTTGGGGGGAAACGATAAAAACTACTCAAAATGGTACCAAAACATGTAAATAATTCTTCTTTACAGGAAACTAACTAAATCAGGGTTTTTGTACACTAATATGACCTAGTTTCTACCATAGAAGTAAGAATACAATTTGATGTTAGATTTATGTCCACTCAGATGCTTAATCAAGTTCACAATGTAGCTCAAGTCAAATTTGTTTTATATTTCAGGACAGATGCTCTCATTCAGGCCACAATTCGCAGAAAATTTAAACACTGTACGGTCCTGACCATAGCTCACAGACTTAACACAATTATGGATTCAGATAAAGTTCTCGTAATGGATGCTGGAACGATGGTTGTAAGTTGCACTATTTTCATTCAGCAAGTTCTTGTAATTAATAAGTATCTCAAAAATTATGGTCTCATAAATTCATTTAATAAAAGTAGTGTCTCATAAGTTCCTTCAGTATGTACTTATTTTCAAAACCTGCCATGTAAAAACGTATGTTGTGTTAAATATATTATCTTTAAGAATGCTCCTTAATTTGAATATCAGAAGCAAGTCATCATTTGCTTTGGGCTATTGCCCCACTTCAAAGTGGGGTCGCCCTTGTTGCTATGGAATTGGCGATGTTAGCATCGGAGGGTGGCTGGAAGCCCTTTCTGTTGCCACCCTGTACCTCCCCGGGACAGAAGTAGTATGCCCAAGCTGTCTGCGTCTAGTGTAAGCCATGAATGAAATAATGCAAATGTTTTAAAATGTCTGTGAGCCATGTAACTGAAGCGGGACATGGGGACCAGCCCGGTATTCACCTAGTGGGATGTGAGAAACCACATCCAGACTGGCTGGCACACCGGTCCTCATCGTTAATCGATCGGATGGATTCGATCTGGGGCCGGCGCACCTACCCGATTCCAGGAAGTAGCACCTTAGCAGCCTCGGCTACCCTAGCAGGTTGAATATCAGAAGCAAGTGAATCACACAAATGAATTTTAGATGTTGAGATATCTTTATGCCCTGCAAAATTGCACACAAATTTATGTTACCCATGAGTTGTTCATGGAGCAGAATCTAAGAAAGAGATAAAATTTTCTCTGACAATAGAATATGACATTATTATATATAGAAAGCGTGTAATATTACCTGGCTATTTATTACCACTTAGAAGAGGTGGAACAGGGAGCTCAAGAGAAGAAGGTTTCCAAACCTACATCCTGCAGTCCTGAGAAGTAATTCCCACAGAAATGGGTTTCTGTAAATTACCTAATGTGGCTGCCATTATAGTTGCTTCATCCACATACAGCTGTTGCCACCTTGCAACTTTTTCTACTTAGTTAGTGGACTGTGTGTTGCATTCACCTGGAAGAATTACATTTTTCGGATTTGATATGACATTACTATAAGAACAAAATTTTAGATCTTTTTTATTATCAGAAACTGGGTAGTTGCATTTTTAAAAATGATCTTTCAGTCTTATAAATGTTGCCTCACTCTGCTCACTTTTATATAATGCCTAATGTAGGTATCATAATTTAATGTCAGCCACAGCAACTTGTGTGTGAGAAATTATGTAATGGCTAACAACAAAGACATTTTCCACAAACATAATCTTCATCATCAGCTACATGCCATCCACTGCACAGTCGTGTTACTCCTGCATGTTTTCTGATGCCATCTGCACATCTGCCAATTATGACCTGGTTACATGTGTCAACCACCTTAATATTGATTCCATTATGGGTTTTAATATGACCAGGTTAAATAAACAAATCAAGCAGTAAATAATGACAGCTTTGAGCACACTAATGTTTAGTTATATCTTGCCTACTAATTTCAACATGTGTCTTCCCAATTTTTGCTCAATAATCTACAGTATTTGTATGCTTTTACATATTTTCAGAGAACTTCTTATAAAATGAGTCATAGAGTATAAAACTTTGTACAAATCAAATATCTCTTCCAGGAATATGACCATCCACACATACTTTTGAGAAATCCAACTGGCTTCCTGTCGAAACTTGTACAAGAAACAGGAAATGCCATGGCTGAACAATTAAGAAATGTCGCAAAGCGGGTAAGTCTTTTAAAATGGATTGTTCATTCTAATTACTCTTAATATAGTTGGAACCCTGACACGTAAGTGTATTTCCTTTGTTTTCCAGAGCTACAGTGAATTACATGGACTGCAAGAAGGTCTTGTGGAAGGGCAAACAACAAAGTTGTGAATTACCATTGAAGCAAGAGTGTGCTTTAATTACTGTACCATGATTAAGAGCTGCTGTTAAAGAGTGGATCAAAGTCAGTGGACTCAGATACTTTTGGAGATCTTAGAAAGAATTGCTACTGCTAAGGTCATCAAAGATGCTACAGCAGATTGTATAAATGACAGATGTGTTGTTTCAATAAGCAGCTAGTAGCACAAATGTAATTTTCAGTGTGGATTTGATATGAATAAATTCAAAATATTGTTTGACAAATAAAATACGTAATGTTCCAGATGTACCAGGTGCTGCTTATACGGAATGGTTTCCTTGGAGCCAAATATTTCATGATAAAATCTCCAGATACAATGGCATAGTAATTAATATTCAGAGGCTAATGTATACTATATTCTCTACATGATCTCGCATTTTATATACCAAAGATAAGTAATACTTCATAAGTGAATTGCTATAATATAGATTAGAGAAAACACTGAATGTGATGACACAGTCATAATAGAAAAACACAAGATGTAAAGACAAAGTGAAATTAGATAAATGTACAGTGATGACAATGGTACCAGCAGGTGGAATTTTGAGTAAAAAGTTGTATTTGATGGTTTACATAAGAGACTGATGTATTAAATTTTATCAATTAATTGTGTGTCAAAACTTTTTAAATTAAACCTCTTTGGTCAAGATTTGTTCAAAAAGTAGTAGTAGATTGTTTGTACAAGAAACTGATTTACTTTATTTTATCAGTTAATTGAGTGACAAATTGTTAAATCAAATAAGTGGGTAAATTTTGTGTAAAAAGTAGCACCTGACTGTATCAAAAAATGATGTAAAAAATTTTGTCAGTTAATTGTGTGACAAGAGTATTCAGATCACTTTGATAAATTTTGTGCAAAATGTAGCACTTAACTGTTTGTATAAAAAGCTGATCTACGAAACTTTATCAACTAATTGTTTGGAAATACTATTTAAATTAAACCCTTTGCATAAGAAATATTTAGCTGTTATTTGTACCTCATGCAGTCATTGAAAATACTCATAGTTTCATAATTGTTTAAGCAGTTGTAACACATATTTGATAAACAGATCACAATTGTTGAAAAGAGGAAGTAGACAACTTTTTGTATTAAGCTAACTGTATACATAAGATACATACAGAAGCCTGTTTTGTTGATATTCACATTTCATCCAAATCACAATTGCATGTTACTTGAGATTACTGCCACTAAAGTGAGATGAACAACTACACTAGTTTTAACTGACTGTGACACAGTCGATTTTCACAAGAGTGATCCAGGAGGTGCAGAAATTTTTTCAGATATGTTCAGTCTATAATCATAAAAAACTGTCCTCACCATACTAAATTCAAGAAAATTCCTTGTATCTGATGAGAATAAAAAGACACAATTATGAACATCATTTTAAATTACAGAAACACAAATATTCAAGTGTGATACAGAGTACTTTTTTCATAAATCGCAAAATTAAGAAGACATATCCAAATTCAGACAGGCAGATTAGATTTCTCACAAACTCTAAAGTTGGATCCAAGTGGCATATTCAGAAATCATATGCAAGGACAACTAGCCATCATCGAAAACTGGACAAAAATGTTGCACCAAAGTCAAGATTTTCTAGGATCTGAGGACGCATCTGATTTCAACAGTTCTCCCATAATTTCCTTCAGGGTTCCTCACACTCCTTCTATGGAAGACCTACAGTATTGTCTATCGCTCTATTTCTATGTCTGTACTTGTTTTGGGCAGGCCTCCTCAGACGTGGTTCTTGTTCATTCTGGCACAGTCTTCATAGCATCAATTTGATAGGTGACTTGCTGTTTTTACATAACTATTGCAATTGTTATTTTATGAACCATGTTTTTTGAAAACCAGTGACTGTGACATTAATGATTTAAATAATAAAACACTGCTTTAGTTACCTTTTTCCATGTATATCATGACCCATTTGAAGACCTTATTTCCATTTTAAAGTGCAACCTTTAGTATTGGTGTAGTAAAGAGGATGCAGAATGGCACATGCACACAGGCATCAATTAAAATATCAATGTAAATAGCTGAACTTTGAAATGGGAATAAGTTTCAGAAACGCATCATACTATGTGTGAAAAACGTAACTGGTGCAGTGTTATATTATTTACTAAATATTTTTGTATTCTGCAATTGTGCATGGACATCAGCTGTTTGTGACACACAAAAATTTATGAGAGACCAGTAATCGCACCCAGATTTCCCGCTTATCGCTAGTGGTTGTCTTAACAACTTCGGCTATCCTAGCACACCACATGGGCCGAACCAGACTTCAACACCTGATGTCACTGTGTAGTTGCAGAATGTGAAACAATTTTGTAATGTTTATCACAGCTATAATTGGGAGTGACTGCGTCTCTTCCTTCAGATATGCATGCATGTTTGAAGGATGTTGTATTGTGAAGATTCAGACATAATAAAAAATACAGACATTGTACCCATCAATGTTATATTATTTAAATCATACTATAGTTCACTATCACTTCTAAGTATTTCATGAGCATTCTCTTAGAAACTTGAGATCAATGTTACATATATGCATATGTTTTCCTTCCTCATATTTTCATTTTATGTGCCTATTTCATCACTGTCATTCTTTTAATATTGATTTGCTGTGAACTTCAGTAAAACATACTTTGTGTGCATTGTTCACCAAGTTTCCAACACTTATGCCGTCTGGATTATGCATATAAATAATCAGAAGAATTCTGGAGGGGAGTTAGTCTTGGCAAGGAGTTGCTGACCGATTGCTAACTGTTTATACTTTAATCTGAATGTACAACAAAACTTATGAAATATCTTAACTATTTTGTAGCCATTTTTCTGTCAAACCCATGTGATGAGCAGTCTTACTCAAAATAAACAGCCAAAAATTAAATAACTTAGAAGAAAAACATACATAAAGGAATCTTAAACAAACTTTTAATTTTATATTAAGGTAATGATCGACCTTTCACAAGCACAGTGCAAAATATGTCTTCAGGTTTCAGAAGGAAACAGGTTAGCTAATATTAGCAAAGGGTGCCTGCAAAACTGGCATATCTCTATTGTAAACAAGTTTGCCTTACAGGGAAACACTAGTGCACAGCATATGTATATCCCATCTGTGAGATATGAACTAGCTCTAAAATCTAAGATTACGCCTCCAAAAGCATTACATTTTGAAATATTGTGATTCTTGACTCGCTAGTTTGGAGAATTAATTTGAGAATAAAGCTGACAGTGAAACTGTATTCACCAGCAAACAATGACACAGATACAAAAGAACTGAAATAATATGTAAAATGTAAACATCCCCAAGCTGTGGCTAATTCATGTCTCTGGCATATCCTTTCTTCAAGTAGTGGTAGTTCTGCAAGGTTCTGTGAAGTTTGAAAGGTAAGAGACGAGGTACTAGCAGAATTGAGGCTATGGGGATGGGTCATGAGTTGTGCTTGGGTAGCTCAGTTGGTAGAGCATTTGCCAGCGAAAGGCAAAGGTCCCGAGTTCGAGTCTCGGTAGACAGTTTTAATCTGCCAGGAAGTTTCATATCAGCACACACTCTGCTGTAGAGTGAAAATCTCATTAAAGGAGACTAAGTTCAATTTCAATTTGAACATGCACATGTCATGGGATTTACTCCACCTGACAACAATGATAAAAAAAGCCTTCACATTAGTGTAGTCAGATAGGTATAAAAAATGTTAATTAATCTACGAGCATGTTCTGAGCATGATGCAGCAGGATAAAAAACAGCAGCCAGCATCCACCACCTCATTATGATACAAAATTTGTCCCTAGGTGGATGCTTCTGCCTCACCATGTTATCAATAAATAGGACATCCATGACAACTCACCTGACTGGGCCACACTGAAAAAGTGACTAGACCATACCAGATAGGGCACGTGTGCATTGTCTAGGTGGGCAGAGAGTTGGCAACCCATCTAACTGCTCTTTGGAAAAAAACAGTGATATGACATGTTGCCAGCCCATGAAATGAGTCGATGCAAATAGCAGATATGTTTCAAAGCAAATGGAATGTTGCTGTTACCTGTGCTAGTATGTAACAAGCCTCTTGAAATCTTAATGTGCCTCAGCATTCTTTCTGCAAAGTCACATTACTTCGAATTATAAAGCAATTCTTTTCTTTTTTCTTGTTTCATTGATGCGAAACATAAAGCTGTAACAAACAAAAAACATACATTTTATGCCTCCATTATGTTGCTCACTTGGTATAAGGGTGGCTTCATCTAGTAGCCAGAAACAAGAAACAGATGTCTCATACCAGAAAGAGGTAGGCTACCTCAATTCTTGCTCAAAAATGTTCTCAATCTTCTTCTTCCTTGCTCTTCTCCTTTGTTCCCCACCTACTTTGCCATATCTTCTCCTCTTCTCTTTTGTCCTTCCCCATTTTTCCATCTATCACAAGACTGAGCACTACAGAAACAGTGTCCAGTGCAAGCCTGGCTGTCATATCTTACTTAAACCGTTTCCTTGAGAGTCACAAGCACATACTTCTCTCTGCTCATTAATTATACTAAAATAGCTTCACATCACAATTTTTGAGCTCATGCAAGTATTTCAAAAAACAGTCTAAGGAAAGAGTGCAACGTGGTAAAGCCACTTGACATGTTTTATGCATCTGAAGCTATTAATTATTGAAACTGCTAACTAGTTTTGGATATAATGTGTTGACATTGAAGAACATTCTGCACACAATAATGATAAATATTTATCACCTATAATGATAAATATTGATTATATTTGTATGTTTGTTGCTCCTGCCGACATGGGGTGGTTAGAGTGCCTCGGCGATATAGCCGTACCAAAGGTGCAACCACAATGGAGGAGTATCTTTGGAGAGACCAGACAAACAACTGGTTCCTGAAGAATGACAGCAAGCTTTTCAGTAGTTACAAGGACAATTGTCTGGATGACTGAAGGATTTGGCCTTGTAATGTTAGCCAACATGACCTTGCTGTGCCATTTTTGTGAGTGGCTGAAAGCAAGGGGAATCTGCACCCACTGGTTTTTCCCAAAGGCAAGCAACGTTTCTGTAGGGTTGAATGATGATGGATCCTTTTGGATAAAATATTACACGTATAACAGAATCCCTTATTTGGATATTTGGGCTGGGGCAATTCACGTGAACATTGTAGCCAGGAAAAACAAAACTGACGTTTACAGGTCATCTGTGGAAAAGGTAGGGAGTACGCGATTATATATACAAAATTCAAGAGGGATAATTCAGGAGTTAGTCTAATAATGAATAAGACAATAGGAATACAGGTAAAGCATTATGAACAGCATAGCGAATGCATTCATGTAGCCAAGGCAGGCTCGAATCCAACAGCCACCACTGTAGTATAATTTTATACACTAATTAGTTCAGAGATGATACAGATTCTGAAAGAATATTTCATGAGGTAAAAGAAATTATTCAGATAGATAGGGGAGGGAATAATTTAATTACAATGGGAGACTGGTATTCAGTAGTAGGGAAAGGAATAGAAGGAATAATAGTAGGAGAATACAGACTACAGAGAAGTAAACAAGAGAGAAAGCTGCCTGGTGTAATGTTGCATCGTAATTTAATCAAGGCTAAAACTTGATTTAAGAATCACTTAAGACAGCTGTATATATGTAAGAGATCTGCAGACAAGCGAACATCCCAGAATTATTACATAATGATAAGGTAGAGATTTCAAAACCAGATTTTAAATTGTAAGGCATTTGCAGATGCAGATGTGGATCTTGACTTATTTATAAACTGCAATTTAAAACTCGAGAAATGATGGAGATGACTTGATAAACTGAAAGAATTAGACAGTTTTGAGACTTTTGGAAGGAGCAGAAAGCAACATCTGGCTGAAACAGGAAAAGGGAATACAGTAGGAAACTGTTGGGCAGCTTTAAGAGATGACTTCATGAAGGCAACAGGGGATCAAATAGCTAAAAGGCAATGCCTAGTAGAAATCCGTGAAAAACGCAAGTGACATTGAATTTTATTGAGGAAAGGAGAAAATAAAAAAATGGAGCAAACGAAGCAGGTCAGACGGAGTACAGATGTCTAAAAACTGAGATTGACACAAAGTACAAAATGGTTCATTAGGAATAGCTGAAGGACAATAGAAGCATGTATTGCAAGGGGAAAGGTAAAAGAGAACTTTGAAGGACTGAGATGAAACGTTATAAGAGATCGGGTGACAAGCCGGTAGTAAACGTAGAAGGGCAATCTGAAAGGTGTAAGGGACTCTGCAAGGGAAATAAAGCAGAAGACGATACTGTAGAAAGGGAAGAGGAAGTAGATGAAGATTAAACATGTGATATTGTACTGCGAAAAACATTTGATAGAACACGGAAAAATCTAAGTCGAAATAAAACCAATGGGCAAGACGACATTTCTCAGAATTATTGAGATTGTTGAGAGAGGCAGCCACGACAAAACTATTCCATATGGTGTGCAAGATAAATGCGGCAGGTGAAATATCCTTAAACGTCAAGAGAAATGTAACAACTCAAATTCCAAAGAGCACAGGTGCTGAGAGGTGTGAATATTACCAAACTATCAGTTTAATAGGCCATGGTTACAATATACTGACAAGAAGTTCTGCAGAAGAAAGGAAAAACCGTTCGAGAAAGAGCACTTTGGATTCTGCAGAAATGTAGTAACATGTAAGGCAACACTTTCCCTATGACTTATCGTAGAAGAAACGTTAAAGAAATGCAAACGTACATTTATAGCATTTGTGCACTTAGAGAAGGTTATTGACAGTGCTGAGTGGAACACACTGTTTGAAATTCTGAAGGTAGCAAAGGTAAAATGCAGAGATATGTAGGTTATATACAACTTGTTCAGAAAACAGAACACATTTATTAGTTGAAGGAAATGAAAGGGAAGCAGTAGTTGAGAACGCAGCCTATTCCTCTTACTGAATGTGCACATTGACCAAGCAGTAAAGGAAACGAAAGATAAATTTGGAGCAGAAATATAAACCTTGTGACCTGCCAATGACATTGTAATTCTCTGAGTAAGAAAAGCATTTCGAAGGGCAGTTGATGATTGGTTTGTGGGGTTTAAAGGGACCAGACTACAAAGGCCATCGGTCCCAAAGAGCAGTTGACTGTAGTAGACAGTGTTTCGAAGAGTGATTATCAGAAGAGCATCAATATAAGTAGACCAATGATGATATCTGAAGCAATAATACCAAAGGGGTTCAGTGAGAGAAATAGCGTTATCAATAGTTCGCTCTACAACGCATGTTACGAAATCTCGAAATTCATAATTGAGTTCTGCCTCAATCATACTAGAAAAATATGGAAATAAAGTAGCACAAAAATCCTAACCGAAGACGCTTAAGATAATATCAGATTTAAAACGTGAGTTACACAGATTAATACAATGTGCTGTAACCAACAAGGCACACCACAGCAGAGCCATGAGCCAAAATACTACACTAATTGAAAACCTGTCGGCCTTTGTGACCGAGCGGTTCTAGGCGCTTCAGCCTGGGGAATCGCACGATTGCTACAGTCGCAGGTTCCAAACCTGCCTCGGGCATGGATGTATGTGATGTCCTTAGGTAAGTTAGATTTAAGTAGTTCTAAGTTCTAGGGGACTGATGACTCAGATGTTAAGTCCCATAGTGCTCAGAGCCAATTGAAAACCTTCTCCCTTGCACGCGCACAAAAATGTTCCCCAACAGTACACGTAACATCAGATAATAAGCTTACAACAAGCCCTCGGCACAGTTGAACATCAATCTGGAAGCGTATTATGATATTAAACCCAAAACATGGTAATCAGAGAACGATATCTTAATCGTACAAGGATTGGACTGAAGTATGGAAACACCACCAGAAATGAATGCTTGAACTGAATTGCAAGATACTTGCCCAGCATGCAGGCTGAGATGTTGTATATACCACGAACGGTACCTATCCAATGGCCTCGACGCCTTACAAGTGTCAGTCGTCCTCGTAACAACATTCTGTGTAATTGTGAGCACATTATGTTGCAGCTGAGTGGTTGCAATCGTGGACTAACTGTTGGTGCTCATGTGTATTGATACCGCATACAGGGAAAGTGCGACGCTCCAGGGTAGCCACAAGTGTTAACGAGACCACTTCCAGCACGGCGCAGTATACCGTTCCCGAATCGAATCAGTCCGACGGATTAACGCCGGAAGGTCGATGTGCCCAACACCCTGGATGTGGTTTTCCATATCTCACTGGGTGAGTACTGCGACGGTTTGCATGTTCTGCCTCAGATACACACTATGCAAACGCTTATAACACTTTCTCAAACTTGCATACGGAATTTACACTACACACAGACAGATAAGGTACACTGTTTCTGCCCTGGGAGGTGAATAGGAGGCCGCAACTGACCTTAGCTGTTTGGTCTCCTTAAACACTTACTCTGCATCAACAGGGGAAGTGGAAAAACATCATCTGCTAAATCACAAAATAGATCAAAGTGTGTGCTGTGTTGTTGGAGATAAGAAAAATAAAAGGACAACAACTGCAAAAGTCGCTGCAGAACCAAATGACGCACTCACGAACCCTCTCGTCATCAAAACAATACGAAGGGACGCCAGAAACAGGGGGAACCGAAATTTCGCAAAAAATTAGCACTGTTCCAAATTCCCTTAACAGGAAAATAAGATATCCAGACCATAAAATCTAGAGTAAGGAGAAATGGAAGAAAATCATTTGGCGAGAAGAGTCTTGATTCACACTGTTTCTAAGTTCTGGCCGAGTTTACATCCCAAGAATGAAATGTGACAAGAGGTTTGATGATGATAGGGGCAGCTGTATCTTGGTATTTCAGGGACTCCATGAGCACTCTGCTAGGATACCCTACCGACAAAGTGTATGTGACCATCTTGGCTGATGGGCTCATTCCATGGCACAATGTTTGTTGTTTTTCCCCAGTACAAAGATGCCAGGGCCCATGTTCATACAGCTCGCATTACCCAGGACTGGTTTTGGAAGCAAGAGGTGAAGCGTTTCATCTCTCTTGGACACCACGGTCACCAGATCTCAATGTTACTGATCCTTTGTGATCTACTCTGTAGAGACACACACTTTCCACTCCCATCATCGTTATCTGAACATCCTACTATTTTGTCTGAAGACTAGTATAACATTCCCTTGAAAACTCTAAGGAGCTGTATTTTTATCCATTCCAGACAACTAGAAATTGTATTGAGTACCAACCAGTTTAGTACACCATATTTGGCATGATAATGTGTTGTGTTTTTGGTGTTGCCATATTTTTGTCCATCCCCTGCATTACTATGATTCTACCCCAGAGTGTTCCCATAAACATATAGCGACGAGGCAGAACATGGTGGCCAATGTCACAGCGTGAAACTTCCTAGCAGATTAAAATTGTGTGCCGGACCGAGACTCGAACTCGGGACCTTTGCCTTTCGCGGGAAAGTGCTCTACCATCTGAGCTAGCCAAGCACGACTCACGCTCCGTCCTCACAGCTTCACTTCAGCCAGTACCTCGTCTCCTACCTTCCAAACTTTACAGAAGTTCTCCTGCGAACCTTGCATAACCTCTACAATCTGAGCTACCCAAGCATGATTCACGTCTCGTCCTCACAGCTTCATGTCTGCCAGTGCCTTGTCTCCTACCTTCCAAACTTTACACAAGTTCTCCTGCGAAGCTTACAGAACTAGCACTCCTGAAAGAAAGGATAATGCGGAGACATGGGAGATGTTTCCAGAATGAGATCTTCATTCTGCAGCGGAGTGTGCGCTGATATGAGACTTCCTGGCAGATTGTGCCGGACCGAGACTCGAACTCGGGACCTTTGCCTTTCGCGGGCAAGTACTGTACCATCTGAGCTACCCAAGCACGACTCACGCTCCGTCCTCACAGCTCCACTTCTGCCAGTACCTCGTCTCCTTCATATCACTGCACACTCCGCTGCAGAGTGAAAATCTCATCCTGGAAACATCACCCAGGCTGTGGCTAAGCCATGTCTCTGCAATATCTTTCCTTTCAGGAGTGTTAGTTCTGCAAGGTTCGCAGGAGAACTTCTGTAAAGTTTGGGAGGTAGGAGTCGAGGTACTGGCTGAAGTGGAGCTGTGAGGACGGGGCGTGAGTCGTGCTTGGGTAGCTCAGATGGTAGAGCACTTGCCCGCGAAAGGCAAAGGCCCCGAGTTCGAGTTTCGGTCCGGCACACAGTTTTAATCTGCCAGGAAGTTTCATATCAGCGCGCACTCCACTGCAGAGTGAAAATCTCATTCTGGAATGTCACTGCTAATGATAGTCCACCTGCAATCGCTTGGCAGATAACAGAGCGCAATAAAGTGCACAGTTTCAAAATACATCTAGCGCATATCTAGACAAAGTCACCATGACACACTGCTGATACCATGAGAAGTAACAAGGACTTAACTGAACACACTAAGACCTAAAAACCCCATTGAATAATTATGTACGTGTTTACAGCACTAGTCGCAGCTACATCCAGGCACGGTCTTCCTGGGAACTAGAAGAACACCGTCTGGCTCACTCTTCGTGGGTCTGGTGCCGTTCTCTCAAGTATCGACAGTAGCCAGTTGCCATGCAGCTGACTCAGGCGTACGTTTTGAAACTAGGCTGTACCCCTGCTCCCTAGCAGACTTGCTCAGAACCAAACAACACCAAACTAATAGTATCCAGGCTCCTGGCAGTGCCATCAGCATGCTGCAGCCAGGAGCCACCCACAGTTCTTGCTCCAAGCTCTGTCCATTCCACTGCTTACACCAAGCTTTCAGGAGCAGGCCACCTGGGAGCTACAACAGTACCGGCCAGTGCACCCTGGAGCACTCGATGCTGTTGTCCTTGTGTTATTGGCCAGCAGCAGCCCATCTTTATCTCAGGTACTGGTTTCAGGTTCCAATGTTACTGCTACCCAGCAAGCGACTCTTTAAGCCATCTTCATACGGACCATAGTATTCAATGTGCAGTGCACTTTATTGATCTCCACGCCTGATGATGAACACGGATAAACGATACAGCTTGTGCATAATACATGTTCCTCAATGTTGTATACCTGACCGCATGGTGGTCCAGCAGGATATCGTGGCTGTAGGTGAAGAACGCGAATTACACAGTACACAATCGTTATCGAAATGGACAAGCGTAAATTAGCTGTGGTAGCTTTATGTCGTCCTTACAGAGGACGAAGCGTCTGGCGCAGACTTTGACAAGGACCAGCTGCATGGAACACAGCACACATGTCGCATTGGATGCACTGGTTAATGTGATTTGCCTAATCATCCACGTTATTTGCGACTGAAGTGATCTATAGTGGCAGTTATCGTCTGTATCTGGCTCGCAAATCGCAGAGTCCGTTTAGGAAACGTGTAGGCATAAAGTTCTTACATTGACTCTGTTAAAACGTACATTTCCTCCCTTGTCCATATGCTAATCATTTTTTCCTGTTGTAACGCGCCAAACCGTCTTCAGTCTGAAAAAAAGCGCATTACTTGTTTGTATCGCCTCAACTTATTATCGATTTTTATGTGCTACAAAAACGAAGAAATGAAGTCGTTTATATGGTTTTCTTAATTTTTTATATTAAAATTGCTTAGATACGTGACACTTGACTGTCGAGAAAAACTGTGTCCTGTCAAGTCAGCCAATTTGCAACGCCTAGCCGATTGCTGAATCGCGAATTGCGGCAAAGATAACAACTGCGATGCAGCTGGCCACTACGAACGTTTGGCAGCTCCTGCAAAGAAGCAATACTTATTTTTAAAGAGAGAATTAGCGTGACATGTTTGTTCGCAGAGAATGGTTCTTGACTTGTCCTTTTAGAATTTCAGTAGTGTCGGAATATTGTTCGAGTAGTGAGGCTCGAAAGAGATTATCTCAAGAATGTGATGAGAGCGGCTAACACGTACGATTCGTGAATTAGTCTGCAATATGGATAGAGCCAAATGTATTCAAAGCAGTTTTAAGTCGACTAGAAAGGTATTTTGAGAGGATTATCAGCTTGTGTAGGAAATGATTATTTCGTCGATTTTGGTAGAGTGTAGACTCACCAGATATAGGAAAAGCTCCGATTTATTGAAGTGTGGAATTAGCTCCTCCTAGTTGTGATCAATGGTGCGTTGTGCTGCTTAACAGCAACGAGATGGTAGGCGAAACGTGTTTCAATATTTTTGTGAGATTTTTCATTGGATGTTGTATGTGAAGAGACGTGCTCACACGAAGTCGTTTAGTTATTTTGTGGTTGAGGATTAAAGCAATTAAAGCATGCACTAGAGGATAGTAGCGTTGCATTGTATTATTGTGGTTGTATAGGTGTACACAAGCACTAAGAAGAAGTGACTTAGCGATATTTGGCTTGTGTAACTTCGGCGTGAGCGCTGCAATATAATAAATCCCGGAAATCTCGTTGGATGCACTGAATGTGTAACCTATATTAAAGAGGTCGTCCTACGCAATAGTTATTTATTGAGAAACAATCGGAAGTTTATTGAGAATGTGATAGCTTTTAGCTTTGGCCCTGAACAAGAAACCAAGAAAAATTCAAAAGAACACGCTAATTCTCACTGAAAAAGATCGTCGAGTGCTGTGTTTTGAGTTTTAAATATTAGTGGGTAACAGCAGTCAACTTCTGAAGTGGTTGAGCTTTGCCTGATTATTTGAAATTCTTATAGCTGAAAAGTGGCGGTTTATTACATTTCTGCTTAGTGGGATTTTGAATAGATAACCAGCACTCGCAAAATAATACCTGTAGTTAATTTATTTGCAGGATACAAAGACAATAGTTTTAAACTGAAAAAGTCAGTACCCGACTTGTTTTTTATCCCCAAACCATTACAAGAAAAAATGATCAGAGGCTTATTTGAAGGCAGACTAATATCTGGAATATATCTTTTCGGAATAAAGTAAAGCCAAAGGCCATTAAAATAAAAGACTGGAATGCTGGTAAAAGCAGAGTTCAAGGAAATTAAAGAGAATGAAAAGTATTTTCAGTGAATGACTTGTAACGAAAAGGAAGATCTTTCCGCGGCCGGCGTGTAGGAAAGGTCTTATCACGACAACTTATTGTAGTATTAAGAGAATGAGCTGCCCTGACGTTGCTTTCCACCTACTTACTGCAGTGCTGTTCGAGCCTGTTCATATAGTATATCTCCTACGAGTTTCGCTATAAATGCAAGCTAAGCAAGGGGTCAGTGCCGTAGAGCACTCTTTGTAAAATCGAACTGGGTTCCATCACTTTTTAAAATCGAACTGGGTTCCATTCGGGCCTGGTGATGTATTTGCTTTCAGGTCGTTCAGTTGTTTCTCGACGCCAAGGATGCTTATTTCTATGTCGTGATACAGGAGTCTGCCCGATGGTCAAATGACGGTATGTTTGTGCGATTCTCCTATATGAAAGATTTCTTGAACGTGAAAACACTTCGGCTTTCATTTAGCTACCTTCAACCGCTATGCCAGACTGGTCAACAAGGGACTGAATGGAAGCCTTCGATCCGCTTAGCGATTTTACGTAAGACCAGAATTCTTCCTGGACGGCAATATGCATAACGTACGACTGCAGGTTATATATAACACGCGGATGACTTATGGAAGAAGCGGCCGCGGCTAAAGTCTAGATCAGGGCCGGTAGCAGTCACAGCGGTGCTTATCAACTGCTCATAGGTTGGCCAGGTATTGGTTTTGCTTAGCCAATAGGATGGTTCTTTGAGATAACCAATGACATGGGGGAACTGAGGCAAACAAACCATTGTTTAAGACAGTTAGTGCTATAAAGTAGACTGAAATAGTTCTACACTGTGACATCGTCCTTTGGTGCATATCTCATGTATTAATTACTGAGACACGAAAAGGTATCAAATGTGGTAGTGAAATGAGTCTTAATAGTGTCAAATGCCAAAGCTTTATGTGGATGACATCATCTGGGAGTGCAGCAAAAGCCGCCACTTTAAGTATGTGGATCGCTATTTTTTAATACAGTCGTGGGTGAAGGTAGGTGGATCAGTGTTTATTAATAATAGAGTCGCACATTGTGTTGCGACGCTGTCCTTGGTTTGCACGTGCTTGCACAGTTTAAACAACTGCGACTCACACAAGGAGAAATCAAATTTTATAATCTCGTTTACAGTAGTGTTTCACCCTTTCTTCGGAATGTACTACTTCGAAACACGTTGTCTGCCGACACATCTTCTTTTGTTCCCATCATATCTCACGCAAGCACTGACAACATTCCTGCACGGAACACTGAAGTACGCCACTGTACCTATTCTAGACTTCTACTGGCCGCCGTTCGCGTAAAGCGGGAAATCCGGGCTCGAATCGCGGTCTTTCAGAAATTTTCATTGTCATCATTCCAATATACAGTCGATGGTGGTACAGATTCGCAATTTCGAATAAATTTCCTGTATCTCTTGACGGCTGTAGTCGTTGCAGTCTCTATGTATGCCCGAAGGTACACATGCACTGTTATTTCATATTTATTAGCCAATAACAGGCCCTCGACTCTCAATAAAAATGTCCTTCCTAGACGGGAATTATACGTCACGTACGAGTGCAAGTTATGATACGGATGACGACTCATGTAAGTTTGGGTCTGGCTGTGATCCGTTTACGGATAGCAGAAGCACTCGAGCCAGCCACTGACGTAAATTGAGAAATCTGGGTTGGAGTCCCGGTCCGACACAAATTTTCATTGTCCTCATTCCAACATACAGCCAATGATAGTTCATATGCGCAACTGCGACCACATTTTCTGCGCTTTTAATTGAGCCGCGTGGTCACGGCGCAGTAGTTAGTCATTGTACCGCACTCTGAAACAGTGTTGGGGTATTTCTACAGTGCCTCAAAAGTTTCCACAAGAACACACAATTTACATTGTATATTGAGACGAATGACGTGACTTATTTTTTCGAATGGAAGGTATAGGACCAATAACGGGGAATCAGAACAAGGGGTTGATAGGAAACCATCATGGACCAACGATGGAACTGTCTTGTAATAATGTCGGCGAAATCTCTTATAGGCTACGAGGATATCCACCACAATAAATTCTCTTGATAAATAAAATTTATACAAAGGGAGGCAGCTAAAACATCTAGTAGGAGTGAATATAGTGGTTTGCTAGGAGGAATTGTCAGTATTCAGGGATATGGCAGGAACGTTCATTTAAAGCAAAAAACTTCATACGGACGTATACCTTTATTCCAAATAGTTTCCAAAACAGAACACAGTGAATGTAAATTCTTATTTATTTTCTGTGTTATTCAATACTCTGACATGTCTATACATGTACAATAGTTAGTAAACATTACAACATGTGGTTTACAAACTATCAGTTGAAAATTTCTTATTTTTAGAGCATTCGTCTCTATGCATTATTGTACACGTCACATTACAACTGTTGTACAGTTCATAACAAGTATTAGAATATCTCACCGTCACCTTCACTGCATTTGTGCACTGTCTGGAGAATGTGTGTTGCTCGTCTGAGTACCTACGGATGTTCCCTAGAAGACAGTTTCGGAACCGAGCGAGGTGGCGCAGTGGTTAGACACTGGACTCGTATTCGAGAGGACGACAGTTCAATCCCGCGTCCGGCCATCCTGATTTAGGTCTTCCGTGATTTTCCTAAATTGCTACAGGCAAATGCCGGGATGGTTCCTTTCAAAGGGCACGGCCAACTTCCTTCCCTTAATCCGATGAGACCGATGACCTCGCTGTCTGGTCTCCATCCCCAAACAACCAACCAACCAACAGTTTCGGCGTCCATATGATGTGATCAATTAATCATTTCATCTTGTGTGTTCACCTTTTGCTTGCACATCTTAGACTGCATCCAACTCCATAAACAAAAACCCAATGGCTCAATGTCTGGTGAACTTGGTGGCCAGTTAACTGTACTACAACGGCCAAACGAGCGATTCGGTTTAGTGGGGTTGAGATGTTGCCTCTCCCGTACGGTAAAATGCGGAGGGGCTCCGTCAGTCTGGAAGTACATTGCAATCCGCTTGGCCAAAGCAACGTCCTCAAGATGTACAACAAACTAATCCTCCCAAAAATGAAAGTAATTCTTTCCCGTAATTCGCTCTTCTGAAATGAGTGGACCTATCAACAAGTTACTGACCATTAACAGAAAAAAAAATTGGAAATCGGTTACCGCCATAGCGTTTAGGCCAATAAAAGATTGTGGACACACTAAATGTGAAATGGGTACAAGTTGTTCGCGTGTAATGCTCGTCATACATATGTTAGTGGGACGCTGATACGTGCAGAAAGTCGCCTTGTGCTTGTATTACAACTACACTTCATCATTTCAACAATGTGTTGCCGGTTCTATACAGGTACTTGTAAGAATACTTGAAAGAATACTTTGTACATGCTCTACGATCATGAATTCAACGCGTCAGAAATCGCCGACGGCATTCTTCGACAACAGCAGCAACACTACCACCACCGAAGCCGTAAGCATAACATCATATTTGCATATTCTTTGTTACTGTAGATGAGTGACATTTTGGTCAGCACGTGTCCAAAAAGAGTTAACCGATGCTTCTCTATGATACAATCTCGGCCTCTCGCACTAACCCGCTCACAACACACCAAGTACAACTGCACGATCAGCGGGCTAGTTTGATGGCGGGAAGATACCTAGAGTAAAGTGCCTGAACGCAGCGAGGTAGGTTGGGCTAGATTAAAGCGTCAAAGAAGTTGAGTGGGTAAGACACATGAGTACGTTCCACTAGCCCAAAAACAAAATACATTGAATGTGTTCTGCCTCGGAAACCATTAGGAATAGACTATATGTCTACCTGAAATTTTTTGCTTCAAATGAGCGTTCATGTGATATCCCTGAATATTGACCATTCCGCAAGGGATACCTTGCTTAATCATAATTTGGCGGTTATAAACGTTAAAAGTTACTTGGATACCTCTTGAAAGTCGACTTATATTACCGAAAAACGTACCTCGGTATATTTACTTGTTTTGCAAACATTCGGGATGACCACTGTTACTGGCTCATTCCGTGTATCAAAAAACAATACTGTTCCAAATCGTATTTCTTTCGGAAAGTTAGTTGTAATATTGTTGGCAGTTGTATGCAGCCGTCATAGTTTATAGCTAAAAAAAATGTATTAGGTTATGTATGAAAACATTTGGAGAGGTTTCCAAACTGTTTGCGTGTATCGTAGGCGGAATCCGATACGTTTGGTTTCCGCCGTTTGACGTAGTAAATCTTCTCTGAGGTATCACCGGTATGAAAATTTGAAAGTCGTTTGCTGCGAGTAGAATGAGCTTCATTCTGGACGACCACGAGCTCCGAGCGTCTTGGCCGTGACACGGTTTTATTACCTACTCAAGTCCCTCACACTGTGCCTTTTTGATAAAAGTAATTTATGACGGTCCTTGTGTAGTCCTGAGAGTCGGTTCGTAGGCGTTACAGGAGGTCGTGTAATGTTCTACCAAGCTATTACACAAATGGGAAGCTTCTTTGCCTTATTATCTGTTAGTACTGGAATACAGAATTTCGTTCTCTTCGTCAACAAGATCGGTTAGAAAGGCTTCCACGCCTAATTACCTCAGATGCACCAATAAGCAAAACGCTAGGCCTAGCAATTTCGTGAGTGTTCACGACGTAGTGCGTTCCATTGTCTTACAAAGTATGCACTGAGAAGTAATTAGAAAACAACTATCTTTACAATAATAAAATTGTTTTTCATGCAATTGCTTCCCTGAGCCTCTAGTGATAACGCTCACTTGTGGTTTGAATTTGTTGAAAAACACAAAGACGAACATGCACATCTTTGTAAAAAAGCAGCAGTATGCTCTTAATGTTTCATGACCCATATTTTTTTACACAAAAATATGTTTGGTAGTCTGTTTGCTTGGTTGTCCGTTTAAAATATGGGGTATCCGAGGAAGGATGGTCAATATTCAGGATTATGACAGGAGTGATAATTCGAAGCAAAAAAGAATCTAGCAAGCATGCGTTCTATAATGCGAATCTTAAGAGCAATGAGCACTTGCTAATATTCAATAATGTAAAGCAAATCTGTTCTACTGCAAGCTCTCTGTTTTGTGTATTTTAGGAGGAGGTAGTATGAACCAAGGCAAGAAAAAATTGTGTTGTGAACATGGCCTCTAAAATCCATACCTTAAGAGCTAAGAGCACTTGCTCTGTAGCGAAAATGAACAAGTGCTCTTAGCTTTTAAGGTATGCGTTCTGGAGCTCACGTTTACTAGCTTGCAGTAGAAGAGATTTGTTTCACAGTATCGAAGACGAAGAAGTGCTATAGCTCTTATGGTAAGCATTTTAGAGTCCATATTTACTAGATTTTTTGTTTCGAATGGTCGCTCCTGCCTTATCCCTAGATATTGACCACTCCTATTGGGATACCCTGTATAGATAAGAAAATGGCTCTTAGCACTATTGGACTGAACGTCTGAGATCATCAGTCCCCTAGAACTGAAAACTACTTAAACCTAATGTGAGGACATCACGTACATCCATGCCCGAGGCACGATTCGAACCTGCGATCGTAGTGGTCGCGCGGTTCCAGACTGTAGCACTTAGAACCGCTCGGTCACTCCGGCCGGCCATAGATAAGGGACACAGTCATTATGCTTAATCCTTCTTATCAATCCACCAGAACCTTTCTGTAATGAGACATTCTGGATACAGTATTTCGACATCCTTGGTTTACCTGAGAGCAGTTAAAATGAGCTTAACACAGGAGCTGCGACCTGATAATGGAGCAAAGCCGCCAAAAGCGCATCGTAAATAAAATGTTCACGTTTATTGACAGGTTGCATTGCGGTTTTTACATATATCTTACTTTTATTGTTTTATTTAGACCACCTAACATTTGTCGGCACAAGCTGTAGTGTTTTCATTGCAGAGCTGGTAGTCATTTGCCGCGCCGTTGAGCGTATCCGCTCCTGCGCCGGTGAGTCCTTCGTCACCTGTAGTGAATCCTTAAGCAGCCTACAAGCTCTCGACCAGTGCTTCCTTCGACATCCTTTGGTAATGCCCATCCATGAGTCTCTTTACGCCTTCGAGAACAGTGGACGTTCAGTGAGCTTCATCTGGACCCCAGGACATGTCGGGATACCGGGCAATGAACTTGCTGACCGCCTGGGCAAACAGGCTACCAGTAACCCAGCTCTAGAGATGGTCCTGCCAGAGACCGATATGCAATCGGTCTTCCGCCGCAAAGTTTTCACGATCTGGGATACTGAATGGCGCACCCTCAGTACACCAAATAAATTCCATGTTACCAAGGAGACAACAAATGTGTGGCGGTCAGCCATGCGAGCCACCCGTAGGGAATCTGTTGCCCTTTGGCGGCTCCGCATCGGCCATACGTGGCTAACGGTCATCTCCTCCTTCGCGAGGACCCACCTCGGTTTCTCTGTGTAAGTTTTCCTCCTTTTTAAACCAAACAACATGCATAACGAAGAAAAAGGAAGGCCTGAGTTTTACGCCAAAACAGATCAATGCAAAGAGATCGCTAGCACAATTGCGTATCCGGGAGGAATGTCCAAGAATGAGGAAGTAAACAGAGGTGGATTTTTTAAAGTATCCGTACTTTAAGGATTAGATATTACACTCCTGGACATTGAAATAAGAACACCGTGAATTCATTGTCCCAGGAAGGGGTAACTTTATTGACACATTCCTGGGATCAGATACATCACATGATCACACTGACAGAACCGTAGGCACATAGACATAGGCAACAGAGCATGCACAATGTCGGCACTAGTACAGTGTATATCCACCTTTCGCAGTAATGCAGGCTGCTATTCTCCCATGGAGACGATCGTAGAGATGCCGGATGTAGTCCTGTGGAACGGCTTGCCATGCCATTTCCACCTGGCGCCTCAGTTGGACCAGCGTTCGTGCTGGACGTGCAGACCGCGTGAGACGACGCTTCATCCAGTCCCAAACATGCTCAATGGGGGACAGATCCGGAGATCTTGCTGGCCAGGGTACTTGACTTACACCTTCTAGAGCACGTTGGATGGCACGGGATACATGCGGACATGCATTGTCCTGTTGGAACAGCAAGTTCCCTTGCCGGTCTAGGAATGGTAGAACGATGGGTTCGATGACGGTTTGCATGTACCGTGCACTATTCAGTGTCCCCTCGATGATCACCAGAGGTGTACGGCCAGTGTAGGAGATCACTCCCCACACCATGATGCCGGGTGTTGGCCCTGTGTGCCTCGGTCGTATGCAGTCCTGATTGTGGCGCACACCTGCACGGCGCCAAACACGCATACGACCATCATTGGCACCAAGGCAGAAGCGACTCTCATCGCTGAAAACGACACGTCTCCATTCGTCCCACCATTCACGCCTGTCGCGACACCACTGGAGGCGGGCTGCACGATGTTGGGGCGTGAGCGGAAGACGGCCTAACGGTGTGCGGGACCGTAGCCCAGCTTCATGGAGACGGTTGCGAATGGTCCTCGCCGATACCCCAGGAGCAACAGTGTCCATAATTTGCTGGGAAGTGGCGGTGCGGTCCCCTACGGCACTGCGTAGGATCCTACGGTCTTGACGTGCATCCTTGCGTCGCTGCGGTCCGGTCCCAGGTCGACGGGCACGTGCACCTTCCGCCGACCAGTGGCGACAACATCGATGTACTGTGGAGACCTCACGCCCCACGTGTTGAGCAATTCGGCGGTACGTCCACCCTGCCTGCCGCATGCCCACTATACGCCCTCGCTCAAAGTCCGTCAACTGCACATACGGTTCACGTCCACGCTGTCGCGTCATGCTACCAGTGTTAAAGACTGCGATGGAGCTCCGTATGCCACGGCAAACTGGCTGACACTGACGGCGGCGGTGCACAAATGCTGCGCAGCTAGCGCCATTCGACGGCCAACACCGCGGTTCCTGGTGTGTCCGCTGTGCCGTGCGTGTGATCATTGCTTGTACAGCCCTCTCGCAGTGTCCGGAGCAAGTATGGTGGGTCTGACACACCGGTGTCAATGTGTTCTTTTTTCCATTTCCAGGAGTGTATTTTTGTTGAATTACATATGACTAGCTTTCCTAGTCTTTAGAGGAACTCTAACACTACTCTTTCCGCAGTTTAACAGACCTGCTAAGCAATAACAAGAAAAACTGTCATGAAATCAAGCGTGGGACGAAGTCAGCTAAACTATTTATTTGCAAAAGCCGATTTTGTCCTTTGCTTCAAGTGGAACTGTTTATAGCTCTGCTTGTCACTGCGAAACAAATCAAATAGTAGACTCCAGCCAAAATGTGTCACTGAGTACCACTACAGGTAAACTTTAGTACACACGAAATCGCTGCGTAGTTTCTTGGTTGGTTTGGGGGAAGGTACCAAGCAGCTAGGTCATCTGTTCCATCGTATTAGGGAAGTCAGTCGTGTCCTTTCAAAGGAGCCATCCTATCATTTGCCTGTAGCGATTTAGGGAAATCACGGAAAACCTAAACCAGGATGGCCGACGCGTTTTGGAACCTTCGCCCTCCCGAATGCGAATCCAGTGTGCTAATCAATGTGCCATCTCGCTCGGTCGAAGTTCCTTCACACTTTTATAATGTTGGTAGTGTTTACCAGGAACTAAATCTCAATAAAAGCTGATCAACACAGATTTTCTCATAGATCACAGCCA
Organism: Schistocerca gregaria; assembly: GCF_023897955.1. NCBI lineage: Eukaryota > Metazoa > Arthropoda > Insecta > Orthoptera > Acrididae > Schistocerca > Schistocerca gregaria. The sequence goes on along the minus strand of NC_064921.1, from coordinate 717,248,066 downwards.
TATTCTGAAATAAGACATAAACGAGATATAAACATGTCGCACACGCAATATTTTCCGTAACATCACGCAACAAGACGCAAAACTAATGCTTCATTTAATGGAATAATTTATTAAATACATCTCGACAGTTCAATGAGCCGTGGAAATAGTATAAAAGTAACGCTACTCTTGCGCAAAGCACCGGCATTGGTTTTAGTTTAACGCGAGTAAAAAGTGGGTAGGCAGCCATAATTCTACAGAAGCTGGTGTAACTTGCCGTTTCACCTGCTTATCGACGTGTCGCTTGTCCCAATTCTGCTCGTCGTCTGCAGTGAATATATTGTCCTTTTGGTCTTCACTCGTCCAGTAATCCCAATGGCTTCAATTGGTGGATGAGCCAAGATGTTGGTCGCACTGCTGACACATCTGGATTACTGTCTCCACAGGATAACGATTGGTATATCTGATGTATCCAACTGCTGGTTACTGACTCTTTGATACAACAACGACTACTACTTCTTTAGTATGTTACGTGGATTCTTTTACTACCATTACTATTACTACCATTACTTTTCCCATACACTGCGTGGCTTTATCTTCTTTAAACTGCGATAGCGCGTATTCTCGAAGAGTGCTATGCACCGCACGCCTTTTGTTATCATTTTACAAATAGTATTGTTGCAAAAAGACAAAAAAATGTGTGTGAAATCTTATGGGACTTAACTGTTAAGGTCATCAGTCCCTAAGCTTACACACTGCTTAACCTAAATTATCCTAAGGACAAACACACCCACCCATGCCCGAGTGAGGACTCTAACCTCCGACAGGACCAGCCGCACAGTCCATGACTGCAACGCCTTAGAGCAAAAAGACATAATTTCGTTATTGTCAGGATACAGTAAGGTATTAAATACTTTCACACTTACAATATTTCCTTAAATTAACAAGAACACGTTACTGCAAAATTGCATAAAGTTATGTGATATGGTATTTATTTTGTAATGTGCTATGCAGCTCACGTAACGTGTAACAGACCTTTAAGTTATCATTATAGAGCCATTTGAGGATCCTAACTTAAGTCATTATACAGTATACAGTAAGGTATTAAATGCTTTCACACTAAGAATAATTCCTTACATTAACAAGTACACATTGCTGTAAAGTTGCATAATGTTATGTGAAATGGTATTTATTTTGTAATGTGCTGTGGAGCTAATGTAACGTGTAACAGACCTGTAAGTCTTCATTATAGAGTCATCTGAGGATCCTAAATTAAGTCAATATAAAGTATACAGTGAGGTATTCAATACTTCCATACTGAGAATAATTCTTTACATTAACAAGTACACATTACTGTAAAATTGCATAAAGTTAAGTGATATGGTATTTATTTTGTAATGTGCTGTGGAGCTCACGTAAAGTGTAACAAACCTTTAAGTCATTATTATAGAGTCATTTGAGGATCGTAAATTAAGGACAGAATGGTGGTAAATGCTTGTTTTAGGTGGAACGCTATCTCTAATGAGTTATACACATGTGGTACGTGTTTGTAAATGGCTTATATATCTGTATCAACGTTTGTGGCCCATTCTTGAAAAAGCAATACACAGTCGTCTGTGAGCTGTCCACGGAGGACGTTTTAGCACAGGGTTCCCTGACGGTATTTGTACGTGGAATGTAGCAGAAACTGAAGTGACACTACCTGATAGGAGCTAAAAAAGAAGCAGAACTAGGATTTAATTTTTATTTATTTATCTAACCTGATCAGATTAGAGCATTCAGTCTCTATATTACATCATATCAATTTTTACTGTTACAACACCGCTTCTTACCGAATAACAATTTAATTTGATGAATAAAATGGCAGTAACAGAATTAAAAATCGTTGAAACTAGGAATAACAGTACTCACCGAAAACTAACGGCAATAATGCCACTACTGCTGCAAGTGATAATCATTATAACTGTGACTGCAGTAGATACAAAACTTTTTATGGGTGTTCGAAAGTGATATTTTATGATATAACATGTTCTGAGGAAGAGAAATTCAATATAATGCAGCAGCTAGGGAGATTAGAAAACGAGGAAGTTCTGACGGGAAAGAAAGGTACTTATCTGGCAAGGGGTGGGAACGGAGCAAAGGCAGATATTATTAATGTATTAGTAAATACCTCAAACCTATCTTTCGAACCTGGAGATGTTGTTCAATACTCATAGTGAGAGAGAAAATTCCAGAGTCATTTTCCCGCCACCTGATAGGACTTAGAGGAGGCAAATGACAGTTGGCACGCGCAAACTGAATTTTGTCCTGATGGGAACAAGCGTGTCTGCTGTGCTGTTCAGACAAGAGCTTTAGAATCGCGGAGAGATATGAAGGGACTGTGTACGTTGATAAGACGATAAAAGTAAGAAGGTGTGCACACATATTTGTGCCAGTATTAGTGTATCCAGGATAGTTGTACATAATATGGTGAAATATCATCAAATAGTCGAACGTCACAGATATATCGTACGCAGACTTTTATCAACAAATCGAAACACTTCGAGCTCTACTGAGAAACACCTTGCAAGATGACGTCGAGGTAATGAACAACTGGAAGGACAGGCGCTTGTACAAGTTTCCTTTCCAAGTCAGAACTGTAGAGCTTTTCCGTTATTGTTTACCGTGAGGAGATGTTGATAATTTCTTGAAAATCTAAGCGATGTGTCTAGTTCAGGTTTACATTTATTACTGCTCCTACAGGAGGTAGACAAAAACATGGAAGCACCACAATCACAAAACATTACCATGCCTAATATGTTGCAGGAGAACAGCTGGCATTCAAAACAGCTTCCAGTCGCCGCGGAATGGATAAATACAGATTTCGTAAGGTTTTCAAGGGAACTGCATTCAATTCTTCCAGCAAAAATGATGGTAATGCCAGTTAATGATGATGGAGGTGGATAGCGACCACGTACCCATCTCTCCAAAGCATACCACAAAGGCTCAATAACATCTGACTGGCAGGGGGCGTGGTAGAGGTTGAGGGTTGAGACGGTTCATCCTAATTCTCATAAAACCAGTCCTGGACGATGTAAACTATTGTTATGGAACACATCACAACTGGGGAAGAAACAGTGTACCATTGTATGGATCTGATCAGCCAAAATGATCACGTAATCCTCGACAGCAATGTGGCCTTTCAGGGTGATCATGAGAGCAATCTAATATCACGATAACCGGCCGGGGTGGGCGAGCGGTTCTAGGTGGTACAGTCTGGAGCCGCGCGACCGGTGCGGTCGCAGGTTCGAAACCTGCCTCGGAAATGGGTGTGTGTGATGTCCTTAGGTTAGTTAGGTTTAAGTAGTTCTAAGTTCTAGGGGACTGATGACCTCTGTAGTTAAGTACCATAGTGCTCAGCCATTTCAACCCTAATATCACGATATGATATTTCCGCCATGTTTCACTGTAGGGGCGTAAACTCGGCTAGAAGTTGGAAACAGTATGAAACAAGACTCACACGACAAAATGACTTTCTTCCATTGCTCCATAGTCCAGGTTATTGTGTTACGGGCACCTAATTCCTGATGAGTGGCTTTGGAATTCCACCTCACCCTGCAGTTCCTTGCGTCTAGAGTCCCTTCGTGTTGTTTTGGTGTTGAGAAGATTCCTGAGCGCGACACTCAGACTTTTTCAGCTGTCGTCTGCAACGATCGTCCTCCACGATCATTCAACACACATTTTCGTACGCGTTGTGACGTTGCAGAGTATATTTTATCCCTTACCCAGTACGCGTTATAAACCTTCGACTAGGCGTCTCTTCCAACATCAAAAACATCGGCTACCTTGGTTACGGAAGCACATACGATAAACGGACCAACAATTTTCCCACGTTCGAATTCACTTTGTTCCGATGTAATGCGCTCACAGCTACACAAAATACTGTTCTGACCACGAACGACACTTGCAATATATCGAGGACATTGTGAAGATGCCGTTCAAGGTCAAATACAGCAACACGACTTGGAAGCTAGGTTAGTATCTACATTTACGTTCAAGCATGCACCTATTGCGCAGTTTCCGTATTTTTCTTCAACCTCTGCACATTCTTTGCTGACGGAGAGAAATTTATGTTAGTTCCACTTAGGTTTAGAGGCGACAGGGATTTCCGAAAATTCGAGCTAATGAGCAGAGAATGACAAACCATAAACTCTTGGGTTTTGTTATGGATTGAACTTCAACCCAATATTTTCTTTCAGGGTTTATAATGCACACAGTACAGTACTGAAATTTTCAATAATCGTGTTCAAATCTATTATTTTTGCCCTTGGAAAAGACTGGAGGTCATGAGCATGCATGCACGTGGCATTTACAGAGGGACAGAACTGATGGGACTTCGTTGACGTATAATGAGTAATACGGCCTGATCCCGAACCCTAAGGGCGTCTGACGCTCCCTTTTCGTTGTGATTTTGTGGTCACAGAAGTGACGCATTGTTGCTGAGATGTCAGGTACACGCCAAACCGTTGTGCCGCACTTCAGTATAAATTTGAAAACTGGATAAATCACGGAATAATGTAGATATAGAGGTACAAATTACACATATGCTTGGAATGACATGGGGTTTTATTAGAACCAAGAAAATACAAAAGTTCAAAAAATGTCCGACCGATGGCACTTCATCTGATCAGAATAGCAACAATTAGCATAACAAAGTAATACAAAGCAAAGATGATGTTCTTTACAGGAAATGCTCAATATGTCCACCATCATTCCTCAACAATAGCTGTAGTCGAGGAATAATGTTGTGAACAGCACTGTAAAGCATGTCCGGAGATATGGTGAGGCATTAGCGTCGGATGTTGTCTTTCAGCATCCATAGAGCCCTAGAGATTTTGGTCGATAACGATACACTTGCGACTTGAGGTAACGCCAAAGCCAATAATCGCACGGACTGAGGTCTGGGGGCCTGGGAGGCCAAGCATGACGAAAGTGGCGGATGAGCGTACGATCATCACCAAACGACGACCGCAAGAGATCTTTCACGCGTCTAGCAATATGGGGTAGAGCGCCATCCTGCATAAAAATCGTACGTTCCAGCAGGTTTTTATCAGCCAGGCTGGGGATGATGCGATTCTGTAACATACCGGCGTACCTCTCACACGTCACGGTAGCAGTTACTGACGTTTTGATGTCCAGCGCCATCTGTCGGACATTTTGTAAACTTTTTTTTGTTCTAATAAAACCCCATGTCATTCCAAGCATGTGTGTCAATTTTTACCTCTGTATCTACATTATTCCGTGGTTTATTAATTTTTTGAAATTTATGCTGACTTTTTGATCACACGGTATTTAGGCTACTATGGCTTACAAGTAAAATATCGTAGTCGTCAGTGTCAAAGGCTTTGCCAAAACATAAAAGTACGTGGCTGTCACCTCTCCAATGTCCGTGACCAGCTTCAGGCTGTAGGTTAATTTTATTAAAGCAGATATTGCGCTGCAATGTTTGTGGAAGGTTGGTAAGTATCCGTTTAGTAAGCTGATTATAGTTAAGTGGTTGGTAATCTGTTTGTGGACAAAATATTCCGAGGCCTTGGACGGTGCCGCAAGAATACAAATGGAGTGGTAGTCAGAGATTGTTCTGGGAGGATCCTTCTTGGGTAGAGATTTCGCAAGTTCCTGGTTTCAAGCCACTGCGAAAACACTTGCAGTTATAGAGTACCGGATCGTTACAATTAACCTTTCGCTACTTGAGACAGTGTAGAGGGAAAACTACACTACTGGCCATTAAAATTGCTATGAAGATGACGTGCTACTAACGCAAAATTTAACCAGCAGGAAGAAGATGCTGTGATATGCAAATGATTAACTTTTCAGAGCATTCACACAAGTTTGGCGCCGGTGGCGACACCTACAACGTGCTGATATGAGGAAAGTTTCCATCCGATTTCTCATACACAAACAGCAGTTCACCGGCGTTGTGATGCCTCTTGTAAGGAGGAGAAATGCATACCATTATGTTTCTGACTTTGATAAAGGTCGGATTGTAGCATATCGCGATTGCGGTTTATCGTACCGAGACATTGCTGCTCGCGTTGGTCGAGATCTAATGAATGTTAGCAGAATATGGAATCGGTGGGTTAAGATGGGCAATACGGAACGCCGTGATGGATCCCAACGGCTTCGTATCACCAGCAGTCGAGATGACAGGCATCTTCCGCATGGCTGTAACGGATCAAAATTGTTGAAATGACTCTGAGCACTATGGGTCACCAGTCCCCTAGAACTTAGAACTACTCAAACCTAACTAACCTAAGGACATCACACACATCCATGCCCGAAGGAGGATTCGAACCTGCGACCGATGTGGTCGCGCGGTGCCAGACTGTAGCTGTAACGGATCGTGCAGCCATGTCTCCATCCCTGAGTCAACAGATGGGGACGTTTGGAAGACCACAACCATCTCCACGAACAGTTCGACGACGTTTGCAGCAGCATGCACTATCAGCTCGGCGACCATGGCTGCGGTTACCTTTGACGCTGTACCACAAACAGGAGCGCCTGCGATGACGTACTCAACGACGAACCTCGGTGCACGAATGGCAAAACGTCCTTTTTTTGGATGAATCCAGGTTCTGTTTACAGCATCATGATGATCGCATCTGTGTTTGGTGACATTGGAAGCGTGTATCCGTCATCGCCATACTGGCGTATCAGCCGGCTTGATGGTATAGGGTGCCATTGGTTACACATCTCGGTCACCCTTTTTCGCATTGACGGCACTTTGAACGATGGCCGTTATATTTCAGATGTGTTACAACCCGTGGCTCAACCCTTCATTCGATCCCTGCGAAACCCTACGTTTCAGCAAGATAATGCACGACCGCATGTTGCATGTCCTTCCCGGGCCTTTCTGGATACAGAAAATGTTTCGACTGCTGCCCTGGCAAGCACATTCTCCAGATCTCTCCCCAATTGAAAACTTCTGGTCAATGGTGGCCGAGCAACTGTCTCGTCACAATACGCCAGTCACTGCTCTTGATGAACTGTGGTTGCTGCATGGACAGCTGTACCTGTACACTCCATCCAAGCTCTGTTTGACTCAATGCTCAGGCGTATCAAGGCCGTTATTACGCCCAGAGGTGATTGTTCTGGGTACTGATTTCTCCGGATCTATGCACCCAAATTGCGTGAAAATGTAATCACATGTCAGTTGTAGTATAATATATTTGTCCAATGAATACCAGTTAATCATCTGCATTTCTTCTTGGTGTAGCAGTTTTAATGGCCAGTAGTGTATTTCCCGCATGAATACCCAAATTGATAGAAGTGATGTTCACACTGTGCGCTACAGGATTTACATGGTCGGTAGCGTTAGTGACTCGACTTGCCTTAAGCCGCCGGTACTGGTACGACGACGTGGGGCTGAAATACAAGCATCAGTGTGCGTTACAGTGGCAGGCAGTCAACATGTATCTGGATAAGGTGAGCAGTATAATAACAAAACAACAGCAATAGTGCTGCTGTTCTCCGCGTGTATCGGTGCATTGAAGGAATACGGAGAGGTCCTCTTTCTGCACCGGGGGTGAAGAACGTGATACGAAAGCTCGAATTAACTGGCGATTTGGGGACTGATCCTGGGAGGCGCCGACGGCCAATCCCACCACAAATTGTTGAAAAAGTCACTGTTGCCATAGGTGAGAAGGCTGGACGTAATGTACAATCTTCAAGCAGTGCACGCACTATTTCGCGACAACTGAAAATTCAGTGATCCACTGTCGTTTCGAGGAGCAGTATTCCAATCTCTAGTGCGGCTACAGATTGTCGCTGATTGATGGACGTCACACTGAATAACTTTTGTAGCATGGTACCCAATTAATAAATGTTATCTACTGTTCTAAAAATTAAAATATGTTTCGTTGAATGGTTTATTCGTCATTTTTTTCCGAATGTCCTTACCAACTTTTTCACAAATTGTCATTCTCCTTCACCACTCGTTTGTCATGGAAGCCCTCTCAAATAGCTAAAGTTTCATTATAACCACCTTGTATTTCAAGATATCTGCTATTGTTGGCAGTAACGACTGAATAATAAGTTTGAGCATTTTGACTATGTTGCCATTGTGTTCAGCAGATGCTGATGTAATGGTCATGACGAATTTTTTGACATTAATCTCCCTAACACGCTTATGACAAAACTTTTTGCGGCTGTAGTCATATAACCTTGGGAGCTATCTAATGGACTCCAGATAGAGGGACCAATCGGCAACTGAGACGGTAACAGCTCAGGCAACCACCTCTCCCTGGGCCTGGCCTTCAGCAAGAGGTAACAAGAGCCCTACCTATCGACCCGGGTGCTGGGAATTACACATTACTCTCTCTATCTCCTCCCGCACAGGACATGAAGGCCCAAAGGTACCGACCGGCCGCTGTGTCATCCTCAGCCCACGGATATGGAAGGGCACGTTGTCAACAGATCGCTCTCCCCGCCGTATGTCAGTTTCCGAGACAGGAGCCGCTACTTCTCAATCAAGTAGCTCCTCAGTTTCCCTCACAAGGGCTAAGTGAACCCCGCTTGCCAACAGCGTTCGGCAGACCGGATGGTCACCCATCCAAGTGCTAGTCCAGCCCGACAGCGCTTAACCTCGGTGATCTGACGGAAACCGATGTTACCACTGCGGCAAGGCCGTTGGCACACATTACTCAGTCCCCCTTTATGAGTCAAATGTGTCAGCCGGCCTTCAGGCACACACAGGGAGCAACGAAGTGTGGCGTTCGCTAGGTTATACAGTGGTTTGGTATTTAACTAATTTGTAAATGGAAATGATAATCTTATTTTATTACATTGAGTAATTACTAAATAATTTTTCTCCCAGCTAAAGATTTGATCAAGTTGCTAAAGAACTCCAAGTTAACGTCGTGTTAAAGTGTTGTCTGTAAGTTATGTGTCACTAAATCACAGTTCATACAACAGATTCTATACAACTATTGATTAAGATGGAAGCAGTTATCTTCAGCAAAATGATCATTAAAACAACCGAATATCAGCCACGCACAACACTGAGGTATGTTACCTGAAACAATATTCTTCGCAACTCGTGCGTAATTAATTTCGGCTCCATACATCAGCTAGAACAGTTTCTTATAACGTCCGTGCTATGAGCAGTGTTTTTTAAGAACCAATCTGATTCGAATCATTTTCATTCAAATGATTTCGGGACTACCGGTGTTTTTACACATTTCTATTACGTTCAGCATATTTGTCTGCAGAGTTGCGTAATTTGAATTTGCCGCTGAGACAATTGTTAAGATGGCGACAGACAATTGATAGAGACTTTGTATTGTTAGACCAAATAAGTATTTTAACTGCTTATTAAACTTTACAGAAACTCTACTTTCGTATTGTGCACTATTTAGACTTCATCAAGCAAACATTTGATTTGTTTCTAAGGAAAACACAGACGAAAACGCGGTACAAATCGCTATCATCAATGGCTGCGCTCCTTGCAGCGGAAAGAAACAATTAACACAGATAATGCTTACTGAGAGAGGAATTACAGTTACAAACAATAATTCGCTTATGTTTATAATAATAATGAACTCTATTTTCAAGTAATAATTAACAAATAATTACAATTTCTTAACAGACCTCAGTTTGATATGCATCTTGGGTGCTGAACCTACAAAAGCCATCCAACAAAAGGTAAAAACAAAGGAAGACAAATGCAGATCATAAAACGAATTTACAATTATCAATGTCTTTGTATGATACACATCGATATGTCCAATTACATCATAAAATATAACATAAATAACTAATATTTGTCATCTTTTTTCATATGTTGAATAGATAATTTTTATTATTGTTAGAGGCATATTTCCTCTCGTCGCACTGTAGCTAAAATTTATCTCGTGGATGTTACAATGCCCCTTGGGCTGAGAAAAAAATTAGTTTTTCTATTGTATATTTTTTTATCAGTCCATGTAATCCACGTAGATTTTCTACTCTCAAGATGCAAATGTTTAGTTTCAATGTTGTTTTAGACATGATAAAATTATAGTTGATTCGAGTACTTTAAATGACTTCAGTGACAGTATTATCTCGGAAATTGCTGCGGATACTTCCCGGATTAACTTATTCCCCCCCCCCCCCCCCCCCATTTGGGTTCACTGGACTCGGAGAACCGGGAATAAAACCGTCCAAGGGACTTCAAGGAAATACAGACACCTACTTTTAACAGTCAGGCTTGACATGAATGTAATAAAATATGCTGGAAAATGCAAATTTATGACTCTGTTGTAAGCATCTGAGATAATGAATGTTTTGTCATGGTGGGGTATCATAAAATTTCCAAATTCACTCATTTATCGAATGTCATAAGAATTCGCCGCTGACGTCGTAAGAACGCCCCCGTGTCGAGCTGTTGGAACGCAGACAGGTAGTGGCTGCTGCTGGACCCCCGCCGGCCGATTCGGTGGGGCGTCGGCTGCCGTCGGCTGCATCGTGGTTTGGATCTGGTGCTGGCTAGAAGTCGCGCTGCAGCAGGTCTTGTTTCTCCTTTCCCACGTGCCTCAGTTTAAAACGGATACATGAAATGTCAAAATACAAACATCAGTGACAAGATAACTGTCATTCTCATCCTGTGGGAAAGTTTATTAGTGTCCAAATCACTCGCATTCAACCGGATGGAATTAGACTGTTTTTGGAGTATGTTCTGTATTTTGACACTGTGCAACACAATGTAGTGATTCACATGTAAGTTTATCACAATAGGCACATTTCGAACACTGCACCGTTAATCATACAAGTGTCCGTAGTGTGCTTCGTTTACTTAAGCGAAATGTAAATATTTTCGCTACGCGCTGCGTAGCCAACGTTGCATTATTGTTTTGCCGCGCGGCTGGCTGTACAGTCTGTCACATTAAATTTGGCACGTGGAGACGCTTCATATCAAACTACTAAAAGTCATCAGTTCAAGTGAATTATTAATTCAGTCAGAGTACTCAACGTTCATAGCGTCGCTGCTAACTTTGACGCTCCAAGAGCGTTCATAAGGTTACGTGATCACAGTTTTTATCACTGTTCATCATTATTCACAATGTAAATCACAGTTCCTCAAGCGTCCACTAGTTCCTGCGAAACACGTTTCACTGTTCTGATTGCTGTCAGTGGTTTTCCACAGTGCTTAACAGACAATCTATATGCAAATGACACTTTTCAAATAATGAGGTCTGGTACACTTGCACGTAAGTTCATATTACCATGACAGAATAACAAAATTTAAAATTTTACACTGTCACATAAACATGAGACAATATAAAACTTTCAGAATATGCTACGTTATCTTGACCATGAGATCATTACTGAACTGTCCAGACAACAGTACATTTCCATTTTTATTACAGATAGATATATTTATGTATTTCTATTTTTTACTTTTTATTGCGATTGTTATTTACCATGATTTTGGGACAGATATCCATGTTCGGTTTATCTAACCGGAATGTTGCTCATAAGAGCATTTTAAATGACTTTGTAATGAAACCGTGTACGTAAATCAGTACACATTCAGATTTCGCTTCACTAGTGATGAAAGCAGTTTATTTCATTTTTTACTTTTTTTCTCAGTCACACAGCTCACACATCACCAACACTCGCTACGTGTGTGGGACTACATGACTTAAACTTATGAAAATATTTTTTTTATCCATTCTTACACACGAACAAATATATTATTTAAGCATTTTAATCATTTCTATGCTACGTATAGAAAGGTAAAATTCCTTGCATTTAATGCGATAACACTCAAGTGTTTATCAAGTTATTTATCCCTTTTAGAGTAAAAATACATTTATTATGGGGATTCTCTACTCCTTGTTCAAATAAACCAACAACATTACAGTGTAATACTTGACATAAAAAGCTTATAAACTAATACATACATAATATTATCAAATTATTACTACTAATTATTTTACCATAAACATTATATTGACAGTTATGGGGTAGTGCATTTGCACTTCTGATTGGTCCTTTGTATCACTTCGTTTTTCTTAGTCCAGGGGACCGAGTAAGATGTTCTGCAATAGGTCTTGTGCGGATATACTTTCATATTATACTGGTAATCTTTTATGATTCCAGGGCGTTCAGTGAATACTTCGAGGTATCCGGATAATAATTCTGTTAATTGTCTAGCCTCTGAGGCATTAATGCAAGTTGCCTCCTCTACCTTCTATTGTTGTGACGATGTCACTCACGTTACTGGGTTCATCGTTATTTCTTTTTTTGTGGCCTATCTGTGGGTGCTTATGATCCATCACTAACAACTTCTGTTTGCTGACAGAAATATTCATTTTTCTCATCAGCGGAAGGTTCACACCGAACTCCCGATTCAGCATTAATGTTATGGGTCGCTGTTGGTACTTACGTGCACATGTCCCACGGGCGAGATCAATTACAGCTTCCCTTTCCCGAAGGAACGTACATAATAAGCGATCATTTCCCAAGAAAACTTCTACCTGTGTCTGGTATTTTATACTCTGTGCCTTTTTTCCCAATGGCCCTATAACCTTACAATTTGCAACCGGCAAAATCGGCAATCTCCTTATCTCCGATACCTTCTTGAAAAACTGCGTGTTCATAACTGATACATTCGCACCTGTGTAAAGCAGAATAGTAGTTGCCACACCACTTATAGCTCCGGTGACACTTGCTTGGATATTTTCCCTTTGTGGCTTATCAGAGACAGCAGGTTCCTGATATAGCTCATCTTCGATCCTGTTGCCATCCTGATACCGTATCATGTTTATTTTTTGTTCTGTCGACCTATTGCCTTCATTGTTGTTCTCGGTCACCTGGCGAAGGCCTACAGGGACCGAAATTAGTAGGAATGAAATCCACCTAAATGTTGCAATATTTTCACAAGTTTTGGTTTTCCGACAGTACACAAGAGACGGTCTATAGGGAAGGTGAGAAAGAACAGTAGGAGGATAGACATGAAGCACGGAAAAGGAAGGAGTACTGCAAGGGCAGAGACCCCCTGTGTGGCAAGCACGTAAGAGTTGCGAGTTCCCTGGGGGGGGGGGGGGGGGGGCTTCAAGTTGGTCGACATCCATGAAATCAACGTCTCCTTCACTTTCTTCATACAAAAATTGTAACACGTTTTCACAGTTGACTCCACTGTATCACTTGCAAATTGCAGAATGTTTCAGAGTTGTTTTTATGCAGGAGCGCGCTGTGTCACTGCTCAACGTAAATGAGCACAAAACAAAATGAACAAGTAATTCAGGTGCTGGATCTTGGCTCATTACAACAGACCTCGGACTGAGGCTACTGTGAATCCAGTCCCACTTCTCAGGAGATTTCCAGTTTCACATCGAACTTTGGACTTGCTGGTAGCTCCGAATCGAATGATATTTAACAGTATCTTTTGTGGGTGGCAGTTTTGCAAGGTTAAGTTTGCTTTATATGGCAGACTTGGTGAACAACTGGTACCGCAAATCGTCTAGCGTACGACACGTCCACTATACAATGCGATAATAAACTGTTCATCAGCTGTTATTATTTTTTCACTGGTAGCGCCTGGTTTCTTGAATGTGCAAAGCGCGGAATTGGATATTCATGTTTCTTAGTAACGTTACAAAACTTTTTAATTGACCGAAAAAAGCGGATGTTTTATTACATCCCCTGGCGTAATAAGTGAACAGAACATATTCACAGTCGAAACTGAAGAATGGAGTGCGAAACTTCAACACTTCCTCTTCCTGGTTTTAGAAAGAAGTTTCGATGCCTTGTCCTAAACCAGTCATGAACATCTCCGTCTAGACCACACTTTCAAGACAGTCGTTTCTTGAGATGGCAGGTGTTACAATCACAATGTCAGCACCTTTTGCGCTTGGTCCACCTAAACGCTTTAGTCTCGAAATCTGAATTCTTGTTTCGTTCTTTGTGTAAAGACCCTGTCCGTGGACCCTGGATTACTATCTCTCATTTAAAAAACTACAACTTCAGTAGAACAATGTTCCCTAGATCTATGAATTATCTCAGAGTTGTCCCTCGCAGTGGTGTCCACCAAATACGTTATCAAATTTTGATCAAAACTGACGATGCAGGTAAGAAACATAACTTTGGACTCCAGAATGAGATTTTCACTCTGCAGCGGAGTGTGCGCTGATATGAAACTTCCTGGCAGATTAAAACTGTGTGCCCGACCGAGACTCGAACTCGGGACCTTTGCCTTTCTCGGGCACACAGTTTTAATCTGCCAGGAAGTTTCATATCAGCGCACACTCCGCTGCAGAGTGAAAATCTCATTCTGGAAACATCCCCCAGGCTGTGGCTAAGCCATGTCTCCACAGTATCCTTTCTTTCAGGAGTGCTAGTTCTGCATGTTTCGCAGAAGAGCTTCTGTAAAGTTTGGAATGTAGGAGACGGATACTGGCAGAAGTAAAGCTGTGAGTACCGGGCGTGAGTCGTGCTTCGGTAGCTCAGTTGGTAGAGCACTTGCCCGCAAAAGGCAAAGGTCCCGAGTTCGAGTCTCGGTCGGGCACACACTTTTAATCTGCCAGGAAGTTTCATAACTTTGGACTATTGATTGGAAGGATACATTTCGAGACCAACGTACTTAATGTGTATGGTACCTACCGTCAACGTCAAAAACTTTTTCAATGTAGCTGAGTTCACATTCTTCAATGGAACAAAGGCATTGCAGAACGAAGATTTTGCTCTTTTTCACATGTTTTTTTTTAATGAGAATAGAGACATTGCATCAAGAGCAATTCACATTTCAGAAGGGCTTCCAATCCTTTTTCTTAAAAGTAAACTTCTCCACTCCTCTCTAAGCATATAGGCGCCACTGGATGCGGGTATGAAGGGGCATGTCGTCACCATTCCCCTCTCTCGGCCGTATGTTATTTTACGAGACCGGAGTCGCTACTTCCCAATCAAGCAGCTCCTCAGTTTGCCTCACACGGAGCTGAGTGCACCCGCTTGCCAGCAGCGCTCGGTAGACCGGATGGTCACCCATCCAAGTACTAGCCCAGCCCGACAGCCCTTAACTTCGGTGACCTGACGGGAACCGGTGTTACCACTGCGGCAAGGCCGTTGGCCCATTCCTTTTTCACTCTGTTTCATTACACATACCCTTTGGAAAAGAGTTAAAGGATAATGAAGAAATAAATGCAATATTTTCCAGTAACAATTCCTACGTTAGTAAAGTTGTTGTTGCTGCTGTTGTGGTGATCAGTCCAAAAACTGGTTTGATGTAGCTTTCCGTACTACTCTATCCTGTGCACGTGGACAGGACTTGTCTGGTCCAGTTTTACAGGGCGTGTGTGCGATCTCGGCTCGACTTAGGGAGCACGGTGTATGGGTCTGCGAGGCCTTCTTACTTAAAGATACTGGACGTTGTGCACCATGAAGGGCTTCGGTTGGCCACTGGGGCATTCCGAACTAGCCCCATACCAAGCCTCTGTGCAGAGGCTGGTGAACCGCCACTTCATATGCGGCGGCGGCTATTTACGGTGGGCCAGGCGTGTTAAACTCTGTCCACACCATACACACCTGCATACCATACCGTTGCTCAGCTTCATCTGGCACGGCTATTTCACAACAGGCAACCAAAGTGGTAGATGCGGACCTCGGGGAGGATCAGTTTGGATTCCGTAGAAATGTTGGAACACGTGAGGCAATACTGACCTTACGACTTATCTTAGAAGAAAGATTAAGAAAAGGCAAACCTACGTTTCTAGCATTTGTAGACTTAGAGGAAGCTTTTGACAATGTTGACTGGAATACTCTCTTTCAAATTCTGAAGGTGGCAGGGGTAAAATACAGGGAGCGAAAGGCTATTTACAATTTGTACAGGAACCAGATGGCAGTCATAAGAGTCGAGGGGCATGAAAGCGAAGCAGTGGTTGGGAAAGGAGTGAGACAGGGTTGTAGACTCTCCCCGATGTTATTCAATCTGTATATTGAGCAAGCAGTAAAGGAAACAAAAGAAAAATTTGGAGTAGGTATTAAAATCCATGGAGAAGAAGTAAAAGCTTTGAGGTTCGCCGATGACATTGTAATTCTGTCGGAGACGGCAAAGGACTTGGAAGAGCAGTTGAACGGAATGGACAGTGTCTTGAAAGGAGGATATAAGATGAACATCAACAAAAGCAAAACGAGGATAATGGAATGTAGTCGAATTAAATTGGGTGATGCTGAGGGTATTAGATTAGGAAATGAGACACTTAAAGTAGTAAAGGAGTTTTGCTATTTAGGAAGTAAGATAACTGATGATGGTCGAAGTAGAGAGGATATAAAATGTAGACTGGCAATGGCAAGGAAAGCGTTTCTGAAGAAGAGAAATTTGTTAACATCGAATATAGATTTATGTATCAGGAAGTCGTTTCTGAAAGTATTTGTTTGGAGTGTAGCCATGTATGGAAGTGAAACATGGACGATAACTAGTTTGGACAAGAAGAGAATAGAAGCTTTCGAATTGTGGTGCTACAGAAGAATGCTGAAGATAAGGTGGATAGATCACGTAACTAATGAGGAGGTATTGAATAGGATTGGGGAGAAGAGAAGTTTGTGGCACAACTTGACTAGAAGAAGGGATCGGTTGATAGGACATGTTTTGAGGCATCAAGGGATCACAAATTTAGCATTGGAGGGCAGCGTGGAGGGTAAAAATCGTAGAGGGAGACCAAGAGATGAATACACTAAGCAGATTCAGAAGGATGTAGGTTGCAGTAGGTACTGGGAGATGAAGAAGCGTGCACAGGATAGAGAAGCATGGAGAGCTGCATCAAACCAGTCTCAGGACTGAAGACAACAACAACAACAACGAGGGACGCGGCCCTATTGGATCCGCGCACAGGATTGCGATGGATATGGCTGGTCTTCATGTTTCCCGTCGCGTTTGGAGCAGATTTCCACCTTGGCTCCTCCGGAGACCCAGACTTATTTTAGATTTGACAAATTTTAAGAAAAATAGTACACCAGATTTTACATTCCAATCTCAGTTTTTAACACTTTAGATTCGCATCACTATTTTAACGTCGTTTACAAAAAATGTTCAAATGTGTGTGAAATCTTATGGGACTTACTGCTAAGGTCATCAGTCCCTAAGCTTACACACTACTTAACCTAAATTATTCTAAGAACAAACACACACACACCCATCGTCGTTTACACTGATGGCTCCAAACAGAAGAATTGCCTTGGCTGCTATGTAGTGTTCCCTTATCTTGTTACCCTGATTCGCCTCCTTGATGAATATACGGTTTTCGCAGAGGACCTCCACGCGATCCTGAAGGCACTGGAGCAGATGAATCGTGTTCGGGGCAATCGATTTCTCCTCTGCTTCGATTCTCTTAGTGCCTTTCAATCATTTCAGAATCTGTACCCAACTGAGGAGATGGTCCAGCTGACATATGGCCAATAGTACTTGCTCCATCGGCGGGGCAAGGAGGTATCCTTCTGCTGGGTGCCTGCTCATGTAGGAATATGGGGCAATGAACAGGCCGATCGGGCTCCCAAAGAAGCCTTCAGAGAGCACGATGTGGTCCAGTGTCCTGTTCCCTTGCAGTCTGTCATTTCGGCACTCCACAAGATGTGCATGGAGTTGTGGGAGGAAGAATGGCTGGCGGTGACGGCCAGTAAACTGCGGCTGGTGAAGTCAACAACTCGGCCGTGGTGTTGTTCCTGTCTGTTGCTCAGACGGGAGGAAGTGACCCTCACGCGTCTTCGGATTGGTCACTGTCCTCTCACACATAGCTTTCTATTATGGTGGGAGGATCCCCCGTTTTGTGATGCTTGTGGTGTGCACATCTCTGTCCTCCACATTTTAACAGACTGCATTTTACACCGTGATGCAAGGGCGGAAGCAAAAGTTGATGGGGATCTGCCCTGTGTTTTAGCTAATGATGAGACGTGTGTGTCTAGGGCTTTACAGTTTTGTGATGTGTCTGGACTCTGGCCTAAACTTTTAGGTTGGAGGTTTTAGTGTATTGCAAAGTGGCTGGCTCTTCCCTTTTTTCCTTGCGGTCAGCCAGCCACTTCCATCTGCTATATTGTTTTAGCTCCATCTACCACTTTCTTCCTGTGTTGTCTATGTTTTACTTCTGACGGCATGCTTCGTCCCACGCTTCGGTGTGAATAGGCACATATTTTTCCAGCTTTGTTACCTGTGTTTATCTTACTGTCCTGAGTATTTTCTTGACACCCGTCTCGATCTGTTACTGAGCGGGCGCTGTAGACCTTGCCGTCGTGCGTCCATACAACCCTCTCCATCCATCCATCACCTGCGAATAACTACTGCAACCTACGTCCTTCTGAATTTGCTTACTGTATTCATCTCTTCGTCTCCCTCTGTGATTTTTACCCTCCACACCTCCCCCCCAGCACTAAATTCGTGATCTCTTACTGTCTCTAAATGTGTCCTGCCAACCGATCCCTTCTTCTAGCCAGGTTGCGCCACAAATTTCTTTTGTCCCCTGTTCTGTTAAATACCTCCTAATTAGTTACAAGAAATACCCATCTAATCTTCACCATACGTCTGTGGCACCACATGTCAGAAGCTTCTATTCTCTTCTTGTCTAAACTGTTTACCGTCCATGTTTCACTTCCATACATGGCTACACTCCGTTCAGATATGTTCAGAATGACTTTCTAACACTCAAATCTGTATTTGATGATAACAATTTCTTCTTCTTCAGAAACGCTTTTCTTGCCATTGGAAATCTGTATTTTATAACCTCTCTACATCGACTACTATCAGCAATTTTGATGCTCAAATAAGAGAACTCATATATTACTTTAAGTGTCTCATTCCCTAATCCAATTCCCTCCGCCTCACATGATTTAGTTCGACTACGATGTCATCGGAAAACCTCAAAGTTTTTATTTCTTGTCACTGAACTATAATTTCTGTTCCAAATATTTCGTTGCTTCTCTTTTCTGTTTGCTCAATGTACAGAAGAGTAACGTCTGCGGTAGGCTACAACCTTGTGTTATTCCTTTCTCAACCACTGTTTCCCTTTCAAGTATGTCAACTCTTCATAATTGCCATCTGGTTTCCGTAGAAGTTGTAAACAGCCTTTCTCTAAGTCTAGTAATGCTAGAAGCACAGTTGTAAACAGCCTTTCTCGAAGTCTAGTAATGCTAGAAGCACAGGCCTGCCTTTCGTTGAGCTATCTTCTACGATAAGTAGTAAGGTCACTGTTGCCACGCGTGTTTCTACATGTTTCCGGAGTCCAAACTGATCTTCTCTGAGGTTAACGTCTACTGGATTTTTCATTCTTATGTAAAGAATTCGTGTTAGTATTTCCGAACCATAACTTATTTAACTGATATTTCGGTAGTATTCACTCCTGACAGCACCTGCTTTCTTTGGCATTGGAATTATTACATTTTTCTTGAAGTTTAAGGTGACTTCGATTGTCTCATACATCTTGCACAGCATGTGGAAGAGGTGTTTTTATGGCCGGCTCTCCCAAGGCTGTCAGTAACTCTGAAGGAATGTCGTCTACTCTCGGTGCACTGTTTCCACTTAGCTCTTTCCTTGGTCTCTCAAATTTTTCTCTCAGTATCGTATCTCCCACGTTATCTTCATCTACGTCCTCTTCCAATTTTATAATACTGCCTTGACGTTCATTATCTTGTATAGATCCTCTATATATTCCTTCTATTCTTCAGCTCACCCTGATTTGCTTGGGACTGGCTTCCCACCTGAGCTCTTAATATTCATACAGCTATTTCTCCTTTCACCAAAGACCTGTTTAATTTTCCTGTAGCGGTATTTATCTTTCACCTGATGATGCATGATTATAAATCCTTACATTTGTCCTCCATCCATTCCAGCTTATCCATTTTGCATCACCTATGGGTCTCATTTTTTAGACATTTTTATTGCCTTTCGTCTGTTTCATTCGCTGCATTTTGCTATTTTCTCCTTTCATAAATGAAATTCAGTGCCTCTTATGTTACCCAAGGATTTCTACTAAGTCTTGTAATTTTACCTGTTTGAGCCTCTGCTGCCTTCACTATTTCATCTGTCAAAGCAGTCATTCGTTTCGATTGTATTCCTTTCACCTGTTCTAATCAATGGTTGCTTAATGTTCCCTTTGAAACTCTACGACCTCTGGTTCTTTCAAATTACCCAGATCGTTTCTCTTTAAATTCCTATCTTTTTGCGTTTTCTTAATTTCATTCAGCTATAAAAGTATACGGCACGCGATTAATATTATATTCCAAGAAAAAAAAAGAAAAAGAATCTTGGCTGCAATCGGACCTGACTGTGCTAGCAGATACTGAATATAATGTCAGTGACACTATAAACGCTGGCCAAGCTGCAAAGAGAGGTGTTCAGTTCCAGGACAAGGCAAAGCATATAATATATTACCACTATATAGACAGAAACTAAGATAAGAAACTTAGCATTTTGCCATCCTGTTCAAACTTTGAAAAATCACTTTATCTTGACGACTGTACGTCCTTGGCATTGGGTGCAGAAAAAAGTTGTTGTAATCAGGTTTATACAGAATTCTGTGCTCTTTTAAATTGGAAATAGCTGCCAAAGCGCAAGGAGCACAAGAAACAGAGATTTTCGAAAAATTTGAAGAAATATAAAATTTTAAAAGCTTTCTGACTCTAGAAAATTTAGCCAACATAAATTTTGTTGCAAAAACTTGGTTTCTAATTTTTGAAACAATATAAACAAGTTAAGAAATTCAAGCTTCAACCCGACTATTCGTAAGGTATAGAACTTTTTCCGACAATTTGACTGGGCTATTATAGGACGTAAATTATCAAAAATAAATTAAGTATGTTTGTCTATAAAATTGTTTTTCCCAAAAATGAATTGTTTTTGTGCGGGTCTAGTAGGCAGATTAACAGTGAAAATCTTTTTCTCTGAGATACAACTCAGTTATATCACGTCGTTATGTACACCTCCACTCATCTGAAAGGCTGGAAACTTCTGGGGCTTATAGATGGCTGCCTGACATAGCGTTAACAACAGGTGTGTGAGCAGGTGTATCACTCTGGAGCTTGGCCCAATGGGCAGTTGCTGACCTGTACAGACCTAAGGCAAGGATACTCGAGTCCCTTCTCGGCTCTACCCGCAGTCCGTCCTCTTCTGTAAGATTCAGTTAGCAAGTTCTGCAATTGCAAACAACATTACCGCAGAACATGATAAACCTGATACGAAGTTTAGCTACGTGTGAACATCACAATTTGATCATCAAACTCGTTAATCACTTCTTAAACAAATGTTTTTTATGCACAAAAATCTCAAGTTTAACGATGTACGGGTGTTCTACCATAGGTCTGTCCATGTCACGGTGAAAGTGACATGTGGACTGTGTTTCGCGAGTTAAGAGAGTGTGGTGTAATCCAAGTTATACGACATGTTCTATCTACACGCTGGTGAATGTACAAAAGTGACACAGAGGAAGCCCCAATTCTTAACGTAAATGTGGTGAAGTCCACTTCGCTCTCTGGTGGCAAACGTTGGCGTCTGACAAATATTCAATCATTGTATTTGGCCATTTGGCAAATGGCAAATTGTGTGTGTGTGTGTGTGTGTGTGGTGCTTTGCTCAATATGGTGATGTACAAATTACGTAAGTGCTGGATATATTTTTGGAATATTCGAAAAATACAATCCTGCAACTTCGCAACAAAATCGCGCGGAATTTTCAACGGCAACAACACAACAAAAATGCTTCACCACAGTAGAAGAATAAAAATCGAAAACGGGCTATAATGTAAAGTGTATCTTGAAGATCATGTGAACAGCCGTCTGATGATGAACTTGCCAGACAGAAACCGGTAACGGCGCTATTTACCTAAATAAATAGCAGGATTAATAGTGGCTGGTTATTGTTTTCTTCTTTGTAAGAACTAACCTACATTAATTGTGCACAGCCTCGGTCTCACCATGTCAGTTTTAGACAAAATAGCACTGTTTTAACTACTGCTTGCCCTTTCAATATCCCCTTGTTCCAACATTAGTTTAATTTGTTGTTCTACTTGCTATTCATAGATCAGTCGAAGCTGTATGACTGTAAGAAAAATTTATGTCCCTTAACCCTAAATTTGTATCTAATATTCTTAAAAGTATCAGACTAATGACTTTTCAGGGTCTGTTAACATGTCGCTGAGCTTCTCACGGCTGTCATTTGGGATGTAAAAATTCGTCAAGCTCTGCCACACCAATCTTACATTTTTCCACATTTTCAAAGAGATAATCTGTTGTAGCATGGCGAGCCGTCCTTGGATGGAATTAATGATTACTAATCAATGCTTGGCACCAACTTGTTGAAATTGAAAATCGTTTTGTGCTATGTTGTGCCGAGGGAAATTTCTTATCTGCCTGTATCAATAATTGCAGTATTGTCTCTCACAAACTCCACCCCTAGTATGGCTTTTGTCATCGACTGTGGAATTATTATGGCATTTGTGACGAACGTCACAGCCTGACACATGAAATCAAATCTCAACTGCTGTTTCATTTCACCGATCTTGTCCTTGAGTTCTCCCCTCGCCCATGTTTTTTGCAGCGGGAATGCCATTCACTCTTATGCTTGCTCAAAGGCAAAGAATGTGGTTTCCGAAAATCTACCTATGAGTCTGCAAATTTCATTTGTAGTGGAAAGTTTTAATGACAGGACACACTGCTTCATTGGTATTTTCACCTTGGCCAATAGGTCGTCTCTGACCTCATCATACGTTATCATACTCAGACTGTACAAATGGGCCCTGCCTGTACTCGCTTTCTGCTTATTATTTAGTCAAGTTTGTTGAGTCCGTTCTGGATCTGAGTTCATGTTTCAACTAATTCCACTGCTTCGTTTTCTCCCTCTTCAGCTATTTTTGTGCGCCGTTTCCCATACATGATCTCCCATTGTAATGTTTGGGTCTCTGATTTCACCAATTATTCCTTTCATTTTGAGACCAGTTGCCATTGCTGCTTACACCCATACTGCCATTCATGACCACGTTCTCCTGGGAGTTCCCTTTCCGTTGTAGAATACACTCTCTTATCTTACCGCATGTACTCATCGAGATCTGTTACTATTAATTTAAATGCCGCCAGGTCATTATTTTGAACACAGAGCAGGGACGTCTTATATTCTGTTAACATAACGTTAAAGAAGAACTGAATCAGCTCATTACTGTATGGGTAGTGAAGATGTCGATTTAGTTTTAGGACTTCGTCGAAACACTTTGAATAATGTTGTAAGCATGTTTCCACCAGGGATGTGGCTTACATAATGCTTAGTTGCAACCTGTTATGTTCCGCTTGAGACCAGTATAGCTTCATAATTTCTGATTCATGTTCTGCAAAGGTTGTGCACGTATAGTAGGTGGTAAAGCTTTCGCCATTGTATTCCCCCTCGTGTGGCTATTCATGAGCTCCAACATTCTTTGAAATGGACAAGAGTTTGATAAGCTGCCCTTAAACTGAACAATCTCCGCCTACAGTTTAGGTTAGGAATTTTCTCGGCGAGTAAAATACCTGTAATCGAAGATCTGCCCCATGACGGACATGGTGCCTGATGCTATACATGATTCTCCCACAATGGCTCCATCTTATATAGCTAACAGTGAACCACAAGGCTCTGAATTCTCACAAATATGCCAATCACTATTGACTTTGCACCAGCTCTGTGCTAGGCGTACTAGAAACTCCGCAACTCACGGTCCCTTAATCTCCCACCTAAGCTTCTCTAGATCTCGTTTGGACAAGGCAAATTCTGAAGTTTCTGAGAATCGAACCGGTTCTGTAGCTTAAGATTCAATGCACTGTTCCAGAACCTTCATTCTTTCTTCGAATTTGACTCAGCCTGGGCCAGCCTGGCCAATCTGCTTTCTACTGTTTCTGAAAAACCGACCAGTTTTTTGTCAATGGATTTGAATTGGCTGTCGAATTATTCACATAGCGCTGACATCTCTTCCCTAAATCTTTTTCTATCCTCCTGCGCTTCTTTTCGACCTACTTCCACTTTTATACCAACAGCTTCAACCTTCCTCTATCCTTGGCTTATTTGCTATCTGCTTCGTCCTTCTTGCATCTCTTCTCTGGTTTCCTACGGCTCTCCTACCCTTTTTTCCTGTCTGTTTCTGCTTTCTCTAGCACTTGTTTGATGCAGTACTGTTAAATTTGAACTGCTATGTGCCACAGTCGACTTTTTTCGCAAGTCGTTTAGTTGTCTTGCCGTTTTCTGGGATTTAGGAAGTGCTGTTGCTACCGACGCCTAAACCTTTTTGCACCCTAAGATATGTCTAACTATGCCGTCCTAACTAAAGGATATCAATAGAAATCAAATGTAAGGCCGGCCGGAGTGGCCGAGCGGTTCTAGGCGCTGCAGTCTGGAACCACGCCACCGCTACGGTCGCAAGTTCGAATCCTGCCTCGGGCATGAATGTGTGTGATGTCCTTAGGTTAGTTACGTTTAAGTAGTTCTAAGTTGTAGGGGACTGATGACCACAGATGTTAAGTCCCATAGTGCTCAGAGCCATTTGAACCATTTTTTCAAACGTAAGATACTGGCAGGGTCAACATTAAGTTAAGTATTTGTCTCTGTGACTGGGAAGGCAGAGTGCCCTCGATTTGGGTTATGATATGACGTTGCTATAAACATTTTGGCGCTTATTACATCCGAATACTACAAAGTCGTTAGCCAAATTATCGTGAAACAAGACACAGCAAAGTTATAATCCTTGAAGTCGACACGACTTTCCATAGTCAATAAACAAATCTACAATCATGCAAGTGCAACGCTTGTTACCTTCAATGAGTAGCAAGTACCTGATTGGTGAGTTTGCCTACCAACACTAACAATGTCACAATGAGATCAACAACAGGTTATATTTATTATTGCGGAACGCCTAACCATAGAAAAATCTGCTTATAACAGATTTTTGTTTGCTCTAATTGGTCTACACAACCCATAAGAAGATGACAGAGAGCAAAGTTCTCTAACGATAAGATTTTGGGGAGGTGGAAAATTATACGAAAGACTGTATGCAGAAAGTGAGGTATCACTGGGCACCTCACGAATTCTAAGTTAGTGAGATAAGAATCACAAATTAAAAATCAATCGGCAGCTCAAATCACATACCAGAGTAAGTTGCGAGCTACGCAGACTATACGACGCTTATATTTCCCCAAAATTAGCCAAGTGCATACCCATCAGCATCAGGTGCCAGCCCGAATATGTATAAACGCGATACTTATCGTACTTGTTAGTTCTCTCTCCTCAACTCTCTACTTTCAAAAACTGTACTTGGAAGAGACGAATCAATGCTGTTGCCTATATGACAGAGAAGAATATGCTTATTTCACGAGAGAGAAGAAAGGGAGTAGGGGTAGGGAGAATGCACCAGAAACTTCCCACTCTTGTCATGAAAAACGCACGTTAACAAACAAAAGGTTGATATTGGCTTGAAGCAGTGTCTCCTCAATTGGCCAACTTCTTTGTGCAAAGCATGGTTGTGGCTGCGTCATGTGCGATTGGATACAGCAAAATTTTGGGAGTGAAAGCAACCACCTTTTGCGTACATGAAAGGCTGCGCCGCAGTAACTCAAACTTCCATGTTCATTCTGAAACTTAGACAACGATATGCCCATCTATACTCTGGAGACAGCAGTGGTGGCATCCTCTACCACCAGCGAGGACTGTTGTTAGCTCTGCCCAAAACAGCACAGAGCAGCCCACAGCTCAACTTCTGTGAAAATTGTTCGTGTCCCCATGCAGGCTCACTTCTCGTAAGGAGACTGTCTGACTGCCTCCTGCTGAACAGCATGAACCTGAGACCACTCTGGAAGTGCAACTTCTCAGTGAGAAACATGCAAAGCTTTCCTCTTAGTAAATATATACAGCATTCACAACAAAATCACCTGTAAATAGTAGTAAAAATATGAAACAACATCTCTTCGCGATATGCAACAGTGATGTCACAGGTTTTAAGTTCCAGAAGCTGGCACCCACTGCCGATACACAATGTCAGGTGCTAGTCTTGCAGTAGAGTTTTAAGATCCAGTAACTGTCAACCACTGGTCATACACACTGTCTGAATGCCTATTTGCATGTGTCAACTATCACTGACTGTCTGTTTTCTGGTGAAAAGCATGAACCTGCTCGGAATGCACCTTCTCGGCTAGAAAAATGCAGAGCTTTCCTCCTTAGTAACTGTATCCAGTATTCACAATAAAATCACCTAGAAATAGTAACAGTGCTTCCTTAGTATCGCAGTTTCCATTGGTTATAACATAAATTAACATTATCAATAGGAGATGACAAACGTATTGCAAATGGGTCAGTTTGTTCAGTTTTAGCTATAACATGCTCATTTGGGGCGCAATGTACTAAAATTTTTCTGTAACATGGTCATTTTTGGAAATACGGTATTGTAGTGTCTGTGTTGTCCGAAAGAACATTGCATCAGTCACTTTTGACTAAATTACTGCCCTTGTGTGCGTCTAAATATAAAAACTCCCCGAGTGGTCTAGGGCGCTGCAGTCATGGACTGTGCAGCTGGTCCCGGCGGAGGTTCGAGAACTCCCTCGGGCATGGGTGTGTGTGTTTATCCTTAGGAAATTTAGATTAAGTAGTGTGTAAGCTCAGGGACTGATGACCTTAGCAGCTGAAATGAAATGTCGTGTGACGAGGGCCTCCCGTCGGGTAGACCGTTCGCCTGGTGCAAGTCTTTCGATTTGACGCCACTTCGGCGACTTGCGCGTCGATGGGGATGAAATGATGATGATTAGGACAACACAACACACAGTCCCTGAGCGGAGAAAATCTCCGACCTAGCCGGGAATCGAACCCGGGCCCTTTGAATTGACAATCTGTCGCGCTGACCACTCAGCTACCGGGCAATTAAGTCCCATAAGATTGCATAAACATTTGAACATAAAAACTCCTGCAGATGTTCGTCATTGTCAATAAACAGAAATGTCTCCTGTTGCTGTGACTATCAAAATACAACGATTAAAGCCAATGTTACGTCAGTTTCGTCGCCTGATGGCCAGAAGGCAGTTAGTCCTGTCCACTCTAGCATACGCACTCCAGCTGGAGTAGTGAGCGCTAAGGAACGTTTCCGTGAAAAATCAACTTATCTGTTCCCCAATTACTACTTTTATTTAAGAGACAAGAATGTGATAAGAATCATGAAATGACTATGTGTTTCAACGTTCAATGGGTGTTCACTGTTGCATAAAAAGTGAACTGGAAATCTGCGAACGTCTGTTGCCTAGTCATGGACGTCGGCACAAATTTTACCCAAGAAGCTTGCCGGATATCTCCCCAGTTGAGAACGCTTGGAGCATTATTGACAGTACTCCCCAACCATCTCGGCATTTTGACAATTTAACGCGCCAATTGGACAGAATCTGGCGCGGTATGGTTCACGACGACATCCAACAACTCTGTTAATTAATTACAAGGCGAATAACTGTTTGTTGCTTGCATAAGAGCCAGAGGTGGACTAAACCATTATTGATTTGCTCAATTTGTGAAGCTCTCTTGAATAAATCATCCAATTTTTCTGAAATTTTAATCATTTGTTTATCTGTACTTGTACGTCACATTTATCCATTTTCGTCCCTTTCGGATAATTCCTATGTGGCGTGTCGTTTTTCTTGTGTTGGAGTCTATAAGTGGCGCATCTGTCACGCAGTTGTCAGTGCAGTACCTACGACAGATAGGCATTTGGGTTCAAGTACCGCTCGGGCACACAGTTATAGTCACACACAGTCATAGCAACACGTACTCTGATTACAGTAAAATATTTAATTCTCAAAACATGAAAACCACGGTAGTTCAAGATACAATAAGGCGCATATTGAGTGGCCGTAAGATACCATGTAAAAGTACAGTGTGCAGTTTGTCGTTAAATTGTGAGGGCAAAATGCTAAGTTGTAAATTTTATCTGGCATTCTCTGGAGATACTCCAACTTATATGTGGAAATTACACACTTTTTTTTAAAAGACATGGAGCGAGGTTGAATTTTAAGTCTGAAAAGAAAGCAGGCACTGACCTTAACTGTATTCGAAACTGTGAGCTTGGCTATGAGAGCCCAGACGTCAACCATTCATCCATCGGCACCAGGAAAAGCAATAAGTCACCTAACTGCAGGCAATTAGGAATAATTATTGGAACTGGAATCATTTTGATGCTGAAGTGAGATAAAAACTTTGGAATGACGAACAGTAAGATATTTACTCATTATGTGTGCTTTTAGTTTTAATACGTACATGATATGGCCTGTTGCACTATTGGAAACACATTTTTCAGTTGGAATGTACTTGGGCGGTGTTCGCGTGATCTTAACAAAAATGCTATCATGCTACTCTCAGCAAGATGTTCAACCTCTAACAACGTAAGCTGACGTACCAAACTTGCGGAAATATTCTGGATTTCCATTCTGAATTTGAGGTTTAGTTCAGCTAGGTGGTAGAGTAGGTGTTGACTATGTAGTTACATAACATTAATACTTCACTATGCAGCGGAGGATACGGCTTTGTGAAATTTGCTGACAGGTTTAGACGGTGTGTTGCACGTGAACACGGACCCTTGGCTACAACGCCTACTGTTGGTAGTAGCTGAGCTACCACGCGCGACTCACGACACGCCGCATAGCTTCTGATACAGCATCTCCCTGCTGTCTTTTCCCCTCCTCTGTAGCTTTGATGTACTCGTATACCTCCCAGAACCGCTGAGAAAAATTATGTTGGGGAAAATAGCTCACAAGTAAGCAATAAAAAGTGTGAGGACCTCCAAGTGAGTACTAAAAGATTTGTTTCAAATTTCGATTTGTAAGCCGCCTGTTCTCTTTTTTGTAATTATATGAACATGAAAATTTGTCTTAAGAAATGCGCTGAATATGCGTCCCTTTTTGCATGACGTCTTCATCTACGAAATAACTTGCAACGCAATCTGAGTAAAATAGGAGATCTCTGTTATGTCTAAAAATTTCATACCCTGACACTTTGAATGAACAATAGATCTTTGTAGGTAGATTAAGGACACTGAGGATGTATGGCCCTAGGCTAACCAAACATCCAGGTTTTACCCATATAGTCCCAGTTTTCACATAAATACCCTGGTGTCCTAATAAAATCGTTCGGTACATATAATTGTCCCAGTTTTTAATCGAGAAATAAAATGCGTGCAATAACATTTCTATTTTGATTACATAGTTGTGAAAAACAAGTTTCCTAGAAACAGAACGTCATAGATATCTCGTATATTTTCACAGTATCTTCTAAAGGTCTATCGCATTTGGTTTAACTCGTCTTATGTCTAAGGCAAAAGTAAAAGATCTCTAACTTGCCAACGTTCCACTTTATGACCCACAAGACAAATAAAATCAAATCCAAAGGAGTTACGAAGGAGCATCACTTAAACCATTTCTCCTAACGGCACTTCAACCATATGTAAGTTAATTTTGTAAAGAATGTACGCGACGCAGCGTGTTAGTAGTGCTTACTGAATATCGTTTGGCACATCTGCACACTTACCCTAACAGTCTGCAGTCAAACGAAACCTTAAGTTTTAGTATGAAATGTCTGATATCCTGACACCTTTCTACACGAAGTCTGAAATATAAACATGTACAACAACCGCGTTGAAAATAAATTGATAAGCAGCAAGTAGTTTCGGAGTCTCCACAGTTCCATTTCCTTCTATGCTGTAAAGGATGCACGAAATTAGAAAGAGGTTTCTACTGACTAAACGTCTGGAAAAGCCTGTGATGATTGCAGTTTTGCTTTGCACTGACCGACGTTCCTGCTGAAGGCAGAATTCTCTTTAAAGTTCGTGCTTGAAATTAAGTGCAGACTGGAAAATGAATACTGAGGCATATAGACAGACTCGTTTTTGGACATGAATTTCATAAGTGACACGGGAATGAAAATAAATGATAGGATATTTAGTTAAATTTATGATTATTAGGACTCAGTCCTTAAAAATTAGTACATAAAGCACTACAATTGTCTGGAGCTGGACCACGTGGCTTTCAAGACCTCCACACGAGAAAGAATTGAACAAAATAATTCTAGATATATCAGAAAAATTCTGAACACATATAAATTAACGCGAGTGTGATACGGTCGATACACCTACCATATGAATGAATTAATGAAAAACAGATACTGTACCAAGTGCATCAATAGCTACCTTGCTGAACACTGAGAGATAGAGCATAAGTGTGTCCTCACACAAACTTTCGGACCTGAAAAATGGTTCAAATGGCTCTGAGCACTAAGGGACTTAACTTCTGAGGTCATCAGTCCCCTAGAACTTAAAATACTTAAACATAACTAACCTAAGGACATCACACACATCCATGCCCGGGTAGGAAGCGTACCTGCGACCGTAGTGGTCTCACGGTTCCAGACTGCGCGCCTAGAACCACTCGGTCACACCGCCTGGCTCAGACCTGAAAATACAGCAGCAAATGCGAGTATAACATCAGCTGCTAAATGCATGCCATCACTTCACCATACTTCTTGTAGCTCGTTGCACGAGAAAGTAGCATCAAAACAAGCTATCATACCAGTTGTCCGTAATGAAGACGTGGAAACAACGGCCAATAACACGATTAGAACCAAAGCGACACCCGGAAAACAGGCCGAAACAGTCAACAGTAGAATGCTTTGTAACTCGTTCAACAGACCTCACAGACGTAGCACACGGACCATGCGGGACCTTGACTGGCTCGTGTCTACTTCCTTCAAAGTGTACTCAAACAGACGTGCCATTAGTTGATTAATCAAAGACTGTCATACCATTAGCTATCGATCACTTGGTGCACAACATCTTTGTAGCATGTTGCGATTCAAAATTAGCGGACGAATAAGTAAACTGAAAGCCAACATTTTAACGAACAGCTTCAACGTTACGCCATAAGTCACATATACGTAAAGGTTGTCGATTCATCTAAATACTTCGGGACTACAATCACGAAAAACTTAAACTGGAACGATCATATGAAAAACTTTATGTAAAAGGAGACCCAAGGAGTGCGTTTTATTAGCTGAACGCTTAGAAGGTGCAATAGATCTACCATAGAAACTGCCTACTCTACGATTGTCCATAGTCTTTTGGCCTACTGATGCGTGATATGAGATTCTTACCAAATATAAACGGACAAGAAAAGTCCGTAAGTGATTCTACGAGCTTTCTGCCAGTAACGTAAGTGTGAGTAGCAGAGAAATCACGTGGATACAGATGTAGATGTTTTCAGACTTAACGTTTTGCTCTGCAGAGGATTGCACAGTGTTATGTAATCCACTGACATGTTAATACCGCATGTCACATGCCACACGTGGTTCTATATCCATCATGGACAACAGCCTTGGCTCAAGTCCCGTTTCGGCAGACAGATTTATCTAGTTAAATGACATGTTATACTGAAGTTACTTAACTTAAACGCTATAATATGGTTTATGTCAGGTGAATAACAGTTTCAGACATTTCATACGAGTGTATACAACTCATTTCCGATCACACAATCCACTGTTTATTTTTCATTAAGGACTGAATTATGATACGAAAGGAGGAACAAGTGTAAGGGATTCCCATCTGATGTCTTGCCCATTATCTTTTGTGGAACCTAGTAATTACTCCCCCCCACCTCCCCATGAACCATGGACCTTGCCGTGGTGGGGAGGCTTGCGTGCCTCAGCGATACAGATAGCCGTACCGTAGGTACAACCACAACGGAGGGGTATCTGTTGAGAGGCCAGACAAATGTGTGGTTCCTGAAGAGGGGCAGCAGCCTTTTCAGTAGTTGCAAGGGCAACAGTCTGGATGATTGACTGATCTGGCCTTGTAACATAAACCAGAACGGCCTTGCTGTGCTGTTACTGCGAACGGCTGAAAGCAAGGGGAAACTACGACCGTCATTTTTCCCGAGGGCATGCAGATTTATTGTATGATTAAATGATGATGGCTTCCTCTTGGGTAAAATATTCCGGAGGTAAAATAGTCCCCCATTGGGATCTCTGGGCGGGGACTACTCAAGAGGATGTCGTTATCAGGAGGAAAAAACTGGCGTTCTACGGATCGGAGCGTGGAATGTTAGATCCCTTAATCGGGCAGGTAGGTTAGAAAATTTAAAAAGGGAAATGGACAGGTTAAAGTTAGATATAGTGGGAATTAGTGAAGTTCGGAGGCAGGAGGTACAAGACCTCTGGTCAGGTGACTACAGGGTTATAAACACAAAATCAAATAGGGGTAATGCAGGAGTAGGTTTAATAATGAATAGGAAAATAGGAATGCGGGTAAGCTACTACAAACAGCATAGTGAACACATTATTGTGGCCAAGATAGATACGAAGCCCACACCTACTACAGTAGTACAAGTTTATATGCCAACTAGCTCTGCTGATGACGAAGAAATTGAAGAAATGTATGATGAGATAAAAGAAATAATGAAAGCGGAAGCCGCCTGGTAGAATTTTGCACAGAGCATAACTTAGTCATAGCTAACACTTGGTTTAAGAATCATAAAAGAAGGTTATATACATGGAAGAAACCTGGAGATACTAAAAGGTATCAGATAGATTATATAATGGTAAGACAGAGATTTAGGAACCAGGTTTTAAATTGTAAGACATTTCCAGGGACTGATGTGGACTCTGACCACAATCTATTGGTAAATCACTAGATTAATCACTAGATTAAAACTGAAGAAACTGCAAAAAGGTGGGAATTTAAGGAGATGGGACCTAGATAAACTGAAAGAACCAGAGGTTGTACAGAGTTTCAGGGAAAGCATAAGGGAACAAATGTTAGGAATGGAGGAAATAAATACAGTAGAAGAAGAATGGGTAGCTTTGAGGGATGAAGTAGTGAAGGCAGCAGAGGATCAAGCAGGTAAAAAGACGAGGGCTAGTAGCAA
Source organism: Schistocerca gregaria (assembly GCF_023897955.1). Lineage (NCBI taxonomy): Eukaryota > Metazoa > Arthropoda > Insecta > Orthoptera > Acrididae > Schistocerca > Schistocerca gregaria. The sequence continues at coordinate 717,215,201 of NC_064921.1, read as the reverse complement.
TCCTTGGGCAACAGAAGAAATATTGAATTTAATTGATGAAAGGAGAAAATATAAAAATGCAATAAATGAAGCAGGCAAAAAGGAATACAAACGTCTCAAAAATGAGATCGACAGGAAGAGCAAAATGGCTAAGCAGGGATGGCTAGAGGACAAATGTAAGGATGTAGAGGCTTATTTCACTAGGGGTAAGATAGATACTGCCTACAGGAAAATTAAAGAGACCTTTGGAGATAAGAGAACCACTTGTATGAACATCAAGAGCTCAGATGGAAACCCAGTTCTAAGCAAAGAAGGGAAAGCAGAAAGGTGGAAGGAGTATATAGATTGTCTATACAAGGGCGATGTACTTGAGAACAATATTATGGAAATCGAAGAGGATGTAGACGAAAGTGAAATGGGAGATATGATACTGCGTGAAGAGTTTGACAGAGCATTGAAAGATATGAGTCGAGACAAGGCCCCGGGAGTAGACAACATTCCATAAGAACTACTGACAGCCTTGGGAGAGCCAGTCCTGACAGAATTCTACCATCTGGTGAGCAAGATATATGAGACAGGCGAAATACCCTAAGACTTCAAGAAGAATATAATAATTCCAATCCCTAAGAAAGCAGGTGTTGACAGATGTGAAAATTACTGAACTATCAGTTTAATAAGTCACGGCTGCAAAATACTAACGCGAATTCTTCACAGATGAATGTAAAAACTAGTAGAACCCGACCGAAGATCAGTTTGTATTCCGTAGAAATACTGGAACATGTGAGGCAATATTGACCCTACGACTTATCTTAGAAGCTAGATTAAGGAAAGACAAACCTACGTTTCCAGCATTTGTAGACTTAGAGAAAGCTTTTGACAATGTTGACTGGAATACCCCCTTTCAAATTCTAAAGGTGGCAGGGGTAAAATACAGGGAGTGAAAGGCTATTTACAATTTGTACAGAAACCAGATGGTAGTTATAAGAGTCGAGGGACAGGAAAGGGAAGCAGTGGTTGGAAAGGGAGTAAGACAGGGTTGTAGCATCTCCCCGATGTTATTCGATCTGTATATTGAGCAATCAGTAAAGGAAACAAAAGAAAAATTCGGAGTAGGTATTAAAATCCATGGAGAAGAAATAAAAACATTGTCATTCTGTCAGAGACAGCAAGGGACTTGGAAGAGCAGTTGAATGGAATGGACAGTGTCTTGAAAGGAGGATATAAGGTGAACATCAACAAAAGCAAAACAAGGATAATGGAATGTAGTCGAATAAAGTCGCGTGAAGCTTAGGGAATTAGATTAGGAAATGAGACACTTAAAGTAGTAAAGGAGTTTTGCTATTTGGGGAGCAAAATAACTGATGATGGTCGAAGTAGAGAGGATATAAAATGTAGACTGGTAATGGGAAGGAAAGCGTTTCTGAAGAAGAGAAATTTGTTAACATCGTGTATAGATTTAAGGGTCAGGATGTCTTTTCTGAAAGTATTTGTTGGAGTGTAGCCATGTATGGAAGTGAAACATGGACGATAAATGGTTTGGACAAGAAGAGAATATAAGCTTTCGAAATGTGGTGCTACAGAAGAATGGTGAATATTAAATAGGTAGATCACATATCTAATGAGGAAGTATTGAATAGGATTGGGGAGAAGGGAAGTTTGTGGCACAACTTGACAAGAAGAAGGGATCGGTTGGTAGGACATGTTCTGAGGCATCAAGGGATCACCAATTTAGTAGTGGAGGGCAGCGTGGAGGGTAAAAATCGTAGAGGGAGACCAAGAGATGAATACACCAAGCAGATTCAGAAGGATGTAGGTTGCGGTAGGTACTGGGAGACGAATAAGCTTGCACAGGATAGAGTAGCATTGAGAGCTGCATCAAACCAGTCTCAGGACTGAAGACCACAACAACAACAGTAATTACTCACCTGAATGTGGCCAAATAAGCCGAAAACTGATTTAATAACAAACAAATATTAGTGTAAGAAAAGATATTTTGTTTCCTTTCATTCTTAAATATAAAATTTCACAATCAAGAAGCGACTCTAAAACGCATTAAGATGACATCATCAATCATTTTTAAACCCATTTCTTATCCAAATGTGACATTTTATATCTTTGTGTAGCTCCTCAAGCAGTTCATATTGTGCTACTTTTTTCAGAGCATATACAGGAGTGAACTGTGTTAAACGAAATTCCGGTTTCCGTTTAATGTTGGGTTGTAATCGGTATACGCCGGGCCGGCGTGGCTGTGCGGTTCTAGGCGCTTCAGTTTGGAACCGCGTGACCGCTACGTTCGCAGGTTCGAATCCTGCCTCGGGCACGGATGTGTGTGATGTCGTTAGGTTAGTTAGGTATAAGTAGTTCTAAGTTCTAGGGGACTGATGACCACAGATGTTAAGTCCCATAGTGCTCAGAGCCATTTGAACCATTTTTTTGTAATCGATATTGTCGCTTCCAAGCAGATTCCATTTCGCAAATTTCATCACAGAATACGTAGACTGCAGTATCATGATCATTATTCTGAATTACTTAAAATGTTTTCAATAAGCGGCAAGCACATAAATCCGTTCACATCTTTCATGGTTTTACTTTGCCCCATTATCACATACTGAAAATCTGAGAATAAAGAGCTCCGTCCGCCGTCTTACGTAAACATTTGCACTCGGCTTCGACACGGTACAAGGTGCGGAACAGTAGCAAGCACCAGAAGCAGAAGTGCTAGCACACGATTATGTATGACTTCGTCAACAACAAATCTCCGCAAACAGGTGACGTCGCAACCGAAATAGTGCTCCACTAGGCTACTGGCTCTGGCAGTTTGATAAAAACGTGGGTTCTTAAGAGAGCGTGACGACACAACTCGAAACCTCGCCGGGAGGTAGTGCAACTTTTCTATATTAAGTGTGTATTCCTGCAGTCCTACTTTGTATCGTATTTACAGTGGTAAACAGCTAGTGTCTGGACAACACGCGTTATAAAGGGAATACTGATTTCAGGCTGGATGTAAATTCTGCGACGAGATCAACGAAGGCACGGAACGGAGCAAGACCAGCGCCATGGATTCTAAAGTCTACAAGTCAAACCCGAATCCAAAGGCTTCGGCGAATCCCATTTCCAAGCTCTTCGTTTGGTAAGTAATTAATGTTCTAAACTCTGTGCTTTACACTTTTGTAGAATTTACCGACGCTTGGTTCTTTCCACTTCTTTGACACGTGTAACAAATTTTATTATACGCTGTCACTCGGACAATGAGGAACCCTTTTTAACGCACTACTGGAATCGCAATGCACGTTACAACTGATTTCAGCAATCAGTTATTTATTTTAGATAGAATATGATTTTTCGTTCTTGTAGATCATGTATTTAGACATGCCGTGAACAAAACAATTTAAATCAACTTTCTATAATTTTTTGTTAGGGAACTAAAAACGATCAGTTTTAGGGGTGGATGCAAAATTTCACCCGTAATCGGCTTCGTTCAGGTGGATGTTCCGGTGGTGAAATGTTCATTTAAGTGAGGTGTTCAAACCTAAATACTCGTACACAGCTCAATGAAGCTACTAAGTGACTTGTGGGCGAGGTGTAAAACTGCTGTTGTCACACAGCGACAAGCTTCGTCGATGCACCACGTTAGATTGTAGAGTATATCTTTAAATTGCCGTATACAAGGCACATCGGAGTGCACAAAGAAACGAGATTCGGTCTTCCACAAAATAAAGATGGCATATGCATATAAAGAGAACGCTGGCGTTTTGCTGGAGCTCCGAAAATGCCGACACGATACTAACGAGGCGGGCATCCCTTATTCCTCGCGATACTGTGGTCGAAGAATTCCATCAGCCATCTCGCTCTTACGAACCGAATAAAGACTTCGAGACATAGTCTGAGATGGTATGGCGGTAACAGACGACGGTGAATAAGAAGCAAGGATATGGAAGTGTTGGTTACAGCTGCAATTCCCCACGATCCTCGCTTAAAGAGAAGTTACTACAGGCAGTAGTATCAGCTTTACATATGTGTGACGAACAATACAGGATCACAAGTTTCGGCTGTACCACCTGACTCTCACACAGGAGCTGCATGGGAAGAATTTCAGTAGGATAGTTACTTTCTGTGAACAGGTCGTGAAAAAGTGTTACACTCTCTGATGAACATTCACGAACATGCCGCGTGGGCATCATCATTTGTTGCAGGTCGTGGTTGACGTTTCACATGTGGCTGAACACTTCCTGTTTCCTTAAATAACGTAACTATCCGACGAACGGTCCGGACATTGGGATGATGTCGTCCAGGATACCGAGCAGCATACATAGCACACGCCCGTTGGGCATTTTGATCACAATAGCCATACATCAACAGAATATCGACCTTTTCCGCAATTGATAAACGGTCCATTTTAACACGGGTAATGTATCACGAAGCAAATACCGTCCGCACTGGCAGAATGTTACGAGATACCACGTACTTATACGATTGTGACTATTATAGCGCCATCTATCACAAAGCGAAAAAAGTGGTCCAACTAAAACTCTCATATTTCTTTACGTACTACACGAATATGTAATAAAATGGGGGTTCCTATTAAAAAAAAAAAAACGCAGTTGATATCCGTTTGACCTATGGAAGCGCCATCTAGCGGGTCAACCATAGGCCATCTGGTTCCCACATTCAAGCTAAATGAGTTTCGTTCTTTGTAGTTTTTTCGTTTGATGCTTATTTCGTGAGGTATTTGGCCCGGTCACTATCAATGGACCACCCTGTATACTACTTATACTACTAACCACAGAAAATCATATATGGTACGTCATGTCGATTGTCAAAGGGGTGAGCCACAGAGGTAATCTTCGGCCCACTCTACTTCTCATCTTCTCTGACAGGTGATATATCTCGAGCTTTTATCGTTGACGTTGAAGGTGCTCTTTTTGCAGATATCAGTATACACTTTACAGGCCGTATGTAGCTGTAGTATGGTGGGTGTCCAGCCCGTTCTGCCTGTGGTTTTGTGCACGAAGGTTATTATGACGCCTTATTCCTCCGGAATGGCCCATGTATTTGGCATATTTAACACCGGTAAATTTCTTTTTTTTCTGGGGGAGGGGGGGGGGGGGTCATCTAAAGAAACGTTGCTGCAACCCTCCAAGAACCAACAAACAATGCTAACTGGATGAAGAGTGACTGTATCTTACGTTTACCTACCTAAAAAAAAATTCTTTCCTTTATTATTTTGCAAGTCGCAGAGAAATGGCTCTGATCACTATGGGACTTAACTTCTGTGGTCATTAGTCCCCTAGAACGTACTTAGAACTACTTAACCTAATTAACCTAAGGACATCGCACACAACCATGCCCGAGGCAGGATTCGAACCTGCGACCGTAGCGGTCGCGCGGTTCCAGACTGTAGTGCCTAGAACCACTCGTCCACTGTGGCCGGCTTCGCAGAGAAAAACCCCTCATCTGAAACATCTTATGTGTACTGCGTAAACGGCATCTGCTCACTGGACTATGTAATCTCACGGCTGTCAAAATGCAGCTACGTATTTGATGAATAAAGTACTGAAAAAATACGAAGATGACAGTGAATGTTATTCCCCTGGTACATTCATTCGCATGTATACACATCATATATTTCTTTTGATAGAGTATGGTAGGGACAATATTTTCACTGAAAACTTCCTATTATTATTTATTATCATTCACGTATGGGCCCAATAGGACCACACGAGGTAAGTCTATCAATGTCGCTTTTGATGGTTGGTGTTCCTTTGTGTCCAAATCTGTTTCATCCTTTCAGAATGAAGTCTTTTCTTTCATCAGACCACGGTGTTCCAGTCCGTTTTTTAATTTCCCTCTGACCAACCTTCCAATCAACTATCTTTTGTCTGCTTGTTTTCCTATCTGTAACGTCTGTCTGAGTTGTACCGGGTACCTTAAAATCCTTGTTAATCGCAGCGATCCATTTAACTGACTCAGTTTTGACCTTACTGCTGTTTTCGTAGAACTCTACTATTTGTTCTGTCAACCTAGTGGGTGCCATTCTTTTGATGTGCCCATTACAGTTAAGTCTTCGTTTTCTCATGTCTGTGTGTTCTTTTCTTTCCTTATTACTTTTCAGCCTATAAGTTACTCCATCACTAATTTTGGGGCCTAATATTTTCTTAATAGTCGTTCGTTCCTTCTTTTGAAATTCTTCAACATCCCTCTTTTCATTTAAAATTAAAGACTCTACTCCATAAAGACATCCAGGTTTGGTTACAGTGCTGTAATGACTAAGTTTGCTGAATTTAGAAAGCGATCTTTTATCATAAATATTTTGTGTTAATCTGAAGGCAATTGCAATTTTTTGACAGCCGACTTCGTTTGCTGCTTTTTCCAGACCGTTTTCCTGCATGGTTACCCCCAAGTATTGAAACTGGAAACTCTTTTTATTTTTCCGTACTTCGTGTTCAAAAACTTTGGTGCTTGTTCGTTGCGAATGATATTTGTAGTCCATCAAGGGATCACAAATTTAGCTTTGGAGGGCAGCGTGGAGGGCAAAAATCGTAGAGGGAGATTATGAGATGAATACACTAAGCAGATTCAGAGGGATGTAGGTTGCAGTAGGTACTGGGAGATAGAGTAGCATGGAGAGCTGCTGCAAACCATTCTCAGGACTGAAGACCACAACAACAACATTTGTAGTCCTACATTTTCCTTCTTTAAGAATTTCAATTTGTTGTTGAGCTGCGGTAATATCCCTAGTTAAAATCACCAGATCATCTGCAAAGCTGAGGCGATCTATTTTAATATTACTTCGTATTACCCTGTTATTTTATCCATCACATGCCTACCTGCATACCTAAAGGCTTGCGGAGCCGTGGTGAAAAATGAAATGTCGTGTGGCTAGGGCCTCCCGTCGGATAGACCGTACGCCTGGTGCAGGTCTTTCGAGTTGACGCCACTTCGGCGACCTGCGAGTCGATGGGGATGAAATGATAATGATTAGGACAACACAACACCCAGTCCCTGAGCGGAGAAAATCTCCGACCCAGCCGTCAATCGAACCCGGGAACTTAGGATTGACATTCCGTCCCGCTGACCACTCAGCTACCGGGGCCGGACGAACCATGGTGAGTGATGTTAAAATGTTGAAAATATATTCCGTATCTATTCGCCAATTGCTGAGTTGACATTGATAAAATAACACTACTGTAAAACAGTCGATGTAATTTGCCTTTTAATTACCAATAGATCTGACGCTTCATTTTCCCAAGAGCAGCAGCTATGACTACCTTAAAATATACATTTTAATCGGGAGTGTCAACTTAAGCGATATGGAGGACTGTATATGATGTACATACTTCTAACATTACTCTCATTTTTCTTCCATTTGAAGATAATATTTGGGAAGTGCAATTACCTGTACGTACATGCATTAACCCGAAATTTTATAAATTTATTGACGTTCTCGTTCTTCGCTATAAATACAGAGACTAGAACTACATTCTGAGACTCTTTTCAGAGAATAAGTTTCACGAAATTTTAAGAAACTCAGGCGCAGTCTGTTGATCATAATACTGGCGACAGAGACTTTCGCGCTCTAGTGACAAATTGCAAAGATGTGAATAATGCTTACTTTCTTCTTCTTCATTTCGTTTTGGCCAACGGAGGTTCACATTAAATCGTTGTAGCTTTGTTGCTTCTAGTCGTCACCCTTGTCAGTATTCTTTCATTCTCATATTTAACAACCCTCTTTGCTCCTTTTATTTCTGCCCTGGAAACCTAGAACAGCCTGGATTTCTTTTTTGAAAGTCACTCTATTGTAAATCTCTGTCTCCTTTATTCCCATTTTGTCGAGATTTCAATGCACTTCTTGGTGCCATCGTATTTTGGTTTTCTTGTTCTGAAGAAAAAGCAGAATTTGGCGTGTCAACTTACTATGATCCATTCTAAGAATGAGTCCAAATAGCATAACCCTTCTCTTCCTGACCGAGTCCGGAAACGTCTCGCTCAGGGTGCAATATCCGTTGTCCACTCGTCTTCCATACTGAGCGTTTCTTGTCCTTCGAGTTCCGAATGTCATGAGGCTCCATCGTTCCTCAGTTTCTGTAATCCTATTATTACAACGTTCAGAGTTTCTGCTGCGTATAAGCAGCATCAAACATACCGGTTTCTATTCACACTTTTACGAACAAATTTAATCTGCGTACTTTCTAAATCTCTCTTCCTGTTAATGTCTTGATGTTCTTTATATGCTGTGATTTCACGGCACAGGACCTGTAGACCCACTTGAGCCACTTTGCAGCTGGGTAGTTTGATTAGTCGCCTCTTCTAGTGATTCCGACAATATCACAACATCATCTGCAAATAGCGGACGATGTATCTGTGTTTCTGTTTTTGCTCCCCAGCCGTACTGCGTACAGTCTCTTCCTTACTTATTTGTGACTTGACCGTGGCAGCGCCGGGTAGCCGCATGGTGTAAGGCTTCTTGCCGCATGGTCTTAGGCGCCTTACCACGGTTCACGCGGCTCCCCCATCGGGGGTTAGAGTCCTCCCTCACGCATGGATGTGTGTCTTGTCCTTAGCGTAAGTTAGTTCAAGTTCGATTAAGTAGTGTTTAAGCCTAGAGACCGATGACATCAGCAGTTTGGTGACATAGGAACCTACCACAAATTTCCAATTTACTTGAGCGCTATTTCTGTGAAGAACGGAGAGCGAGATGGCAAGGTAGTCAAGATCTTGACTCGTGTTGGGTTTCATCCGGATTTACATTTTCTGTTGTTTCGCGGTTTGTGAAGTAAGAAGGCGTTCTTAAAGAATGAAATTATACAAAGTACCTTAATATATATGCGCAGAGTCCTCAGACCGCAAAAGAAGAAGGATCAGTCACAACAAAATGTGAATAGTAACAAATATATATGTAATAGATTTTGACAAGCCAAAATCACACTTTTTAAGAATCAAGAGATGTGTTAACTCGCCGATGAAATTCACATTTACGTAGTTTGTTTAGCAGATGACAAGCTATCAGTGCAGGACACCATACAGTTGGTCCTGCAAAATCATGTAAGGTAAAGATCACGGTAAGAAACAATACGAAAGAAACTTTCTTTAGGCCTCACTTTTTTAGATCAGTTAAAAACTAAATATGTTCACTTGTTATAGTTTTCAAAAACAAAAATCCACTGATGATGGCACAGAGGTTCTGAAATGTGTGTAGTAAAAATAAAAAAAAAAGAACAGTGTGCTTGCAAAAAGGCGGAACCCATATCCTATAATTTGTATGGAGTGTTGCTTCCTCTGAAAATAGCACTTGTTTCAGAAAATTTGCTTTGTCAATTTCATTTAGCGTTAAACTGGCGAAGTTCGTACGCTTAGGTCTAGCGCTCTGTTTTATCTTTTATCTAACCTGAATTTTGTAGGCACGCAGCCTAACCTTTTATGCATGACGTTGAAGTGTGTTGCCTTATGTCGGGCAAGATTTTTTTTTTCGGGTTTCTGATACAAGATTGCCCGATTTCTTCAACTTCGTCTTCACTTGTTCTCGGTAGGCCCAGTGAATCTGCTTTAAATTCGTTTCTAGTATCTCGAAAGTGTTTGTACCATCAGCCAATAGCTTTGTCACTGGATGCATTTTGTCCTGGATAAGTCTCCCGAAATCTACGCTTCTCGCTAGCAAATGATTTAAGCTCAGCACTATGCCTTGTGTTGCACCGCAACATCGTTCTGGCACGTGAGTCGAAGTGGCTGCACTCCACAGGGCAGCTCTTTTGCGCATTTCGGGGCTCTATGCTACTCGGTAAACAAAAGTTGGTTATTTTATCTTCAGATGAACAGTTTTTCCAGTAGCGCTTGTTCCAAATAGCCACATTATTTATGGAATATGCTATATAGTTCTTCATATTCTTCTGTCTCTGTAGTACAATTTAATCATATTTAGAATTTTGATTATTTTGTTCGGAATCTCTCTGTGTATCGGTCCTGTATATTGCAGACTCCTACAGTGGCGAATGTACCTCTTTTTTGCACCTGCGTATGTGTGCAATGTACATAGCTCAGTCTGTTACAAAAATGCGAGGCTGTGAACATGGGACACGTAGACTGAGGATTACGGAAGCTTATACAGAAGGTGTATAAAACCAGTAACAAATATTGTGAATAACAGTATATTCAGACAGAAGAAGCAAATGCAGCAAGGGTGCCAACCAAAATGTAAGCATATACGTGGCCAAATATTAAAAGTACAGAACGTGTGACCACGTGTTCCTGAAAGTACAAGCCATACGAACTCTTACACTGATTTTAATTATAAAAAAAACACGTTGAGAACTGGGGTAAGAGCATACAAAGAAGGAACATAGGACGCAAGGACGTCCACGGGGCCAGAATATGTGTCCATTTACTGACTGGTTGCTGTGCGTGCTAAGATTCAAGAAAACGAACTAATCGAAATTCTGCTATTATAATACTCCTAAAATGTGGCTTTAATTTTGACCGATGACACAATTAATAGCAATGATGAAAGGCCTTTCGCGAAACGTGTATAAGAATACTGGAGGTTTCGTCACGCACTTCTTCCAGTGCAGTCCATTTGTGATAATTGGTTCCTCTCGCGCAATCCCTTTGAAAGTGTCAACTCATACAAAAGTTATACATGGGTTTCCGCTCAACCAGAAGTTACACTTACATTTTCTGATCAAATTGACAAAGATGCATGTGTGTCTCGTTCCCATAGAGTTTCCTGCTTCAGGAATATCGAACCTGTCACGGTGAATTCGCTTCAGCAGATGTTTCATCTGCTCAATGAGAGTTAGTGTGATTAATGATTACTGCCGTGTATACGACCGACACAGCCAATTTTCAACACCCTCCTTAACCTCTGTCTACAGCGAAACATTCCATACAATTTTTTTAACAGTTTGTAACTTGATGTAACTATCCTGAGATTAAGAATTTGTTGTTTTACTGTAAGCAGTATTTTCGTTCCACTGACTGTGTATCACAATTTAAATATTTGTGATGGACTGGGTTCGAACTCAAATTCCTTCGTTTTGTGGACAGTGCTATTGACTACAACAGACCAGGTGTCGGATACCGCTTTCGAGTTGGTGAAATGTTGAAGTTCTGAAAAGTAAGAAAACTCTGCTTCAACCCTAATAAGGCACATAGTTTTTAATTGTAACACGCCATCATTGTTAAAAAAATGGTTCCAATGGCTCTGAGCACTATGGGACGTAACATCTGAGGTTATCAGTCCCCTAGAACTTACAACTACTTAAACCTAACTAACCTAAGGACATTACACACATCCATGTCCGAGGCAGGATTCGAACCTGCGACCGTAGCGGTCACGCGGCTCCAGATTGAAGAGCCTAGAACCGCTCGGCTACAACGGCCGGCGCCGTCATTTTTCTAATTCCTTTTACTCGACATGATTTTATCAGCAATTGCTGCTTCAGCATATATTCCACTACTCTTATTGCACGTGTATGCGCATATACTCTGCGTTCCACAATAATTATATACTAACTGGTACGTTTTTTGGAATTACCTCTCACACGCCACCACTGCGATAATATTTATTCGCAGTGTAACGTGTACACTTTTGCGCTAAATAAACTACTGGCTACTTTAATTTCGATAGTTACTTCTTCTTAATAATATTTGAAAGTTACTTGTCCCGTTCGCATAGGATAAGTCATTTTGGAGCCAAATCTCACCCACAGGACAATGTTTTTCAGTGTTTTGGTGCTAGCATTGAAATTCAGTTCTGTCCTACAAAACCTGTGTTTTCCCAAAGCTTGTATTTCCTCATATCGTTCAAAATGTTGCAAACGTTTCTGCCGATGGTACCTTTATCCAATCGCTAAGGGTAAATTTATTGTCCCTCCTAACGTAGTTTGCACATAATCTACGTACTCAGCATCGTCTGCGTCTAATGTATATCTCACGTTTTAGTGTGGTAGTGATTTTTAAGTATTTGCGTAAAGTGTATCCGAGGTGGAAAGTAAGAACCAACACAGTGTATACCTAGCGTATGTAGAAATCTGCCACTGCACTACACAAAGTCACACTGTGGCTATTTTCACTTCGTCCATTTCTCTTTCCAGGTTCTGCTATCTGTCTTTACATTTAAGGGATCTAGCGTTTCACTAAGTCACCCGATGAACATTTTTCTGACGAGATTTAAATGCGGTATTATTATACCCTCCGGAACATTTCACTCGTCAAACCAACAGTAGAAATGAATGTCCTCGGGAAATATCTCGACTGTAATTTCTCCTTGCTCAATCATCCGGACTCTCTTAGATTCAGGTGCAGCCACAAAAAAAGCGGTTGGCCTAAGGCATTGTGACTGATCTTCTGACTGCGAAACAATGAAATTCATAGCAGATAATTAGAGCGAATTCTGCTGTTTTCGAAGTCACACTAGCTCGAAGAAGCTTGCCGTAACTTGTTTCCGCGTTTGCACTTCGTTTGATGGTCTTTCCTTGGTGTGCCTGACTTTTCCTGTCACATAAGTGAGTCAGTCATCTTTCATAATTACGTTGTGGTAAAATATTATTTGCATCCTTTAAATTTGTATTTATCTGTTTTTTGTTTTTTTTTTGATCATCGGTCTACTGACTGGTTTGATGCGGCCCGCCACGAATTTCTTTCCTGTGCTAACCTCTTCACCTCAGAGTAGCTCTTGTAACCTGTGTCCTCAATTATTTGCTTGACGTATTCCAATCTCTGTCTTCCTCTACAGTTTTTGCCCTCTACAGCTCCCTCTAGTACCATGGAAGTCATTCCCTCATGTCTTAGCAGATGTCCTATCATCCTGTCCCTTCTCCTTATCAGGGTTTTCCACATATTCCTTTCCTCTCCGATTCTGCGTAGAACCTCCTCATTCCTTACCTTATCAGTCCACCTAATTTTCAACATTCGTCTATAGCACCACTTCTCAAATGCATTTATGTGATACAGCCCTTCTATGTATGGACATTTTCGCAAATGTTACTGTCGTCAATCCAACTGTCGCCCGGATGCGCTTTAGTAATGCTGCACCTGTACGCGTTTTAGACTATGCTGTGAAATACAAAACTCTTGTCATCAGACCGTGAGACTTACCCATAGTCAGGCAACCTCCCCCCTCTTGCTATATGTGCCCCGCTGCAGATCAGCTTCTTAAAATGCTTGTGGTTGTTGCATTACCTGCCTCGCCGCAGATGCTGATTGCTTCCAACTTCCCTAAACTTGAACGTGGACGAATCCAGAGTGCATAGAAGCAGAAAGTAGAGGTTTACTACTGATAGAAACCACACTTATAAGAAACAGTGGCTTGCTGGTACAACATCGTAATTAGTGAAACCTATTGGCAAATTAAAACTGGGACTCAAACCCAAAACTACGTTTCACCGGCAGCGCTCTTTCCGACTGTGCTATCGAGGCACGATTCACGAAATTTGTAAGGTATGAGAGAGATACTGGCGGAAGGAAAGCTGTGAGGTGCGAGAACGGGTTCTGAGTCGTACCTCGATAGCTCACTCTAGAGCATTGCCTACAGAATACAAGTTTTCGGGTTCCTGTTCTGATACCACATACAATTTTAATCTGCCACGAAGTTTCAAAATAGCACTCACTCCACTGCAGAGTGAAAGGTACATAAAGGGCTTCAGTACTGACAAGAATTCGCACGCCGAACTGAGACCTGACATTGCAGTCAAATGGTTCAAATGGCTCTGAGCACTATGGGACTTAACTTCTGAGGTCATCTGGCCCTAGAACTTAGAACTACTTAAACCTAACTAACCTAAGCACATCACACACATCCATGCCCGAGGCAGGATTCGAACCTGCGAGCGTAGCGGTGGCGCGGTTCTAGACTGTAGCGCCTAGAACCGCTCGGCCACTCCAACCGGCAGCAGTCACCATACTCGAAAATTCGTCTCTAGTGAAAACAAAAAATAAATGCAATAATCCTGCTGTTAAGCATACGAGCATATCAAACATCCATACTATGACAAGCAGAAATGTGTGTGTGGGAACATACTGACGGCTGTTTAAACCCTGGCTTTTCTTATATACTTATCATTGGCATAAGTAGTATAGCAAATTACTGTCCAACAAAATTTTACCTCTAACACTTCGCTGAAGGTCATGACCTCGTAGTTTGGTCCCTTCTCCCGCCTCTAAACCAACCAACCAATCATACAGCGTCAGTGCAAATTAGATGGACACACGCTCAGTTTGCCTACATGCAGGGGCAAGAAGCTGTGTTAAAGGCAACTTGACACACAGTTTTATCAACAAAAAAACTCCCTCCCTCCCTCCCCCCCCCCCTCTCTCTCTCTCTCTCTCACACACACACACACCACACACACACACACACACACTCACACACACATACAAAAATATTTTGCTCTCCCAACCACAGCTCAATGTTTTACTAGCCATTTAAATGAAACAGCCAATGACTACTGTATTTTAAAGGCCTTTAAAACGAAACAGTCAATTAGCGTTTATCTGACATGTGGATCAAATTCTAAAGTATCCAACCAGTCTGAATTTTGTATAAATCGGGATCACGTTCAAAAGTTTCTGATTGACCTGACTTGTGCAATTGAAAGAACAATGCCAGAGCAACGATCTTATTCTCAAAATAAATACTTTTGAGATTCATAAGATGGTCGCTGATTCGTGTAAACAAAACAGCCAGTTAACTAAGGCAGGTGGAGGCAGGCAGGCTAGCGTGATGCATCATCAGCAACTTTGTCAAGTCTGGACTTGTCTGACGTCTTAGAAATATGACACACATTTCATGACTTCTGCATGTGTACGAAACGTATTCGCAGTTGTGAATATGGACAAGCATCAGCTGTATGATGAAAAGACAACAATGAAAATTTGTACCCGACCGGGACTCGCATAAAGTGGGAAATCTGTGTTCGAGTCCTGGAATTTTCATCGGTGTAATTGCATGATGCAGCTGGCGGTTTTCCACACTCGCATCTACGTATACATTGCATGAATTTCATAATAACTGTAGTCACCGCAGTGCCTGTTTGTTGAGATATGCACGAAGGAACTTGCAGCATAATTATGAACCACACTGGTACTGCAATATCGTATCATACTTTGCATGTGTTTGTCAGCAAGCAGCTCAGTCTTTACTCTGGAAGCTGTTGCATGATGCATGGCATATTCTTTCTGCCATGGAAATTCAGATATGACAAAATGGGCATAAATCAAAATAAAAACAATGAAATTTATAGCTCAAAATATATTATCTCAATCGGAATAGTTTGATCTTTGTACCAAAGTAGACAATGCTTTTGACAATCTAAATCGCCTGTATTACTGGTCAAAAATTTTATCTTAGTTTGGCTACAACAGATATCAAAGTCAGCCGATCATTACAGTGACTCCCGTGATAGGGTCCTGCAGTACAAAAAACTGTGTTCTTCTGGTGATAATGTCAATTTGTACCATCACACAATGGAGACTACATGACATTTAGCCCAAATTCACCGTCATATTACAGCAAAATTGTAAGAAATTATGTCTTGCATAACCAATATTATACAAACTGTAGCAGAATGGTCCTGAAATATCAAAATTTAAACACATTGCTCTATACTGCAAAGGGAATTTTGTTATCTTTTAAGTACACCAGCAGCAAGAAACAGTCAATACCTTCAGTGTACGGTAAAAACAGAAATGTTACTGACAACAATGCAACTAAAGCAGAGTTGCTAAACACGGTTTTCCAAAATTCCTTCACTAAACAAAACAAAGGAAACATTCCAGTGTTCGAAGCAAGAACAACTGCCAACCTGAGTAGCTAAGAAGTAAAATGTAAATATCCTTGGTGTAGTGAAGCAGCTTAAATCACTTAATAAAGATTGCATGTAAAAAAAAAAATAACTGAAAATAGTTAGCATGGATTCCAAAAACATCAGTCTTGTGAATTGCAACTAGCTCTTTTTTCACACAAAGTAACGACTGATATTCACAACGGATCTCAAACTGATTCCATGTGATTAGATTTACAGAAGGCTTTTGACACAATTCCTCACAAGTGACTTCTAATCAAACTGTGTGCCTACATAATATCGTCTCAATTGTGTGACTAGGTTCACTATTTCCTGTCAGAAAGGTCACAATTCATAGTTATGGATGGAAAGTCATTAAGTAAAACAAAAATGATATGTGGCATTTGCCAAGGAAGAATTATAGGTCCTCTACTGTCCCTAATCTATAAGAATAATGACGATTTGGGAAACAATCCGAGCAGCCCGATCGATTGCAGATGATACTTTCACTTACAGTCTTGTAAATTGCAAAACGATTTAGACAAAATGTCTGTGTGGCACAATAAGTGACAATTGTCT
Source organism: Schistocerca gregaria (assembly GCF_023897955.1). NCBI lineage: Eukaryota > Metazoa > Arthropoda > Insecta > Orthoptera > Acrididae > Schistocerca > Schistocerca gregaria. Next base: position 717,198,870 of record NC_064921.1, on the reverse strand, counting down.
CTAAATAATCAAAACTGTGAAGTCATACACATGAATAACAAAAGGAATCTGTTAAATTTCAGTTACACGATAAATCAGACAAATCAACTACATACTTAGGAAATACAATTATGAAAACTTAAATTGGAACAATCACAGAGATAATATTGTAGGCAAAGCAAGCCAACGACTACGATTTATCGGCAGAAAGCTTAGAAGATACTACAGGTATAATACAGAGACTACAGTAGAGGCTTGAAGTTAGTTCGATGAACCTTCAGCCAGGCTATTAATTCTGAATTGCAAATAACCATGTAGATATAGATACATCGTATGCTGCAACAAAATTCTAAGAAATCACCGCACATATCATTACGTTATAGCAACATTGTAACGAATTACGCCATACTTTATCATGTCAGAAAATTATAACAAAATGCTCCTGTTATAGCAGAATTATACCAGAGTTGTAATGAGGTCCCCATACGTCGACGTGTTGCATCAAAATTGTAAGAACCTGCGCAATGTTAAGCAAAATTGTAACATATAGCTATATACATCTCCATGTTACAATAAAACTGCAATCAATTGCCCCATACATCGCTATATTATAGTACAGTTGTAACAAATAGCCCCATGTGCAAAACATTTGTTACCTTCTGCTAATAATGATTATCTTATACTACCACAATGACACTTTGTCCCGTACATTTAATTTTACAACAAAACTGTAACAAATTACCCCATACATTACCACGTTACAGGAAAATTGTAAGTAATTGTCTCATAATTCTCTATGTTACAGATACATTTTAAAAAATTCGCTCATACATCGCCATTGTCACACGAAACTGTAACAAACTTCCCTTGTTATAGGAATATTGTAACATCAACAGGTTACAGCAAACTTTCAACAAATTGCACCATACATCATCATATTATAGCAAAATTGTAACGAACTACTCAACATTTCGACATATTACAGCAGAAATTATAACAAATTACTGCATAAACCGCTAGTTACGGGAAAACTGTGACAAAATATTCCCTGTATCACGACTGTTACACGAACTGTAACAAATTGCTCCATATGATGTGGACACATGATGATACTAACGTGGCGATGATGGTCAGATTATTTTTCGAACATTCTTAGTTTATCAAAAATCGGTACTATATCTTTCAGTGTCTGAAGATCAGGGAAAAGCAATGCAGCAATCAGTTTTCCAGTGCTGGAAACTGTACAGTGCCACATACAGCTGTCGTGTGCCCAATGAAAGTGACAATTACTATTCCAGATGTAGGTCATTTCCCATATGTTGACCGCCATTATCCCAGACACTACTGAGACTGAGTGAGTGCCATTATCCCAGATGCCATTGTGGGGCTATGTTGGCCAACTGACATGGTAACTGTTATAGATTTTTAATCATGGCGAATGCTATTACCTTGAAAATATGGTTTTTATGATGTGCTGACGGTAGGCATCAGCTGTGGGATCTCAAATAGCATTCCATCTCTATAATCTGTGCCACAAACTAACAATGGGAGTCAGCTACTGGGTCTTAAAACTATATTCTAATGGCCCAAGCTAACAATGTATTTTCTACAACGTGCCAGCAGGTGTCAGCTACTGGATCACAAATATAGTCCTAAGCTACAAACAAAACTGCAACATATTACCACATAAATAACGACTGTTACATGAAACTGTAATACTATACTATTATTATGCAAAAAGTAACAGTAGCCCCATAAATCATCATTGTCACATACAATTCTAACAAAAAACTGTAGACATCACCACTGTTACACAAAATAGTAGCAAAGTGCCCCATCAGTCACCCTTGTTGCAAAAATTGTAACAAATTCTCTCTTACGTTGCAGACTAATCAAGTTGAAACTCGTTCTAAGGAGTTGTGACTTGTTCCAGTAACAAAAAGTGTTTAGTAACCAAGTTGTGTGATTTGTTCATGCCAGGTAGTCAAGACTCTATTAAAAAAATACTTAGTCAGCAAGTTGAGACTGCTCACTAAGTATGTTGTTGTTGTTGTGGTCTTCAGTCCTGATACTAGTTTGATGCAGCTCTCCATGCTACTCTATCCTGTGCAAGCTTCTTCATCTCACAGTACCTACTGCAGCGTACATCCTTCTGAATCTGCTTAGTGTATTCATCTCTTGGTCTCCCTCTACGATTTTTACCCTACACGCTTCCCTCCAATACTAAATTGGTGATCCCTTGATGCCTCAGAACATGTCCTACCAACCGATCCCTTCTTCTAGTCAAGTTGTGCCACAAACTCCTCTTCTCTCCAATTCTATTCAATACCTCCTCATTAGTTATGTGATCTACCCATCTGATCTTCAGCATTCTTCTGTAGCACCACATATTTAAAGCTTCTGTTCTCTTCTTGTCCAAACTAGTTATCGTCATGTTTCACTTCTATACATGGCTACGCTCCATACAAATATTTTCAGAAACGACTTCCAGACACTTAAATCAATACTCGATGTTAACAAATTTTTCTTCTTCAGATAGGCTTTCCTTGCATTTGCCAGTCTACATTTTATATCCTCTCTACTTCGGCCATCATCAGTTATTTTGCTCCCCAAACAGGAAAACTCCTTCTCTACTTTAAGTGTCTCATTTCCTAATCTACTTCCCTCAGCATCACCCGACTTAATTCAACTACATTCCATTATCCTCGTTTTGGTTTTGTTGACGTTCATAATATACCCTCCTTTCAAGACACTGTCCATTCCGTTCAACTGCTCTTCCAAGTCCTTTGCTGTCTCTGACAGAATTACAATGTCATCGGCGAACCACAAAGTTTTTATCTTTTCTTCATGGATTTTAATGCCTACTCCGAACTTTTCTTTTGATTCCTTTACTGCTTGCTCAATATACAGATTGAATAGCATCAGGTAGAGGCTAAAACCCTGTCTCATTCCCTTCCCAACCACTGTCCCTCGACTCTTATAACTGCCATCTGCTTTCTACACAAATTGTAAATAGCCTTTCGCTCCCTGTATTTTACCCCTACCACCTTCAGAATATACAAGAGAGTATTCCAGTCAACATTGTCAAAAGCTTTCTCTAAGTGTACAAATGCTAGAAACGTAGGTTCGCCTTTCCTTAATATTTCTTCTAAGAGAAGTCGTGGGGTCAGTATTGCCTCACGTGTACCAACATTTCTGCGGAATCCAAACTGATCTTCTCCGAGGTCGGCTTATACCAGTTTTTCCATTCGTCTGTAAAAAATTCGCGTTAGTAATTTGCAGCTGTGACTTATTATTCGGTAATTTTCACATCTGTCAACACCTGCTTTCTTTGTGATTGGAATTATTATATTCTTCTTGACGTCTGAGGGAATTTCGTCTGTCTCACACATCTTGCTCATCAGATGGCAGAGTTTTGTCAGGAATGGCTCTCCCAAGGCTGTCAGTAGTTCTAATGGAATGTTGTCTACTCCCAGGGCCTTGTCTCGACTCATATCTTTCAATGCTCTGTCAAACTCTTCACGCAGTATCATATCTCCCATTTCACTTTCGTCTACATCCTCTTCCATTTCCATAATATTGTCCTCAAGTACATCGCCCTTGTATAGACACTCTATATACTCCTACCACCTTTCTGCTTTCCCTTCTTTGCTTAGAACTGGGTTTCCATCTGAGCTCTTGATGTTCATACAAGTGGTTCTCTTATCTCCAAAGGTCTCCTTAATTTTCCTGTAGGCAGTATCTATCTTACCTCTCGTGAAATAAGCCTCTACGTCCTTACATTTGTCTTCTAGCCATTCCTGCTTAGCCATTTTGCACTTCTTGTCGATTTCATTTTCGAGAAGTTTTTATTCCTCTTTGTCTGCTTCATTTACTGCATTTTTGTATTTTCTCCTTTCATCAATTAAATTCAGTATCTCTTCTGTTACCCAAGGATTTCTACTAGCCCTCATCTTTTTACCTACTTGATCGTCTGCTGCCTTCACCACTTCATCCCTCAAAGCTACCCATTCTCCTTCTACTGTATTTCTTTCCCCCATTCCTGTTAATTGTTCAGTTACGCTCTCCCTGAAACTCTGTACAACCTCTGGTTTAGTCAGTTTATCCAGCTCCCATCTCCTTAAATTCCCACCTTTTTGTAGTTTCTTCAGTTTTAATCTACAGTTCATAACCAATAGATTGTGGTCAGAGTCCACATCTGCTCCTGGAAATGTCTTGCAGTTTAAAACCTGGTTCCTAACTCTCTGTGTTATCATTATATAATCTATCTGATACCTTCTATTATCTCCAGGATTCTTCCATGTATACAACCTTGATTCTTGAACCAAGTGTTAGCTATGATTAAGTTGTGCTCCATGCAAAATTCTACCAGGCGGCTTCCTCTTTCCTACCAGGCGGCTTCCTCTTTCATTTCCTACCCCCAATCCATATTCACCTACTATGTTTCCTTCTCTCCATTTTCCTACTCTCGAATTCCAGTCACCCATGACTATTAAATTTTCGTCTCCCTTCACTACCTGAATAATTTCTTTTATCTCATTATGCATTTCTTCAACCTCCTCATTATATGCAGAGCTAGTTAGCATATAAACTTGTACTACTGTTTCGTGTCTATCTTGGCCACAATAATGCGTTGACTATGCTGTTTGTAGTAGCTTACCCGCACTCCTATTTTTATTCATTATTAAACCTACTCCTGCATTACCCCTATTTGATTTTGTATTTATAACCCTGTATTCACCTGACCAAAAGTCTTCTTCCTCCTGCCACCGAACTTCACTAATTCCCACTATATCTAACTTTAACCACTTCATTTCCCTTTTTAAATTTTCTAACGTACCTGCACGATTAAGGGATCTGACATTCCACGCTCCGATCCGTAGAACGCCAGTTTTCTTTCTCCTGATAACGACGCCCTCTTGCGTAGTCCCCGCCTTGAGATCCGAATGGGGGACTATTTTACCTCCGGAATATTTTACCCAAGAGGACGCCATCATCATTTAATCATACAGTAAAGCTGCATGCCCTCGGGAAAAATTATGGCCGTAGTTTCCCCTTGCTTTCAGCCGATCGTAAGCACAGCAAGGCCGTTCTGGTTAGCGTTACAAGGCCAGATCAGTCAATCATCCAGACTGTTGCCCCTGCAACTACTGAAAAGGCTGCTGCCCCTCTTCAGGAACTACACGTTTGTCTGGCCTCTCAACAGATACCCCTCCGTTGTGGTTGCACCTACGGTACGGCTATCTGTATCGTTGAGGCACGCAAGCCTCCCCACCAACGGCAAGGTTCATGGTTCATAGGGGGAAGTGACTAAGTATACATACACGTATCAGTGCAGCCTCTCTGTTTGCGTGTGTGTTATGTAGTATGCTATTAAAGACATTAAACTTCTCTTCTGTTCTCTGAGTTTAAGCAGTCCATCATGGGCCATCTATCAGCCAAGTAATGAATGATGAACAAAATGTTGCAAGACGTCCAACCAGTTTACGTCACTCAATTTCAAACTTGTAACTGACTGAGAGCCGGCCGGTGTGGCCGTGCGGTTCTAGGCGCTTCATTCTGGACAAGCGTGACCGCTACGGTCGCAGGTTCGAATCCTGCCTCGGGCATAGATGTGTCTGATGTCCTTATGTTAGTTAGGTTTAAGTAGTTCTAAGTTCTAGGGGACTGATGACCACAGATGTTAAGTCCCATAGTACTCAGAGCCATTTGACCATTTTTTTTTGAACTGACTGAGAAATCTACTCTTGAGACATACTACAGAATTGTACTTATTCAGTCTACTTCGAATTTCTTTTCAGTTCGCCAATATTTGTATGTTTCTTCACATAACCTTTATTAAAAGAAATTCTGATTTGAAAGTATTTCATTTCCTTCATAGGTGGATGCGGAAAATTGTATGGAAACGAAACCTGACAGAAGACGATCTGTTCGACAGACTGGACAGGGATGCCACAGATAAACTGGGAGACAGGTTGCAAAAGTAAGTTTCTCATTACATGTGGCCACATATTCAGTTGCAGGTTTGATGAATGCACAACCCAGTAAAACCAACACTTTCGTTACTTACGCTAATAATCTTTGTTTCAGGTCGTGGGACGAGGAACTCATCCGTGCTAAGGAGAAGGGCACAAAACCCAGTTTAGCAAGAGCGATTTTTCGAACCTTTTGGTTACGTTATTTCATTTACGGCATATTTGATCTGTTTGACCAGCTAATCCTGAGGTAAGCTAACGAAATATTTAGAGAATGGAATTGTTTATAGATGATTTGTATGTTCTAACTAATTACAAAGAGTTACATTGTATACATATTACTACTGCTGTGTCATATATCTCAACACATTATTAAGCCATCTGTAACTTGAAGAATAATCCATTTTGATTGGTAAAGTATTATTCAATGCCCTCAATTTTTATTATACAATGTAATTAAAAAGAAGGATATCTTAATTTACCATTAATGTTGCAAATACGTTACTTGGAAATACTTCAGGCATTAAATAACACAAAGAAAAAAAAGGAACAAAACCGAAAGTCTTAATAAACTGAAGTTTGTTGACACATACTACTAAATGAGTACGCCTCCGTAACTGAGTATTCAGAACAGATTGCTGCCATGTGGAGGACACTGGTTCGATTCCCAATGCTGCTAAGGATTTTTCCATGGTGGGAGGACTGGTACGTGGTGCACACAGCCTCACGATGCCAGCTGGTAGGGTACTTAATTGAGAAGTGGGGTGAGATTACAAAAGCCATGGTACATTGAGATGCACATATATAGATGCCGGTAGCATCGCGTACACATGGTATAAACGGACAGTGCATTGACGAAGATGTCGTTTCTACCCAGGTGACTCGTGTGAAAAGTTTCCCCACGTGAATGTGACCGCACGAAGGGAATTAACAGACATTGATCGTGGAATGGTAGCTGAACGTGGAATGGTAGCCGGAGTTAGACGCATTTCGACAGTCGGTAGGGAATTCAGTATTTCGAGATCCATAGTGTCAAGAGTGTGCCGAGAATACATAATTTCAGGCATTACCTTTCAAAACGAATAAAGCAGTGGCCGACGGCCTTCACTTGACGATCGAGAGCGGCGGCGTTTGCTTACAGTTGTCAGTGCTAACAGACAAGCAACTCTGCGCGAAATATTCGCAGAAATACAATGAGCTATCCATTAGGACAGTGCGGTTCAATTTGGCGTCAATGGGCTATGGCAGCAGATGGCTTACGAGAGCGCCTTTGCTAACAGCACTATATCGCCTGCAGCGCCTCTCCTATATTCGTGACCATATCGTTTGGACCCTAGCCGACTGGGAAACCGTGGCCTGGTCAGATGAGCCCGATTTCAGTTGGTAAGGTATAACCGTAGGGTTCTAGTGTAGCGAAAGCCATGGACCGGCATTGTCTACAAGGGACTGTGCAAGCTGGTGGTGGCTCCATAATGCTGTGGACTGTATTTACATGGTATGGTCCAATTGACGCCGATCATTGACTGGAAATGGTTATTTAGCTACATGGTAACAAATGAAGCCATTCTTGGACTTCATGTTCCCAAAGAACAATGTAATTTTTATGATTGGCAATAGGGCATGTCACCGAGCCACTGTTGTTCGCGATTTATTTAAAGAACATACTGGACAATTCGTGGGAGTGATTGGCCACAGATATCACCAGGCATGAATCCCATCGAACATTTAAGGGATATAATCAAGAGGTCAGTTCAGGAACAAAATCCTGCTCGGGAAACACTTTCGTAATTATAGACGGCTCAAGAGGGAGCATGGCTCACTATTTCTGCAGGACGCTACTAACGACTTGTTGAGTTGATGACACGTCGATCTACTGCACCAAGCCGAGCAAAAGGAGATCCGACTCGGTATTAGGAGGTATCCAATGATGTTTTACACCTCAGTGTAGTGGATCGAAGGTCAGGGAAGTCGACAAAACGGCTGGGAGAGCGGTGTGCTGACCAAATGCCCCTTCACGATAATATGGGCATAACGCCGGATTGCAGAATTGCAGAAAATTCAAGGTGAGCCTTTGACACCCCTTGAGCGTACAGGATCAGGACGAAGAGCAAGTTCTTCTAGGTTAATGGTTATTCCCTTAATCGTCGGAAGCCGATTTTCGAAATACTTGCTCCAGCATGCGTCATGGGTCTTTTTACTTACAACGCACCAGACTTCCTTAACTTCGCCTGCTTCCTGATTACGGACCTTGCAACCTCCTCCTCACTTATGGACCTTAATGTCAGTGAAAAATTAAACCGTGTGTACCTAATCGAAATTTGGGAAAAGCAATCGTCACCGAAGTTAATCTGTCGGTAAAGAGGGAGGAAAGGGTTACATCTAAATGAAAGGAAAAATGCAAATGCTACGTTGCTGTAATTTAGTGAGAAAAATGTAACAGTTTGAAGAGCTGAGGTCTGCCATACAGTTCTAGAACTTTACGCGCTACCAGTCTTCCTTGTTGGTTGATTGAAGGTTTGAAGTCGTCGATCGAGGAGGTGGCGACAGTCACTCCTTGTCGGCCGTCGCTGTTGCAGAAGCTGGATGTTGGCGCGCCTTCTTCTCGACACGGTCTCCAGCCGAAACGGGCTATTGATGTGCGCCACCTAACGCTTCCCGTCCGCGACACCGTGTCAGAAACTAACACAGCAAGTCGAGCGCAATTACATGCTGCCAAACCCCGAAAGAGCGGCAACTCGCGGGAGCATCAAACAACACACCATGCTCCACTGCCCTCCTCCAGCCAGACTCTCTCTGCTGTGCCCGCGCACCACGCGGCCGAGTTCACACTACCAAAGATCCTAAACACTTTGGTTCTCCACACTACCTATCGATGTAATCGTTCGATAGCATATTTTTCCCTAGGCAAGACCCAGCGTAAAAATACAAATAGTTTTTACAAAACAAACCAATTATACATCGACATAAATGCATATACACTCCTGGAAATGGAAAAAAGAACACATTGACACCGGTGTGTCAGACCCACCATACTTGCTCCGGACACAGCAAGAGGGCTGTACAAGCAATGATCATGCACACGGCACAGCGGACACACCAGGAACCGCGGTGTTGGCCGTCGAATGGCGCTAGCTGCGCAGCATTTGTACACCGCCGCCGTCAGTGTCAGCCAGTTTGCCGTGGCATACGGAGCTCCATCGCAGTCTTTAACACTGGTAGCATGCCGCGACAACGTGGACGTGAACCGTATGTGCAGTTGACGGACTTTGAGCGAGGGCGTATAGTGGGCATGCGGGAGGCCGGGTGAACGTACCGCCGAATTGCTCAACACGTGGGGCGTGAGGTCTCCACAGTACATCGATGTTGTCGCCAGTGGTCGGCGGAAGGTGCACGTGCCATTCGACCTGGGACCGGACCGCAGCGACGCACGGATGCACGCCAAGACCGTAGGATCCTACGCAGTGCCGTAGGGGACCGCACCGCCACTTCCCAGCAAATTAGGGACACTGTTGCTCCTGGGGTATCGGCGAGGACCATTCGCAACCGTCTCCATGAAGCTGGGCTACGGTCCCGCACACCGTTAGGCCGTCTACCGCTCACGCCCCAACATCGTGCAGCCCGCCTCCAGTGGTGTCGCGACAGGCGTGAATGGAGGGACGAATGGAGACGTGTCGTCTTCAGCGATGAGAGTCGCTTCTGCCTTGGTGCCAATGACGGTCGTATGCGTGTTTGGCGCCGTGCAGGTGAGCGCCACAATCAGGACTGCATACGACCGAGGCACACAGGGCCAACACCCGGCATCATGGTGTGGGGAGCGATCTCCTACACTGGCCGTACACCTCAGGTGATCGTCGAGGGGACACTGAATAGTGCACGGTACATCCAAACCGTCATCGAACCCATCGTTCTACCATTCCTAGACCGGCAAGGGAACTTGCTGTTCCAACAGGACAATGCACATCCGCATGTATCCCGTGCCACCCAACATGCTCTAGAAGGTGTAAGTCAACTACCCTGGCCAGCAAGATCTCCGGATCTGTCCCCCATTGAGCATGTTTGGGACTGGATGAAGCGTCGTCTCACGCGGTCTGCACGTCCAGCACGAACGCTGGTCCAGCTGAGGCGCCAGGTGGAAATGGCATGGCAAGCCGTTCCACAGGACTACATCCAGCATCTCTACGATCGTCTCCATGGGAGAATAGCAGCCTGCATTGCTGCAAAAGGTGGATATACGCTGTACTAGTGCCGACATTGTGCATGCTCTGTTGCCTGTGTCTATGTGCCTGTGGTTGTGTCAGTGTGATCATGTGATGTATCTGACCCCAGGAATGTGTCAATTAAGTTTCCCCTTCCTGGGACAATGAATTCACGGTGTTCTTATTTCAATTTCCAGGAGTGTATATAAACAGTAAAATAATTACAATATATAAAGAGACAGAAATGTCATATCTTCAGGTGACAAAGTAAGGAAAAAATTTATAGTACAATAGATGGAAATAGGAGGATATGCATTTCCGGCGTTACAACCTTAACTCTCTCTACTTCATGGTTTCGGCTTTAGATGTTAAGCATCTCGCTATGTTCATTTCTTCTGCTTTTCGTTACTTTAGTCATTCTACGGTTTACCCGCAGGCAATATTTTGCACTTTTAGATTGTTGAGTCTGTTCAGCAGACCCTGTAATTCTTCACTTTTTCTGAGGACAGCAATGCTATTAGCAGATCTTATTGATATTCTTCAAACTTTCTTTTCTTTTCGTTATTGCTTTTTCGATTTGTAGACTAAACAGTAGAGGCGAAAGACTGCATCCGTTCCATATATTACCTCTTTATTCATGTACGCATTGTAACTTAGTCGTCTTTCCCGATAGCTTTCACCTATTTGTCTCAGGATTTCTAAGACCTTCACCGTTTTACATTGCTGAGCGCTTTTCCCAGGTTGACAAATCCTATGAGCGTGTCTCGAATTTTCTTCAGTCTTGCTTCCATTATTTAGCACAAAGTCAAATCTGTCTCTCTGATCCTCAGTTATTTTTTATGTTCTTGTGTATATTACCCTTGTCAACAGTTTGGATGCACGAACTGTTAATCTGACTGTGCACTAGTTCTCGCACTTATCAGCTTTTGCTATCTTCGGAATTGTGTGGATGAAATTTACCTGAACATCTGGTGACATGTATCCACTGTCACAGATTGTACACACCAACTTGAACAGTAGTTTAGTAGTTTAATGCAGCTTCTCCAAACGATTTTAGAAATTCCGATAGAGTATTATCCAACCCTTCTGCCTTATTCGATCTCAAGTCTCCCAGAGCTCTTTTAAATGCTGACTCTAATACTGAATATCCTTTGTCTTCGACATCGACTTTAAATTATCATCATACATACATGTCACCATACAATGCCTCTTCCTCATAGAGGCGTACTCTTCCCGTCTACTCACTCTCTCCTCTGAGTTCAACAGAGGAATCCCAATTGCACTCTTAATGTTCCCACTCTAGCTTTCCATTTCGCCGAAGCTCGTTTTGAGTTTGCTGAGTAAGTACTTCTGACCATTACTTCTTTTTCGATTTCTTCACATCTTTTCTGCAGCCATTACGCCTTGGCTCCCCTACACTTCCTATGTATTTCATTCCCGAGGTATATATATTGTTGTATTCCCGACGTTCCCCCTGAACATTTTTGTACTTCCTTCTTTCGATGATCATCTACATCTACATGACCGCTCTGCAGTTCACACTCAAGTGCCTGGCAGAAGGTTCCTCGAATGTCTTTCACTCTGTTTCCTACTGTGCCACGCTCTAAAAGCGTACATGAAACACGGACACTTAAATACTCGTATTTCCGTGCGAGCTCTGATTTCCCTTATTTTATTACACTAAACGTTCTCCATTTGTAGATGGGCGTCAACAAAATATTTCCACATTCGGAGGAGAAAGTTGTAGATAGAAATTTCATGAAAAGATATCGCTGCAATGAAAAACGACTTTGTTTTAATGATTGCCACCCCAGCTCGGATATCATATCCATAACACTCTCGCCCCTATTTCGCGTTAATACAAAACGCGCAGACCCGCGCACTAGTCTAGCAAATGTCAGACAAGAGTAATGCTGACAGTCTCTTTAGTGGATTTGTGTTCTACCAATAAAACTCAATCTATGGTTCGCCTTCCCCAGCATTTATATACGTGATCGTTCCAAATTAAGTTGTTCGTAATTGTTTTCCCTGCGTACTGAGTTGAACTGACAGTCATTAGATTTGTGTGTTTTATCGTGTAGCCGATTAACGGCTTCCTTCACACTTTTCATTAATTAGGGTTATACGGACAACACGTCTACATAATTTTGCAGTTGGTTCCGATCTTCTGATGGCTTTACCAGACGGCAAACGACAGCATCATCTGCTAACAATCTAAGATGGCTGTTCAGATTGTCTCCTAAATCATTTGTATACGTAGATAAGAAGCGACCCTAACACTGCCTTGAGGAACGTCAGTTATCATTCCTGTTTATTCGATGACTTTAAGTCGATTACTATGAACTGTGACCTTTCAAACAGTAAATCACAAATCTAGTCGCACACAGAGGCGATACTCCGAAGGGCACGCAATCTGATTAGAATCCGCTTGTGAGGAATAGTGTCAATAGCATTTTTAAATCTAGAAACATGGAATCAGTTTGAGATCCCTGTCAATAACACCCATTATATACTGAAGATAGAGAACTCGTTGGGTTTCAGAAGAATGATATTTTCTGAAACCGTTCTGAGTAAGTGTCTGTCATAATGTTCTATATGCGGGGTCATTTGGCCTTTTTACAAGGCAACGGGTTATGCTGGAATGTTGTTGTTGTGGTCTTTAGTCCAGAGACTGATTTGATGCAGCTCTCGACGCTACTCTATCCTGTGCAAGCTTCTTCACCTCCCAGTACCTACTACAACCTACATCCTTCTGAATGTGTTTAGTGTATTCGTCTCTTGGTCTCCCTCTAAGATTTTTACCCTCTACGCTGCCCTCCAATACTAAATTGGTGATCCCTTGATGCCTCAGAATATTTCCTACCAACCGATCCCTTCTTCTAGTCAAGTTGTGCCACAAATTTATCTTGTCCCCAAGTAGATTCAATACATTCTCATTAGTTATGTGATCTACCCACTTAATCTTCAGCATCTTCTGTAGCACCACATTTCGAAGGCTTCTATTCTCTTTTTGTCTAAACTATTTATTGTCCACGTTTCACTTCCATACATGGCTACATTCCATACAAATATTTTCAGAAAAGACTTCATGACACTTAAATCTATACTCGATGTTAACAAATTTCTCTTCTTCAGAAACGCTTTCCTTGCCATTGCCAATCTACATTTTATATCCTCTCTACTTCGACCATCATCAGTTATTTTGCTCCACAAATAGCAAAACTTCTTTACTACTTTAAGCGTCTCATTTCCTAATCTAATACCCTCAGCATCACCCGATTTAATTCGGCTACATTCCATTACCCACAGTCGCTACTATGCTGTGTTATCAAGAATTAAATCAAAGTAAGTTTTCATACTCACTTCCTAGCCGTAAAGCTGCACCTCAGTTGACGTGATATTACGATAGGCGTGTCGTCAGTCTGAGTAAAATATAATATTTTTGAAAACATTATGAGCGATCTGATATTAATATAATAATTGAAAAAGAGTCTTGATCGCAAATTTCTTTTAATCGAAGTGACCTGTTTCAATCCTTGAGGATCATCTTCAGACTCCAGAACGGCAGTTCAGCGTCGTATGTCGGCGCAGCCTGCTCCATGGAAGTCCGCCTGCCGTTCTGGAGTCTGAAGATGATCCTTAAGGATTGAAACCGGTCACTCCGATTAAAATAAATCTGCGATCAAGACTCTTTTTTAATTATCAGGGTAAAATATTATTTACCAATTAACAAAAAGTATGTTAATTTTTTACATCACACAATTCAGTTCCACTAAATTTACATTTAATTATAATAACTAGGTAGATCTTACCATCATCAACAGCCGTTGTGCTCATTGCTGAGCGTGCTGACCCCACGAATCAAGTGTCTCCATCCCAGAGGGCTATTAGCTGCTCCTAGAGCCTGCTGAAGACGCAGACTGGAGGCCTTCTTGTCTGTCTACCTGCTCACTGGGCTCCCACTCGATCTCGTGCTCTCGATCTTATCTTCCATGATTAATTTTTTCGTGATTTTCTCCATTTCTTCTCTCTACACGGCCAAAGAACTAAAGATACTTTTCGTTGACGCAACAAGAAAGGCACCCGGAGACAGTGAGTTTCTCCGCAATGGACACATTATTTCTTCTTTCTGATTTTTTTTTTGGTGCAGTATTCTGCGCTAGCACCAAAGATCAAATCCATTAGAACGCCACTTGTCTCTGGGCTTAAGACTCCATGTTTCTTTCTCAGCCGTAAAAGAAAACGGAAAACACTTAAAATAATTGAAAACCTAACGCATAGATTTACACTAAGGTAACAAAATTCATGGGATACCTCCTAATATCGTCTCGGACGTCCTTTTCCCCGGCGTAGTGCAGCAACTCGACATGGCATGGACTCAATAAGTCGTTGGAAGTCACCTGTAGTAATACTGAGCCATCCTGCCTCTATAGGAGTCCATAATTGCGATAGTGTTGCCGGTGCAGAATTTGGTGCACGAACTGACCTCTCGATTATGTCCCATGACTGTCGATGGGATTCAAGTTGAGCTATCTTGGTGGCCGGATCATTCTCTCGAATTGTCCAGAGTGTTCTTCAAAGCAGTCAGGAACAGTTGGGGCCCGGTGACATGGCACACTGTCATCAATAAAAGTTTCATCATTGTCTGAGAACATGAAGTTCATGAATGTCTGCAAATTGTCTCCAAGTATCTCAAAATAACCATTTCTAGTCAGTGATCGGTTCAGTTGGACTAGAGAACAGCCCACACCATTATGGAGCCACCACCAGCTTGCTCAGTGCCTTGTTGACAACTTGGGATCAGGGCTTTGTGGTGTCTGTGTCACACCCAAACCCTACAGTCAGCTCTTACCAACTGAAATCGGGACTCAGGTGACCAGGCCACTGTGTTTCAGGGTCAGGAGACCAGAAGAGCTGCTGCAAGTGATGTTCTGTTACCAAAGATACTTGCGTAGGTCGTCTTCTGCCATAGCCCATTAACACCGCACTGTGCTAACGGGTACGTTCGTCCTACATCCAACACTGAATTCTGCGGTTACTTCACGCAGTGTTGATGGTCTGTTAGCACTGACGAATCTACGCAAATGCCACTGTTCTCGATCATTAAATGAAGGCCGTCCACCCCTGTCCTGTCTGTGACTAAGAGTAATGCCTGTAATTTGGTATTCTCGGCACACTCTTGACACTGGGGATCGCAGAATATTGCATACCCTAACGATTTCCGAAATGGAATATCCCATGAATCTAGCTCCAACTATCACTCCGCGTTCAAAGTCTGTTAATAACCATCGTGTGGACATAATCACGCCGGGAACCTTTCCGCATGCGTTACCTGAGTACAAATGACATCTTCGCCAATTGAAACGTCCCCATAGAAAAAATAATGAATCACTGTGTTGATAAACCTCTTACGTTATGTGATTTTCAAACAGCTGAGCAGAACTGAACGTACTCAGACATTTCGCTCTTTGCCTGTTCTAATCAACACTGAACTGACAGCCAATATTTTTAGCGAACGCAATATGACTTTCAATAATTCCTACAAGAGAATGGACCTGATTAACATTAACCTATACGTTTCACAAATCAATTACCTCACAAAAATCTTCGTTACTCGAACTACTGCAATACAGCGAGCGCCACTACTGCCAGCTAAATAAAAGATTCAAACTACTGAAGGCATTAACTACTGGTAGGCATAGTTAGCAAATGAAAGATAGAGAACAAGCGATGTATTTACCTTAATAGTGTTCAAAAGTCATAATATATATAGCAGATCATGACATCCAGTCTTACAAATTTACTGCCTCTGATGGACACACGTCCAGATCATCCGCTCTCAAAACTCCGCCATCTCCCTCCCCACATCCACCACTGCTGGCGGCTCACCTCCAACTGCACAACACTACGCGCTTTTAACAGCCAACTGCCAAACACTACAACAGCAAATTGCAACAATGAAAACCAGCCACAGACTGCACATATAACAGTCAGTGATTTTCACACAGAGCGCTACGTGGCGTTACATAAAAACCTAAACAGCCTACTTACATGCATAAAAACCTAAACAGCCAACTTACATACATAAAAACCTAAACAGCCTACTTACACAATGAACTGCAGTTTTGTGCGTTGTGTACGCGATACTACCACCATCTGTATATATGCGTTTCGCTATCCTATGACTTTTGCATCTCAGTGTATACAGAGCGCAAAGGATAATTGCTTACAACGAACTACAGTCGTGTAGAGGAAGTCGAGGCGAACAATTTGATGGACAACACTTGTGGTCCATCAAGTCGGAAAACTATCACAAAAAGGCCCACAAAGGCCAAGTATGCATTAGTGCACGTGCGGTGTGGGAGATTTGAGCATACAAATCATATGCCCTAGAGAAAAGAATTAAATTAATAGGACTTGTCATGTTGGAAATTAAATTTAGTTTGATTTCATACTGGAATAAGTTTTCATGAGAGGCCACAGTTTTCGAGGTGTTCAATAAAAAGGTACAAATGTGACCTTTAAAGGCATCTTCGCCCCGACACTCACAACCCACCAGTCAGGATTTCCAGTATGTTGCTCACGACACTCTCTCTTATCAATGTGTAAAAATTTGCGACTTCCCGAATATTTCCCATATTCGACCAATTTTGGTCTTCATTGACTAGGCTATTATTGCGTAACCGGGCTATTCGTGCACTCGCAAATTGTAAAATTAACGTTTATGTAAATTTTACCTCACAATTTTGCGAATTTTAACAGCATAAAATAAACAATGAAATCCTTTCGTCTGTCTGATTTCCTTACTACATAGTTAGTATGCTTGTATGGGTTGAGATCGAATTGTAAGCATAATTAGTTTATGCACAACGCTGAAAAAGTTTAAATTCGGAATGTTAGCGAAATAGCTGACGAAAACGATGGCGTAATATCAGTCAGTGAAGATGTTCGAATAGGAAATGTATAGTCACAAGTTTTTGTACAATTGCAGGAGTGAATGCCATGGAAAGGATATTAAAAATCCTGATCCGGGGAAAGGGGGGTGTTGGGGGGGGGGGCAGTGAGGGTTGGGGGTGCTTTTGAGAGCTACTTTTTCACTTGAATAACTCCTAACTCGATTCCTGTAGCGAAAACGTTTCCCAGTATAGAAAAAAACTATATTATATTTTCTACAAAAAGGCGCTATTGATTTTGTATCTAGGACTATACTTTTCTCGTATTGAGCAAGAGAATACTGAAAATAACGCGTACTACGCATTTGATTTTTATTAGGCTGTTTTTTGTCTCAAGATTTCTCCCATTGTGATATCCGGGTTCACAGTTTCTAGTAAGCTGGCATTGCTGCTGCGTCCAATTTCGAAATGAACCAATAAGCGGCCGCCATATCCCACATCTCAGACACGCGTTTTTCCCTTGTACTAAAAGTATTATCTTTATTAAGTTTTACGTTACCTTTCATTAAGCATTGGTATCTGAACTTTGTGTCTTTATTTCTTGAATTGATCAATCGCTGTGCTTATTTCTTTTATATTACATACGATTTCCCGCTAGGGGATGTTCCCACTTTTACTTCCGCATCATGGCCGGTTGGTTATGTAGGCCCAAGCAGACCCGCTATCTGGTTACTTTACAAGTGGTACTAATTAGTCAAAATGAAACAATTGCTACTTATATTTCTCAAATTTTCCACAATAGCAAAAAATGTCAGCATGTCAAACAAACATGGTTCAAATTGCTCTGAGCACTATGCGACTTAACTTCTGAGGTCACCTAGAACTTAGAACTAATTAAACCTAACTAACCTAAGGACATCACAAACATCCATGAACGAGGCAGGATTCGAAACTGCGACGCAGCCGTCGCTCGGTTCCAGACTGTAGCTTCTAGAACCGTACGGCCACTCCGGCCAGCTCAGCACATCATTATGTGCTCCATCACGTTCAACAACATTACGCAGAAGCAATTTGATCTGTCACTAAAAGTTGACGTTTTACTCTGCGCACACGTTTAATTTGGAAATTTGTTGTAAGCTCTTATGGGACCGAACTGCTGACGTCATCGGTCCCTAAGCTTACACACTACGTAATCTAACTTAAACTAACTTACGCTAAGGGCAATACACACATCCATGCCCGAGGGAGGACTCGAACCTCCGACGGGTGTAGCCGCACGAACCGTGACAAGACACCCTAGACCGCGAGGCTATCCCGCGCGGCAGGCCCCGTTTAGCTGGCCATACTGTGTATAGTTAGGAGTGGCGGTGCTGGGATGAGAAGTGTGCAAAATCATTCAGTAAACTTCTTTATTAAAGACTTAAAATAGCATCATTTAAAATGATTTAAATGGCTCTAAGCACTATGGGACTTAACATATGAGGTCGTCAGTTCCCTAGACTTAGAACTACTTAAACCTAACTAACCTAAGGACATCACACATATCCATTCTCGAGGCAGGATTCGAACCTGCGACCGTAGCAGCAGCGCGGTTCTGGACTGAAGCGCCGAGAACCGCTCGGTCACAGCGGCAGGCACATCATTTCATATCAAATCCAAATGTAGCTGTGAACCTCTCAGTTAGCATTTACATCACATTTGCACGATTTATATGTGCAATCCTTAAAAACAGCATAACGTACGGAAATTTAGAACATTTGAAATTTTAGCTCTTACAGTATCCGGCCGCCAGGGCCAGAATTGGAAAAAAATCCCTAGAGCTCTCAGGTCTATGACGCCGTTAAGTTCCTTTTACAAAGACATCTATTTAAAAAATTACACTCCTTTCAAAAGATCAACGCCACACTGTAATCACCAGAGGCTCGAGGGAACAAGTTTTAATGTAAATGAGGCCACCCAAAACATAGGCCGCTAAAACGGTAGCAATAAAGTCGGTTACCAATTACCACAGGCGGCCTTTTCGAAAATCAGAACTGCCATTCAACTGGTGACGTGTACTAACATGGGGCCTGTGGCTATTAGTAAAAAATGAACAGCAAAAAATTTATGTAAATTTAAAAGAATATAATTACATTAGTACACACGCGAGTGTGCATCATTGTCCAGATCACAGTACAGTGTACTACAACCACTTTTTAACAAACGGACGACCGTAATCCAGTTTCCGCTGCCATACAACAGGTTCTAAAGGTAACCATGATGGTGGCGAATGCAATCGATAAGTCCAATTTTTCGCCAGGCCGAAGCACGTAGCACAAAATTTGCTCATCGCCGGTATGCTGACAGATGATGTTTCCCTGCCGATCTTCCGACAGAGAGCACACATGGAAAGCCGTCCCATCGAAGCGGGCCCCATAGCGTCAGAATCGGGAGCATAAACCCACACTCGCCACAACTACAAAGCAAACATCGAGCTGATATTTTCAATAATGGTTCTGTTGCAGAGTGGCTCAGCCGCTACTTCTGGGATACACTATTCAGTACTTCAATCCAGGCAGCACTATTACGGAAGAGCAAGCCTACATCTACGCAAGTCTCATGGTGATCATCAACTTTCTGAAGCTGTTCTGCCACCACCACTACACCATGCTGACCACATATGTCGGCATGAGGGTCAGGGTGGCCTGTTGCGCTCTTCTGTATCGAAAGGTAAGTTGTATACGGTTTTGGAGAAGGTTGTTGTAAAACATATGTGCCTGAGAATCTACATGAAACTGCCGCCGTAGTTTCTCGTGAGTAAATGCAAGGTCGTGATAACAAAAACAGGTTCCGCCCACCTTCAGTTGCACAATAGCTTGCACTCTCAGAGACACACATGTAGTTAGTTTTCTGGGGTCGTGGATTGGATTCTTTGTTGCGCCGAAGACAGATATCGATGTGGCCATTGTAGTGTACAGAAACGCATTTCAGAACATCTCATATACAAACTGAAACCTGCTACACCTCATTCATGAAGTTGAAAAATGTTCAGATGTGTGTGAAATCTTATGGGACTTAAATACTAAGGTCATCAGTCCATAAGCATACACACTACTTAACCTAAATTATTCTAAGAACAAACACACACACACACCCATGCCCGAGGGAGGACCCGAACCTCAGCCGGGACCAGGCGCACAGTCCATGACTGCAACGCCTTACACCGCTCGGCTAATCCCGCACGGCTCATGAAGTTATTTCTCTGTCTTTCCTCTATGGCACTGGAGAGTTATACAACTAACTTCCGGTAGAAGCAGCAAACACACTGTTCCAATATCACAAAAGGAGGATCTATACGCGAAAAATACCAGGACACGAGGGACAATAACAGTCTGATTACTTCATGGTGAGTGTCCAAATCAAATAATGAAGTTTCAGGGACCCTTAGGAGCAGATACAGACTCAGGACATGGTGATGATGAAGTGTAAGAAAATAGTCAGTATGAATCAGTGGTAAGAAAGTGGTAAAGAAAGTATTGAGGAATAAGGACCTGAGTTGGTTTTCTGAGGCTTTATATATTACTCTGACAAATACTACAGTCAGAACTTCACCTGAAGAGGAATCAAAATATCTAGAAAGAGCTGTCGCGTTAAGTTAGACAAGAAATACTGGTAACAAGAAGGTAAGAACGAAGATAGCTTGAGCAATAGAAGAAATAGTTCAATGATCGATGAAAGCAAGAAATAAAAAACGTTCAGGAACAGAAAGCAGTTCACAGATGTAAGTCACTTAGGAATGAAATCAAAAGGTTGCACATGGAAGTAAAAGCGAAATGATTGGTTTTAATTTAAAAAATGTGAAGGATTCGGCACGTAGGAAATTCAAAATAACTTTAGATGAAATTAAAAACAAAGACATAAACATTAAGAGTACTGCATGTAGACCGATAGAGTACAGTGACAGTCTCTGCTAGGTACAGTAACTGTATGCTAATGCGTTAGAAGACGCAACGCGTGCTGATTTGGAACTCATATTACAATCGGAGTTTGACCGAGCTTTGGAAAACTTGCGATCAAACACAACGGAAGAGACTGCTCAAATGGTTCAAATGACTCTGAGCACTATGGGAATTAACATCTGAGGTCATCAGTCCCCTAGAACTTAGAACCACTTAAATCTAACAAACCTAAGGACATCAAACACATCCATGCCCGATGAAGGATTCGAACCTGCGACCGTAGCAGTCGCGTGGTTCAAGACTGAAGCGCCTAGAACCGCTCGGTCAAAGGGACTGATTTGAGAAGAATTTCTGTTTGATTTGTAAAAGAAACTTTATCAGCATTCGGTTGCAATACTAAACGTAATGCCCGAAGAATTTAAATCAAGCTCATTTTTATGGTATTTCAGTTCCTTTCTCCAGAATACATGTCAAGCTTATTAACCACTGGAGTACATGCTTGATTCATATCTAGTGGTATAGTCGTTCATTGTTTCTAGCTTTAATCAACTCCAATGCAGTAAATAAACTGATGAGCTAAAACATTACGACCACTGCCAACCCCCAAAATGAATGTATCCTGGTGATATTTGTAACACCTGACACGGTAAGAAAAGCATATAAGACGAATTGGGAGTCATATGAGCGACGACATGGGGCACAAATGGGAAAATCCGTTGTCACAAACGATTTTCAGAAAGGGCAGAGTCTTACGTGGTCGGTAATGAGCAAATATGGAAAGTGGCTGTAGAATGGTGAATCCACGAGTAGGCGACAAGGAGCTGTACGTACACGTCTCATTACAGAACGTTGATGTTGGAGTCTCGTTCGCTTTGTAAGGCAGGATGCGCAGCGACCTGTGGTTGACCGGGCGACAAAGTACAATGATGGAGCAGGCACAAGAACTTCGGAGTGCACCGTTTAGTGCACACTCATGAATGTGTGGCTCCGTCTTAGACGACCCGTAAGTGTTCAGAAAAAAAAACAAAACTGGCATTCTGCCGATAGGAACGTGGAATGTTAGATCCACCGTTCATTTCTACAGATTCCTCCACTGCTTCCTTCATGGTTTTCAAAGCCACATCTTCAACAGAGGATCCTACCAGTTCACAGTAGTACAGTAGTAGTGCTTGGAGGCGATGGCAAGTTCATAATACCACAAAACAGTTTACCAGCAGCAGACCCTTTTCCAATGGATCGAAGACCATACACAAGTCGAACATTCACATCAAACCTTCTAGATCATCCATTTTCACCAAAGATACTGGCATGTGAATTGTAGAAATACACTTGATACTTGCATCATGCACAGATTATCTTCATCTCACAAGCTAAACCAAAGTGCTTTGTTATATCTAGTCCCACTCCTACACTTGAACACATTTTGCACAGAACACTTTCTTTTAGCACAGAAGATAATAATCCAATATTCAGTACTTCGTTAATATCATCACTGTCACTAACATATTTACAAAATCTGTGACTTCCATCAGTCAGCTTCTTGCTAGAAGATGTCACAGGGCTGTGGCCGGCCATGTGTTGCTTAGCAGATGGTTCAAATGGCTCTGAGCACTATGGGACTTAACATCTATGGTCATCAGTCCCTAGAACTTAGAACTACTTAAATCTAACTAACCTGAGGACATCACACAACACCCAGCCATCACGAGGCAGAGAAAATCTCTGACCCCGCCGGGAATCGAACCCGGGAACCCGGGTGTGGGCTTAGCAGAGGAACGCAGTGTTTCAGTAATTGTAGTATCGCATCTTGATATTAGTGTTAATTTTCTTTTCCCTACATTCTTCCTCTTCTTATATATACGATTACTAAAACGTGGCATCGTAACCAGAACAACGCTTTACATAAGAAGTATAATACTACCAACAACAGGCGCAACACTGAACTAATTCGAAATGGTAAACAGCAAAGAGACGATGTTCCTCGCTCTTAGCGCTTCATTTGTCACAGAAAACAATGTAGCCAAATCTTGCACATTCGGTGTATGCGTAACATAAGGCGCTGTATGCGTAACAGGCCGAGAAAATCCCAAGCACTTCGCCAGGAAGTCACGAGAGGGTGTTAGATGCATTCAGCGGCCTTCCTTTTCCTCCTCAGGCGTGGGGGAAAATGGTAATAACTCCACTTCTAGGGCGAGTAGAACAATAATTCAAAGTTTACATTAAAGAGGAATGTTCCAATTTCCGGTAGCAAAAAAAAGAAAATCGTAATTTTTTGGATTTGACCACCTCCGGCTCCCCTTAATCGGGAAGCTAAGTTAGAAAATTTAAAAAAGTAACTGAATAAGTTGAAGTTAGACATTGTGGGAAATAGTGGAGTTCGGTGGCAGGAGGAGCTGGTAAATACCGAATTACGAAGTCAGATTAGGGGTAATCCAGAAGTTTGTTTAATAATGAATAAGAAAATAGTAATGCGGGTAAGCTTATGCCTACCACAGTAGTACAAGTCTACGTACCAACGAGCTCTGCAGATGATTGAAGAAATATACGATAGGACAAAAGAATTTATTCAGATAGTTAAAGGAGACGAAAATTTAATAGCCATGAGAGAGTGGAATTCGATTGTAGGTAAAGAACGACAAGGAAAAATGGTAAATGAATATGGACTGGGGGAAAGGAATGAAAGAGGAAGCCGATTGGTACAGTTTTGAACAGAGCGCAATTTAATGTCGCTAACACAAGGTTTAAGAAACATAAAAGAAGGTTTTATAAGTGGAAGAGATCTAGTGACACCGGCAAGTTTCGGATTAGTAATAACGGTAACATAGAGATCTAGGAACCAGACTTTAAATTTTGAGGCATTTGAGGGTCAGATGTGGACCCTGACCACAAATGATTGATTATGAACTGTAGATTAAAACTAACGAAATTGGGAAAAAAGTACGAGATTAAGGAGATGGGACCGGGCAATTTGAAAGAAATAGAGATTGTTGAGTTTCAGAGGGAGTGTTAGGCAACGAATGACTAAAGCAGGAGAAAGGAATACAATAGAAGACGAATTGGTAGCTTTAAAAGATGAAATAGTGAAGGCAGCAGTGGGTCAAATCGGCAAAAGGACTAGACCTATTTAATAACAGAAGAAACTGAATTTATTTGATTAAAGGAGAAAATTTAAAAATGCTGCAAATGAAGAAGGCGAAAAAGAATGCAAACATTTAAAAAATGAAATTGACAAGAATAGCAAATGTGCTAAGTAGGAATGACTATAGAACAAATGCAAGGATTTAGAAGCGTATTTCGCTCGGGGGAAAGATAGATAACGCCTAAAGGAAAGTTAAAGAGGTTTATGGGGGAAAGAGAAGGAGCTGTACAAATGTCAACAGCTCAGATGGTCAACCAGTACTAAAGAAATGGGAGATATGGTACTGCGAGAAGAATTTGACAAAGCTCTGAATGATATAAGGAGAAACAAGGTCCCGGGAGCAGATGATCTTTCGTCAGAAAACAAAGGGGTTTTTCATTGCGACGGAATCTTCTCACGAAATTCCAATCAGCAACTTTCTCCTCACAGTGCAGAAATATTTTGTTCACACCGAGCTACATAGGGAGAAACGATCACCACGATAAAATAAGTGAAATCAGAACTCGTACGGAAAGATATAGGTGTTCATTCTTTCCGCGCGCTATACGAGATTGGAATAATAGAGAATTGTGAAGGTGGTTCGATGAACCCTCTGCCAGGCACTTAAATGTGGTTTGCAGAGTATCCATGTAAATATAGATGTACTGAATAAAATTGGGGAGACAAGAAATTTGTGATGCAACCAAAAGAAGGAATGTGTTGATATGACACATGCTGAGACATCAAGGGATCACCAGTTTAGTGTTACAGGGAAATGGGTATGTGTACGGGCGGTGGGGGGGGGGGGGGGGGGGAGGGGTAAAAGTCGTAGAGGAAGACCAAGATAACCAAGACATGAGTACAGTAAGCAGATGCGGAAAGATGTAGTTTGAAATAGTTATTCGGAGATGAAGAGCGTCGCACAGGATAGAGCAGCATTGAGAGCTGCATCATACCAGAGATTGGGTTGCGAATCAATGGAAACTTGCTGCCCTGTCGTATGAGGCGCTTTTCTTGTTGTACCAAATCAAGTGTTGTGTTTGGATTAGCCATCTTCCACCAGGCGTACGGCGCTCGTGTAATCACTGCATCACAGACGTAGGGGGGTGGGAAGGGGCTTCCATGGGACCTACGGTAGTAATCAAATACGGCATGAGGTTTGTGGTGTAAGTGAACGTCATTGCAGATCACCTGCATCCCTTCATGCTTGATAGCTTCCCCGACAGCAGAGTAACGTTTTAAGAAGTTTGTACGTGTCACTAGACCAGGATCATGCTACAGTAATTTCGTGATGCATTGGCCATCAAATTTGCCTGATCTAACGCCAATGGAACACAGCTGATACGCTATCAGGCGCTGGCCGCAAATCACCCGCACGTTAACTTACGGCAAATGCGTAATCTGCAAACAAACATCTGGTATCATATACCAAGGAAAACCCACTAAAGCCACGCGGGATTAGCCATGTGGTCTAAGGCGCTGCAGTCATGGACTGTGTGGCTGATCCCGGCAGAGGTTCGAGTCCTCCCTCGGGCATGGGTGTGTGTGCTTGTCCTTAGGATAATTTAGGTTAAGTAGTGTGTAAGCTTAGGGAGTGATGACCTTAGCAATTGAGTCCCATAAGATTTCACACGCATTGGAACACACAAAACCCACTAAAGAATTCATGGCTAGTAAAATCGCTGCTGCGCTGCGTATGAAATGTGGACCAACATCCTCTTAACCAGGAGCTTCACAAGTGTAGTTCTGCTTTATCGGCTTCAGGTTGCTAGCAGATTGATAACTTATACCTGAATTTTTTGAGTTCTTAAAACACTAACTTACGGTATTTAAGGAAAAGCTGGAGGTACTGACCGTGGATCGTTGGAGAACACGTGGAACAAAAGACGCTACTGTCTTGTGCCTCAGGTACTCCGCATCAACAAGCAGTCCATGGACGTGACAGCGACGGGGCAGGTGATAAACCTCATGTCCAACGACGTGGCTCGCTTCGACGTCGCTTCGTTGAGCGCCAACTGGCTGTGGATCTCATTTCTGCAGCTGGCGATCGTCACGTACTTCTTGTACCGCTCCGTGTCCTGGGCGGCCTTCGCTGGTGTCATTTATGTCATCATCATGACGGTTCCACCACAGAGTAAGTTAGCCGATACATTATTATTATCTAGTAAATTATCTTTTTTGATTCTTCAATAGCAGAAAAACATCAATTTGTTATGCTAGCTTAAAAATAGCTGTGTTGATTTCATATTTTTACGAACAGAGTATTCTGGCTGAGACCAATTTCGTTATCCGGAGATAGGAAGTGGCTCTCAAGTACACTGCATGAATTTAGACCCTAAATTAAATGCTGTTGCTGGCAGTATCAAAATGACTAAACGTGGTGGTTGAAAAAGTTTAATTTTATTTCTCAAGACTACATCTTCTGCATAAACGAAAACAGGAACCAGGAGCAAAATTTAATTTACGCATCTAAACTAAAATGTTATTTTGGTGCCACTTGTAAGTTCTCGCTTACGTGGTTGTTGGGAGAGGTCTCCTGCGCAGCTAGCTCGATCCCTAGTTCACTAGTTCATTACCCATTGAGTTTCAACATTCAGGGTTTTGTAAATTCATTCCGGGAATGAAGGCAGGGAACTTTAGTATCATTTCACATTTAGTGTTCAGAGGTTCAAAATGGTTCAAATGGCACTGAGCACTATGGAACTTAACTTCTGAGGTCATCAGTCCCCTAGAACGTAGAACTACTTAAACCTTACTAACCTAAGGACATCACACACATCCACGCCCCATGCAGGATTAGAACTTGCGACCGTAGCGGTCACGCGGTTCCAGACTGAACCCTAGAACCGCACGGCCACACCGGCCGGCTTAGTGTTCAGCAAAGAGGCTATGTTCGATTTATGTGAACTAAATTAGAACTGCCACACAATAGAGAGAGAGAGAGAGAGAGACGGAAAGTGGATGGATGGAGTGGGTTGTAACCGAGCGAGGTGGCGCAGTGGTTAGACACTGGACTCGCATTCGGGAGGACGACGGTTCAATCCCGCGTCCGGCCATCCCGATTTAGGTTTTCCGTGATTTCCCTAAATCGCTCCAGGCAAATGCCGGGATGGTTCCTTTCAAAGGGCACGGCCGACTTCCTTCCCCGTCCTTCCCTAATCCGATGAGACCGATGACCTCGCTGTCTGGTCTCCTTCCCCAAACAAACCAACCAAAAACCAGAGGGTTGTACGGGCGCACGACGGCAAGTTCTACAGCGCCCGCTCAGTAACAGATTGAGACGGGTGTCAAGAAAAGACTCAGAACAGTAAGATAAAAGAGAACGTAGACCGTTCTTCTTTGAGAAAACGCGGTTACAGGAATCACGTAACAGGATACTTTGGAGATCTAGATTTTTCAATATTAAAGAGAACTGGCCGAAAGTTTCTTTTTTGAACAGGACGGAGCAGCTCCACGCTAACACCTGCGTGTGATATGGTTTCATAACAACGAGCTACATCGGCTATGGATCGGACATTAGGGGCGTAGGCTCTCTCGCTACGCCGTTGGCCTCCTAGGTGGCGTGATCTCGCGGTACACCGTCAGTCCAAAAAGTTCCGAGACTGGATTAAAAATAGAGAAACTTAAAGATAGTGGTTTTAATGCTTCATCTGTTCTACTTTGTCTCTCTCCACTTGAATACAGCACACAGGACGCTCACACAAGTCCCTCTGCGATGGCATTTGTCTTACGCATGACCGTGGCTTGAATGTCGTTACCTTGCCAAAGCGTTGACGGTAAAGTGAATTTCTGCGTTTGTCGTTTTAGGGCAGATTCGTATCGACGACACCAAGTTTCGTCAGCAATGACTATTTTTGCTGGGAAAGAACTATCTACGTTTTGGGTTTCTATTAAGATGCAGCAGGCGCCTACTCGTCGTTGGTTTCTTGATTGATTTGGGGAAGGATTAGGGAAGGACGGGAAAGGAAGTGGGGCGTGCCCTTTCAAAGGAACCATCCCGGCATTTGCCTGAAACGATTTAGGGAAATCACGGAAAACCTAAATCAGGATGGCCGGAATCGTGTTTGAGCCGTTGTCCTCCAGAACGCGAGTCCAGTATGCTAACCACTGCACCACCTCGGTCAGCCGTTGTTTTCGTTCAGGAGTCAAAGTGTACTGGACATAGTTTCCATACATTTTTCTCTTCTTCAAAATATTCCGGAGGATATCTTGAAAACTCGATTTAGAGATGTTGCTCATTGCGATTCGTAATCCAACTACTTTGGTGCACTACAGTTGCACATCCACTACTTAATGCTGCTTGCTCACAACTGTCTGGAGAATAGACAAATGCATATATGCTGTTTATAATAGCTACATAAATCCTCCAACTATATGGCCATGGTGCAGCAACAGTGATATATTTTCAGTACGAAAAAATAGTGTAGTCTCAAGTAGTGCGCGAACATGCGGCCACTACAATTTGTATACCAGTATTCGTGGCCCTATCTAAGCACACCCCCCCATGAACCATGGACCTTGCCGTTGGTGGGGAGGCTTGCGTGCCTCAGCGATACAGATGGCCGTACCGTAGGTGCAACCACAACGGAGGGGTATCTGTTGAGAGGCCAGACAAACGTGTGGTTCCTGAAGAGGGGCAGCAGCCTTTTCAGTAGTTGCAGGGGCAACAGTCTGGATGGTTGACTGATCTGGCCTTGCAACATTAACCAAAACGGCGTTGCTGTGCTGGTACTGCGAACGGCTGAAAGCAAGGGGAAACTACAGCCGTAATTTTTCCCGAGGACATGCAGCTTTACTGTATGATTAAATGATGATGGCATCCTCTTGGGTAAAATATTCCGGAGGTAAAATAGTCCCCCATTCGGATCTCCGGGCGGGGACTACTCAGGAGGATGTCGTTATCAGGAGAAAGAAAACTGGCGTTCTACGGATCGGAGCGTGGAATGTCAGATCCCTTAATCGGGCAGGTAGGTTAGAAAATTTAAAAAGGGAAATGGATAGGTTAAAGTTAGATATAGTGGGAATTAGTGAAGTTCGGTGGCAGGAGGAACAAGACTTCTGGTCAGGTGATTACAGGGTTATAAACACAAAATCAAATAGGGGTAATGCAGGAGTAGGTTTAATAATGAATAGGAAAATAGGAATGCGGGTAAGCTACTACAAACAGCATAGTGAACGCATTATTGTGGCCAAGATAGATACGAAGCCCACACCTACTACAGTAGTACAAGTTTATATGCCAGCTAGCTCTGCAGATGACGAAGAAATTGAAGAAATGTACGATGAAATAAAAGAAATTATTCAGATAGTGAAGGGAGACGAAAATTTAATAGTAATGGGTGACTGGAATTCGAGTGTAGGAAAAGGGAGAGAAGGAAACATAGTAGGTGAATATGGATTGGGGCTAAGAAATGAAAGAGGAAGCCGCCTAGTAGAATTTTGTACAGAGCACAACTTAGTCATAGGTAACACTTGGTTTAAGAAACATGAAAGAAGGTTGTATACGTGGAAGAACCCTGGAGATACTAAAAGGTATCAGATAGATTATATAATGGTAAGACAGAGATTTAGGAACCAGGTTTTAAGTTGTAAGACATTTCCAGGGGCAGATGTGGACTCTGACCACAATCTATTGGTTATGACCTGTAGATTAAAACTGAAGAAACTGCAAAAATGTGGGAAATTAAGGAGATGGGACCTGGATAAACTGAAAGAACCAGAGGTTGTACAGAGTTTCAGGGAGAGCATAAGGGAACAATTGACAGGAATAGGGGAAAGAAATACAGTAGAAGAAGAATGGGAAGCTCTGAGGGATGAAGTAGTGAAGGCAGCAGAGGATAAAGTAGGTAAAAAGACGAGGGCTGCTAGAAATCCTTGGGTAACAGAAGAAATATTGAATTTAATTGATGAAAGGAGAAAATATAAAAATGCAGTAAATGAAGCAGGCAAAAAGGAATACAAACGTCTCAAAAATTGAGAGGAAGTGCAAAATGGCTAAACAGGGATGGCTAGAGGATAAATGTAAGGATGTAGAGGCTTATCTCACTAGGGGTAAGATAGATACTGAATACAGGAAAATTAAAGAGACCTTTGGAGAGAA
This sequence comes from Schistocerca gregaria, assembly GCF_023897955.1. Classification (NCBI taxonomy): domain Eukaryota; kingdom Metazoa; phylum Arthropoda; class Insecta; order Orthoptera; family Acrididae; genus Schistocerca; species Schistocerca gregaria. Next base: position 717,168,671 of record NC_064921.1, on the reverse strand, counting down.
GAGAACCACGTGTATGAATATCAAGAGCTCAGATGGCAACCCAGTTCTAAGCAAAGAAGGGAAGGCAGAAAGGTGGAAGGAGTATATAGAAGGTTTATACAAGGGTGATGTACTTGAGGACAATATTATGGAAATGGAAGAGGATGTAGATGAAGACGAAAAGGGTGATACGATATTGCGTGAAGAGTTTGACAGAGCACTGAAAGACCTGAGTCGGAACAAGGCCCCCGGAGTAGACAACATTCCATTAGAACTACTGACGGCCTTGGGAGAGCCAGTCATGACAAAACTCTACCAGCTGGTGAGCAAGATGTATGAGACAGGCCAAATACCCTCAGACTTCAAGAAGAATATAATAATTCCAATCCCAAAGAAAGCAGGTGCTGACAGATGTGAAAATTACCGAACTATCAGTTTAATAAGTCACAGCTGCAAAATACTAACGCGAATTCTTTACAGACGAATGGAAAAACTGGTAGATGCGGACCTCGGGGAGGATCAGTTTGGATTCCGTCGAAATGTTGGAACACGTGAGGCAATACTGACCTTACGACTTATCTTAGAAGAAAGATTAAGAAAAGGTAAACCTACGTTTCTAGCATTTGTAGACTTAGAGAAAGCTTTTGACAATGTTGACTGGAATACTCTTTTTCAAATTCTAAAGGTGGCAGGGGTAAAATACAGGGAGCGAAAGGCTATTTACAATTTGTACAGAAACCAGATGGCAGTAATAAGAGTCGAGGGGCATGAAAGGGAAGCAGTGGTTGGGAAAGGAGTGAGACAGGGTTGTAGCCTCTCCCCGATGTTATTCAATCTGTATATTGAGCAAGCAGTAAAGGAAACAAAAGAAAAATTTGGAGTAGGTATTAAAATTCATGGAGACGAAGTAAAAACTTTGAGGTTCGCCGATGACATTGTAATTCTGTCAGAGACGGCAAAGGACTTGGAAGAGCAGTTGAACGGAATGGACAGTGTCTTGAAAGGAGGATATAAGATGAACATCAACAAAAGCAAAACGAGGATAATGGAATGTAGTCCAATTAAATCGGGTGATGCTGAGGGAATTAGATTAGGAAATGAGACACTTAAAGTAGTAAAGGAGTTTTGCTATTTAGGAAGTAAAATAACTGATGAAGGTCGAAGTAGAGAGGATATAAAATGTAGACTGGCAATGGCAAGGAAAGCGTTTCTGAAGAAGAGAAATTTGTTAACATCGAATATAGATTTAAGTGTCAGGAAGTCATTTCTGAAAATATTTGTTTGGAGTGTAGCCATGTATGGAAGTGAAACATGGACGATAACTAGTTTGGACAAGAAGAGAATAGAAGCTTTCGAAATGTGGTGCTACAGAAGAATACTGAAGATAAGGTGGATAGATCACGTAACTAATGAGGAGGTATTGAATAGGATTGGGGAGAAGAGAAGTTTGTGGCACAACTTGACTAGAAGAAGGGATCGGTTGGTAGGACATGTTTTGAGGCATCAAGGGATCACAAATTTAGCATTGGAGGGCAGTGTGGAGGGTAAAAATCGTAGAGGGAGACCGAGAGATGAGTACACTAAGCAGATTCAGAAGGATGTAGGTTGCAGTAGGTACTGGGAGATGAAGAAGCTTGCACAGGATAGAGTAGCATGGAGAGCTGCATCAAACCAGTCTCAGGACTGAAGACCACAACAACAACAACAAAGTAGTAAAGGAGTTTTGCTATTTAGGAAGTAAAATAACTGATGATGGTCGAAGTAGAGAGGATATAAAATGTAGACTGGCAATGGGAAGGAAAGCGTTTCTGAAGAAGAGAAATTTGTTAACATCGAATATAGATTTATGTATCAGGAAGTCATTTCTGAAAGTATTTGTTTGGAGTGTAGCCATGTATGGAAGTGAAACATGGACGATAACTAGTTTGGACAAGAAGAGAATAGAAGCTTTCGAAATGTGGTGCTACAGAATAATGCTGAAGATTAGATGGGTAGATCACGTAACTAATGAGGAGGCATTGAATAGGATTGGAGAGAAGAGAAGTTTGTGGCACAACTTGACTAGAAGAAGGGATCGGTTGGTAGGACATGTTTTGAGGCATCAAGGGATCACAAATTTAGCATTGGAGGGCAGCGTAGAGGGTAAAAATCGTAGAGGGAGACCAAGAGATGAGTACACTAAGCAGATTCAGAAGGATGTAGGTTGCAGTAGGTACTGGGAGATGAAGCAGCTTGCACAGGATAGAGTAGCATGGAGAGCTGCATCAAACCAGTCTCAGGACTGAAGACAACAACAACAACAACATCTAAGCACAGCTGCATGCCTTCACCGAAGACAAAATTTCGACTATTTACGACTAATACATTACCCGCAGTTCCTATACGATTTATAAAGATGCATCAAAAACGCGTAAAGTCTCAATAAAGTCTATGCTATTTTGGCAACCTAGTCTCTTCTTCTTACGGAAAATATAGTAGCTCTGACAAGCTGCCAACGTAGTCACTGTGCTGACTTTGCTTGTACTCCAAGAATAAAATCAGTCTCTGAAATTTTAGGATGGGCAAAGTATGTAATCTTTTGTGTGGGGTTTGTGAAATGCTCTATGTCTCTTCCCTTCGAACAATTTTGAGTGACGCCGTTCCAGGAAAGCCTCATGGAATATTTGTGAAAGGTAAATGTGAAGTTTGATCCTTAACGTAACTGTAAAAAGTAGTCCAAGGTTGTATGTGCATGCGTACATATGTCATATCTCTGTGAAATAGGGTCGTTCTTTTGGAAAGGAAAACCTTGACTCTTGTGCCTAAGTTCAAATGCACTTTACGTTTCTACCTTCTTTCGTGTAGAAGATGTGGTTTAGTTAAATGAGGTGAATCTTTTTGAAACAACCTGTACTACTCATGCCACTAGAGCAATTTTCTACACTTTTCTACAGGCTGTTTAGCATGTACACATATGTAGGACGTCAGAGCACGGTATCTGACCAACGCGGGGTGATGTTCGTTCACAGTATGTGTCTCAGCTGCCTCTAACGCGTGCTGATCGTGCGTACCAGGTGTATCAAGAGCCAGTCTTGAGAAATCTAGTCACATGCGAACGAGTGCGCAGATATATCTGTATGAATGATTTCATGCACCTGTGGCCTGCGCGGAGTCATGTCCGTTGTCTAGAGTTCGCCTCGACTTTTGAGGTGTTCTCAGGTCACGGGAGTCTCTCATACAACAGTACCGAATACGGCCGTGTTAGCAGAAATAAAAGTAAAGACATTAGCATTATTGACTGGTAGTTGTTGGGTGCTTGTGCAGATGCATAACAGAAAAGCTTTTTTTTATACAATGCGGTGGTGCTTTTCTAATTCGAATTCATTATGTACACATTAACGCTCGGAAAACTTCGTTTGTTGTTCCATAGGTGAATGGTTATTCCCTTCACCCACAACATAAACGCAGAAAAAAATTGCTCTAACATCTTTTCAACCAGCTTACCCAAATAAGTTGATAAACAGACGTACTAACACTGTAAACACTAAAGTAACTCTATCTATTACTTTCTCACGACTAAACTGCTGAACCGATTTGGATGGAATTTGGTTTATGGATTGTTTGGAACTCGAGGGAGTATATAGGCTATTTCATAAATAAAAGAAATTTATCCCTAAAAGGACGAAATGGGGAACCAAATATCATTTTTTAGATTAATGGACATCGTCGCACCTTGAGTGGAAAGATGAGGAGGGGGGGGGGGGGCGATTTCCAACTATGCTTAACCAAGCAGATAGGCAATTTAGAATACTGAATCCATTCTTCCAAACATCGTACGATAGTCATAGCGTGTAGGATTTCACGGCCGGCGTCTTCCGTAATTAAAACTTCCGGGCTAAGAGGTCGTGGTCCAATAGTAGAAATACTTCTCCCTGACGTTTCGTTGCCAGCTGCGGGCAACATCATCTGAGGTGAGTCTATGACTGGCTGCTAGGATTTTTTTCCTTTATTGTAATTTTAATCACCTCATACAAGGCGGGCTGGCAGCAGCATATTACGCTGCTCTTCATCCTTGAGTGGTACAATAATATGACATATAGGTGGTACAGACAATACAACAAAAACGGCGGGCAAAAAATGTAGATACAAAAAACAGTAAACATGAAGCCGTTCACGCTGGATGAGAAATAACACTAACACTTGTTGACACAGCGCACAAAACACGGATGACTGCGACGGCACACGTGAACAGTGGTGGCGTGACGGCGAAAGAACACTAAACACAAGACAAAGGCACACACACGAGACACTGATGGCGATGATCTCCGGCTCGCGAATGTTCACTGAGCGTGTGCGAGTCTGGGGAGGGGGAGGGGGAGGAGGAAGGGGAGTGGGACAGGGAGAGAGGAGGGCAGATGCCATGGGCAAGGGAGATAGGAGGAGGGGAGGAAAGAAAGGGGGAGCCCAGAAGAAGAAGGGTGGAGGAAGGGGACAGGGGAAAAGGAAAGAGAAGGGAGGGAGGGTGCCAAGAGGAGAGGACACGGGAGTGGGGGTGGGGAGGATCAAAGTTGATAGGAGGGGTAGATGGAGGGGAGGAGGACATCATCAGGGAGGGGGAGCTGGCGGAAGCCACTTTGGGAGAGGGTAAGGAGGGTGGAGAGATGGAGACTGGGTGGGACGTGGTAATACAGGCGTGGCAGCAGGCGGGGGGTGGGAGAGGATGGGCGAGATAAGAAGGAGGTGTACAGGATCCATATCCTTTCAAGGAAAAGGAGGAGGTGGGGGAAAGGAATGAGATTGTAAAGGATCCGCATGGGGGAGGGGAGACGGATGCGATAGGTGAGGTGGAGAGCATGGTGTTCAAGGATTTGAAGGGATTTGTAAAAGGTATGGGGGGGGGGGACGGAGATCCTGGCCAGATGGGCATAGCAGAGGATAGGGCGGATGAGGGATTTATAGGTGTGGAGGATGGTGGAGGGATCCACACCCCACGTATGACCCGAAAGGAGCTTGAGGAGACGGAGTCAGGAGTGTGCCTTGGCTTGGATTGTCAGGAGATAGGGGGTCCAGGAGAGGCGACGGTCGAGGGTGACGCCAAGGTACTTTAGGGTGGGAGTGAGGGCGATAGGACAGCCATAGACGGTGAGATAGAAATCAAGGAGGCAGAAGGAAGGGGTGGTTTTGCCTGGGTTTTGGAGGGATTGACCTTGAGCAACCACTGGTTGCACCAAGTGGTGAACCGGTCAAGATGGGATTGGAGAAGGTTTGGGAGCGCTGCAGGGTGTGGGCAAGGGCAAGGAAGGCGGTGTCATTGGCAAACTGGAGAAGGTGCACGGGGGGTGACGGCGGAGGCATGTCCTCCGTATACAAAAGGAACAGAAGGGGGGAGAGGACGGAGCCTTGGGGCACACCGGCGGAGGGAAAAAAGGTGTAGGAATCCGTGTTATGGATGGTGACGTAGGAAGGACGGTGGGAGAGAAAGGAGCCGATCAGACGGATGTGGTTAATGGGAAGGGCGAAGGTTTGGATCTTGAAGAGGAGACTGGAATGCCATATGCGGACATAAGCTCGTTCGAGGTCCAGGGAGAGGAAGATAGCAGAGCGACGGGAATTAAGCTGGTCCGAAAAAGAGATGAGTGAGGTGAAGGAGAAGGTCGTTGGAATAGAAGGACGGCCCAAAGCCACACTGGGTAACCGGAAGGAGGCGGTGCTGGCGGAGATGCTGGTGGATGCGGCGGGAGAGGATAGATTCCAGGACCTTGCTGAAGACCGAGGTAAGGCTGATGGGACGGTAGGAAGAGAGTGCGGATGGCGGTTTGCCAGGTTTAAGGATCATCAGGATATGGGAGGTTTTCCACAGGTCGGGGTACTAACCGGTGGACAGGACTACGTTGTAGAGCCTGGCCAAGGTGGAGAGGAAAAAGGCAGGAGCTTCACAAATGTGACGATAGGTGACACGATCATGACCAGGAGCGGTGTTGCGTTTTGTGCGGAGTGTAGCCATGAGATCCTGTGTAGTGATTGGGGCATTGAGTTCCGTGTGTGCCATATTGTCCAAGTACTGGAAACCAGGTGCGAGGGGAGGGACAGAGGTGTCAATTCGATTGCGGACATCCGGTAAGAGGGAGTAATCGAACTGGGGATCATCGGGGATGGAAAAGACTTCAGACAGGTATCAGGTTAAGTGATTGGCCTTACTAAGGGTGTTAGGGTAGGGGTGATCATCATGGAGAAGGGGACAGTAGGGGGAGGGTTTAGTTCTGGTAAGGCGACGGAAGGCTGGCCAGAACTTGGACAAGTTGATAGGTAGGGTAGCATTTAAACCGGTGCATGTCTGTCGCCAGTCCCGGCGTTTCTTGGCCGAGAACAAATTACGAATGTGTCGTTGGAGTTGTCGGTGGTTTCGTAGTGTGTCCCGGTCATGCGTGTGGAGGAAGGCACGGTAGAGACGGCAGGTTTCACAGAGGAGGAGGACGGCCTGTTGGGGTAAGGTAGGATGGTGGGGGTGGTTAGCGACAGTAGGGATGTGGGCCTCCATGGCCTCAGACAAGGTCTGCTGGAGAAAGGAGGCGGCATGGGTTACATCGTCAGGGTGACGGTAGGTGAAGGGGTGGCTATCGACCTGGGTGGAGAGGGTATCCCCGTAGGCATTCCAGTTGGCACGGGAATAGTCATGGACATACTTAGGGGGAGGGTCATGACGAGGGTCAGGGCGAGGGCGACGACCATCTGAAACGTTGAGGAGGACAGGGAGATGGTCGCTACCAATAGGCTCCAGGACATCCACCCTTATGCGGCCAAAGAGGTTGGCGGAGGGAAGGACAACATCAGGAGTGGAGTTGGATTCGGGACGGGTGTGCTGGGGGATGGGGATGAGGTCGCCTTGAAGGGAGGAGAGGTACCGATGCCACCGCCATAACTGGGCGGCGGAACGACTGTGGATGTTGAGGTCGGCGGCGATCACGTAGGACGAGAAGGTACAGTCAACATGGGAGAGGAAGTCGAAGGGAATAGGGGTGTTAGGGCAGACATAGATGGTGGCGCAGGTAACAGTAAGGCTGAGGAAGAAGAGACTAAGGATCAGGTGTTTGGTGGGGTCGGGAAGGAGAGGTTGGAGCCGAACAATCGGGATTATCAGAACGGTGAAGGAGGTATGGCGAAGTGTGGGAGGTGTGGTGGGGTTGGAGGAAGGTTTCATTGAGGAGGAAGGCGTCCACGCGGTGGCTGGCAAGGGTGTGCAGGAAGAGGTTCTTGTTGGCGGGAAGGGAGCAGATGTCGTTGAAAAGGTTACGGTGCTGTCGTGCCATGACAGGAACTTAGACAAGGGTGTCAAGGCGGGAGAAGGTGAAATGGGCCTGGTTGTTGGAGTAGGTGGAGTACATTTTCAGTTGGAAAACGGAACGGGTGGCGAGGGATACCTGTTGGAGGGTGTGGGGGAGCTTAAAAGGATGAACATTCTGAAGGACGATGGTGAGGAATCTGATGATGTCCTCAGTGGTAGGGTGTGGACAAAGGGAATTGCCGGGAGGGGTGGGGGTGTCCAGAGGGCGGACAAGAACAGTGAGATCAGGAGTGGTAGGAGGGGGTCGGGCTTTACATTTCTGGGAGTAAGTGAGGGAGGTTGCAGGTATTACAGGAGAGAGGGGACTGGAGATTGGGGCACTGCCTGAGAAAGTGGGCATGCCTACATTGCGGGCAGGTGGGGGCCTCGCGGCACTCAGATGTAGGGTGCGCATTATACCGCAAGCACCTCTGGCAGCGGAGGGATTGAGGAGGGGAACGGGAAGGGTCAACTGGGTAGTGGTGGTGAAAGAGAAGGGCACCCTCCTTCAGGAGATTTTCGATGGAGGGGGCGTGTTCGGAAAATACCCGCATAAGGCGGTTGGGGCTGGAGGAATATGCGGCAAACCGCTCGCACCTCCAGATGGGGATGCACCTTGAGGTGCGCCAACACCTCCTCCTCTGTGATCGCCGGACTAAGCCGAGTGATCACGGCAGTAAGGGTCGGCGGGCAACGCAGGGGTTGGGGTTGGCGGGAGAGAGACGGGGAAGGAGCAGGGGTGAGGGAGGCATTAGGGCCAAAGCGGGTGACAGGGATGCGGGAGGGGAGGAGATGAGTACTGAATCACAGCGAGGAGGGAGATGGGGGCACCAGGAAAATTCTGGCGAAGGAAGAGGGTGAGGTTCCGGGTTTCAAGAAAGGAGGAATCAGGATGGGAGAGGAGTTAGCAGTAGGAGGGGGTGGAGAAGGAGGAGGAGTGGGGCAGGAGGGGAGACATCCATGGCATCATGAGTTGGGGAAGGGGGATGAGGCGGAACCTTTTTGGGAGTAGAGGAGGCAGGGGTGCCACTGGGGCGCTTGACGGCGACGAAAGAGGTGTGGGGGATGGGAACGACTGGAATGTGGCGGGGAGTGACAGGTCCCGGTGCTGGAGTCGGCGCCGGAGATGGAGAGGGTGATGGCGAAGGCGACGGTGAAGATGATGACGACGAGGGCGAAGGGGAGAGTAGAGCGTGAGCTGTAGCTCTCTGGGCAACCACCCTAGCGGGGGCCACAGAAACGGGGGAGGGATGGGAGGGAAAGGATCAGAGGAGGCACGGGAGGGGGGAGCCGGGGATGGGGCGACAAATAGGGAGGGAGATGGGAGAGTGAGGAGTGGGGGGATGGACTGAGGGGGGAGAGATGCGGCACACCATGTGATAGTGGTGGCAGTGGCTGAGGGGGAGGTGTAGACGATGGCAGTGGTGGTGGCTGTAGAAGAGGTGGTGGGGTTAGACATTATGATGAGAGGAAAAACACAGGACAAGACAAGGAAAAAAATGAGAGACGGGCCGGGCGACGAGAGACACACAGTAGAAGGTGACGGAGAACGACGAGGGACGAAGGAGACTGGGGCCGAAGCCCCACTCTGCTGTTGCCGGCGGTGGGGGCGACCCGGCTGGCTGGCCGGTGGGGACGCCTCCGCTGCTGCTGCTGTTGCTGTTGCTACTGCTGCTGCTGGAGGCAGCAAGGACCACCGCTGGGTGCTGGCTGCGACCAGGGCTGGCGGGGACCGGCGCTGGCGGGGACCGGCGCTGGCGGGGACCGGCGCTGGCGGGCTGCTGGCGGGGACCGCTGCTTCCGGGGACCGCTGCTGGCTGCTGGCTCCTGCACGTCGACGGGAAGGCTGGCTGGCTGGCTGGCTGGCTGGTTGGTTGGCTGGCTGGCTGGCACCTGCAACACCTATCACTTCGATTGGTACCGCAACAGCACAATCGAAGGGCGGTATTCAAGCGAATTACCGCCGGAGAATCGCTGCTTGGCTGTGGAGGTCCTGTTTATATAGTTTTACTGTTGACAGCACGTGACGACTGGTGGCGCCCTCTACGTGCTCTATATAAACAGGGCCTCCACGACCTAGCAGCCAGTCGTAGGCTCACCTCAGATGATGTTGCCCGCAGCTGGCAACGAAACGTCAGGGAGAAGTATTTCTGCTATTGGACCACGGCCTCTTAGCCCGGAAGTTTTAATTACTGATCGTACGATAGGTCTCAAACTAGAAAAAGACTTCACGACGGTTCCTTGTGGCTCTTATTAGTGAGCAATAGGACATACAGGTAATATATTGTAAGTAATATTCTTTTGATGAACAATGGGAAAATGGTGCCCAATACAGTGCTAATATACTCTGTTCACAGCGTACATGGGTCGACTCTCAGCACGTTTCCGGAAGCGTGTGGCCGTCAGGACCGACGAGAGAATGCGGATGATGAACGAGCTGGTGCAGGGCATACAGGTGGTCAAGATGTACGCCTGGGAGAGGCCCTTCGCCAAGCTCGTCGCACTGGCCAGGAAGTGAGTGTAATTCTGTAACTAAGAGAACAGAAAACACCAGTTACAGTCTGAGAAATGCACATCATTATGCCTTGTGAAACCACACACAGATTTAAATAATAGATGAGAATGGCGTGTCATGCATTTATCATTCATTTAATCCATATTTGAAAAACAGTACCTGCTTTCTTTCGTGTATCCCGTAATAATCAGTACAATTTAAGTAGAACAGATCTTATGGTTTAGAACGGCTTAACGCACCTTTTAGTGTTTTAAAAACATGCCTCAATATATATACTTTGCATGAAATTGCCACGTCAGTTCTGTACGTTGAAGAAAGCTTGTACAGGGTGTCCCAAGAGGAATGGTCAATATACAGGGATGTGACAGGAACGATGATTCAGTGCAGAATGTCTAGTAAACACGTGCTGTAAAATGCACGCCTTAAGAGGTATGAAAACTTCTTGATCTTGTATACTGTGAAACAAATATCTTCTGCTTTAAGCTCTTTGCTTTCCATATTTTGAGTGGTGGTACTGTGGACCAAAAAAAAAGAGACAATCTCCAGTAAACATGGGCTCTAGAATGCATGCCTTAAGAATTACGAGGACTTGTTCATCTTTGTTATTGTGAAACACCACTCTTCTACCGAAAAAGTTATCTGAGCTCTTAAGGAACACATTTGAGAGGTTTCCCAGCATTCTTTGCTTCGAACTGTCGTTCCCATCATATCCTCTCCTACAAGTATACCGTGTATTAATAACAATTTCCTTCATGAACTACATTCTGTCTTCACTAATCAATTTGATTTGTGCTGCTTCAATTCGCGAAACATTTCTTATCACATACTGGTATCACTCCAAATGTATCAAAATTTGTCATTTTATGCTGTTAAGTAACCAATGCTGTAGAAACTGTGGATTCTACAACATTCCATTTTATAAGCTGACTTGATTTTAATCCCTTTTTAGGAAGCGCACCACATACGTTAAAAACCCTTATGGTATCAATGTGAGACCTGAGTTTCTCCTGGCATACACAACTTTCAATTAACTTCCGGGAATTCAGCCAGGTAACACTTTCAGCGACCGCCGATGTTTCGGCGGCCATATGTTGACGATAACTTTGTTGTTTGGCCTCGTGGTAGGGACAACTTGAATGTCTTTCTAGAACATCTGAACTCGACCCACCTGAACATTCGTTTTACGGTGGAGGTGGAAGATGATGGTTGCCTTCCCTTTCTTGACGTGTTGGTTAGGAGGAAGGATGATGGATCATTGAGACGTGCAGTCTACAGGAAACGTACTCACACCGACTTGTACTTACAGGCTAATAGTTGTCATCATCCGGCTTAGCATGAAGGGGTGCTTCATACCTTGGTACACAGGGCACATGTCGTTTCTGACGCTGAGACTTTGCTGAGCTGTCCCATCTTGAAGTTGCATTTCGTGAAAATTGTTATAGTGATAGGCATATTGAACGTGCGCTGCGCTATCGACCAACTGTTCATCGGGTGATTGATGATAATTCTGAGTCAACACCTACGTCTACTGCCTTTTTGCCTTACGTAGGAAACACTTCCAACAAGATCGGTCGTATTTTACGGAAATAAAATGTAAAATGTGTTTTCCGCCCTCCATCTAAAATTAGAGCGCTTTTGAGTTCTGTTAAGGATGATCTTAGTCTGCGTAAGGCGGGTGTATATCGTATTCCTTGTAGCTGCGGCATGGTATATGACCGTGGAGGACCGATGTACTGAGCATAAACGGCACACACAATTACAGCAGACAAGTAGATCTGCTATTGCCGAACATTGCTTGGATACTGGTCACCCCATGTTATATAATAACACCGACGTGGCATGCACGTCCAGCTATTGGGACAGGCTTATTAAACAGCATTTGAGATTAAATTAGCGAGCAACCTCGTTAACAGGGATTGAGGTTTGTGTTTAAACTGTGTCTGGAATCCGGCTCTCTCCCTTGTCAAAAAAAGCAGAGGGACAGAGTCAATGCTACCTCACCTGCGAATTCGTAGTCTCACTCTCGATAGCTCTGACTTTGATCACCTTGGTGACATTTGTGTTCAGTGTGTGTGTTATCTTTCCTAACTCAGTCCGAGAACCAAGATTTTAAATTTTCATGTACGTCGCCTATCCGTTGCAGTTTGCCTTGAAAATGGCGGGGTCTTCTCCCGCCGAAATATCGGCGGTCGCTGAAAGTGTTACCTGGCTGAATTCCCGGAAGTTATTTGAAACTTATGAGATCACTTTGTTGTCCGTTTGGCTGTCCGTCTTTTAAGAGCCATTTTTATCGGGTACGATTAGAGGTATCAAGTTGAAATTTATGTCAAATGCTAAGGTCTAGGGTCGTTTGGTGCTGAAAAAAATTTAACCTTCAAAGTCAGTACAGTCAGAACATGCGCCCATTTATTTCAAATATTTTGACAATCACTCAACCATACCTACAGATGACGCATCTACACAAACAATGACGTCTGTACGGAATGCTCAGCCGCGAGTACTACCCGCAGTTGACCAGTTTCTTTTATATAGATTTCTTAATTTATTTCTAACACTGTGGAAGATTCTCTCAAAAGCCTACTTCAACACCAATAATTATTAACTATAATAATTATTAACATTAAAAGCAGGATGCATTTAAGAAGAGAATGGTTTGACTACTCTCTTGAAGATAGCAATATTTCAAAATTCAAACATATGTGAATGGGGAGCACTGCTGCGACGTTTTAAACAGATGAATATTGAATAAAGAATGTAGCTTCTTGATTTGCGTAGCCTTCCCTCCCGTCAACAATATTCCTTAAAAAAAGTGTGGGACCAACTCGAACGATGGGATTTTACTCTTGTAGACAAGAGCATTTCTACAGCTAGAATTGCATTTGCTTGTATTTTTCTTAATCCAGTTGTATATGTGCTCCTAATTCAATAAATTTTGCCCTGCAGCTCAGATATTGTCAAACTATCTATGTTCTGATCGGACATGGCAGTCTCAGGAGCAGCAATATGTTGCTTAAATAAGCAACATAATCAGCATCACTGAACTCCCACAACCACCTATGCAAAGCATATACACACGAAAGTTGAAAATTATTCTCAGTTCCCCACTTCATATTTCAGTTCGCCTACATTCTACGAACACACATAACCTCAAAACTCTTTCAACTAGTGTCGCCAAAGTTGGAACACGCCGAAACTGTTCAGTTTCACCGTCGAGTTGCGCAAACTCGCGGCTCGCATGCGCAGTTGCTGGTAGCGCAGTTGCCTGCAACATAGTGTCGTCGTGTAAACTAGGCTTTAGATAGCAGCCGCGTACGCCTCCCAAGCGCGAACAGCGATTCTTCTTGACAGCAGTAAATTTGCAACCACACAACGTCCTCCACCCGGTTGCGTTGCTTACAGAGAGTTTCTCTGCCCCTAATTCTTGGCTCCCCATGTTTAGGCCCAAACGAGTTAAATTCTTAAATCGAGGTACACAAAATTCTTCAGAGCAATCAGCACATGACATTAAATTTTCCTATCACCTTTGTAATTGTTCCGTTCTTTTACATTTCGTGTTTCACTTTTAATCAAGTATTATCATTCCGTGTGCCACACCAGATCCGAAATCCACAAGCTGCTGCACGCAGCCTACCTGCGGAGTTTCCTGCTGGCGTCTGCCGTCTTCATTGAGAGGTCTTCGCTGCTGGTGACACTCGTCGCCTACTTCCTAATGGGCCGCATCGCTGGTCCTGACCAGGTCAGTACATCCGCATTCTTTCCAATTCCTGTCTCACGCCTGCGTTTCAAGTGACTACATCCTTTACCTGCTGTGTTGCAGATATTCTCAATGGCTCAGTACTACAACGTCCTTAACGTAGCACTGGCCATCATGTTCCCCATGGGCATAGCAGCTATACAAGAAGCTCGAGTCTCAGTCCAACGTATACAGGTAACAACAAATTCCTGATATTTCTCTCCACAAACAGAGATCATTATGCCTTTATATTGTAATTCCTTAACTGGTCAGGTATTACAGTGCAGCAGCATCTTTGTTGTCACCCTGCTGGCTGAATTTAGAAGTACAAGACCATCTGAAATGTCCCATTGTAGTAGATATTAGCAGATATTTATTAATGTTCTCAGTGGATGTGAACTAGCTAATCAAATGTATCTGGACACTTATTTCTAGACAATAATATGGGGTGTCTCCACTCTTTGCCTTTCTGACGACTTGAACGCTGTTGTGGACACTTTCAGTGAGAAGTCTGAACGTCTGTGGAGAAATAACAGCCCATTCTTCCTAAAGAGCCGAAACAAGAGAAGGTAGTGATAGTAGACGATAGGGTCTGGGGCGAAGTCGACATTCTAATAATCCATTCCAAAGGTATTCCAAAGGTTGGGGCTGTGGGCAGGCCAGTCCATTTCAGAAATGTTATTATTCACAAACCATCGCCTCACTGGAGCTGTTTTATCACAAGGTGCATTGTCACACAGATACAAACAATCCTAGTCTCCGAACTATTCTCCTGTAAAATGCGTTCCCAGTACTCTCTCCGTGGCTCTGGTGGTGTATATCCCGTTACACTGAAGATGAAATATTCACTATAGGAGCTCAGGTTTGATAAGGCACTTGTTAGCTACACCTCAGTGACTAAACCATAGATCTCTTCCGCCACTGAAAATAATTGAATATAATCAACACTTAAGCCACTAGTCAAGAGGAGCATACGAAGCATATGCTCAATTGTATGAAACCCCTTATGAAATATCGGTGTTATTAAAATGTCGTTATGAGTGCCACTGTATGGACTAGCAAGAAGTACACGTATAAATACCGACGATGATGCTCATCGTGAGGCATCAGGGTGGTTACGGTCGCCTTTAGGACACTTGCAATTATCAGTATCTGTGTTCAGTCCAACACGTTGTCACTGTGCATCTGATGGCAACTTCTCATGGCGCTACAGCCATACTGCCTTTTGATTGATTATGAGTCAGTAGTATCCGATCCTCTAGATCCTCCACAGCTCTTAATAGCGTGGATTAACAGCCCAACAGTGAAAATGCCTTTTGAGGTATGTGTGACCAAAAGTCGACCATTACACCAAGATGGAACTCTTTGCCATTATGCAGGCTAAAGAGATCCAGAGTGGCTATGTAGATACTGAATTACGGGATGGAAATAACTCCAGATTATGTATTTAAATTACATAAGATGACTCTAAGCAAGGGAACTGTCTCTGGTATGCTCTGATAGTGTTCTGAAGATCCAACTAACAACATGATGAAGGGCTTACATAGTCTTGAGGACACTACGGCGTATGAGATGTTAACAAGCTAAGAAATGTCGTTCCTGCTCCAATGGCCTGACTGCACTCCAAATCATTTGATGCAATCCACGCAGCAAAGAAACCTGTACAGTGCACTCAGGAGACCAACGTTTAGAGATGGAAGCGGTTTTGTTTTGGGTCATGTGGAAATCGAGTGCAACCAGCTGGCAGATATTGCAGCCAAGGAGGCAATACGTATTGAAGCATGGTCTAAAGTTTGCCTACAGACTGTAACCTCGCTGCTGAGATACAGGTCCATATTTCGTACTGCAGCACACCGGCTATTTTTGTGCAATTTTACTACTCTGTTGTATTTGATTTTTACTTTGTCTGTGATCGAATTCCAAGCCTTTTATGGCTTCATCTTCTGGCTCGTATACCCACATGTGTATTTTATGGCTGTAGCAAAGCATATGCTACTGTAAGAGGTCCGTACGTCTTTCGTAGTAAGAGTGACTTGAATTGTGATCCATTGAAGTTAGTGCACTGCCGTACAGTATTGGCTTCCGTCCATTGAAATCAGACGAAGTGCTTTCAACTTGCACACAGATATGGTGTTGCTCTATAACACTTTGATTTCTTACCAGCGAGATGAATGTACAGTGTGCTGTACTTGTGGAGCACGAGTAACTGTAGACGACCCACTCCAAGAATTGAACATGTTCTGTTATTTAAGAGGATCCTGTGGCCCTACTGGTGACCTGCACTCAGTCTTTGGCACTGCAGCAAGAGGTATCATGCACATTATCAAACTTCACTTCCCATTTCCTATGAAAATTACAAATGAAACTGTAAATTAATTACTTTTATCGATTTTGACATTCGACAATTGCATATTTACTACTCAAAATGTTATTATATTTCTTATTATATTTTTGAGCATTTACACTCTTAAGCATTTTTATATGTCACGTCTGTTTATGATTTCAGCTATTGCTGTACTTTTCACACTATACATTTGTTAGTTTATTTATGTCCTGTAAATACGTATATTTTAGTATGTGAGCGCTAATATCCATTCAGTCAGGCTCCTAAACAACAATAGCAAACACAAAAAGGCCAGAATGTGACTGCTGGGAGAAGGATCGGGTTACGTGCACTGCCATCAAGAGTCGTAACCTAATGAATGCAGTTCTACATCTATATCAGAGATCCACAAGCCACCTAACGGCGTGTGGCGGAGGGTACTTCTGGTACCACTAGCTGATCTTCCCTTTCCTGCTCCACTTGTTAGTGACGCCTGGGAAGAATGACTGTCGGTAAAGCTCTGAATTACCTTGAATTTCTTGAATTTCTGTTGTGAGCGAGGGGTTGATCTGAGATTCTGTTATTCTGCGCAACGGATTAATACGAGGTGTACCCTTTACCCTGTGGCTCCTGCAAGATGCAATTTCTTCCCCCACACTACTACAAAAGTCAGACAGACGCTCCTAACGTTCTAAAGAGAAATGTCTGAAAACTTTCAGCAATAAATATCTTCTGGAGTCGTCCGCTGTAAGGAAATAACACAAAAATTCACAAAATTTCTTAAGTAACTAGTGGGATACTTGGGTACTGGAATAGTGCTACTTAGTATAAGAAAAACATGAAACTAACGAAAGTTATTATTTATTTTCAATAAATCCTGAGAAATCACAATGGCACTTCTAGTTATGAATTTTGAATGGTTCAAATGGCACTGAGCACTATGGGTTTGGTTTGGTTGTTCGGGGAAGAAGACCAGACAGCGTGGTCATCGGTCTCATCGGATTGGGGAAGGATGGGGAAGGAAGTCGGCCGTGCCCTTTCAGAGGAACCATGCCGGCATTTGCCTGGAGCGATTTAGGGAAATCAGGGAAAACCTAAATCAGGATGGCCGGACGCGGGATTGAACCGTCGTCCTCCCGAATGCGAGTCCAGTGTCTAACGAGCACTATGGGACTTAACATCTATGGTCATCAGTCCCCTAGAACTTAGAACTACTTAAACCTAACTAACCCAAGGACAACATACAACACCTAGCCATCACGAGGCAGAGAAAATCCCTGACCCCAGCGGGAATCGAACCCGGGAACCTGGGCACGGGAAGCGAGAACGCTACCGCACGACCACGAGATGCGGGCTTTAGTTATGAATTGAACAAATTATATCCTGGTTCTTTTCGGAACGCTAATGAAATATCTATACAAAGTTTGAGATTGTTGTTGACTTGGCAGAATGGCTGAGAGGCACTCCTACTTCATTTGAATAATTATCCTTTAGAATGTTGCTAGGTACGGTCGAGCCTGTCGCGTGTGAAATGCAGTGAAATGTACTGTTGTGGAGGAAATATGGAGCTCGAAATAGCTATAGCGCACAATACCGTAAGCTGCGGTGACTGATGTCTGCGCCGCTCGCTGCTGACAAATAAGATAACTCTCGTTCTATCTGGATTGACCTTCGACAATCAAACTCTCCCTACGCCTTGATGAAGTCAAGGATTCCTATTCGCCCCTAGTCTATTGATGTGGTACACCGGTCAGATTACCAGTCCACTGCGATGCCACTCAAAAATTCGCTCGCAGGCGTTTCACTATAACTCTGTCCATTCACAACGCACATTAAGTGTGTCGGCCAACACAGTGAACAACGCTTAATCGCAAGGACTCAATATAGAGAGTCGCACTTCGATTCGCTTTCGATAGAGGTGCTCTCCCAGTGAAGCACTGAGGAGAGACTTGTTCCTCGCATCAAGAGCGACAACGGAACGGCGCCTCTCCACGCTAGACGTGAAGGGGTATATCTTTCGGTCTCTTCCATTACTCCTTCAGCCCAAGGTGTCAGAAATATCGTCTGCCAATCAGCATTGCTCTTCTAATACTTGAGAATGACGTTTCGTTTAAGGCGACCAATCCGGAAACCTGTAGTATCGGCGTTTGGCGTTTGCTGTCTCCCTGTGAAAATCTCAGAAACTGCATGCTATGTGTAAAGAATGTGCAGGCTGGCCGCTCCCACACAACGTAGCGGAATTTGCTTTTAAGCCGAACACGGGGTCGTCCTTCCTTTCCCTAAGGCGAACGCTGTCTACTCCGGGGGCGGCCACAGACCGACGTAGATGGGTTGGGACTGGCCTCCTGGCGTGCGGTTGCCTCTCTCGAACTAAAAGCTCCTGTGACCGTCGTGTCTGGAATGTATGTGTGTACGCCAGCCTCGAGTATTTCAACCACGGTGCGCACTTCCGATTTATTAGTTATTTGCATATCGTTTACATGATTTCATACAACATTGACTTTATCTTATCGAGTTTGGGTTCGAATGAAGCGTCTTGATGTGCGGAATATGGTTGTGAGGGCGGAATATGTAAGCAATGAAGGTCATGAGACAACGAATTCTTACACTGTAGCGGTCATTTTGCGAGGTATATATGGGAGGAAGTGATATGTTGTACGACCTTTCACGGAAAGTACTCTCTCGCAATTTCAACAGAAAAATCTCTCTTGTAACGTCTGCAACTGGAGTTTTTTGAGCATCTCTGCAACGCTCTCGACCGAGTAAACTATCCGCTGACGAAACGCATTGCTCTTAGTTGCATGTATTTTTGTCCCTCTCTTCTATCAGACCCACCCAATAAAATCCAAGACTGATGAACAATATTCAATAAACAGTGGAAAAAGCGCCTTGGAAGCCACTTCCTTCGTGGATGAGCTGCATTTCCTTAAGATTTTTTCTAAGAACCTCAATCTGGCATCTACTTTTGCTGCTACATATTTGTTTTACTTAGTCATTCCACTTAAGGTCACTCTGCATAGTTACTCCTAGATATTTTAAGGTAGATATTGTTTGCAGCAATTTTTCATGAATAAAGCAGTTGAGCAGTAGTGGATTTTTTTTCCAATGTATGCGCAGTATGTTATATTAATTTACGTCCAGGGTCAACTGCTACAGCCTGCACCATTCATCAGTCCTCTGCAGGTCATTCTGCAAATCGACACTGTTCAAAAAAATAGTTCAAATGGCTCTGAGCACTATGGGACTTAACTGCTGTGGCCAACAGCACTTAGAACTACTTACACCTAACTAACCTAAGGACGTCACACACATCCATGCCCGAGGCAGGATTCGAACCTGCGACCGTAGCGGTCGCGCGGCTCCAGACTGTAGTGCCTAGAACCACTCGGCCACCCCCGCCGGCCAAATCGACATAAGCACATCATCTTACAGCAGTCTTAAAGAGCTTCTGAGGCTTTCTTCTACATCATATATACACTGCAAACAGCAACGGTCCTGTCGCACTTCCTTAAGGTACTCCGGAAATTCGTTTTACATCTTTTGATTTTGTTCCCTTAGGAGCGATGTGTTGAGTTCTGTCTGTAAGTAAGTCTTGAATCCAGTCGTAAATCTGGCCAGATACTCGGTAAGCCTGCATTTTTTTCACTGACCGGCAGTGCGGGACTGTGCAAAATGCCTTCGTAAAGTCAACCTTAGCGCCGTTGTCTACAGCGCTACGGATCTCGCGACGAAACAATGTGACCTGGGTTTCGCAAGACCTCTGTTTGCGGAACCCGTTTCGATTTTGTAGAGGAAATTTTTGTTTTCCAAAAACGTCATAATTATTGAGCAAGATATGTTCCATAATTCTACAACAGATTGATGTCAACCATATAGGCTTATAATTATGTGCATCTGTCCTACAACCCTTCTTGAAAACGGGAATGACCTGCGCCTTTTTCCAGTTGCTAGGTACTGTTCATTGCTCCAGCGGTTTACGATAAATTGCTGACAGAAGGGGAGAAAGGTCTTTTGCATAATCCTATCGAATCTTATGTCATCTGGTCCTGATACCTTTCCGCTACTAAGCCATTGTATTGCTTTCCTACTCCGCGATCGGCTGCCTCAATGTCTCCCAATTATACGCACGTATGATGATTGAAATGAGCGACCGTACTAAGATCTTCCATGCTGAAAAAATTTCGGAAGGCTGAGTTCAATATTCCGTCCTTCTATCTTTTATCCTCCGTTTCGGTGTCGGTGTGGTCACTGAATGAATTAACAGAGGATTTCGAACCGTATACTGATTTTAAGTAAAACCGAAACATCTTTAGGCTTTTACTCATATCGGTTGATAAAATTTTACGTTCAAAGTCACTGAACGCTTCTCTCATTGTCTCATTACTGTCACTTTCGCTTCTTTCAGCGTTATGACATCTCTTGAATCAACGATACTTTCGAATTTCTTTTCCATTTGTGCTCCAAACCTTCCTCCCCTCTCCTGACTATGACGTCCGTCAAAAAATTAATATTTGAAGCTGACTACCCATATACTCTGTCATTTGCATCCTTTCACTCCTGCTAAGCAAAAATATTTTCCTACCTACCATAATAGTTGCTATCACCACCTTTTGATCACTAATTCCTTCTGTGCATCAACTGATTTGTTTGCTGGCACGCTGCTTCAACAAACGTGTCGACCCATTTCGTATGGATGGTTGTATTGAGTGTTTGTGTAGTGTAAGAAATAATAGCTGAGATGTGCTGCTAGCATGTTGTCTTCTTCTCTCCAAGAGCACTATGCTGGCCGCCAATCATAATGGAATACTACTCGTATAAAAGGAGTCGCATGTCAGCATTCCATTAAACCCTTCAGGGATATATTGCTGCCAGCTTCGGAGAGGGCGAAGGTTTGCATAAGACGTTTCCTCCGATACTTTTACTGGTAACGTTTCTTCGCAACCAACAACAACCTCAACGACATCTTCACAACAATATTTTATTTATTAACGAAAGCACACGATTCGGAATAAATCCACGCTCAATAGTCTAACGTGAAAACGTGCAGAATGTAAATGTTGTTAATTCTGCGATTTTCATAGCTGATATCGATATTAGATTTATCACGAAGCATGTAAAGATGTTAATAAGAAACAAAGAATAGTGGTCAAAGTTTCTCCAGGACCAGAATGCGGATTGGTTACTTCTGAGATGAGCATCGCCACGTAATTCCTATCAATTTTCTTCTCCTCCGATGATCCTTCAATCTTAACGTTAGTGCTCTTGCGTTTCCTTTTTGTGCACAGGAGTTCCTTGTGAAGCCGGAGGCGACTGTAGAGGACAGGAGCGGAGGAGCCGCTAAAGGAGAGGTATCTTTGCAGCACGTGTCAGCCACGTGGGACGGCGCCAACCCATCCCTTTCGTCCATAAACCTCAACGTCTTACCCGGCACGCTATGTGCTGTTGTAGGACCTGTTGGGTGTGGAAAGGTAACGAGCTTTTTATTCGTTTTAAGTGGTGTAATATGGTTTTGGGGTTTGTAGCTGTATAAGTAATTACTTACAAATTTACTGTTTTCTTTATGTACAGTGGTTCGTAATGAAACTAATAGTAACTGTGAAATACAAGCTTCAACTGGATCTAGGGAGCAGGGAAAGTTTAAAAACAGCAACTGAAGGAAATAATATGCTCTGTGCGCTAAATTCCAATTTTCGTTTGCTGTTGATACATTTATTTTTCCACTTAGCTTGTAGTTTATGCTACGAGCTGTCCAACTATTTGACCTGTAAGGGTTTAATAGTATATAATATATGCTTTTAGATACATGTACATTTAGAGCAGTTAGTCGTTAGCATGTTTTATTGTGCATTCACGCTATACTGCGTCTGAAATGGAACGTGACAGTTGTTTCTTGCGAGTAACACAATTTAAAAAAATGTGCTGAAATAACCTGGCCCTTTACGCAAGTGGCTTCCATAAATGTTGGTGTGGCTTATACTGTCACACACACTGTCCCATTTAACTTGACCAGCCCAAATAACTTCTCGTACAGAAACAAAATAAAAAATATATCAAGCAAACGCAACTTAGCTACAAAGAGAACATTAACCAGTGTGACTGATTTTCTTGTTACTTCGTTCGTTATGAAGATACGCACAGCAGTACATCTTTTTCGAATATTAATGTTTATTATTTTATTCTGTAAGCCATGTATTATTATCAATAACTGTTGAAAAATGTGTCATGATATACCATTCGCGTACACATTATGTTGTTAACGTAATACAAAACCGACTGACTCTCCCGTTCTGGCAACACTGCATCTACCAAGGGTAACTTAACTTTTCCACCTGCTGATGTTGACATTAAACAGTTGTAAACACAAGGAAAATGCACACAAGGAAATGGATGAACAATAATGGTCCTATAATATTCTTTTGGGGTATTAAAGAAAGTACTTTTGTATTTCAGATTTCCGTCCATTAAGAACGGTGTGTTCTTAAGTAATTAACTAAAGAGGGATAAATAGTCTCCGTTAACGGTATAGCAAACTCAAACAGAAAGATCGTATAAAAGGATTGTCAGCTAATTTGCCTCCTTATTTCATTTATGCAGAGCTCCCTGTTGTACCTGCTTATTAATGAGCTGTCACCAACATCTGGAAAGCTCAAGATTGGAGGGAGGGTATCATATGCAAGCCAGGAGCCGTGGATATTCGTGGGTACCGTGCGGCAGAACATCCTGTTCGGACAGCCTTACGACAAGAAGAAATACCAGAAGGTGGTGGAGGTGTGCGCCCTGTCCAAGGACTTTGAACTGCTGCCGTACGGGGACAAGACGCTGGTGGGAGAGAAGGGCATCACACTCAGCGGCGGGCAAAGGGCCAGGGTGAACCTCGCCAGGTACGTATAACAGGAGGAGGTGCCAGAGGATGCAAGAGTTGAGTGTCCTGTCCAAGGACATCGAGCTGCTGTCGTTCAATGTCACAACGCTAGTGGGCGAGAAAGGAATCACCTTCAGGAGCGGGTTGTGTCTCTAGTGGTGGTTCGTAGTTTAGTAACGTTAGAGTAGTCCACTTTCTCTGTATCCGTGCACATATTCACTGAGAGGGCAGGATCACGGGAAGGCAATGGATGTGTTGTCGGTGGTGCGCGCTTTGTCTCTGTTCAGTCCTGTAAGAACGATGCTCAGAGTCAAATAGGCGGCGTTGTGATTACCAGTGGATCGTCGATTAACCCCATGCGGCTCTGCAGGGGTGGCATGATGTCTATTCCTCAAAAAGTTGTGGCCATCTGTGTGGTGGTTTACGTGTGTGAATGCATTATCTCTGTGATACTGATGAGTCACGCGAGACATAGGTGAACTAGGAAACGGGAATTCCTGTGTAATCTCAAATATATATTCTATGATCCATGCATCTTGCACCAGTTGTGTGCTACAGTGCGTGGGAGAATTAATATACAAATTTTTTAAAAGTAAGTTACTGACATTATTTATAGGAGGGAGGAGAAAACTAGTGTTTAACGTCCGGTCGAAAACGAGGTCATTAGAGACGGAGCACAAGCTCGGATTAGGGAAGGATGGGTAAGAAAATCAGACGTGCCCTTTCAAAGGAACCATCCCGGCATTTGCCTGAGGTGATGTAGGGAAATCACGGAAAACCTAAATCAGGATGGCAGGACGTGGGATTGAACCGTCGTCCTCCCGAATGCAAGTCCAGTGTGCTAACCACTGCGCCACCTCGCTCGGTCCATTATTTAGATATTACATATATTTATTATCCCACAATATAGGAATTATTATTATCCACCTGTTCTCTTTCACTGTGCAAAAGGAAGGTTTTGGCATTTCTGTCATGTTTTAATGTTGACGTCATGACTGACGGTGAAGGTGATTCTGTGTGTACTAACGTGCAAGAAATGAAGGTGACTGGCAGAAAAAAAAGGCAGCAGTACGAAAAACTTGGGCCTAGACTACGAGAGTGAAAAAACTTGCAGATCTGTTTCAGAGAGAGAATAGGGTAGCAGTTGCGAAAGCTAACCTCAGTTGGTGCGAATATCACACACTTACAGTTAATGATGTGGAAAATCCCTTGGTGAGTTTTGTAAACTAGGGAACTATAAGGAAAACAAGGGACTCACTTGCAGTGTTGGGAATATGACGCATCTCATGTACACGTGAGAGAGTTTGTGCTGGAAAGAGTGGACAATCAGTCAATCCCATAAGCAATAGAGAAATCGGCTGCGGCGGAGCACACGGTGTGTTAGACCGACAACATAGTAAAATTCACCGCCACTAGTGTTCTTGGTGTAGAGTAGAGCTATCACACTCCCTTGTTCAGGGAAGTTGTAGAACTACACAAACTTGATCATAGCTTCAACAAGAAGGAATAGAGCTTCAAGGTGAACGGATCGTGGAATCCCGTCCTGCAGCAAATGATCGTTGCAGATAGCAAGGGGAGACCCGCAGCAACAATGACCACGGAGAAGCCGTTGGAAGTTGGAGTGCTAGGTACATGTAATCTGCGGCCGCGTGCTACTCTCCAGCAATGGAGGATGAAGGTTTGACAATGCCAGCCACTCATGCTGGCGAAACATCAGACAAATCATCAAACAAGCATCTGCCGAAGAACCAAAGACAGAAACCATCAGACAACTTGTAAACCACAACCTGCAAAATGCTCTTTATGCAGCCTTGTGCATGGTAAACAGAGAACATTTTGACAGTGGGGCTAAAAGAAATTTATTGTATACATATTGCATGAAGAAGAAGTGGGAAGAAATCGACAAGGAAATATGTACGTTCTGTAAAATCTGTTCTTGAAATGCATCGAATTTATAAAAATGGAAATGAAAGGAATGGTTTTTGCAGTGTCTGATACAATACATGCAAAATTATATTATGTTGTTTTTGTTGTGGTCTTCAGTCCTGAGACTGGTTTGATGCAGCTCTCCATGCTACTCTATACTGTGCAAGCTTCTTCATCTCCCAGTACCTACTGCAACCTACATCCTTCTGAATCTGCTTAGTCTAGTCATCTCTTGGTCTTCCTCTACGAATTTTACCCTCCACGCTGCCCTCCAATACTAAATTGGTGATACCTTGATGCCTCAGAAAATGTCCTACCAATCGATCCCTTCTTCTGGTCAAGTTGTGCCACAAACTTCTCTTCTCCCCAATCCGATTCAATACTTCCTCATTAGTTATGTGATCTACCCATCTTATCTTCAGCATTCATCTCTAGCACCACATTTCGAAAGCTTCTATTCTCTTCTTGTCCAAACAATTTATCGTCCATGTTTCACTTCCATACATGGCTACACTCCATATAAATACTTTCAGAAATGACTTCCTGACACTTAAATCTATTCTCGATGTTAACAAATTTCTCTTCTTCAGAAACGCTTTCCTTGCCATTGCCAGTCTACATTTTATATCCTCTCTACTCCGACCATCATCAGTTATTTTGCTCCCGAAACAGGAAAACACCTTCTCTACTTTAAGTGTCTCATTTCCTAATCTACTTCCCTCAGTATCACCCAACTTAATTCAACTACATTCCATTATCCTCGTTTTGGTTTTGTTGACGTTCACAATATACCCTCCTTTCAAGACACTGTCCATTCCGTTCAACTGCTCTTCCAAGTCCTTTGCTGTCTCTGACAGAATTACAAGGTCATCGGCGAACCTCAAAGGTTTTATTTCTTCTCCATGGATTTTAATACCTACTCCGAATTTTTCTTTTGTTTCCTTTACTGCTTGCTCAATATACAGATTGAATAACATCGGGGAGAGGCTACAACCGTGTCTCACTCCCTTCCCAGCCACTGCTTCCCTTTCATGTCCCTCGACTCTTATAAATGCCATATGGTTTCTGTACAAATTGTAAATAGCCTTTCGCTCCCTGTATTTTACCCCTGTCACCTTCAGAATTTGGAAAAGAGTATTCCAGT
The DNA here is from genome assembly GCF_023897955.1 of Schistocerca gregaria. Classification (NCBI taxonomy): domain Eukaryota; kingdom Metazoa; phylum Arthropoda; class Insecta; order Orthoptera; family Acrididae; genus Schistocerca; species Schistocerca gregaria. The sequence continues at coordinate 717,142,889 of NC_064921.1, read as the reverse complement.
TAACATAGTCAAAAGCTGTCTCTAAGTCTACAAATGCTAGAAACATAGGTCTGCTCTTCCTTAATCGGGCTTCTAAGATAAGTCGTAGATTCAGTATTGCCTCACATGTTCCATCATTTCTACGGAATCCAAACAAATCTTCCCCGAGTTCGGCTTCTACAAGTTTTTCCATTCGTCTGTAAAGAATTCGCGTTAGTATTTTGCAGCTGTGACTTATTAAACTGATAGATCGGTAATTTTCACATCTGTCAACACCTGCTTTCTTTGGGATTGGAATTATTATATTCTTCTTGAAATCTGACGGTATTTCGCCTGTCTCATACATCTTGCTCACCAGATGGTAGAGTTTTGTCAGGACTGGCTCTCCCAAGGCCGTCAATAGTTCTAATGGAATGTTGTCTATCCCCGGAGCCTTATTTCGACTCAGGTCTTTCAGTGCTCTGTCAAACTCTTCACGCAGTATCGTATCTCCCATTTCATCTTCATCTACATCCTCTTCTATTTCCATAATATTGTCCTCAAGTACATCGCCGTTGTATAGACCCTCTATATACTCCTTCCACCTTTCTGCTTTCCCTTCTTTGCTTAGAACTGGGTTTCCATCTGAGCTCTTGATGTTCATACAAGAGGTTCTCTTATCTCCAAAGGTCCCTTTAATTTTCCTGTAGGCAGTATCTATCTTACCCCTAGTGAGATAAGCCTATACATGCATTTGTTCTCTAGCCATCCCTGCTTACCCATTTTGCACTTCCTGTCGATCTCATTTTTGAGACGTCTGTATTCCTTTTTGACTGCTTCATTTACTGCATTTTTATATTTTCTCCTTTCATCAATTAAATTCAATATATCTTCTGTTTCCCAAGGTTTTCAGCTAGCCCTCATCTTTTTAGCTACTTGATCCTCTGCTGCCTTCACTATTTCATCCCTCAAAGCTAACCATTCTTCTTCTACTGCATTTCTTTCCCCCATTCCTGTCAATTGCTCCCTTATGCTATCCCTGAAGCTCTGTACAACCTCTGGGTCTTTTAGATTATCTAGGTCCCATCTCCTTAAATTCCCACCTTTTTGCAGTTTCTTCAGTTTTAATCTACAGGTCATAACCAATAGAATGTGGCCAGAGTCTACATCTGCCCCTGGAAATGACTTACAATTTAAAACCTGGTACCTAAATATCTGTATTACCATTATATAATCTATCTGATACCTTTTAGTATCTCCAGGGTTCTTCCATGTATACTACCTTCTTTTATGATTCTTGAACCAAGTGTTAGCTATGATTAAGTTATGCTCTGTGCAAAATTCTACCAGGCGGCTTCCTCTTTCATTTCCTTGCCCCAGTCCATATTCACCTATTACGTTTCCTTCTCTCCCTTTTCCTACTACCGATTTCCTATCACCCATGACTATTAAATTTTCGTCACCCTTCACTATCTGAATAATTTCTTTTATTTGATCATACATTTCTTCAATTTCTTTGTCATCTGCAGAGCTAGTTGGCATATAAACGTGTACAACTGTAGTAGGTGTGGGCTTCGTATCTATCTTGGCCACAATAATGAATTCACTATGCTGTTTGTAGTAGCTTACCCGCATTCCTATTTTCCTATTCATTATTAAACCTACTCCTGCGTTACCCCTATTTGATTTTGTGTTTATAGCCCTGTAGTCACCTGACCAGAGGTCTTGTTCCTCCTGCCTCCGAACTTCACTAATTCCCACTATATCTAACTTTAACCTATTCATTTCCCTTTTTAAATTTTCTAACCTACATGCCGATTAAGGGATCTGACATTCCACGCTCCGATCCGCAGAACGCCAGTTTTCTTTCTCCTGATAACGACATCCTCTTGAGTAGTCCCCGCCCGGAGATCCGAATGGGGGACTATTTTACCTCCGGAATATTTTACCCAAGAGGACGCCATCATCATTTAATCATACAGTAATGCTGCATGCTCTCGGGAAAAATTACGGTCGTAGTTTGCCCTTGCTTTCAGGCGTTCGCAGTACCAGCATAGCAAGGCCGTTTTGGTTATTGTTACAAGGCTAGATCAGTCAATCATGCGGACTGTTGCCCCTGCAACTACTGAAAAGGCTGCTGCCCCTCTTCAGGAACCACACGTTTGTCTGGCCTCTCAACAGGTACCCCTCCGTTGTGGTTGCACCTACGGTACGGCTATCTGTATCGCTGAGGCACACAAGCCTCTCCACCAACGGCAGGATCCATGGTTCAAGGGGGGAGGAATTATATTCACAAGAAAATGTAATGTAGGTTTCAAGATGCCACATACTGCCACAAATGAGTAGTGTGATCGAAGCACATCCCAACAGGATATAATACGTCGGAATACTAGCCTACCTCGACTTGAACCGCAAGTGCATGCCGCAAAGAAGAATTAGATCTTTGTTTAATAACTATTGGTTATTGGTTATTGAAGATACCTACTGAAGTTATTTTCTACCTGAAGCTGCTTTGGGTGTACGACTTCGGTATCCCCCTGCATAACGATAATAGCGATATTATGTGCATGGCCCCTGATGTAATGGCTTCAAGAGGTACTTAGAAAAGTCTTATTTCTTTACATTGCTAAGTACTTCAGAAAACACTCAGAAAAATAGAAATTTTGTGTTTGTTTTCCGACACCTACTCAGCTCAGAACAAGAATAATACATAATACCTGAGGCATTATGCCCTTGAAGTGGCTTCAGTTTTTCATTACTTCGTTCCTGGACATATCTTTTTACCTTCTTAAAGTGCTTTTGGTTGAGAAAGAGGATAGGAGAATGGTCTATGTGTTTACTTCAGAGGGCTGCTACAGACTAGAATACAGTAAAACCCGAGTTAAGCGCCCTTTCTCTGTACAGAGGATGATCAAGGAAGATTGTCAAGATTTGTAAGCAGTAGCTTCAACTCTAGTTAAGAAGCAGAAGTGGACTTCTGGGCAGAAGATGAAATTTCGCAAAACTTGTGTCATGGAAATGGAAGCTAGGAAGCCTAGCATTATCCAGTTTAAAGAAAACTACTCTCCATCGACTTTTTAGCAGGAAATTGATGTTTTGTACAAAAGTACTGGACAACCACGGACACACAGAGCAGTAGCAGGCTTCAATCCTATTTACCTGCTGAATGACCTCTTGTCTGCTGTTGACAAGCTCACAAAATGCGGAGTGCTTATATCTTCGTGACAGAATGATTACTGCTGTAAAAGCCAAGGACCTGTCCCTACTCCTCACATAACTGAAAACTTTCATGCCGTGTACCGTGCTCTTCAACCAGACATTTGAGGTGCAGCGAGCAAGAAGGAGCAGGATACCGACGGCTGAAAGTAAGTTTAGATTTCGATATAGACGGTTGCTTAGAATTGGTGTGACTGGAACCCCAGATAATTATTAAAACTTGAAAGTAACCAAAATTTCATATTGAAGTAAATCCGAATTCAACTACATTTAAAAACAAAGCATTGATGAAAACTGGACTTTTGTAAAAACAACCCATTTTTAAATACAATTTTTCAAATTTGGCGACTTGGACTGACATTTTTTGGGTAAATAATGGCCATTAAAAGACGATTTTAATTTTCCTATATATTTTGGACTATAATTGTTTATGAGCCAAAAATATGCCTGTTAATGTGCTCAGTTTCATACAAGAAGAGCACACGCAAAACGCAGAATAAATCAGCTCCACGTGTGTGGGTTAGCTCCTTCTCGCATTTTTGCGCTGTATTATAATCCGACATTCAAAGTCGGTTAAGTCGCGATTTGGTGCCATTAGCAGCTGGCGCAGATGTACTGTACAGAGAGAGACATTCCAGAGAACTACGCATTAAAATCATACTTTATTCAGCGCTGCTGGCTTCGGACACGTCCCATTTTTAAGAGAATCTGTAACAGATGTGGATACATCGTACTCGTCTCGAGATACAAAAATCGTGTGCCATGCGTAATTGTGCACAGCACCGTCACCAAAGAGCAGTATCTCGTGATGTAAAACTACAACACACACCAGCACACAGCTATTTATGGTACCGACATTTACCAGGGTTTTGTAATGGGTATCTACATCTACATGACTACTCTGCAATTCACATTTAAGTGCTTGGCAGAGGGTTCATCGAACCACAATCATACTATCTCTCTACTATTCCACTCCCGAACAGCGAGCGGGAAAAACGAACACCTAAACCTTTCTGTTCGAGCTCTGATTTCTCTTATTCTATTTTGATGATCATTCCTACCTATGTAGGTTGGGCTCAACAAAATATTTTCGCATTCGGAAGAGAAAGTTGGTGACTGAAATTTCGTAAAAAGCTCTCGCCGCGACGAAAAACGTCTATGCTGTAATGATTTCCATCCCAACTCGTGTATCATATCTGCCACACTCTCTCCCCTATAACGCGATAATACAAAACGAGCTGCCCTTCTTTGCACCCTCTCGATGTCCTCCGTCAATCCCACCTGGTAAGGATCCCACACCGCGCAGCAATATTCTAACAGAGGACGAACGAGTGTAGTGTAAGCTGTCTCTTTAGTGGACTTGTTGCATCTTCTAAGTGTCCTGCCAATGAAACGCAACCTTTGGCTCGCCTTCCCGACAATATTATCTATGTGGTCCTTCCAACTGAAGTTGTTCGTAATTTTAACACCCAGGTACTTAGTTGAATTGACAGCCTTGAGAATTGTACTATTTATCGAGTAATCGAATTCCAACGGATTTCTTTTCGAACTCATGTGGATCATCTCACACTTTTCGTTATTTAGCGTCAACTGCCACCTGACACACCATACAGCAATCTTTTCTAAATCGCTTTGCAGCTGATACTGGTCTTCGGATGACCTTACTAGACGGTAAATTACAGCATCATCTGCGAACAACCTAAGAGAACTGCTCAGATTGTCACCCAGGTCATTTATATAGATCAGGAACAGTAGAGGTCCCAGGACGCTTCCCTGGGGAACACCTGATATCACTTCAGTTTTACTCAAGTACTCGTGGTTATTACTAACATGAGCAGAACACTTACACGCAGAAACATAGTGTAGTACAACCTGAAGCTACTCACTTGACGGTATCCAAAATTATTAGGAGATGAAAGGAGGTCCTCGACAGAGTGTGACAGAAATATTCATACAGATTTTGCATAAAATGATTCTCCTTTTGTCAGTTGCAATATTTAATGGTATAATATCATAAGTATGGTAATAAGACAATTACTTACTGTTCCATTTCACAGGGCTGTTTATCGGGAGGCAGACATTTACCTTCTGGATGACCCCTTGTCTGCTGTTGATACACATGTCGGCAAACATCTCTTTGATGAATGTATTAACTCTTATTTAAGTGGAAAGACGAGAATTTTGGTCACTCACCAGTTGCAGTACCTCCAAGGAGCAGACAATATTGTGATACTGAATAAGGTGCGTTGATCTCCTTTCACATATGAACAGCAGCTGCTCGTTGCATTGTTTACATTAAAAGAAAATTTGCTTCACAGGGAATCATAGAGCATCAAGGAAATTTTGAAGAGATTCTGCAGAGTGGCGTCAGCTTTTCCAAATTGATGTCAAGCACGGAAGAGGAGATCGAAACGGAGGAGTTGAGTAGTAATCTACGAAGAAGCACCAGAAAGTCTATGCAGGTAACTCTTTTATTTTGGAAAATTTGGGACTATTTTCTCAGATTATTGGCCTTCTCAACAAATATTTCTCTCTTTTACAGGACGAACAAAGTAAATTAAGACGTTCAAAACGTATCGGATCTCAAAGAGCCAACGTAAATATGCTCGACAGGCAGATATCCACGTTGTCGGAAGTGGTAAGTACTACCCTTAAAGGTACAGTATACTGTTTCAACACTTACCTCCGCTGATTTTTAGTTCGCAGATGTCAAGTGTGAGATCTTTGATGAGGAACAGCAAAATCTCAATAAATTTCAAAGTGTGCTATTTTTTTGATGGTCTAATATATTACTGTGAGAGTTCGTTTTTCTGCCAAATATGTAACTATAAAATAGTTTGTTTTAGTCTGTGGTGGTCCGAGAATCGTTTCGAACAACTAAGGACTGCTGTCTGAAGAATATAATCAAAATTTTGCTATGGTAGTGTTCCACATAATTTTAAACTGCAACTTAAGGTGGGACTGGTGGCCAGGAAGTGAGTGAAAACATTTAGACGCAGTTGTAAAAGCAATTAAATCACACAAGTTAGCGTAACGTACCCTCAATGCAGATTGCGGTAGGTTCAGTTATTTAGAAGACCAATGGAATTTATATGAAGAACGTTATGTGGAAGAAGTTTCAAACATCTAAGATTAAATCTGCTTCTGATTTATTCTTTGAATTTGTAGGATACAGACGCACTAAAGGACTCATTGAAGCCATTTGATCAGAGACTAGACTATTAACACATATTAGAATGAAAAGAAACAAGTGCATATGAAGGAAGGTCCTTAGACCGAGAGTAATTTTTATTATCAACCCACTGATTCGATTCATAGGCATATATTTGTTTTCGTAATGAAAACTACGTAGCCAACTATGACATTCTATAGGTCGCGGGATGTATTGATTTTTGGTTCTTTGCGAGGACGTATTAGAATACGAGGACGTGCTGAAAAGTATTTCCTCCGAATTTTTTATGTGAGAACGCTGAAAGGTTTTTAAGTAAAACAAACTTTATTTACGTTCTACGTATTTATTCTTCATGTAAATGTATTTATTCCTCAACATAATCACGCTGGTGACGAATACATTTATCCCAACGAGAGACCAGTTAGTTGATACCGTCTCTGTGGGATGTCTGACTTTTTTGACGTAGCCATACATTCCCGTTTGCTGTCACCATTTCATCACTATCAAAGTGAAGTTCTAGAAAGTGTTTTTATATTTTGGAAACGATTAAAATCGGTTAAGGCCATGTACGGACTGTATGGAGGATGATCAATGAGAGTGAACACAACGCGTCTGATTCTTGTCAATGTCGCAGCACGCCTATGTAGTCTGACATTGTTATGGACAAACTCATCGAATTCAAAACTCTATTACACTGTTCCTCACACACCAACAAAGCTAAGTTACACAACGTTATGTTATTACGTTATACGACGCCATGTTACATGCCTTAATTAGCAGCCCTGTAGCGCCAGAGGAATGCAGAAGTGTAAACATGAAGTTTAAAGATGTAGAATGTTAATAACGTGTGTTTTATTTAAACGACTTTAAGAGTTTTCAATTAAAAGTACGGAGGTACTACTTTTCAGCACGGCCCTGTAACACTATGACAGAATTATGTTCTCATTATAAATTAGACATTTACTTTTAATTAACTACTAACGCTCTCCAGTCATTGTACTGATGAGTATATAAACAAAATTGTGTTAAAACTGAATTAACTTGATAGCGTAAGACAGGAAACCAATACCCTTCCGAGAATACGATCTAATAATTACATCTTCGATTCTTTATGTAACCAACAACCAACGCCTTCGCGATAATAAATTAGACAGTTTTACTATTTAACCTAAACTACTATACAAGGCAAAATTCTGTGTTTTTAAAGTTGCCATTTTACTCACTTACTCCAGTTTTTGCAAAATTCGCGTAACTATCGTTCTTTCGTAACTCTTTCAATATGCGAGCAAATACACCTTTGGTCTATAAAGTCAGCGATATACTATTTGCGCTTCCTTTAATGTTTTGTTGATTTTTATTTTTATAAAGTTAACATTTGTGATTCTTACTATGTTCTTCGCTTGGTTTGACCCAGTACGTGTTATATTCTTATTATTTTTACTAGAAATAGGTCTTACGCTATTTTATTTATCTCTTTATGTTTGTGTATTTTTATTATTCTTAAATGAAGCCACTACTCGACAACTGATGCCGAAGTTACCTTTATTCTACTTTTTTATTTTGAAATAAATCTCAGTAGAGTTCACTAACATACTTTTCCCATTAACTGGTTACTCATTAGTTGAAAACTAAAATTATATTATTTTATTATTGTTGTCGCTGCTGTTGCTTTATCGTGATATTATATCACTGGGGCAAAATAATTAAGTCGGGTGCTTCGGATTTCACTTTTCACAGAAAGAGCATCTTTATTTCTTTTAGTACCAGTACAGTCTGTCGTCACTGTGGACGAGTGTCCGTGTACCCTAGGAAAAAAAAACGACTAAAGTGTAGACAAAAAAAAAAGTCGCCGCTACCACCACTTAGCCCTATATCTAACATAGGCAACCAAAACCTCTTCCTCATCCACCTTTGGCCTCTATTTTGACATCCCACTGACTGTTATAGCGATCTGGGTACTCGACACATATTTTCTTCTAAGTAGCTAATAACACTCTGCGTGGCATGTCTTAATGGTTACTTTCCCGATACACATAAAGTAATAATTCGGCTAAAGATCTTGTCACACTTCAATGCTAGTTATGCTGTTCTGTGAATTTATAGTGCTGTGACAGAAGTGAATAGTGCAGGCTTTTAACTAAGGACACAAATGAGTCATATCTTTACGCAGTCAGTGCAGTTTGGACACAACCAACCCCTACAATCCTATCAGGAACCGCTCTTCACCATGCGAGGTTCTGGGCTGACCACTATTCAAGTATATCGGAACACTATATTGGACTTCATACAGATTAATAATTCCATCAAGAAATCCACACACACACACAACAAATGATTCGTTAACATACAACAATCTCTCTAACGAAAGCTCATTGAATTCAACTGTTCATTGTCACCCTGCAATGACTAATATACTGTAGAAGATACCACCGATTCCCAGTCGAACCCAAACAACGAAACCCACAATTCTAAACACTGGCCAATCCCTGCAAAATTAGCACAAAACAATTCTACTGACACGATTTTAACAGGAAGTTCAGCAATATTGCTGATTTGCCCTTTTTGAACTTCAACAACCATGGTCAGGTAATTTATCTCCAGCATGATCCAAGCCGTTCTCCGATGAAAATGGCACTGACTATTAAGACCAAGTAAACCCATTGACGAACCATTAAGAATGAATAAACGAATAGCAGTAATAGAATTTTTAACAATTAATTAATTGTAGCCGTAGGCCGTCGCGACTTCGAACAGCGCCAGCAACAGCGTTAAATGCGATCTTTGCCATTCAGGTTGTTGCTTAGCTAAAACTCCCGCCACTGCAGAGTAACTGGAACTCCCGCCTATGTTGAATTAACAGTATTCTTTTTTCCCGTCGTCCTCTTTACCACATTACATATACAATCATTTATATGCTTAATAAAATAGTTTATAATAACATTTTTTAACTATACACCGGTCTGCAAACTACTCCGTAACGAGTTGAGACGATAATTTTGCCCGTAACGACCACCAGAAAATTTTGGCACGTTACAAAATATACCATAACGAATCACAGATTTACCTCGTGAATAATTATTTAGCCGTAACTGGAATTAGACAGAAGCTAACCTTGAGACGATAAACAAATTTCATTTAAAAACTAGAAATTACTTCACGAATAGCAAATTTTTTATTCTAAAATGATAGAGATGGTTGAAAATAAAATAATTTTTCTTAGCTAGAAAACAATTCATTGTTTATTGTGGCATAAGGAGACAGACAACAGTAATATCGTCTTCAAATGAAATCTTATGTTGCACGTGTAGCAATCATACCAAACTGTGGGACGTCACCTACACCATCCTCGGAGAAGCAGATTTTATATAAATACCTTCTTTTTAAACGAGGTTTTGGGGACCATATCCATTTAAGGATAAGAAACAAGTTTCTGTCAGTTATCATAATTTCGCTTCTTTATTATTTCATAATGAGTCTTGAGACTAGTGATCTTAGTCTAAAACACACTTTGTGATACGCACTTTGAATATGACGTAATAAAAATCAACAGCACGATAGCTTGGGAAAATCGTTTCATACTCACCTGTAAATGGGTGAAAAGCTATCATCAACCTGAAGTTTGGTTTGACACAACTGTGGTTTCCTAGGCACGATCCTACAAGGTCTTCGGCTATGGGCACATAAATGTCCATCAAAACACAGAATGGATTCCACACAACATGTCGATTTTGGGAATGACGATGAAAAGTAGTCCCATTCTTTCTCGCTAGTCAACATGTTTTATAAAAGAGCTGAGTGATTCTGTTCTCAATTAGAACAAAAAAGTCTCCTCCATTTAAGAAACACTATATAATGTAAGAGAGATATGTTTCACCTGTAGACTGTCAATCTATTTTCCGCCGTCGGCCAAATTCTGCATAAGTGGTGGTTCTGAGTGGCCCTACTAAAATGTTTTATATGAATATATTACAGGACAACGAAATTTTGCATTACTACTGTATAAGGAAGAACAACATTAAGAAAGCCAGAACAGCCATTTAAGTAGTTATAACACATGAGCGTCTCACCATTGGCAAAAGATTCCGGAGGGGTTCCCCATTCAGATCTCCGGAAGGGGACTGCCAAAGGGGTGGGGAGGAGGTTACGATAAGAAAAATACTTAATAACCGACGAAAGAAGAAAGTTCTACGTGTCGGGGCGTGGAATATCAGAAGCTTGAACGGGGTAGGGAAACTAGAAATCGGAGAAAGGAATTGCAAAGGCTGAATCTAGATATAGTGTGGGTTAGTGAAGTGAAATGGAGAGAAGACAAGGATATCAAGTAAGATAGTACAGGGTAATATAAACAGAAGCAAAAGATGCTGTAAGGGGAGTAGGATTCGTTATGAATAGGAAGGTACGGTAGAGAGTATGTTAATGTGAAAGTTAAGTGATAGGGTTGTTGTTATCAGAATCCAAAGCAAACCAGCACCGACAACGATAGTTCTGGTATACATGACAAAGTTGCAAGCTGAAGATGAAGAGATAGAGAAAGTGTATGAGGATATTGAAAGGGTATTACGGTATGTAAAGGAAGGTGAAAATATAATGGTCATGGGGGACTGGAATGCAGCTGTAGAGAAAGGAGTAGAAGAAAAGGTTACAGGAGAATATGAGCTTGGGACAAGGAAGGAGAGAGGCGGAAGATTAATTGAGTTCTATAATAAACTTCAGTTAGTAATAGCGAATACTCTGTTCACGGATCGCAGGAGGAGGAGATATACTTGGAAAACGCCGGGAGTAGGGGAAGATTTCAGTTAGATTACATCATGGTCGGATAGAAATTCCGAAATCTGATATTGAATTGTAAGGCGTACTGAGGGGCAGGTATAAACACAGATAACAGTATACTAATGATGAAGAGTGGGCTGAACTTTAAGAGATTGGTCAGGAAGAATTATTGTACGAAGAAGTGGGACAGGGAAGTACTAAGGAATGAAGAGATATGCTTCAAGTTCTCTAAAGCTATAGATACGGCAATAAGGAATATCTAAATGGTTCAAATGGCTCTGAGCACTATGGGATTTAACATCTGAGGTCATCAGTCCCCTAGAACTTAGAACTAATTAAACATAACTAACCTAAGGGCATCACACACATCCATACCCATGACCGTAGCGCTCGCGCGGTTCCAGACTGAAGCGCCTAGAACCGCTCGGCCACACAGGCCGGCGAATATCTCATTAGGCGGAAGAGGAATGGACATCTCTAAAAAGGGCAATCATGGTAGTTGGAAAAAGAAAAACACAGGTACAAAGAAGGTAACAGCGAAGAAACCATGGGTAACAGAATAAATCTTCCAGTTGATCGATGAAAGAAGGAAGTACAAAACTGTTCAGTGAAATTCTGAATACAGAAATACAAATCGCTGAGAACGAAAGAAAAAGGAAGTGCCCGGAGCTAAGACGAAATGGCTGCATGAAAACTGGAAACGAATCTAAGAAGACATGATTGTCGGAAGGAATGTTTCAGCATGTAGAAAAGTCAGAACAATTTTCAGTGAAATTAGAAGCAAGGATAGTAACAGTCCAAGAGGATTTCCACTGTTAATTCAGAGCAGAGAGCAGATAGGTGGAGAGAGTACATTGAAGGGTTCTATTGAGGGGAAAAATTTGTCTGATGTGATGGAAGAAGAGACAGAAGTAGATTTAGAAGAGAGAGGGGATTCAGAATTAAAATCAGAATTTAAAAGAGCTTTGAAGACTTAAGATCGAAAAAGGCAGAAGGGATAGATAACTTCCCACCAGAATCTCTCAAATCAATGGGGAAAGTGGCAACAAAACGAGTATTCACGTTCGTGTGTAGAATGCACGAGTCTGGCGATATACCATCTGAGTTTTGGAAAAATAACATCCACACAATTCCGGAGACTGCAAGTGCTGACAAGTGTAAGTATTACCGTATAATCAGCTTAACAGCTCACGTATGCAAGTTGCTGGTAAGAATAATATACAGAAGAACAGAAAAGAAAATTTAGGATCTGTTAGATGTCGAGCAGTTTGGCGTTAGCAAATGTAAAGGCGGTTGATAATGAAATGAAGACGAAAGAAAAATTCAAGACACGGTAACAGAATTTGTCAATCTGGAAAGAGCGTTCGACAACGTAAAATCGTGCAAGATATTCTGAGGAAAATGGGTTGCCTTGCGTGTGTTGCAGGCCACAGGAGGTCTCAGATGTCTCGCGTTGGTGGCCGAGCAACAATTCCACTTGAGTACCTCTCTGACTTGCCTGTGGACCTGTATGAGTCATCAGCTTTGGATGCCACTGACATATTTTTTAGCATTTGCAGGATAAAGATGTAGACGAGGTGCTCAGATTAACCTCACGTATGGTATGGCCTCACGTTTAGAGAATGTTCCAGGATGTTTACAAAGTGTCATTAAAGCTACTCAGAGGTTTTAGATGTTCACAAGGAAGTTAAGGGCACTATAATGGTATGACGTGCATATCCACCTTTAGCCAACTGCCACTGGCCCTGGAGCCAATTCGGACGACTTAAGACACCAGACAGAGATATGTTAAGAACTACAGATCGAGTGGCGTCGAACCACGTCTCTTACGAAGTGGGACAGGGGACTGTTCCCATCTATAGCACCAAGGACTCCCAGTGGGGACCCAAAGATGGAATACCAGCATTGGTGGGTTGAAGATTCATGAGGCTGCTCCCTCAGTAAGCAGTGGACACAGCACAACCACAGGTACCAGCCGACATCAAGATGGACATCGAACCCCTATTTGGTCTGTTCACCTTCACCTCCCTCCCCTCCCCCCTTCCTTGGTACGGTGCTGTGATACCGACAGAGACTCTTTCGACCACGTTAAAAGGGGGAAGGATGTTATATCTTGGTTCAAAGGCACCGACCTCAGTAGCCTATGATATACGCTGCCATAGGTTTCACCTGCAGACGATAAGATGTGTCCACAAGTAATCACATAGGCATGGACTCCGACGTCATGCAGGAAATAAAACCGGCTGTATTAGCAGCATGAACTCACTTCGTGATAAGCTGACACTACGTATAAGTGCTGTTATTGGATCTCACTTGGACAACTTTTTCGACTGCGAATGTACTGATACTGATGGAGTTGGCTGGCGGAAGTGGCCGAGCGGTTCTAGGCGCTACAGTCTGGAACCGCGCGACCGATACGGTCGCAGGTTCGAATCCTGCCTCGGGCGTGGATGTGTGTGGTGTCCTTAGGTTAGTTAGGTTTAAGTAGTTCTAAGTTCTAGGGGACTGATGACCTTAGAAGTTAAGTCTAGTAGTGCTCAGAGCCATTTGAACCATTTATTAATGAAGGTGAGTAACCATGGATTATCTGGTTTCTGCTCTTGGTGTGCATCTATAGCTTTACGACGACCTGGCGCGGACTAGTTTTGTGAGCTCTCACGTGGTAATCGTTTATCCGTCGCCACTGTATGACAAAGAATGTGTTCTGTTCATAGTTCCGCGTAGTCAGCGCGTACACAACTTTTCCACTAGAGCGAGCCTCACTAAGCACAACAGCGCAGGCGTAGCGCTCGTCTGTCTCCACACTACGAGATGGTGCTGCCATAGAGATGGACCAAATTCTGCTTCCGCCGATCTGCGTATTAATTTGTAACGCAGCCAGTGAGATTGCTGCTAGTGTAGAACCTTTTCTCCTCGCAGATCACACTCGCGCAGTGATACATTAACGCGCGAGGTATTATGAGTGTACAGACCTCCAACTAGTCAGTCAGCATTTGTCTGCACCACTCTGTACGAGTCTGCATTTGTCTGTACCAGTCTCTAGTCAAGCCTCAGTCTCCACCTAATAAGATTACCACATTCCTGTACATAGCCATGAAGATAAATGTATAGACACTTTTGTCAAGTATCAGAGATATATGTGAGAATAAGATTAAGGTACCAATACCAAAGACTTCAGATTGTCAATTGGAAATAGCATCCAGAACCAAGTTAAGTAATTTTTATGCTTGTTATTATTTTAAAAAATGCGTGTGAAAATTAATCAAGATCTGTTTAAAGTTGGTTACCGTCAATCTGCTATTCTAAGCGTGCAAGTGTCATTTCTATCGTCTTACCTAACGACAGAGGATAAACAAGCTACGATAAGACCACGAGACATATTGCTGACACTCACTTACTTCGTTAGAGCGAAAAGTCAAATAATCTGATGGTGTGTACACTGAAGGTCTTACAGTACGCACACCACAGTTTGTTACAGTTTAGCAGGTTTAATACTTATCAGCGAACATTTCACTTAGAAGTAAGAGATTTTTCCACGGCAGGTTTATGTTGGTTTCACGAATGACACATGGGCGATTTCTTTCCCTGTAATTTCAAACTTTTCTGGTCTTCATCCATAAAGTTACATCGCTGACAGGAGACTGACAAAAAATTTATCTTTTTGCAGAGCGTTTTGTTGGACGAAACCGGAAAACTACACAGAGATCCAACAGAGCAGGACAACAGTGAAAAAATGATGCATGAGAACTTCAGGTGGCAAACCGTGTGGCAATATTTCCGGGCAGCTGGTGGCCTCTGCCTGTTGTTTTCTGTGGCTATCATGATAGTCATCGCACAAATTATCACCAGCGGTTCGGACTATGTCGTAACGTTTTGGTAAGAAAATGTAAATAGTATTATAAATTAAAGTCTTATGACAATATGATAAACTTTACTTTCGTTTATTTGTCCATAACATTACATTAGTTATGCCCTGTCATCTCTTTTCATGGCGATGGAACAGCGACAAATTATTTTTGATTGATAGAGAAGGATTTCACTTGACGCCATACAGATATAATGTAGAGAAAGGTAAATGAAC
The DNA here is from genome assembly GCF_023897955.1 of Schistocerca gregaria. Lineage (NCBI taxonomy): Eukaryota > Metazoa > Arthropoda > Insecta > Orthoptera > Acrididae > Schistocerca > Schistocerca gregaria. Next base: position 717,127,692 of record NC_064921.1, on the reverse strand, counting down.
CTATTTCACTCTAACAGTGGGACTACACACGGTTGTCATATTACCGGACACTGATATATGCCCAAAATTTCCAGCATCAATTGCAGAAACTCATGCGACAGTTTATATGCCCTTTATTTATCACACACAACAATATGCCTCCCAGGAACCACTGGCAGATATTGCACACCATTTTTTCAAATATATAAACATTCCTATTAAATTCAACAGATTTTTTGAGTGATCAGATCGCTCTGAAAAACAGACAGTAGTCTCACTGCACAGAATACCTCATAAAATGTGAAAATTAGCCCAAAACTTTCAGATATTAGAAATATGTATCATATTTTTCAGATGTATTACATACAGCTCGTTTACATACTTACTCATACTTTTTAGTGATTTGAAATATGTTCCTCGCCACTAACACAACAGTTTGACATGTATATGTATTGGATTCGAGTACTGTAAATTATCGATCTGTCAATATGTGTTTATAATAGTCACGTACTATATGTAAAGTTTTGGACATATAGGATTATTTGACATCGGGTAAACAAATATTAAATAAGTTTTGTAATACACTTCTTGCACTTTACGTAAATGTACAGCCAAGGTCTAATGATTTATAATATTCCTAATTTTTTAGGCTTCTGTAGAGGACAAATAAATCTGTTGAAACCGGAAAAATGAAATGAAAATATCTCTGAAAATATAACAGCTATGAATAAAATAATGCTCACTCTATCCTGGGGTTACAACCCATGTCCTGCCGCCATATTCCTTCTTCTTGTTAGTGTTATCCATATACAACTATCCTCGCTGACTCTACAGAGAACCTCATTTTTTCCCACTGAACTTTAAGTATCTGTCTGTAACAGTTCATCTCTTTCAATTCTGACCTTTTTCAATTTTCAAAACGTTCCTGATTCACTTCCCTATGATGCTGCATTCCAGACGTTAATCTTCATAAATTTCTTTCTCAATTTGAGGCCTACCTTTGATATTAGTGGACTTATTTGGTAAGAAATTCTGTCTTTATGTCTGCTAGTCTCTTAATATATATTCTTCCTTCTTGGTCCATCATGTATTATTTTGCTTCCAAGGAAACAGGATTCATTCACTCTTCCTATTACATGGTCGCCAGTGCTGCCGCTACGTTCGTCGGTAATCTCATCCTGACCACTCCCAGTGCTATCGACGTTCTTCGTTTCACTCTCAGTCCGTATTCTGTTCGAAGCAGAATGTTCATCCCATTCTGTAGGTCTTGTAATCCTTTATCAGTTTCACGGAGAACGGCTGCGCCGTCAGCGAATCTCATCATTGACATCCTTTCACTTTGAATTTTAATCTCACCTCTCATGCTTGTTTTACTTTTTCTGAGACTCTTCGATATTTGTATTGAATAATAGAGAAAAAAGACAGAATTTATACCTTACACCCTTCTCTCGACTTCTTTCTTGATTTCTTGTTATTATTGTTTCATCTCAGTTCGCTATAACTTACATCATTTTGTACATGGACTATGAAACATCTTGCACCACTTTACATTCTCTAATACCTTTTTATGTTGTCAGAATTTCTGATTTACTTTTCCCGAAGCCAATTTGATCGTAATGTAAAGGATCATTAACCTTCTTCTCTAACCACTCATATTTTATTCTCTTCAGCAATTATTATGCTTAAACGGTCAAACTGAATGTGTAATACTTCTCGAATTTGTCTCTATTTGTTATCACCGGGAACGTATGGATGATATTCGTGTGAAAGCCTCATGGCGAGTCTCCAGTGTCATAAACTCTATACACTGAATTGAATAAGCGTTGGCTGTAAGTTTTTCTGTGTAGTCTGGAACAGTAAGTAGTTTGCAGTGGCCATCTGCGTCATCAGATATCTCTGTGACGTGTTAGTGGGTAGTACATTTGATTACAGCACTGTCCTCGAAACCCCTAAATTCGAGGAAGGCTCCCTGCCTTGTACACTGAGTTAATTTGTTTAAATGAAATCTTGTCAGTTACTAATTCTAGGTAACATGTAATCTGGTTGAAACATTCGGTAACTGTAATGCTGCTGATGTGCACAGGTCTAACACTGAGGTACTGAGGACGTCCCTCCAGATGCAACTGGAGGCGGCCGGTGGCAGCAACCAGACGTTGTCAGAGGAGCTGGAGTCACTTCCGCCCAGTGAGTTCTTCCTGGAACTATACGGAGGCCTCGTGGTGGGCTGCATCCTGCTCACTCAAATACGATCCATCGCCTTCTTCAAAATGTGCATGCGGGCGTCGCGAAACATGCATAACACCATGTTCAACTGTATCCTCCGGGCGCCTATGCGCTTCTTCGACACGAACCCATCTGGACGAATTCTCAACAGGTTCTCTAAGGATATGGGGTCTACCGATGAACTCCTGCCACAGTTTTTGATCATGATGATTCAGGTACGTGTTTGTAATTCTGTTTCAGCAACTTTTAAGAGATTTATCAATGAAATAATAATAATAATAACAATAATAATAATAATAATAATGTTGTGGTAGGAAAATAATCATCGCTATCATTATATACACTTCAAGCTTTAGGCCTTTCATTTTTGCGTTTTACGTTATCCTTGGCGTCCTCGGTCTTCCTTGACATCCACCAACAGACTTAAATCTTCTTATTGGGAAAAGTGATCTTTATCCACTAATTCTTTCAAGATGTTCGTTCCTTTTTCCTTTTTTCTTCTGCATTGGTGAAGAGATTAAATACATTAAGTTTTTCCCAAATTTCCGAATTTCGAAACCTGTCAGCTCTTGTGCAGCTCTTTACTCATATTAGAAATCTCATCTCAGTTGCTTTATACTACTTTTTTTAGCGTTTGTGTCTAACCCATGAATCACTTCAATAAATAAGTGTGGGAAATGCAATTTTCCTGTAAAATTTGAATCTTGTTTCTTTCTTCATTTTATTTTTAGACAGCTGTTTATTGTTACACATATATTCCCAGATTTCGCTAATGTATTCTCTACGTCTTCGTCATGCTCATATGTGATGTCGCCACCTAAATAGTTAATATGTTTGAGCTGATTTATCATTATTCTGTTAATCACAATATTTGTTCTTACAGGATATTTTCCTTTAAAAACCATTGATTTTATCTTGCTTTCTGAAATCGTCAGACCGAAGTCTTCACAAATCTTTCCTAATAAGTGTATTCCCCTTTGTAGGTCATTTTCCGCCAGCAGAGTGGCATCGTCTACATACAAAAGGCAATTCAGTTAATCTTAATTTCCCCGAGAAAATAATCATCAATCCTTAAATACTGTACTGTTTGATAACGTTTTTCACTCGGACGCTGAAAGACACACATACTCACCAAGAAAGGTTCTCTTTAAAATCCAAACGTCGGCTCTAAAATGCATATCTTAGAAGCTATGAGCGCTTGTTCTATAGAAGTGTTTCAAAGTAGTGAACCTGAACAAAAGCTCATTGCTCTTAAGGTATGCATTTTAACGCTCACGTTTAGAGATCTTTTTTTCTTGTTTTGGTGTAAAGAACTTGCCCCCCCCCCCCCAGAGTTTGTAGAAGTATTTTTGGAACACCCTCGATATGACGTCTTAGAAAAAAGGAGAAAGATTTTCGGACTGACTTCAGGAGTAAGGTGTATCGATCTGCCGCTTGTTGGCTTGTACACTCCTGGAAATTGAAATAAGAACACCGTGAATTCATTGTCCCAGGAAGGGGAAACTTTATTGACACATTCCTGGGGTCAGATACATCACATGATCACACTGACAGAACCACAGGCACATAGACACAGGCAACAGAGCATGCACAATGTCGCCACTAGTACAGTGTATATCCACCTTTCGCAGCAATGCAGGCTGCTATTCTCCCATGGATAGATGCTGGATGTAGTCCTGTGGAACGGCTTGCCATGCCATTTCCACCTGGCGCCTCAGTTGGACCAGCGTTCGTGCTGGACGTGCAGACCGCGTGAGACGACGCTTCATCCAGTCCCAAACATGCTCAATGGGGGACAGATCTAGAGATCTTACTGGCCAGGGTAGTTGACTTACACCTTCTAGAGCACGTTGGGTGGCACGGGATACATGCGGACGTGCATTGTCCTGTTGGAACAGCAAGTTCCCTTGCCGGTCTAGGAATGGTAGAACGATGGGTTCGATGACGGTTTGGATGTACCATGCACTATTCAGTGTCCCCTCGACGATCACCAGAGGTGTACGGCCAGTGTAGGAGATCGCTCCCCACACCATGATGCCGGGTGTTGGCCCTGTGTGCCTCGGTCGTATGCAGTCCTGATTGTGGCGCTCACCTGCACGGCGCCAAACACGCATACGACCATCATTGGCACCAAGGCAGAAGCGACTCTCATCGCTGAAGACGACACGTCTCCATTCGTCCCTCCATTCACGCCTGTCGCGACACCACTGGAGGCGGGCTGCACGATGTTGGGGCGTGAGCGGAAGACGGCCTAACGGTGTGCGGGACCGTAGCCCAGCTTCATGGAGACGGCTGCGAATGGTCCTCGCCGATACCCCAGGAGCAACAGTGTCCCTAATTTGCTGGGAAGTGGCGGTGCGGTCCCCTACGGCACTGCGTAGGATCCTACGGTCTTGGCGTGCATTCGTGCGTCGCTGCGGTCCGGTCCGAGGTCGACGGGCACGTGCACCTTCCGCCGACCACTGGCGACAACATCGATGTACTGTGGAAACCTCACGCCCCACGTGTTGAGCAATTCGGCGGTACGTCCACCCGGCCTCCCGCATGCCCACTATACGCCCTCGCTCAAAGTCCGTCAACTGCACATACGGTTCACGTCCACGCTGTCGCGGCATGCTACCAGTGTTAAAGACTGCGATGGAGCTCCGTATGCCACGGCAAACTGGCTGACACTGACGGGGGCGGTGCACAAATGCTGCGCAGCTAGCGCCATTCGACGGCCAACACCGCGGTTCCTGGTGTGTCCGCTGTGCCGTGCGTGTGATCATTGCTTGTACAGCCCTCTCGCAGTGTCCGGAGCAAGTATGGTGGGTCTGACACACCGGTGTCAATGTGTTCTTTTTTCCATTTCCAGGAGTGTATCATATCATTGGAATATACGACGGAATCTTAGAAATAACAAAACTGCTTGCTTACTTAGCGGGACTAGCACTTCTGGAAGAAACGGTTGGTCGTACCCCTAGGTATGCAGGAGGCGAAAGTGATACTTTAGAAAAGTCATCTATGTACTGTAGACGTTAATACGTGGTGCTGCAGAATTACTCGTGTCTATTTCCTCATCAAGGTTTAGAGGAATCGAAAATGTGCCAGTTAAAAGAGCGTGTTTGTCCTGCAGTCTAACAACGGCCTTCCCCCTCCCAGCCGACACGTCCTTCGATCATCCTTCCTAGCACCCATATACCTTTGCAGCTCTTTTTCGCATCCATCCCCCTTTGGTAACTCCACCATATTTATTGAGAGATGACCTGAAAGGATTTGCTAGATTACAGTATCACTGCGTTTCAGCACCAGCCACAGCAAGGCCATCTGCATTTTTACAGTGAAGCGTCAAAAGAAAGCTTCAATAGAATATGCTGATTGCAAAATAACCTGTGTACTTATTTTTAACATCGTTTGAATGAAGAGTACCAACATTCCTGTTGCACCTTTGTGGTGAGAAGTAAATGATCAGTCAATGGAGTACTTTTGAGGATAAAGCCAAGTTGTTGTTTCCATTTTTCTAGAGTCCAGGCACTGAGTACGTAATAACCTTTCTGTGATCCCGTCAAAAAGACGACTGCATCGGTAGTCAAAATATCCTGCAGTAAAAATGTAGATAGCAGCTCGACTGTATTCCATTAGTCAAACTTATATTAGTTGCTGTTTGCTACAGAGCCGTTTCTTTCAGACAGATATGCTATTCGTAATGGCGCGGTTATTAAGTGTCGAGCTATTCTTAAACGACCTCGTGTATGAAGGAAACCACAATCCATTTTCTCGTTTCAGATTTACCTGGTGCTGTGCGGAATTCTGGCCATGGTCCTCGTCGTGAACTACGTTCTTATTGTTCCCATGGTAATCGTCGGAGCGTTATTCATTTATGTGGCAAGACTCTTCATGACAACTGGAAGAAATGTTAAGAGACTGGAGGGTGTCCGTAAGTATCGTGTCAGCAACTACACGTCGGCTAGGCTTTTTCTTCAATGCAAGCAAGTACAATTTGTATGGTAATAAATGGCCGTTATAATTCCATATTCTCTAATACAAAATGTAAGGTGTGTGTGTGTGTGTGTGTGTGTGTGTGTGTGTGTGTGTGTGTGTGTGTGTGTGTGTGTGTGTGAGTGAGTGAGTGTGGTAAAAACTGAACTACTGCCATGATCAGTGACCGTGAAGTTCTGATTTCTTAAGCTGTGCGGCATCAACCATTATATCCCAAAAAGAATTGGATACGCAATCTGACCGTGAATATTTAACAGGACAGTTACAGACGCATAGGTTTATTTAATCAATACGCAACTAAGAATAATTCTGTATGGCAAACATTGAATAGGAAATAAAGGTTCACTAATCAATTGACCAATAACTGAATAATGTGTTTGCATTCGGCTTATAGCTCCAAGCAGTGCAATACGCAGCTTCAAATAAGACAGCAGCTTTTTTTTAAAATTCAGGAGAGAAAGATACTTTAGAATCTAAAGCACGACCTATTGAAAAGAAAATGTTCGCGCTTATGACATCTTCCATGAAATAAGAGGGGAGAAACTTACGAGGTTTCATTACATCATGCAGAAAAATATTGCCTCAAATCTGAAAGTGGAGAAACCGCAGGTAAACTATGAAGACACTCAATCAACACGGATTTAGAAAACATCGTTCTTGTGAAACACAACTAGCTCTTTACTCATACGATGTGTTTAGTGTTATTGACAAGGCATTTCAAGTTGATTCCCTATTCTTTGATTTATAGCAGACACTTTACCACACAAGCGGCTGGTAGTGAAATTGTGTGCTTATTGAATATCGTCTCAGTTATGTGACTGGATTTGTGATTTCCCGTTCGTAGTAATTGACGGAAAGTCATCGAGTAAAACAGAAATGATTTCTGGCGTTCCACAAGGTAGTGTTATAGGCCCTTTGCTGTTCCTTATCTATATAAGCGATTTGGGAGAGAATATGAGCAGCCGTCTTAGGTTGTTTGCAGATGACGCTGTCTTTTATCCACTAACAAAGTCATCAGCAGATCAAAAAAATTTCAAAACGGTTTAGAAAAGATATCTGTAGGGGGCAAAAATTGGCAACTGACCCTGCGAAAAAGGAAAAAGATCAAATGTGTGTGTGAAATCTTATGGTACTTAACTGCTAAGGTAATCAGTCCCTAAGCTTGCACACTATTTAACCTAAATTATCCTAAGGATAGATACACACAGGCCTATACCCGAGGGAGGACTCGAACCTACAGGGGGGGGGGGGGGGGGAGGGGGGATGGTGGGGGTGCCGCCCGGTTCAGAATGGTTCTAATGGCTCTGAGCACTATGGGACTTAACAGCTGTCATCAGTCCCCTAGAACTACTTAAGCCTAACTAACCTAAGGACATCTCACACATCCATGCCCGAGGCAGGATTCGAACCTGCGACCGTAGCGGTCGCGCGGCCACTTTGGCCGGCTGTCACTTTATTTCAAGAATCATAACGAATACAAGTTTCTTCTCCGCACACTTTAGCTTTAATAGCAGGAATAATAGCTTCCTTCATAATTGCCTTTCCTTTATTATAGAGTATTTCTTTCAGTTCTTTGCTCATGCCTTCTGCTTTAATAAAGGTGACTTGTCTCTGTACTGGCCCCAACTATCTGCTTACATGTATTCTATTGAGATCGTTGCTTAAAAATGGTGACCTTTATGTGCAGCTATGAACCAGGTCGTATTCCGAAACACTTCTCGTTTTCTGACACGTCATTCATCTCTTTTCTCTGTCGAATAGGTGATATGCCATCAAATCGTTTATACTCCAAATGTGATCTGTTTTCACTGTCATTCTGTCTCCAAGGTCTACCCTGGAATTCACCATCTCTGTGGTCACCGATTCTTCTTCCGTGAAATAGTGGTTGGTTATAACATTGCTGTCTCTGGTTCTGTCTATAGGGTGCTGGGAAACCCCGTTAAAAACTTCTAGGACTTGTAGAGGGCAGTGAGTATATAATATTCTGTATAGGAACCCATGTCTTGAAACATACAATTTGCGTTCTATAACAGTTTCAATTGATGTGTTTAATTCATCCAATTCCGGCTGAGGAACTGAATTTGGCAAGACACAGTTGACTTATTAGGTAGCAATTCGAAGGACTTATTAGGTAGCAATTCGAAGGGGAACATAACGAAACATCCATCTATCACATAAGCACATTTGCTTGTATTAACACTTAAACATTACGTGATTACATTACTCCAAAACGAGAGAGAACCAAGCATAGTGTATGTACAGAAAGAAATGTTTAAATGTTAATACAAACATATGTGCTTACGTGATAAATGGATGTTTCGTTACGATTTCTTTCGAATTGTTACCTAGTAATTGTTCTGCGTCACGCCCACTTCAATTCTACCAGCAGAAGAGTATGAGTTAAACATCTGAATTGAAGTCGTCGTAGAACGGAAAAGGTACGTTTACAACATGGGTTCCTATTCAAAATATTATGTACTTACAAGTTCTAGAAGTTTTTAACGGAAGTCTCCAAACTCCCTCTATACATGGACCTCATCTCTGTGCCGATTTGGTTCTAGTCCGTCAACATCGATATTTCGCTGTTGTGAGTCTCTAAAAGTCCTTTATCTATCTTTTTTTCTTCGTTATCTATATATGTGCAAAATCGTCTCACCTGATCATCTGAGTTAACAATAGTTCCCGCCAACTGTCTTCGTATAACGGAAGGTAGCCATCTCATTACGCGCAACATCGATTTCTTAAACTGTTTATCTAAGCACCAGTTCTTGCCCAATTTCTTTTTAAAAAAAATCAGTTACTGTTCCATCAGCTTCTCACGAATATTTTTTATTATACAATCCACCTACACAACGCAAACCAAAGTGCGTTTTGACCAGTACTTCAACAAAAATGGCACCTCAAATCCTACATATGGGATTTCCTCTATCTTCATATAGGCATCTCCATCCAAACGATTGGCAACAAAAGATATATTGTTAGCTTGTGTCCATACTGATGAAAATATACTTCTAGAACTCCTAATAAAAGCAACAGGTTGTACATTTCCTTTTGCTTTGGATCTAATTAATTGCATACTCTGTACAAAACGTTCGGTATCGCCTACGTCACCGTTGCGCAAGCACGGCGAACTGAAAACTGCGAATGGCTCCGGAGCAAAGCTTCAGGCCATTCCAGGTTGCATTCGTGGTGGAGTGCAGCTTTCTTCCAGAGTCGCGTGACGGCTGCCTGTAGTAACTAGCCCAGTAATCTGAGGAACTAATACCGTTAGCTGTCCCTGTTTTCTAGCCACTTCGTGCATGTTTAAATCAAGATTCATGAACTTAGTGCCCTATTCTTCTCCAGTACTTTCAACATTTTCCAGCTCCTGTTGTGTTTTATTTATTTCTGTAAGCAATTTCATGTGTTCGTTATCTTGTTCTTCCTTAAAATCTGCGAACTTTTGACTAACTTCAAAAACAGCACGTTCTTGAGTTTCTAATACGTCATGTCTCAGTGTACTTATTACCGCTTTCTAATACTGATCAAAAGCTAGTCTCTCTTCTCTTAACTGCTTCGCTATGCTACTCTGCGTTTCTTTCAGTTGTTTATTTGTACATTTTAAGTTGTCTCCGATCCTAAACAGCCAATTATTTTGCAACGTTATCCTGAATTATCCACACATGTTCTTCGATTCTATTAGAAAGAGTATTCTGAATTTGCAAGATTAATTGCTTCATACCAGAAACATCTCCACACCTTCGGTTGGTTAATTCTATTTCCTGTTGACTGATCTGCGACAGTGGCGTGAACGCATTTTGAACCTCAACCTCTAGATCACTAATAGTATCTTCAGTTCTTCCCCAGAACTTGAATGTATAAACACTTCTTTCCTCGTATCCGCAACTTTTATTAAGCTGTACTCGCCATGCCAGTCATCTTGTCCATGTCTTTGATTTTTACTGCGCGACATAAAATGGATCCTCTCACAACCCAGAAAATTATGCTACACAAATTTCTTTATTCTTAATAACACACTTATTATACTGTTAATGGCAACAAGCAGCAATGCAGTGCAATAAAGTACCACGCCCATTGTTCAATTACGTGGTACTCTTAACAGTTCTCTGTCCGTGGCGACCATCTGGCCGATGCAGCGAAGTACGGCAGAAGCGATGTTTCTTGATGCTATACTCTTCTTTTCTTGAATGATACAAATGTGACGAAAAGCATTTCCCACATATGCACAATTCCCGTTCGCGTCTATTGTTCATAATTCTTTTTAGTGACGCATTGTCTTATTCAGTGTCTACGACACTTCTGTACCGAAAATTACTACACACAAGCACTGACATGTGTAAAGGACTCCTATATGATTTAATGGTTCAGCTGGCTATCGGACATAAAACAGAAGAGTGGTAGCAATTACATCCAGATACACAGACACTTATTGAATTCTACCGTGCCTGAAACCTACCTACGAACTGCTTCCTAAGACCATAGCCACCTATATTTAACGACATTCATGAAGTGATGAAATTTTATTAATGGTCCCTATTCCGCATTCACTCCGTCTAGCCACAACGTCAAATTTAACTTCAAAGTACGTTCTGAAAAGTTGGACTGATTTATTGACAAACTTCTTGCAAGATCCGGTAATATAAGCGCTCGTTTGGTTAATCTTAAAACACCCCAGTGGCATTACTGGCCCCAGCAATCGTAGTATTTAAAAACCTCACTTCCATTGATAAGTCCGATTCATTGCAAACATATCCGCAAAACATCTTTCACGATTGTAGAATTGCTTCCTCCGTTAACTCCTCAAAACCGATATTTCTTGAAAAAACGTCCTGACCCTGGGGCCACACCCGGACAGTCATCACTGGCCTCTCGTCTGAGACTGAACTGCTTTTCCCCCATTCTACCCAAGTGTGCATTATCTGATGAGTGGACTCCCGGCTGTTGGTGCGAACCGTTGCGGGCTGGAGCCTTCCAGAAAGCCAACGATGAGATATACACTGGAAGTAGGTGTAATAGGTTGGTTAGCAGGGGTACCCTAACAGCATGCAAAGATATTGCACAAGGAGCTAATGTGGATGCATCTAGAGATAAATGTCACGATTTACGGAGAGCAAAATATAATGAGCAAAAACTGAAATTGGAAATGACCAGGAAACTTTCGAAATTATCTTTATGTCTTGCTTCTTTCTGTACAACAGTTAAAGACTTGAAGAAATACATTTATCGTCAACAATGACAGTCTGTTTTTTCATTGCTAGACTTTCCCGTCACTTCTTGGTGAAAATGTTTCATAGTTACAGCTAAGAATGAAACGAACTCTGATTTGTGCCATCAACATTAGTTTATTAGGAATCGGCAGTTTGCTTATGCAGTGACAACTGACAGGCGTCACTCATCATGTTAATAATAATTTAACGCTCCTGTATTTTACACTATCACGATATATAACACCCAGTGTCCTTCTAGATATGTACATAGTATCAGCAGTTAAAGTGCATGTGATATTTGTATTGAAATGTGTCTCTCGTACAGTGGCATCTGTTTAAATTGCAACTTATTCCACTCTCAGTCACTTTAGCATACACATCTACCACAAAAAGCCATTAACAGTTGCAACACATTTCATACATAGCAAGAGTGATCAGAACTCGATTTGGCATTGCCTAGCAATATCGTGATCCGTGGTGGCTAAAGGTTCGATTTCTTGCTCACTAGTGTCTGTTATGGATGCTAGTCAGTTTCCGTCTGATGATAGGATAACAAAGCAAAAGTGGACGAAAGTGAAAAAAATGCGGTTTGTTGGCATTCAAACTCTATAGGTAACTTAATAAAAATTTTCTAATAACTATATATTAGCAATTTGGCTTTAGAAATTCGTATGCGAAAACATTTCTCGCATTGAATGTTTGATGTAACGTTTCAGGGAGGAGCCCTGTGTTCTCTCATCTCTCCGACACACTCAATGGGTTGGCCACAATCAGAGCATCAGGGATTCAGGACATCGTTAGAAAGGAATTTGACTCCCACCAGGTGAGTAGTTCCTTATATAGCCAATTATGTGTAGTTCGAGTCATAAGCTAACAGGTATTCATATTTTCTGAACAATCGAGGAAAGATGTTGGCGCTTACTACTGAACATTTATCTGTAATCTAAGTGCATTTGTATGAGTAAAGCTGCATTACAAGCCAAACCCTTTCGTGCAGAACGACAGCACAAAGTTGCAAGCAAAATTCTTGAACAGCACTGCTACTACTGTGAAATGATTACCACTGTCTGAGGCTGTGAATCCAGGTCCAACTGCCCGTCAGCTACTCAGTTCAGTCTCCGGGATAAACCGAAAAATCATCTCTCACTACACGTTAAACGCGATTTCAAAGCACTATCTGTAAGAGGACGTTGAGGATCTCCTATACTGTAAGCTAAAAATTGCGGTTACGGTGTTTCCTAGCTACTGCGACGACAGGTTTCTAAACGCTCGTTCTTGATTAGTATGACACTGCAGAAAAAACAAAGATTATTGTCGAAACACATATCTAAGAAACTTTTTTCCAACGTTTTCTTTATTTTAGAAAAATAGTTCCTTTGACAGTTCTGAGGGCTACTGTGCGTTTTGCCTGTTTTATGCTTATCTTCTTTTCTCTATGTAGTTGCTACACCCAACATCCTGCACAATGCGTTTTAGTTTTGTCTAATAATAATTTTGTCTAATTGTATTATTTTGTCACTGCGTTTTTCTTCCAACACCTAGTATGCTACACCACCTGATACGAAAAGTGAAGTACCCAGAAGGCATGGTCGGATGTCGAAGCAACTTCGTACGTGTACACACCATCAACATGTATGCCAGTGATTAGAGTTGCAGTTCTCTGTGACAGACGGAACGGCCACCAGAGTATACTAGTGCTCTTTGTGTTGAGTGTTGTTACCAGGCCTGGTAGGGTACATAAGAGGCGTGAGGAGGATCAGATGTTGAATGATCACTGCGAAGGGCCCTGAGATGCCGCGTAATCGTGTGAGACAGCGTTATCAGCACCTGAGAGCGTTTAATGGAGCCTTGTTATGGGGCTCCATTTGAACGTCTTCCTTAGGCAATGGTCAACAGTATGTAGAAATCTTAAGAAAGATGTGATCACATGTTGTCCTTGTGCCAATGTGCCACACATTTTAATCCTGAACCACAGTTTATGATTTTTCTTGGCACTTCTGGTTTCCTATGATTACTTATGTTAAAGCATGTATTATGTGTAATATATCAGCGATAATTTTCCTGCTGTTGACGATGGTTCTGATCCGAAACCGGTAGCTAAATAGAAAATACCATTATTACAGACAGCACAGTGTTATGCAGTAAAAGAAAAGGAACGTCTCCATTTGGCGAGGTGGATGAATAGTACTGTGTTCATATTTGTGGGGTATTAGCATATGTCCATGGCCCGACGCTGGACTGGATGAGAACGTGAGGGAGGGCATGGTAGTCATCAACCACAATACAAGGGAGCTGATATTCTGAATATTGTAAACCCTTCACATCTGCACCTACCGTCTGGAAACTAGTAATGGACTCCCTAGAACTTTCTGTGTCATGCTGGGCCATTGTCGAAGGCTACCAGGAGCCTGAATATGGTGATACCGTCTCATGCGTAAGCTGACATTAACACTGCAATATAAACGGCCGCGTTTTGAGTGACCGGGAAGCATGGACTCTACTTTGGAATGGCATCACATTGTGTTCAGTGATGATTCGCGGTTCTGCACCATCCCAGATGTCCATAGTCGGCGAATATGGCGGCGATCAGGGAGAGGTCCCATTCATCAGATATCTCGAAGATCACACCGGTGTGATGGTACGGACATATCTCGGATATGACTTCAGGTCAAGGCTGGTAGCGATTGAGGAAACTCTGATGGCATAATGGTATGTCACAGACATCCTGCGTCCTCATTTCTTACATCTTGTGTGACAATACAGTATTTTTAAACTGGACGATGGTCGCCCACGCGTGGCATACGCCTCTACGAACTGTCTTCGTGATGATCAGGTACTTCTGTGGTCAGAAAAAGCCTCACTCTGTCCCCGATAGAACACGTTTTCTCCGTCCCAGAGCCACTATCCAGGATATGATGTACCAGTTACAATAGTTGTCGACCAGCTTGCCTCAGGAGGTTATTCAACGGCTTCTGGCACCCTTCGTAATAGAATCAGTCATGCATCCACGCCAGAGGAGGTGCAACGTCATAAAGATAAATGAGCTCATACTGCGAAGTTCTTGGTCAGTTTGATACAATTTTGTAATCACTGAAATAAACCCACATACAGTACCTTTTCAGACCGTGAGTATTCATTTAGTTTACTCCTCCCCTTCTGGTGCTTCACTTGTTTTGTCAATAGTGTATTTCTAGATGCCGTAGCTGGTATCCCACTTATATGTCTCTTGTAGTAATGATCTACCATAGTGTTCTTCCCTCATCTTCTTTTCTTTATTACTTCTTCATTTCTTCATTTATGTGTTTTTAACATTATTCAACAGCATCTCACTGCATGTGGTTCCAGTTTCTTCTGTTCTGGGCTTCCGACAGACCGGACGGACAGTGCTTTCATGCGAAGATGTTTCCTGGTGCCTACCGAATCATGACGTATCCATCCGAAGCTGACCGACGGCCAGGGCTAAAATGAATATGTAAATCGGATGGGGGGAGCTCAGGACTGTGGCGGAAGTTCACTCTAAGGAAAAAAAAAGAGAAAAGAGAGAGAGAGAGAGAGGGGGGGGGGGATAGATTACAGTTTCAAAAAAAAATCGATGATCTATTCAAGAGAAAGTGCTTCACAAACTAGCAATGCAGTAAGTTTTGGTCCACCTGTGAGCCTTATGCAAGCAGTTATTCGGCTTTGCATTGACGAGTAGAGTCGCTGGACGTCTTCTTGAGGCATATCGCAGCAAATTCTGTCCAACTGGCGTGTTAGATCTTCAAAATCCCGAAGTAGTTGGAGGGCCCTGCCCTTAATGCTCCAAACTTTTTCAATTGGAGAGAGATCCGACGACCAAACTGGCCAAAGTAGACTTTGGCAAGCACGAAGACAAGCAGTAGAGACTCTAGCCGTCTGCTGGCGGGCATTATCTTGTAGAAATAAAAGCCCAGGGCAACAAAACAGTGCGTAGAATTTCGTTGACATAACGCTGTGCTGCAAAGGTCACCGCAGTCCATCACTCCTACTTGCGGGGCTGTGTGGCGGATGGCAGTCGGGTTGATACCCCACCGCTACCTGGGACGTCTCCAGACACATCTTCGCTGGTCGTCGGGGCTCAGTTCGAAGAGTGACGCAACACTGAAGACAGGACCCCAGTGATTGAGATTCTATGCCGAATGCTGCGCTCCAAACGTAAATTATCGGGTATTTCTTCCTAAGTTTGAGGCCTATGGTTGATACAAGTAGACTTCTCTTGGCCGGGGATGCCCTTTTTGTCAGTGGTAGTCTGCTTTTTACGTCCTCCTTGCCCCGTCCGTCATGGGTTATTCTGCTGCGTAGGTAGCAGATTCCTTAACTTCATCTACTTCATAATCACCAGAGCGATGTTAAATTTCTCTCTGTTCTCATTTCTGCTACTTCTCATTACTTTTATCTTTCTTTGGTTTACTTTCAGTTAGTTTTCAGTACTGATTAGACTATTCATTACATTCAACAGATCCCGCAATTCTTCTTCCCTTTCACCGAGGATAGCATGCCATCAATGAATCTTATCACTGATGTCCTTTCACAATGAATTTTCATCTCACTCTTGAACCTTTCTTTTACTGCCTCATTGCTTCTTCGATGTGTAGATTAAACAGTTTGGTCGAAAGACTACATCTCTGTCTTATACCTTTCTTACGAACTTTATTCTTGATCTCCCACTCTTATTTTTCCCTATTAGCTCTTGAACATATTGTATACTACCTGTCTTTCCTAATAATTACCCTATTTTCTCTGAATATCTAAAAATTTAGTTACGGCTACCAAAAATCTGCATTCTTTGACTCATATACAGAGTGACATGAACTCTTAGTATAATTAAGGAACATGGAGCATGCCTTGGTGTATGAAGCAATCACAATTTTAGGAAATAACTCCTTTTTTATTTCCGAAAGCCGATGTATCATTCTATCACAAAAATGTAATCTCACAAAAATGTAATCTAAATTTTGCGTACAGTTAAAATGGTGAGCGCAATACAACCGTGAGACATCAGCTGTAGCTTCTCAGCCGCTATGTTCTTTTGTACTGAATGAGACTGAAAAAACCGTATGGCGCTGTTGTCTCGAAGAACCCGAATGGTTGTTCAGCCACCCAATCCGAAAATGTTTTCTTCTCCCGTTACAAGGTGTTCTTTCCCTGCGGCCGTCTAGGGTTATGTCTGCAGTTTATCTGCTGAGTGTGGGTGACTGCGATGGATGTGTGTAAAGGATGGTGTCATGTATTTGTTGTATGATAATAATAAGAGGAAGAGTGTGAAACCCAGTGCCTGCACATAGTCTCCTCGTCGCAAAAAGATCCAAGGATCCTCCCCGGGATTAACGTCACCATCCGACTCACGGATCACCACCGACGGTGTCACATTCCCTCAGCTTACGGGACGCTGCTTACAGGTTTGGAATTCAATTCAGGGCATGGGAGAAACGTTCGATAGTTAGGAACTTTGCGTCACAACCTCTCGTTCCCTTCATAACCTTCCCTTTGTATAGACACAACTAACTCAAATATCAATTTCTTGTTTTTTAGGATCGTCATACCTCTGCATGGTTCCTATATGTAACAAACGGATCAGCGCTTGGAATATGGCTAGACTTCCTCAGCAGCATTTTCGTTACTATCGTCACCTACAGTTTCCTCGTTCTTTCTGCAGGTAAGGGCCCTATTTAAATTATTATGTCATAGGGTACGTTTAAGAATTCATGATTTTAATATACAAGGTGTCCTGGAATATTTACTCAATAGTCAAGGATATCTCAGTGAAGATCATTCAAATAAAAAAAAATAAAGTCAGCATGGGCTCTAAAGGCATCTTCGATATTGCGAAGCAAATCTCTTTCACTGCAAGCTGTTTGCTACCCATATCCTTGGAGGAGACTGAGTGGACCAAACAAGGAAACATTATCTAGTGAACATGGGATCTAAAATGTGTACCTTGAGAATTGTGAGCCCTTGTTCAGAAGAAGAGAAATGTTTCACAGTAGCGATGGTGAACAGCTGCTCGTAACTCTCGAGTTATGGATTTTAGAGCCCACATTTTGATAGACTCTTTTGCTTCGATTGATCGTACCTATCGTATCTCTGAATATTGACAGTTCTTCCTGGCACATTCTGTGGAACAGGTTAGACGTCAGCGATGCATGTTTTCCTAGTCTCTGTGCTCGATGTCAGATTCAGTTTTCGTAATACCATTCTATTGATCAATGGCGTCTTCACGGAGGCATAAGTCATACAACAATATTTTTCCCATGTAGTTTCAGTAGGGTAAGATGTCCTAAATATGATACGAAACAAAATGAATCTGTTCTTTGGAAAGGAAAACAGTAACTGTTCGGAAAAAAACTGTAAATGTTAAAGACTTTAAGCTGCTGTAAAAATGACATTGTATTTAATCATTTACAGTTACAAATGCAGACTAGAAAAAACAAAAACGTCTTATATTTTGTACTGAAGATCCTAAATGTGGTATGGTTTGTTCAAAATTTGATGTACATGTCAAATTGTTATGTGCACTGATGATTGTAGGTTGAGTTCTTAATAAAGAGATACAGAACACACAAAACGATACATTTGCATAACGAAGATCTTTCTGTGCGGGATATTTCAAGGATTTTTATGGTATAAAACATAGATCAGTGTGAATTTCTGTGTTTGTTTTTCCTATTTTTAATACCACGAGGTTAACCAGCACTTGGTTAGAACTATTAGCAATTATACTTATTATATTTGGAATAATACAAAAACGAGAGATACACCACAGAGAATCACTGTCTTTTTTGTTTCACGAACATCAGCAGGACCGTTAAACACCACGCAGATTCCTCTAGAGCTATAACTTGTAGTTCATTTTACAATACCTTTTTTTTAGTGCAAAAATAACTGTACCTGTAGAAATCCTCTTTCCTCCTCGAAAATTAGCCAAAATCTAATTTTCTTTACTTACATTTGGTACATCAGTCATAACAATAGAATCTGGTGTGGACTTTCCAATGGGATGGATATCATCCATGCTTTCGTCGGTCCTCAAAGAGATGTCTGAATCAGAGTCGGTCCCTTCATCACTTTTTTTCTCTTTTTGGATATAGCTTTCTGATTTTCTAGTTTTTGATCTATTATTTTTCTGTTTTTAAGCTTTTCCTTTTCGACAATAATTTCACTGTTGGAGGTGCACTCTGCCGCGGACGTGTTGCTCTCGTATAGAAAGGGCGGCAAAGAGCGGTACACGCCTATGTGGCTGGTGAATGGCCGTAGGTGACAAAGACATCGTGGAATACGAGGGTTTTCCAGAAAGTAAGTTGTGATCGAAAATGGCTCTGGGCACTATGGGACTTAACTTCTGAGGTCATCAGTCCCCTAGAACTTAGAAATACTTAAACCTAACTAACCTAAGGACATCACACACATCCATTCCCCAGGCAGGATTCGAACCTGCGACCATATCAGTCGCGCGGTAAGTTCCGATCGGTCGCGAAATGGACACCATAGTGAAATCTTTGCAAAGATGTGTTGGGTAATGTCTCTAGTATGACCTTAGATCGCATCAAGACGCTCTTTTCAGTTGTGAGTGCACTGTGAGCGAGTGAAGGTGCCTAGAACAACGATGTCTCCCGCCAAGTAGGAGGGCCTGCTGAGAGGCTGCGCCTTAACGAATGCAGCCCACCTAATACACCTGCCACGCACTTCCTTCTTAATGGTAATTCTCAGCCACACTCTACAGGGGCAGTGAAGACGCTCCTGCAGCATTTTCGATGGGAAGTGTTCGATCACCCACAATACAGGCCTAATTGGTTCGTCCTGAGTATCATCTCTGTTCACATGAAATGCTGGATACGCAGACAACACTTGGGCGCAGGCTACGCCCTATAGACCAGCGCAGATAATTATCAGAAAGCACAGGCGGCTGTCTTCCAAGACTATGGTGTTGGAAATTTGGTATAACACTCCGACAAATATCTAAGTCGGAGCGGCGACTATGTAGAGAAGTACCTGGAAAGTGTAGATAACTCTCGCAAATAAAATGTTTCTGATATTCACTTTGGTTTCCATTTAGCCACCGATCGTAACTTACTTTCTGGACAACCCTCGTATTTCCGCTTCTGCCCCTATAGTTTCATGAAGGTCCAGTGGGTGACAACGCCATAAGTAGCCTTGAAAATGGCGCCTATAACGGAGGTGTGTTCCGAGCGGAGCTCCCGTTGAGTTTCTTTTGGCGGAAAACCGGAGCACTGCAGAATTCATAGGCTCCTGCAGAATGTGTACGAGAGCTGGCAGTGAACAAAAGCACGGTGAGTCGTTGGGTGAGGCGTCTGCCACATCACAACGAGTCCGCGCGCAATGTGGGAACGTGCGGACACTTTCTTTCGAGATGATCGACCAATCACAAGCAAACTCCTCACTGCACAACAGGACGTCTTTGTTGGTAGCGCTGACACACTTATTTGCCAGTTGGGGTACTCAATCGTGCGTGCGTGCTGGGTTCGTCGCCTCCTAACAGAATCCCATAAAGAGCAACGAATGACCACTTGCGCGGAATTGCTAGCGCGTTACGAGGCTGATCGTGACAATTTTTTGTCGAACACCGTCACGGGCGATGAGACATGGGATCATCACTTTGAACCGAAAACAAAACGGCAATCCATGGAGTGGCGCCGCACGACGTCTCCTCTGAAGAAAATATCCCAATCCGCACCCTTGGCCGCTGAAGCGAAGGTCGTATGGGCCCTGAAAGGGTTATTCTGCTAGACGTCCTCCCTCATGGTGGAACGATCAACTGTGAAGTATATTATGTGAGCCTTATGGAACTGAAGAAACGACTTCAGAGTGTTCGTCGCTACAAAAAAACTACCCCATCACTATGACAACATATGGCCTCCCATAAATCTTCGCATCCGAGAGGAGCTTACTAAACTTCATTGGACTGCTCTTCTTCATTTACCTTACAAGCCGGATCTCACACTCTCTGACTTCCATCTCTTTGGCCCAATGAAAGATGCCCTCCGCGGGAAGCAGTATGTGGATTATGTGGAGGTTATTGATGAAGCAAGATGTTGGATCAAAAATGTTCAGATGTGTGTGAACTCCTGAGAGATCAAACAGATTGGCTCTGATGTCGACCAATGGAGGGGTACCACGTGGGTTTACAGGCCAAAACAGTGGGGAGTAATATGGTGTATTGGAATCAAGAATAAAAAGTAACTGCTTTCAAGAAAAAGAATGTGTTGCGTTATTTACTGAACGCCCTTCGTAATTTGCAATTGATCGTTTAATGTTTAAGAATTTCACTTACTCCTTGATAATTATCTCCATGTAATGAATGTGACAATAATGAATAATTCAGCAGGTAGAGAACAATTTTCTGTGTGTATAACACGAATTTGGTAGCTACCTAGTCAGTATTTGCGTAAATGTGGCGAACTATGAGCACATTTACTTGCAGCCTGGAAATGCTGTTTGTTCTCGTGTTAACTAATACGTGGGTAGCCTCTGGGGAATTGATACAGGATTTAAATATGAGCATAATAGTTCATGTATTCATATGATAATTTTGTTTGTTTGATGCAGACAATTATATGGTATTACATGATTGCTTCGTTTCTGACTTTTGGTTTGCAAATTTTCAGCTTTGAGGTGTTTTTCTTCTTTTCAGATGTTGTCTTCTGATGTCTAAATGAAGTGCTTGCAGTTTCTACCATTAGTTCCAACACAAGCTTCTAAAGGCAGCATCATTGAATATCTTACTAGCTCACATATTCCAGGCGTCTCTGCTGTATCTGTTGCAGTCTTTCTTCAGCATGATGGCGTAGAACGTCAACATTCACAATATCATTTTGATTTCGCATACAAAAGCAGTTTTGAATCAGCGTTTCCCAAATAAAAGGTTAGGTCGTAGTGTAGCAACATCTTGACCTGCTTGTTCGCTTGTGCTCAGTACATTGGATTTATTTTTGTTATTATTTTTGGGAACAGTGTATTAAAAACCTATTGCGAATGTTTACATTCTTCGCTAGCGTGTTCAAGAGATATTTCAGACCGTATAACAGACAATAGGAATACAGGAGCGAATACGACAGACAATGATGCGATGTTTAGGTGATTGTGTTAGAGCTAATGATAGACATTTTGAGCGTTTCGTTTGATTACCAGAAGACAATATTAGAAGAGGAGAAAAAAAATTCCTATGGAACCAAGCTGCAAATCTGCAAACAAGAAGACAGAAATGAAGCGAACATTAACACGAAAAAGAGTCAATAACCAAGAAAATAAAAACATTTACCATATCGATATGTGAACTTTTCTTAAATTCTTTTAAGACTTCTGTCCTTTACCAGAAGTTTACCACATATTAGTTTCCACATTTTCAATAAAACGCTATAACTATGCTACTTACGGAAACATTAATTCACAGGTTCATTCGGTGGTTCCGGTGTGGGTCTGGCAATTTCACAGTCACTCATTCTGACTGGCATGCTTCAGTACGGGATTATGCAAATGACTGAAGTGGTCAGCCAGATGACGTCAGTGGAGAGAGTCCTTGAGTACACCAAGATCCCTTCTGAACCTGCTCTGGAGTCCGCACCAGGTGAGGAAACGACGATGAAAGTGATTTAACTGCTACTGTGGCGAAACATGCACATGTACGTATATCTTAGTTCAGTAAGCAGATTTAGAATGGAGAAGACGTCATGTGTGTTTTACAAGGTGATTCCGTGATGATGTCACAAACTTTCACAGCTAATGGAGAGGGCTTTTGTATCAATTTGAGGCAAGGGATCCTGATCGGAAAATGACCGAGTCGGAAGTTATAAGCTAAAATATTTCTTATAACTCTGACAGTGAGCCTCTTCCACTACAAGGGCTTCGCCTTCCATTTTTTTGACGGAAATGGTATGGACCAAAACGTGATCTCTAAAGTGCATATCTTGAGAGCTATGAGCACTTGTTCAGCAGTATAGATTTGTTTCACTATAGAAGAGCTGCATCAAACCAGTCTCAGGACTGAAGACCACAACAACAACAACAACAACAACAACAACAGAAAAGATCAGCAAGTGCTCATACTTCTCAAGGTGTTCACTTAGTCCATAGAGTCCATTTTTACCGGACATTTATTTTCTTGTTTTCGTCCATACTGTATGCTCCCAGAATATGGACAGCAAAGAGTCTGCAGTAGAAGATGTTCTTTGTCAGAGGTATCAGAACGATTTTCACTTACAACTTTCGACTCGGCCGTTTACCGATCAGGGCCCCTTACGTCAAATTCATACATTCATCCTTCTCCATCACCTCTGAAAATTTGTAACATCGTCACGGAATCACCCTGTATGTTCACTCACTGTCTAATGTGTTAAAGTTTTCATTAATCAATTAGGAGATAATTTTAAACAAAATTCAGTTCTGGAGACTCTAACTACGTAAAAGTTCTTTTGATATTCACTTTACTTACTAAAGCGTTACACTCAAAACGAACACATAAATTGTGGCTACATTCTTTCCAATTCTAATTTCTTACATTGTATACAATTTTCCTTGAATTATAAATGTTTTTTCACATATGTGTTTTTTAAATAAACGTAGGATATTCACTTTAAATAAAGTTTAATTAAACAGTTGAATTTACTTTGTAGCAGTGGAATAAATAGGAATTGGAGGTACGACCTTCAGCAATGGTATCGTTGTACGTTATGACTATTTATGTCATTAAGGAATGGCGAATGTTTATTTATAATTCCCATTTCACAAACTACAGTCATTGTTGTACTGTTTTTACAACTTTTAACGGGGCTGAAAAAATTATGATAAAGTAATTTTTTTAAAACTAATTCTCGCTCCATTTTATGTTGACTACTCATGACTGTTAAAATCTTACAGGTTCGTGACAAACCAGAATATTGACATGTGGCGTCTAATGATGTCTGATAGTGTATTTCATAATTGCTGGCCGCTAGTGATTGTGACTGACGGCCTATACAATTCGGACACAGTGATTTGGCATTAGCAGTGGCTGCAGTGCTGGTTGTAACATGTCCGTATAGGCTCCAACAGTCTCTCGCACCAATCTACAAGCAATGTACAACTGATAACCGTTGTCTATATGCTTCGAATTCACGCATCTGTTTCAACTGGAAACATTTTCATCTTCATGTCTTCTCTTATATCTAACCATTAATTCTTAGAGACTTAAGATTGTTATATTTACACTATACAAGCTTTAAATAATCATAGTAGTTACAGCAATAATAGCTTTTGAGACAGTGACAAAAGAAACAAACCGAAATTCTTGAAGGCAGTAATAAGGAATCACATCTAGAGAATGAATTGACTGGCCTGGGAATAAGACAGACATGATGGGGTGAAGTTAGCATATGAGATGAAAGGAAATAAAACAGAAATAGATTCGGATGATGAAAGGTGTAATAGGGTCGACAATGAGGAAGAATTATTGGTTCGATATTGGACTTAAGGAAGACAGATAGTATACGCTGAAGAGGAGAGCTACGCCGATAATAACTCACGTTCGGCAGAATGGCGGTTCAGAACCCTATTCTACCATCCATATTTAGTTTTTCCATGTTTTTCTTAAATCTCATGAAGCAGATACCGGAATGATTCCTTTACTAAGGACCTCGCTGGTTTTCTTGCCTGTTCTTACAGAGCCCGAGCTTGCTGTCTGTGACTAATGAACTTGTCAACTAGGAGTTAGACATTAATCTTCCTACTAAATTTCGTATCTCCAGCAAACCTCGAATTGGGTGGATCTTGCCTTCGACTGGGCATTTTCTGTTTTCACTTCTGTTAGTCGAATTAGTTCTGTAAACAATCGTCACGTTAGTCATCATTTCCTCCTCCCACTAGAAATTACTCAAAACAGAAATTAACCATCTCTCTTAAATCAGTCTGTAGTGAGTTACATTTCAACAGCATCTTTTCCCACAAGTAGCAAACTTTCACAAGTGGCTTGAGCTGCAGCATCAGAAAGGTTCATTCCCAGTCACGGTTGGCTTTCAGTTTGACTTTAGATAAGCTGCCATGTCCGTCTGACTGCTATTGTCTAGCAACACGCAATTCACCCCATGGCGTTTCTATGTTTTCAGCAACTTCCAAGTAACAGAGGTTTTACAAAACAGCTGCGATTTTCAACGATAAGCATTGACGCTGCAGTTTTTCTAACATCATCTCACATCTTTCACTTTATTGCCATCCAGATCATATTTTGTCTATATAGTCTCATAAAAAAATTAGACAACTGTTTTTTCAGCTTGCCGTTGACTTTGCAGAAGCTCTCTCTCTTGTTTGCATAGAAATTATTTGTTGTCTTGGGATGATTAATTCTAGTTTTATACGATTCCCATGCGAAACGCATTCTGTGTACAGTAGGATATATATGTCTTGGTATCGTACATATTTTTTCGTATTATTTTTCAAAAACTTATGATTATTTTCTAAGCTGTTTCCTGTGACTAAATAATAGAAATGACAAAGAGTATGTTAGATAAAATACACTTTTAAATTATCTTAGTGCTCACGTCCTTTAGTGTCTATGCATAGACGTGAAGAAGCAAGTTGAAACATAAGAATGGTTTGCTGTTTTCTTCTAGTTTCGTTATCAATATGGTTGTAAATTCAGACGTGTAAATTGAACTAATCATAGCATAGCTGCAATATTCTAGATAGCATAAGCTCCTCTTCATACCTTACAAAGATATAAAAAGCTCCTTCCTGTTCACCTGAAAGAGAAACTTTTACTAACGCTTGTACTTCCATGACACTTTGCTGTCTTTTCAACGTTCACAGTATCTCATATCTCTTACAAACCTTATTCGTTTCGTATGAAAATTGCAGCAACACTCATTCCCATCAAAGCATTTCTAAGCCACTCAATCACTCGTCCGCTTTCTCGAAGTTCTTTTCAGAGAAGGAATCCGACTCTGGAATGATATCCCTCTTTACATAACAGAAATGAGCAACTTCTCCACCTTTAAACAAAGTTAATGACATATCTACTGAAACAACAATAATGCCTGTTTTAGTAACTGTTCGCAGTATTTACGCCACTAAGTCCTTCTTTTCAGTGCTCTGATCTGGTGCAGTTTACTTAAATTCCCGCTCTCGGAATCCAATATATCAGAGATCATCACTCATTCCTTTACATACATTCACATAATTTTTAAATATACACTACTGGCCATTAAAATTGCTACATCAAAAAGAAATGGAAATGATAAACGGGTATTAATTGGACAAATATATTATACTAAAACTGACATGCGATTACATTTTCACGTTACTTGCGTGCATAGATCCTGGGAAAACAGTACCCAGAACAACCACTTTTGCCCGTAATAACGGCCTCGATACGCCTGGGCATTGAGTCAGAGCTTGGATGGCGTGTACAGGTACAGCTGCCCATGCAGCTTCAACACGATACCACAGTTCATCACAAGTAGTGACTGGCGTATTGCTGTGACGAGTCAGTTGCTCGGCCACCTTTGACCAGACGTTTTCAATTAGTGAGATATCTGGAGAATATGCTGGCCAGGCCAGCAGTCGAACATTCTCTGTACCCAGAAAGGCCCGTACAGGACCTGCAACATGCGTTCGTGCAATATCCTGCTGAAATGTACGGTTTCACAGGGATCGAATGAAGAGTAGAGCCACAGGTCGTAACACATCTGAAATGTAACGTCCACTGTTCAAAGTGCCGTCAACGTGAACAAGAGGTGACTGAGGTGTGTAACCAATGGCACCCCATAGCATCACGCCAGGTGATACGCCAGTATGGCGATGACGAATACATGCTTTCAATGTGCGTTCACCGCAGTGTCGCCAAACACGGATGCCACCATCGTGATGCTGCAAACAGAACATGGATTCACCCGAAAAAATGACGTTTTGCCATTCGTGTACCCAGGTTCGTCGTTGAGTATAGCATGGCAGGCGTTCCTGTCTGTGATGCAGCGTCAAGGGTAACCACAGCCATGGTCTCCGAGCTGATACTCCACGCTGCTGCAAACGTCGTCGAACTGTTCCTGCAGATGTTTGTTGTCTTGCAAACGTCCCCATCTGTTGACTCAGGGATCGAGACGTGGCTGCACGATCCGTCACAGCCGTGCGGATATGATGCCTGTCATCTCGACTGCTAGTGATAGGAGGCCGTTGGGATCCAGCACGGCGTTCCGTATTACCCTCCTGAACCCACCGATTCCATATTCTGCTGACAGTCATTGGATCTCGACCAACGCGAGCACCAGTGTCGCGATATGATGAACCGCAATCGCGATAGGCAACAATCAGAACTTTATCAAAGTCGGAAACGTGATGGTACGCATTTCTTACCCTTACACGAGGCATCACAACAACCTTTCACCAGGCAACGCCGGTCAACTGCTGTTTGTGTATGAGAAATCGGTTGGAAACTTTCCTAATGTCAGCACATTGTAGGTGTCGCCACCGGCGGCAACCTTGTGCGAATGCTCTGGAAAGCTAATCATTTGCATATCACAGCATCTTCTTCCTGTCGGTTTAATTTAACGTCTGTAGCTCGTCATCTTCGTGGTGTAGCAATTTTAATGGCCAGAATTGTATTAATGCTATTATCTACTATTTTTTCTACTAACATAATTCTTTTTTTTAGGTAACTAAGATGTAAAAAGAATCCTGATGTGTGAAGTCCTGGTCCGACGTAAGAGACACCTTGAAGACCCTAATCTGATCACGTTACAGAAATAAATAATAGAAGGCGGCAGAGCAGTTCCAGGCTGGCTATAATGAACTCACATGGAAAAGAAATAACGAAACATTTTTTACCACCAAAAATGATGAATTATAATTCAGAATCACCCTGAGTGCTGGATTTGTGTTTCCAGCTAAGTTTTTGGTTCCCTCAGTAGTCGGGAAACAAATTTCATCACAAGGCTCCTGACCACATACTTCAATAGTTCTCTTTTGACAAGACAGTAATAAAGGAAGGTTAAAGAATACTGCTGAATCGACGACAGGATAAATACAGCCGATAAACAAAATATATTCTGACACACCTTTGTCAGGAGTACAGTCACTACTGTCCATTACACTTTGCAAATATTTAGTTAGATTTTAGTTCACTCAAAACTTGCTCTATTTGGACCAAAATAATTAACGTGAAGTTTGTGTAATAAACTGAAATCCACAGACACTGTCTTAGAAATTCCACAGTGTATCATCTAGTTTCAGATAGTTGCATTTTGTTTGTAATCTATGGTTCTACAAATGCGCTGACTTAGAATACATGAATCAATTTGCTGCCCTTGTTTCTTTGCTATGATGTCCTAAGATCACAATCAATATTCAGACAGTTAAAAATGTCACGAATCTGTGACCTTGATGTTATTTAATTCATAAACAAATTAACTTCCACAGTAAGATGACACTGGAGTCAACCAATTCTGAATGACTACCAGAAACGAATGGAACATGCTCAACAAGAGGTCTCATAAGCCGAAGTCTAGCTCTCTCTATTATTAATTTGTTTGTTCCAGATAAGAAACCACCAGGTTCATGGCCACAGCGAGGACAAGTCGTCTTCCAGAAGATGTATCTGAAGTACAGCCCAACAGATCCTCCAGTTCTCAAGAACCTCAATTTCACAATTCACCCTACCCATAAGGTTTTTCTCTACGTTCTTAATCACATCATAAATGATTGTGTGTATGTCTATAACTCTATGTAGCTTCTAAATTTTCAATATCTGTCTAGGTTGGCATCGTCGGCCGAACAGGCGCAGGGAAGTCGTCCCTTATCTCTGCTCTCTTCCGATTGGCCCCTATAGAGGGAGCCATTCTGATTGACGATGTGGACACCAGCACTCTGGGACTTCACGACTTGCGGAAACACATCTCCATTATACCACAGGAACCTGTACTCTTCTCAGAGACTCTGCGCTTCAACCTTGACCCGTTTTCAGAGTTTGAAGATGCAAAACTTTGGGATGTACTTGAAGAGGTATGTAAATTTATTGCACATGTGTAATATATGTTCATGAAAATGTGAATTGAAAAAAAAAATACGTTGCGTGTATTCTGAAGCCGAAAGAAAGCTCTGAGTTCAACTTTCTGTGACAAAGTCAAAGGGACGAGGCACACTAACTCGGTTTGGACAACGTTGGGGAAGAAAGTCATCCTGGTCTAAAGCAAAGCGATCACCATTCAGATAGTCATTTGTTGGAGTTTACAGAGACCACTGAACACAAAGATCCGCATGGACAGCCAAGTACCCAAAAAGATGGTGTAAGGGGTGATATAGGCTTCGCATTCTGGAAAACGACAGTTCAAATCACTATCTGGGGTACGAATCTCTTATTTTACGATTTTCCCACAGTCCATAATTCACTTCCATTCCAAGTCACTCTCGTGACATACATTGTCATAAATTTCTTGCTCGAGTTGAGGCCTATGTTTCATCCAATTGGGGTTCTTTTGATGAGGATTGCTTTCTTTCTCCGGTTTGCTCTGTTTCTTATATCTTCTTCGCTTAGTCAGTCATGTGTTAGTTAGCTTCGAAGGTAGCAGAACTTAAATTCTTCCACTATATGTTGCTCAGTTTAGGTGCTAATTCTGTCTCTAGTCTCGTTCTGCTGTTTCTCAGTACTTTCGACATCTTTTGCTTTCTCTCGGTCCATACTCTACGCTATGTAGACTGTTCATTTCATTCAACAGGTCTTGGGTTTGTTCCTCACTTTTACATAAGACAGCAATGTCATCACTGAATCATTATCACTGATATCGCTTCATGCTGAACTATAGAAGTATTAATATACATTCCTCAGGTTGTTCCATTTTATCCCATAATTTCACAGGTGGAGCTCAAGTCGAGCATACAGACACTGGACTTCCGGGTGACGGAAGGCGGCAGTAATTTCAGCGTGGGCCAGAGGCAGCTGGTGTGTCTGGCGAGGGCCATCCTCAGGAACAACAGGATCCTGGTGCTGGATGAAGCCACCGCAAACGTCGATCCAGAGTGAGTATTTATATTGAAAATACTTAAGCTTTCGCGGTCATAGTAAGAACTGTAAGCCATAGCAACATTTTCCAGGTTTTCAAGTGGCAGTGTTCAGCATCAAATGTCTCACGTTTAGCTGCCGCCTTTGACCGGAGCTGCCAATGATTAGCGAGCCATAGTAGCCACCACATGCCGCACCTATCATGTGGCCATGAAAGTATATTATACTGAGGCATAAATCGTTTTTCAGGGAAAACACTACAAACATTCTTTGCGTCCCCATGTGACGACTGTGTAGAGATATTTGAAATAAAAATAGCGCTTTAACTGGTCGTAAAGAGCCGTACAGGCAGTATCTATTCCCTCGACACATCCATGAATATAACTGGGCTGCACATTTTTGAGTAAGTTTCAGAGCAGACTTAGACATTGACGCAGCATTTGGTTCAGTTATTAAGTACAATATTTTTTATTGAGCCAACCATTTGCAATGGATGAAAGATCGCTTTTGAGACGTACTTTCGAATTATTTGTAGAAAACAAATGTAATGGAATATTTTCGAATTAACTCAAGCGATTACGATGGGATCAGGTTAAGAAATTCGGTACTAGAAATAGCAGACGAGGTTTGTATTTTGATAACATAACTGACGACATTGGAAGTGGAGGTGATATAATACAGTATCCGATCTAAACTATCTGGACGCCACTATTTAATGCAGAGTTGGCCATTAGATATCACGAGAGGTGACCCACCAGTATAAAAGGAGAAGGTGAGTGCTGTGTTGTCAGTAAAGAAGCAGTAACAGTAGAATGTGTCTGTCAGGAAAGCTGAGTGACTTCGAACACGAAGCAGTCTTTGGATTTCACCAGAATAATAAACCCATCAGGGACATTTCAACCCACCTGGAACCACTCAAATCGACTGTTAGTAATGTGATTGTGGACTGAAGACGCTAAGGAACAACAAAAGCTAAACCGAGACCAGGCACATCTCATGTGTTGGCGGACAGGGACCGTCGAACATAGCATAGGGTACTAGTAAAAAATCGCATGAACTCAGGTATTTCTTAAGCAAATGCTAAATGCGAAAGGGTGTGGACACATTTTAGAGCGATGTGCACTGGATATTGCAGAAGAACTGTTAGCAGTCGATGATTCTATCAGCATGACAGTGCACCCTGTCGTGAAGCAGCATTTGTGAGGAAGTGGTTTGTAGATAATAACATCCCTAAATGAAGTGGTCTGCCCAGAGTCCCGACATGAACCCTTATGGACTGATGGCGTCCAACGTCACTACTTTCATTGGTTTCTGCTCCTGAGGAAGAATGATAAGCGATTGTTCCACAGACATTCATACGTCTCATTCAGAGAGTCCCCAACAGATTTAAAGCCGTCTAAATGCGAAGGGTGGACACAATCCATATTAACGTCCACTAATGGGTGTCCGGATACTTCTGATTAAATAGTGTATGTAGACTTGCAATAGCGAGAAAAGTATTTCCAAAAAGCGAAATATTTTCACAAATAACACATAATTAACTATTGACATGTCTTTTTTAAAATTATTTGGAATGTAGCCGCGTACGGAAGTGAAATGTAGATAATAAACTGCACAGGCGACAACAGAATAAAGGTTTTCAAATGTGATGCTGCAGAAGAATGCTGAACAATAGATGGGTAAAACCGATAACTAAAGAGGAGCTACTAAAGGGAACTGGGGAGAAAAGAAATTTATGATACAACTTTACTAGAACATGGGACATGTTTATAGGATACGTTTTGAGGTTTGGAGAAATGTTTAATTCAGAAATGGAGGGAAATGTGTAGTATGTGTGTGTTTAACGTAGGAGGATGGGGGGCGGGAGGAATAAAATATACTGTAAGTGTCACTACACTAATCACTATCCTGTGAAGGTAGATGGCAAAAGTTACGCTCAGATGAAGTGACTTCTATAGGACAGAATGGCGTGGACAGCTTATTCAAAACATTCCTCGGAGTGAGGACCAAGCTACAATATGAGCTCTTCGTTGCATTAGAAACATGTAGTTGTTATTTTGTAAAGAAAAGTGCTGTGAACACTTGCAAATGTTTGTTGCAGGACCGACGCGCTTATCCAGGCTACTATCCGCAGGAAGTTTAAAGACTGTACGGTGCTGACCATAGCCCACAGACTTAACACCATTATGGATTCAGATAAGGTCCTCGTGATGGATGCAGGAACTATGGTGGTAAGTTATGCTGAATTAACTAAAATAGGTCAAATAGTATTCAATATTTTATAAACAGATATCACTCTGATATATACTTCTAAACCAGATAAATTAAAATGTTATTAACTGTCATACGTAATGCCACGTTACATAATACTTATTTTCCTTACTGAGTGATCATGAAGAGGTGATTTTGCAATTTTATTTGCTTCCGTAACTGCTTCATACTCTGCAGTGACATGCCGTTTAGTTAAGAAGTAGGCAATGTACAATGTTTGGATACAGTAAATTTCAATGTCGAAATTCTGTTACCCTGTATGTTAGAGAACCAGAGATTTTAGAAAATATAATTACTTACGATTTTGTAAGAGTAGTGAGAGTGCAGAGATAAAAGACAACATTAAAATTTATATCGGATTAGCCCAAATTGTTATCCACATTATTAATAGACGATTGTAAGTTGATTATTGCGAGGTTTTTTGAACAAACACACAACCAATTTCTTCTTCTGCAGAAAGTTAAGGTAGTGAACAGTTTCTAATACCTTAGATGTCAATGAAAAGTCAAACTCTAACTTCATTTCTAGTTAACCTTCACACTTTATAAACTGTGGAAGTGCATTCTGACATCTTCAACACCCAGAGGAATGTAGATAATTTGTAACAACGTATGACATTAGTATGCAACTGTAAAGTCTGCCAATGCACGATTTTCAACTGAAATTCAGCGTTTCAATGCCACTTGGTACACTGTTCTTTCACAGAATTAGAGGCACGAACGTAAATAAATACACAGAATGACTACTTTCATTAATTACATTAAGGTTATAAACCCAGTTTGGAAACAAGTAGGACAACTCATTTTTGAGATGGCGCAGTAGCTACAAGCCATGGTATTGAAGAAGTCAAGTTATGGAATCTGTTACAGAGATCTCATGCCAGACTGACTACAGAACATACGAAGCCATTTTTAGCTGTGTGACACGTTGCTGTGTTTCGCTGGTAGATGTCATCGTATGACGTCAGCCCTCCTCAGCCGTCGTTCTCGCTGCCAACTAAGGCCCAGGGTGCAGCACAGTTGCCATTTTTCCATGCACGGTGTACTTTAGCCATGGCTTCACACGAACTGTTTATAAATTTAGCTGTTTCTGAAATGTGTTCGCACTTGGCCCGAAAACCAAGAATGATGCCATGCTGGATGTACGATAAATAGCTCCGTTTCCGCTTTACGACAACGACTGCACTGTTTTCTGCGTCCCCTCGACACAATTTGTATGTCCTACACCGCTAGTGCTATCACTTGCCCTCTGGGAGAGGTGCTTGCACGTTGACATCGAACACACGCTGTGGTCACATTAGTGTGACTGGACCGTGTGTAAAGAATGAATTTCTATTAAATTTTATATTAAGCGCAGCAAGTAGCCCTACTAGAAAAGACAGCAGGACACGACTTCTTACAGAAGATTAAAAGAAGACGTTCACTGCATTAGACTAGTATCACTAACATTTTTTGCAGGATCCTAGAGCACATTCTCAGTTATTATGACAGTCCTTGAGGAAAAGAAGCTTCTCTCATTGATTCAGAAAGTGCTCAGGTAAAACCGGTCGTGCGTTCCACAGCTCCCTTTATTCGAAGATTTTCGAAAGGCGTCCAACTAGACGCCACATTATCGACCGATTAACAACATTCTAAACATTCATGGTGGTGTCTGATTGTTCTATATCGTGTCTCCCTACCACTTTCGCGCAACGACGCTCTGAGCGTGTTTTTTAGGGAATTAACTAGTTTGAACCTAGGACCTGTTGCTGGCAAGGAGACGCCAGACCACACATGACATGTAGAATTCAGAAGAGTTCAGTGAGACTAGCGATGATATAACCAAATACTAAATGATCTCAGCGTCAGCTCCACTGCACTCCCTGTAAAAGAATCTTAATACTAACTAAATTTAGAGGAAAGGGTTCAAGGCTTTCCTATTTTTACTTAGCTGGTAAAATAACGTCGAAAAAGCAGTTAAGTTTACCATTGGAAATTTTATTCTACTCACAAAACATCGTTTATAAATTGCACTATTGATAAAAGGAAATGTTTTAATACAGGATGGTAAAAACCAACTGCGTTCAACAAAAACGTGAACGAATATTCCCTGAATGGGTTTCCAAGTTCTACAATCGATCGAAGGATGACCTATGCTATATCACATCTATAATCTAGGTTTAATTTAAGTTTCACAAAAGAGAAAACTATCAAAATGGTCTACAGTGACCCTCAATTATATTTAATTACTAATCTAACTTGCCGTAAATTACAGTGGCTGATGTGGCTTCTCAATAACTATATAAAAGAAAAAATCATCGCGTTCCAGATCTGTTCTTCAAGTGGCAAACGTGAACACCATGCGTTTTAATTAACGATAGACACTAGTATTACGCAAAAAAGGGGTGTAACAGCTGAGTCTTCTGCAGTTCTGAGTGAAACCTTATGCGCTCAAAAATGCGGCATCGCGTGCGTTCATTACCTTGTCGGTGTTTAAGCAGCGTCAGGGCGGCAGCGGCCGGCGCAGCAGCCATCCAGCTCGCCGTCTCGGAACCAACTCTTTCCTAACTTCTCCTTACTACAATTTACCGAAGTTGGTTTAAAAAAAAACTATCTGGCTATGTTTTCATCTGACCAATCAGGGTCTCAATGTTAACCTTAAGCTCCGCCTACAAAAATTCTGTCTATCCAATGAGAAACGTTATACTTCTCGTGGTGGGGCAATGTTTTTTAAAGTTTGCAACGTAACAGAGACGCTAAAAAGTCGCACGCTAAAACCTGCACGCTAAAACCTGCAGCTGGTTATCGTGAGATCTATACTGTTCTTCTGGAGGGCTCTATCTTTTAACATGGGCTGGAGGATTGTCCTAATGTAACAGACATGCGAAAAAGTCTCACGCTAAAACTTGCGGGTGGTAGTGGCCCTATTTGTGTTATCGTAAGATCTATACTGCTTTTCTGGAGGGCTCTAGCTTTTAACATGGGCTGGGGGTGGTCCTTGACGTACCTGAGACGCGAAAAAGTCTCACGCTAAAACGTGCGGGTGGTAGTTGTACAGGTAGGCTGGCCCATCCGTCCCTTATCGTAGGGCCTTCTAGCTTAACACGGTTGTGCTCTCGGTTTCTGTCCTCGTTTCTCCCCTCGGAACTGCGTCTGCCTCACTGTGGGAAGGTACAACATGCATTTATGCATTCTTGTGTTAGTCTGTGGTATTCCATTTGCTCA
The DNA here is from genome assembly GCF_023897955.1 of Schistocerca gregaria. Classification (NCBI taxonomy): domain Eukaryota; kingdom Metazoa; phylum Arthropoda; class Insecta; order Orthoptera; family Acrididae; genus Schistocerca; species Schistocerca gregaria. The sequence continues at coordinate 717,092,836 of NC_064921.1, read as the reverse complement.
CTCGTTACTCGTATTACTTTGGTTAATTTAATGTCACGATTTATTCGGAGCTATGTGACATATTAGTAGATTTGCTTATCATGTCAGGGTTTTCATGGAAGGTGTTGGATTTGCCTGACACCTTACAACATATGTCGATAGGGAGTATGTTCTTACATACAGGATGAACCCGCATGCCACCGATAGAAGTTCTAAGGCTGTTCACGCATATTTTTTAGTTTTTTATAACGGACTCGTGTTTTCCGGTGACTATTTATAGAGTAATAATGTAATTACGATTTATTCTATCTGTAATACCACTCATCTTTGTTAGATGCAGAAAAGCAGTATTGTGGTCGCCCAACATGGGGATATTTCATTCAAAACGTTGGCCGAAATGAATGTTTGGTATTTTCTGTACTGTGAGACACTAGAGAACATATTTATAGGATAATAATGTATTTACGTACTTTACAACATGAAATAAACAAAATTATAGTATTTTTATTCATTTCTTCGTTTCTTGGCTACAATAAAATGCAATAAAATGCTTCTGGTCTTGTTCATGTGAGCAGTGTGTTTCTATTTGGGTTCCTCTTTATCGTCATTGCCAGCTTCAGGGACCTGCCTAATCCATCCATATTCATTTAAGGAAGATTTGCTGGTTTTCTTTGGCTTCATTCTCGTACCTGCTTTTAATAGAACAGATGTCAGTCGCAGCCGTTTTATTATGTCCAGATTCCGTTTTTCTCGTGACAATTTTCTGGCTAACGTCTGTCTGTACAGACGAAAGCGCTTATAGTAGGCCTCGGCTGCTTCTTCTGATAAACTGCACATGTTCAGTGGCATTTGGACCCTGTACAAAAATCTTTTGTACATCTACATCTACAGCTACATGACTACTCTGTAATTCACATTTAAGTGCTTGGCAGAGGGTTCATCGAACCACAATCATACTATCTCTCTACCATTCCACTCCCGAACAGCGCGCGGGAAAAACGAACACCTAAACCTTTCTGTTCGAGCTCTGATTTCTCTTATTTTATTTTGATGATCATTCCTACCTATGTAGGTTGGGCTCAACAAAATATTTTCGCATTCGGAACAGAAAGTTGGTGACTGAAGTTTCGTAAATAGATCTCGCCGCGACGAAAAACGTCTTTGCTTTAATGACTTCCATCCCAACTAGCGTATCATATCTGCCACACTCTCTCCCCTATTACGTGATAATACAAAACGAGCTGCCCTTTTTTGCACCCTTTCGATGTCCTCCGTCAATCCCACCTGGTAAGGATCCCACACCGCGCAGCAATATTCTAACAGAGGACGAACGAGTGTAGTGTAAGCTGTCTCTTTAGTGGACTTGTTGCATCTTCTGAGTGTCCTGCCAATGAAACGCAACCTTTGGCTCGCCTTCCCCACAAAATTATCTGTGTGGTGTTTGCAACTGAAGTTGTTCGTAATATTAACACCCAGGTACTTAGTTGAATTGACAGCCTTGAGACTTGTACTATTTATCAAGTAATCTAATTCCAACAGATTTCTTTTGGAACTCATGTGGATTACCTCACACTTTTCGTTATTTAGCGTCAACTGCCACCTGCCGCACCATACAGCAATCTTTTCTAAGTCGCTTTGCAACTGGTACTGGTCTTCGGATGACCTTACTAGACGGTAAATTACAGCATCGTCTGCGAAAAACCTAAGAGAACTGCTCAGATTGTCACCCAGGTCATTTATATAGACCAGGAAGAACAGAGCTCCCAGGACGCTTCCCTGGGGAACACCTGATATCACTTCAGTTTTACTCGATGACTTGCCGTCTATTACTACGAACTGCGACCTTCCTGACAGAAAATCACGAATCCAGTCGCACAACTGAGACGATATCCCATAGGCCCGCAGCTTCATTAGAAGTCGCTTGTGAGAAACGGTGTCAAAAGCTTTCCGGAAATCAGAAATACGAAATCAACTTGAGATCCCCTGTCGATAGCGGCCATTACTTCGTGCGAATAAAGAGCTAGCTGCGTTACACAAGAACTATGTTTTCTGAAACCATGCTGATTACGTATCAATAGATCGTTCCCTTCGAGGTGATTCATAATGTCTGAATACAGCATATGCTCCAAAACCCTACTGCAAACCGACGTCAATGATATAGGTCTGTAGTTCGATGGATTACTCCTAATACCCTTCATAAACACTGGTGCGACCTGCGCGATTTTCCAATCTGTAGGTACAGATCTATCGGTGAGCGAATGGTTGTATATAATTGCTAAGTAGGGAGCTATTGTTTCAGCGTAATCTGAAAGGAACCTAATCGGTATACAATCTGGACCTGAAGACTTGCCCGTATCAAGCGATTTGAGTTGCTCCGCAATCCCTAAGGTATCTACTTCTAAGAAACGCACGCTAGCAGCTGCTCCTGTTTCAAATTCTGGAATATTCCATTCGTCTTCCCTGGTGAAGTAATTTCGGAAAACTGCGTTCAATAACTCCGCTTTAGCGGCACAGTCGGAGGTAACAGTACCATCGGCACTGCACAGCGAAGGTATTGACTGCGTCTTTGCCGCTTGCGTACTTTACATACGACCAGAATTTCTTCGGATTTTCTACCAAATTTCGAGACAATGTTTCGTTGTGGAACCTATTACAGGCATATCGCATCGAAGTCCGTGCCAAATTTCGCGCGTCTGTAAATTTTAGCCAATCTTCGGGATTTCACGTTCTTCTGAACTCCGCATGCTTTTTCCGTTGCCTCTGCAACAGCGTTCGGACATGTTTTGTGTACCACGGGGGACCCGGCTCTTTGTAATCCACATCACACTGACAAATACAGAGTGATTTCAGGCCAGTAGAGGAGCGTCAGATGCACTGCAAGCGAGTCGTAAATACAGACTAGCTCCCCTGCGTATCAGAGCACAATAAGCAAATAACACACTGCCTCATGGGATGCCATGAGTATAAATCAACATACACTCTTGCTATTTCAACAGATAATTTGTCTGTCTTTCCTGTGTCCGCTGGCAATAGCTTCTACAATAACCCCGAATCGATAGATGAGTTGCAGATTACAACCGTTGTTTCTGCTAATGTTTCAGCGTTTACAAAATGTCTCCTACTGGTAATTCCATCATTTCTATTTCCATAGCCTTGCTTGGGAGCGTCTCCAGTTAATCACAATTGATTTCCAAACATTCCTTGTGTGACTTTTTTCTTCTCTCAAACAAGTTTTTTTTTCCCTCTTTTGAACAGATTTCGCACTCTTTGAGTTTTTTTGTTGGCCCAATGCAATAAAACTGAAGAACTTCTATGTTACTACTTTCGCTTTTGACAAGTCACTGATGGCTTTTGATGTAGCCTTGAAAATGTAGCATTTCATTGTTGATGTTAGCTCTATTGCTGCAGTGGAAACCTTTACATCAACCATAGTCATCAGTAATGTATATTTCTTGGTTAAATCACCCTCTGCTCTTGCAATTTTTGGTATTTGTAATGTTTTAATTTCCCTATTGATATAACCAATTTCTTTGTTTGCATTATCAGCTGCTTCATGAAGAAATCTCTTATTGGTCTGCAGGAGCGAGGAGACGATGGTGTAGGAATTGTCCAAACAATTAAATCTTTATTCGCGTGATGAATAACTTGGAGAGGCTTTAAAGATGACTAACATCTCTTTGCATCAGAAGAATGGGTGTTTTCCAATTTTTCTTTAAACCGTATTTGCTGTGGAACATCACTAACCCTCTAGTAGATGAGTTCCAATACATTTATGTTATCATTTGGAACATCACTTAAATCCTCTTACAAGTATAATATTATTTGCTGATTCGTTTGATTAAGCAAGGCTTGAAGTTGAATCTGCGCACGTGTGACAGTCACCTGATGGGTTGTTCTAAGGTAGCACCGCCTTTTAGCCGCTTGAAGGATACTGTTACAGGGATAGACCTTATTAGCTCTTCCGATAATTTCTTATCGTTGCCCTGTCAGCGAGCGAGAGTTCCATAAAGACTGATAAGGCTTGGATATGTAAAAGTAGTTTTTGTTTCTTTGTAAGTCTCTACGACTCGGATCTAATGCTTGTCTGTAGGTTCTCGTGTAGCAGATGAGCAACTTTGGAACCCTCAGCTTTTCCAGACTCTAGTAGCTTGATTTAACGCAAATCCTGTGTCTCGAAAATTATTTCTTAACAGCTGTGTTTTACGCCTTTTACAGCGTTCGCTTAGCTGTACGAACGACTTTGTTGGCCTGCCAACTAGAGTTTTGCAAAATAGAGTTTTAATGGTGCTTTCCAACTAGTTGTGGTTATTTGTAAGAAGACATTTTCAGTTTTGTGTGAAGCAAGCCATCGTATCTTTAATTGTGATTTTATATTTAAAACCTTTCTATTCTTTACCAAGGAAGAAAGGGAGTGATAACAAACGACTTATCACAAAGCCCAATCTTTTACAAACTTTTTTTCATATGACTCCCTAAGTTCATAGAGGCCTTTTGTTGTCAGTTTTGAATTTCGAAGGACCTAGGATAAAAAGAAAATGCTTTCAGAATTCTTTTCTTAGATGGCATTTTTCTATAGCTGGCAACTCATTATTGGAAAAAAATCATACAGAATCAAACTGCGGTATTCAGTGGCTACGATACAAAATGTTAGGCATTACCTCTCACCACGCAGGGGAGTTTGTGTAGAGTTGTGAGTGACAAGTCTGCGTGACATAACCGCAGAAATCATTGTGGGACGTAGGACGAAGGTATCCGTTGGACAGTGTGGCGAAATTTGGCGATAATGGGCTATGGCAGCAGACGGCCAATGCGAGTGCCTTTGCTAGCAACCCGCCATCGCCTCCAGCGCCTCTCGTGGGCTCGTGACCGTATCGGTTCGACACTAGACGACTTGAAAACCATGGCCTGGTCATATGAGTCCCATTTTCAGTTGGTAAGAGCCGATGGTAGGGTTCAAGTGAGTCGAAGGCCCCAGGGAGCAATGAACCCAAGTTGTAAGCAAGGCGATGTGCAATTTTGTGGTGGCTCCGTAATGGTGTGGTCTGTGTTTACATGGAATGATGGAAGAAATAGATTTCTGTGTCCAACTGAACCGATCATTGACTGGAAATAGTATGTTCGGCTATTTGGAGGCCATTTGCATCGATTCATGGATTTTATGTGGATGACAGTGCGCCAGATCACCGGGCCACAGCTGCTCATGATTGGTTTGAAGAACATTCTGGACAGTTCTAGCCAATGACTTGACCACCCAGATCGCCCGACATGAATCCCATTGAACATTTGTGGGACATAATCGAGAGTTCAATTAGTGCACAATATTCTGCACCCGCAACATTTTCGCAGTTATGGACGTCTATAGAGGCTGTTCCTGCAGTTGGCCTCAAACGAATTGTTGAGTCAGTGCCACGTCTATTTACTGCATTACGCTGGCAAAAAGAGGTCCGACACTATATTAAGAGGCATCCCATGACTTGCGTCACCTCAGTGTGTATCACACTAACGCACCCTACGGGTCGAAAGTTTTCGATCACATATCAGAACTATGGGTTTCTGGTTAAAACAGAGGTTTCGTTTTGAATTTTCTATCATATCTCCGTTATGATAGTAAAACGAGTATAAACATGTAATAATTAAGAGACTCTGTTGTGCATCTGACTGGCTGTCCACATAGATGGGCACTGGTGAGTATTCATAAAAAACACATGTGCCTCTACGAAAGACGGTTTCATGCGAATAGACCTCATCCCTTCAGCTGTCTATCTAGCAATTAGTTACCAGTAGCTTACTGTATACTGTGTGCATATAGTAGTGTGTTTGCATACCTGATCAAGTTTATACTATATGACCGCCTAATGGGACGTAAGTACGAGACTGGAAATGAAAAAGTGCTAAAACGAACTTTAATTGTAGCTCTGCGTCAGGGAGGCTATTCTACTGGGAAAATAGCGACAAAAGTTGGCGTAGGCCAATCTACAGTGGTACAGTACATTGCAGCGGTTCAAGGAAACTGGTTACGAATGCAAATGTTTCGACATCAGGAAGACATCGAGAAACATCATACAGGGAATATCAGTTCGTAGAGAACAGACTAAATGACGGAGGACCCGTACCACACCTGACATTATCGAGAATGTGGATAGTATGCTAGTAGCTCCAATCTCTGTCTGAACAGTGCAACGCCTTCTTCGTGAAGACATAAATTGGTGCATAGCAAACTAAAGTGGAAAGATTGCAGTGGGCACAGCAGCACAAAATCTGGAGTTTACAGCACTGATCACGGATGAATCTAAGTCTGAAGGAATTGTAAGCCATCGTCGAATATTTGTTTGTCGCCATCATGGAGAACGTATGAAGAGTCAGTCAGTGTGTGACGGCAAAGGGCGGTGGAAGGTCAGTCGTGGTATGTGGATGTTACGGGGATGATGATGTCGGTGATATAGTGAGAATTAACAGAACATTACAGAACAAAGGATATCACAGGAAACTGATCAACAACGCCTTTACACCTTGCAAGAGACTTATTGGTCGAGGGTTTGTTCTGTAGCAAAACAATGATCCCAAACACGCTTCTAAATTCTGCAGAGGATATGTCAATAGAAAAGAGAAATGTGCGGAACTGAAGAATGTGATTTGGACAAGTCAGTCACCTGACTTAAAGGCCGCTGAGTTCCTGTGGGATGAACTTGACTTGAGGTCATCAGTGCTGAAGATCTGTGGAATAATTTATGGGTATCTTGGACTGCAGTATGTACAAAAACGCTACAAAGTGTTTTCTCCAGAATTCCCAAGACTTTCTTAAGGCCGGCCGCGGTGGTCTAGCGGTTCTAGGCGCTCAGTCCAGAACCGCGCGACTGCTACGGTCGCAGGTTCGAATCGTGCCTCGGGCATGGATGTGTGTGATGTCCTTAGGTTAGTTAGGTTTAAGTAGTTCTAAGTTCTGATGACCACAGATGTTAAGTCCAATAGTGCTCAGAGCCATTTGAACCATTTTTTTGAAGTTTCTTAAGCTGTTATGAGGGGGAAGGGTGAATGCTTAGGATCAGCTAAGATCTAAACCATACTTTAATGTACTTAATGACAGAGAGAGCAAATATTTATTTTGTTGGCATATTTAGCAGGTATGTTGAAATAAAGTACATGGTTTTTAACATACCACCACCTGAAAAACAAACATTAATTATTCAGATTTGAGGAACTGGAGTAAATTGGAGCATTGTTTCGTCAACAGCAGATACTATGAGTCAACGAAACAAGAAAGTTTGTAATGGTGTGTCGATGTTTTCATTGGAAAACAAATACAAAGATAAACGAGCGTAAGAAAGGAAGGGGAAAGCAATTACTCTGCAACGAGCCATTGAGGAACACTGACTCCCTGTACCAAAATACTGAGAAAATATCAATAAATAACCACCGAAATTTTATCAGTGGATTTCAAGTTCACCAAATTTGTTCGAAGAAGATGTAACTAATCAAGTCCAATATTTTATGCTGGATGGCAAATGTTGAACAGAAACGAAACCATCGAAAGTGTTCAGAGTACATAATAAAGATTTCTCTGACAGAGTCAACGGAACCAACAGATTGTGCACTGACGATCCTGAAATTTACAGTAACTTACAGTCACTGAATGATTGTAATCAACCGCAGAGCGCTGTATACTGTGCTTCCGTTTAATATAATGAGTGACAGCTTTCTTTAAATATGGACAAATATATGTTCTAGTTGTATACAAGATTGGGGGTAAACTTCGAGAGACCGTTTAGAAGTAGCGTTGAAACTATGTGAAGGAGGATGTACTAGTAAATTCGGTAATAGGGGAGGCGAAAAGAAAATATAAATTTATTGGTAGATTTTTTGGAAAGCTTGATGAACCTGTAAAGGAAATCACATACGAAACGGTGAGACGTTTAAATAAAAAAAAAGAATGGCGGCGTTGGATTTTTATTATAAGGTTCGCTTCCTCTCCGTTTCAGTGGGTTTCGCAGAATGCCCTATCCGTCTTGCAGAAATGCCAGCTTCTATCATTATCACAATTTATGAACGTATCTCTTTTCACTTTCCTAGCATCACTGATTTTGTTTTTGCTTACCTCGCGTCTTCTACATTAGTCTCGTAGCTATCGTACTTATTGGCTTCTTGTTCATATAGGCGCAGGATTCGACGTGGGAACAACGAACCATGCTAAACTGAAGTGGCATTGTGGGAGAAAAATCCAGTGTTACGAAATAAAGTTGTCAAAACATAGTGCGCCACTTGCGTTATTCATCAATGTTTAGCGGTAATGAGGAAACGCAATCAAGAATCTGACTGTGTTCATTTGTTAAATCAAATTCCGCAGAAGCTAACTATGTTCAGAGCACTGCAGCAAGAGGCCATCTGAAGATTCGCCGTGTTTGAAAATGTTCAAAACTTCACACGACCATTCACCAAGGCACTATTCAACACGACAAACTATTTTCGGTAACTCTTTACATTACACCGCCCAAACAGCATGCTGTACTTAATATAAAATTTCTATTGAGTTATTACACACAAACGGTTTCTGAGGTATAGTTAACTGTGATGAATAAGTACGGGGATCGTTTTCCACTCGACCGCCCCGACACGTGTTGCCTCCCTCATACCCTGCAGAAGACTCTTAGCGTGTCACAGTAACACTCTAGCGCCTGCTTATTCAGTTCGCACTGCTGACTGGCCCATTGTCTTCCTCTAGTGACGACTAAGTTAGAATGTTCTCATTTACGTCTTCGCTTTCCTTAATGGCTATATGAAGTTATTATTAACCTTCCATCAGTGCAACTAATGTTGACGGTATGGATGGGCTGGTCCCGCGGAGGTTCGAGTCCTCCTTCGGGCATGGATGTGTGTGTTTGTCCTTAGGATAATTTAGGTTAAATAGTGGGTAATCTTAGGGACTGATGACCGTAGCAGTGAAGTCCCATAAGATTTCACACAAATTTGAACATTTTTGGTACGGCTGGAGGAACATAGCAAAGTTCGAATAATAAATATTTACCAGCAACATTGAATTGCTTCACGCCACGTTCAGTACCACGTGATTCCCAGCTGTTTATAAGGTACTCCATCATGATAACAGTAGCTGGTAGCAGACACCTTCCCACGCTCTGAAACCGCCTGCCGGACAAACCAGTGCACAGTACTCTCACCCTACCTTGGTGCTCCCGGAATGTTCTTGTCCGACTGATAGCAAGTACAATTAATATAAAAATATAATGTGGTTGAAGAATAAGGAAAAAACGCCAGAACGGTTATTGAGCCAAATGTCAGACGTTTGAAGTACTTACAAGAAAAGTCTTGACATCAAATATGTGAAGAATTCTTACAAGAAACGCATTTATGTGCTTGTAAAGAGTATTAAGAAAGTTTAACGCAGATGCTCATGGAATGTAAGAATTAATCTTTAGAAAAACCATTTCTCGCGAAACCTTGTCCGGCATAGAAACGGTATTCAACGAAGACTACGCACCGTTGTGCTCTCATCATTTTGGTCTGTAGGCCGCGGAGCAATTACGAGAACAAGATAGATTGGTGTCCGTACCAGAACACACGGACAATTATTTTTCCATAATTCCATGCACGGAAGGTACAGGACAGAAATTAACTGATATTGGTATGAACTGGCCCTACAGGATACCTTGGCTTGGGCAGTACGGTAGGTGTGTGGATGTGCGACTACCTTCGTTGACAGTTTTGACAGTGAGTGATGGTCCTGCTCTAAGATCACTTTAATCCTCAAACGTGAGAACTGTGGACTTCTCTTTCAGGACCATCTGATTTGCCCAATATGCAGACTGTAGTCGATGATCGTTTGGAACTGGGTTCTTGGGTTCTCGACAGCCTCTTGATTTGCTAATGGGAGTGTCAACAGTCTAGGAAGCGCAGGTGTGTGTTTTGTCGGCATAGTGGTCGACATTTGGAACACGTATAGTGCAGATATTGGACAGGATCATAACATAAATCTATTTTACTGTGTATTTGTCACGTACGCGGTACGAATACATTGGCGTCAGTGTGTTCTGCCTTTATACAATTTCATCACTCGAGCATACGGCTGTCACTTTGTACTGAATGTCACGCTACCAGAAAGGTTATACATAAAAACACAATTTGTCGATAAGGAGGCTTAGAAGGTCATGTGTTTCCTGCATCAAAACACAAAGGAAACGTTTCGGTTCAAAGTACGTCGGCAGGTTTCACAAAAATACACACTATTTCTGTCGGATTACTTCTTTATTCTGTGATCCTGCATTATTGAATAATGTCTTCCATTATCACGTTTGTATTTCGATCACTTTTCATCAACAAATTCTTGCAATTCTGTTATTCTCCCCAGCGAACGGTTCAGTGCTTGGACATAATCACATTTGTATAATGTAACGATTCCACATTCCAGGAATACGACCATCCACATATACTGCTGAGAAATCCATCTGGCTTCCTATCCAGACTTGTGGAAGAAACGGGCACTGCAATGGCAGAACAGCTAAGAGGTGTTGCGAAGCAGGTGAGAGTCTTAATCGGCCAGACGATACTTTGTCGATGTAAACGTGTAATGTATTCTTAACATTTGTGAGATCTGCACCTATAAAAGTACTTCACCTTTTTTTCTTTTTCAGAGCTACAACGAATTACATGGTCTACAGGAAGACTTGGCAGAAGAACAAATTACAATGCTGTGAATCCTCGTTCATCACTTCCCTCTCTAGACCGACGTCTGTCTCAGAGATTTGGCATCAGCAATGAATCTCAGAAATAGTATCTGAGCATCTATTGAGGAAGTGATAACTACCAGTGATCTCAGTGACTGACGGAGAGCTGTATTTATTTCATGTGAAGTGTATTATAGAGGGCATATTGCTCGTCACTACAGTGTCTCAGCAGAGCAGAGTGAAGACTTGGCGGAGAAACTGGTAATAAGATGCCCTCTAACGGTTCCAAAGAGTGGTAACAAGTGATCTTCCTGGCAATGAGGTTCCCATTACTTCTAAACAACCGCTGAAGGGACAAACAATTTTGGGAATGATGGTTGTAAAATGTTATATACTTGGTACTTACTCCTGCGCCAATTATACATTTCACAGACCAAACAAATTTGTCTAATAATTTCCTTTTCCTTTTTGTGATAAGTAAATATACCAGAAGTTTTTATGTTACTGAGACGCCGATGGACGGTATTAATCGCAAAGAGTCAGTAAGTTGACTTCTGCTGATATTAAAAAAATTGATATAAGAAATGTAATCTCCATAAAATGAAAAGTAAAAACTATGACAAAATTGTAAGAACTGGCTTATGTGAACTCAGAAGGTTTTGTGTAAATTATATGGGAAGAAGCCGTCAGTTCTGTTTAAAACTAAACTAGGCTGCAAAAATTTTATGGGAAGTACTCCATTTTTCATACTAGTGCAAAAATTACCAAAAATTTGTCGCGGTGTCTAAGACATTTAAATATAAAAATGGCTAATATTTTACAGGTTGCAAAAGAAATGGACAATGGGTTTCGCGTGTTTTATTGTAACTATTAGAGTAGACACGCTGTTTAAGGCAACAGACTCGATTTCTGGAGGAATGGGGTTCACCTTTCCGTTCTCTTCTCCAGATTTAGGTCTTCCGTGGCTTCCCTAAATCATATAGAAGGGACTGCAAGGATGAAGTCGACACGTCCATTTCCTGCATTATATTTGTCCAATCCGAACTTGTCCTCTATGTACACTATGTGATCAAAAGTATCCGGACACCCGCAGAAACATACGTTTTTAATATTAGGTTATTGTGCTACCACCAACTGCCAGGTACTATATATCAGCGACGTCAGTAGCCATTAGACATCGTGAGAGTGAAGAATAGGGCGCTCTGCGGAATTAACAGACTTTGGACGTGGTCAGGTGATTTGGTGTCACTTGTGTCATACATCTGTAGTCGAGATTTCCGCACTCCTAAACATCCCTAGGTCCACTGTTTGCGATGTGATAGTGAAGTGGAAACGTGAAGGGACACGGACAGCACAGAAGCGTACAGGCCGACCTCGTCTGTTGACTGCCAGAGACGGCCGGAAGCTGAAGAGGGTCGTAATGTGTAATAGGCAAACATCTATCCAGACCATCACATAGGAATTACAAACTGCATCAGGATCCACTGCAAGTACTATGACATTTGGGCGCGAGGCGAGAAAACTTGGATTTGATGGTCGAGCGGCTGCTCATAAGCCACACATCACACCGCTAAATGACAAACGACGCCTCGCTTGGTGTACGGAGCGTAAAAAATGGACGATTGAACAGTGTAAAAACGTTGTGTAGAGTGACGAATCACGGTACACAATGTGGCGATCCAATGGCAGGTTGTGGGTGTGGCGAATGCCCGATGAACGTCATCTGCCAGCGTGAGTAGCGCCAACAGTAAAATTCGGAGGCGGTGGTGTGATGGTGTGGCACAGGCCAACATTGATGTTTTAAGCACCTTCTTGCTTCGCACTGTTAAAGAGCAATTCGGGGATGGCGTCTGCAACTTTCAGCACGATAGAGCACCTGTTTATAGTGCTCGTCTTGTGGCGGAGTGGTTACACGACAATAACATTCCTGTAATGGACTGATCTGCACAGAGTCCTGCCATGAATCCTATAGAACACCTCTGGGGTGTTTTGCAACGCCGACTTCGAGTCAAGGCTCATCGACCGACATCGATACTTCTCCTCAGTGCAGCACTCCGTGAAGAATGCGCTGCCATTCCCCAAGAAACCTTCCAGCACCTGATTGAACGAATGCCTGCGAGAGCGGAGGCTGTCATCACGGCTAAGGGTGGGCCAACACCATACTGACTTCCGGAATTACCGATGGAGGGCGCCACGAACATGTAAGTCATTCTCAGCCAGGTGTCCGGATACTTTTGATCACATAGTCTATAGTGGCGTCGACGTAGTTGGGATGTTAAATTATAATTTCCTTTCTTTTATCTGTTCCTTCAGGATTTCAACAAGCTCGTTTCAAATTCCCACAGCTGTTTCCAGTAACTTTGTATCGTCCTAGGTCATCTATCTGTGGTGTTCCTACATCACACGTGTAATTTTCTCGACACTGGAGCAGTGAACAGTTACGATACTCACACAGCAAAATATCATAATTACCTTTACTCATACATACCGTTTGTAATGAAACTTATGTCTGGACGGTAAGACGTGTGCGATGTAAAAATGACATCTTGATCGGCGATTATCCTTTAGAACACAACGAAGCAGAGTTGGTTATATTTGAAACCCATCTGAAGCAAAATAATTCCTAAACAAAATATTAAACTGTACCTGTGGGTGTAGCGCTGTACAAACCAACATGACTAAAAGCACTAGTAAGTGGCTTTCATCAACAGACCAATTTAATGTTGTATAAAAATTATTGGTACCCCCCGTCAGTTTTGTTAAAACTACTACACTACCACAGATGTTGTTGCAAAACTTTATTTTGAACTGTCTTTTATAAATTTCCTACGCTGTTCTAACTCCCAGACGTGTTCTGTTTAATTCCTTCCACTTCTGCAAGATTTTATCGCAATAACGTTTCATTTCCGTCCTCCCTTGTTTACACTCAGTAGCTTCAGCTTCAATATTTTTATCCGAGCGTTCGATCCTTTCCCTTATTACATTGTCAAATTTCTTTAGTTTGCTTTTCTAACAAAGGTCCATTTTCTTTTTACAGTCTTCCAAATTTCGCTCGAGATATTTTTATGTATCGTATTGTCTCTTCACCCAATCTCTTTTGTGATTCTCTTGTTCCCTTTTGTGATTCTGATCCACTAACAGCTTCTACCTCTTTGCTAACAGCTTCTATCTTTCTACTCATTTTTCTGTCCTTCTGTCCGTCTTCCATTTCCGTTTGCCCTTCTTCTGCAGTGCAAATATACTTTATAATCCTCTCTTCTAATCTGCTTGTCTTCTGATATCTGCTTCTAATTTTATGACTGACACTTTTCCTACATTCTCCAGAATAAGTCATTTTTCTTTCCTTCTCATTTCCCATATCTGTTGCATATCATTTTGTAGACTCAGTAACAAAAAAAAACCGATGAGTAATAAAATACACCACCCACTAAATTTTGAATCATTTATACGAGGACTGAAAGATTATGTCAAGATAACATTCCTATTTTGCGAACTTTTCATCTTGAATTCATCTGAACATTTGACTTGAATAAACGAAACGATATCACTTTCCATTACTGTAGACTCAAGTGAACCCTATCTCTACGAAAGTTATTGGGGTGAACTGTATCAGAAGCGAGTTAGCAAACCAAAAAGTATAAGTAGTGTCCGCAGCTCGTGGTCGCGCGGTTCCAGACTGTAGCGCCTAGAATCGCTCGGCCAATCCGGCCGGCGCTGTCAGGGTTCCTCCGAGAAATTATCCGTAGACAGCGGTCATCCACTGTACTAGTAACCCTTGGGCGGCCTGAGCGAGGCAGCCCGCATCTCGTGGCCGTGCGGTAGCATTCTCGCTTCCCACGCCCGGGTTCCCGGGTTAGATTACTGGCGGGGTCAGGGATTTTCTCTGCCTCGTGATGGCTGGGTGTTGTGTGCTGTCCTTAGGTTAGTCAGGTTAAATTAGTTCCAAGTTCTAGGGGACTGATGACCATCGATGTTAAGTCCCATAGTGGTCAGAGCCATTTGAACCAAGTATATGTAGTACTTCGCATACAATAGCAAAACAGGCTGTGTTATTGCTCAACTGTAAGTACGAAAAACATATAAACCAGAATTCGATCCTGGGTGTGCTATAATGTGAGTATCAGTAGAATGTAAAAATACACTCCTGGAAATGGAAAAAAGAATACATTGACACCGGTGTGTCAGACCCACCATACTTGCTCCGGACACTGCGAGAGGGCTGTACAAGCAATGATCACACGCACGGCACAGCGGACACACCAGGAACCGCGGTGTCGGCCGTCGAATGGAGCTAACTGCGCAGCATTTGTGCACCGCCGCCGTCAGTGTCAGCCAGTTTGCCGTGGCATACGGAGCTCCGTCGCAGTCTTTAACACTGGTAGCATGCCGCGACAGCGTGGACGTGAACAGTATGTGCAGTTGACGGACTTTGAGCGAGGGCGTATAGTGGGCATGCGGGAGGCCGGGTGGACGTACCGCCGAATTGCTCAACACGTGGGGCGTGAGATCTCCACAGTACATCAATGTTGTCGCCAGTGGTCGGCCGAAGGTGCACGTGCCCGTCGACCTGGGACCGGACCGCAGCGACGCACGGATGCCCGCCAAGACCGTAGGATCCTACGCAGTGCCGTAGGGGACCGCACCGCCACTTCCCACCAAATTAGGGACACTGTTGCTCCTG
Source organism: Schistocerca gregaria (assembly GCF_023897955.1). Lineage (NCBI taxonomy): Eukaryota > Metazoa > Arthropoda > Insecta > Orthoptera > Acrididae > Schistocerca > Schistocerca gregaria. Next base: position 717,077,503 of record NC_064921.1, on the reverse strand, counting down.
GGGTATTGGCGAGGACCATTCGCAACCGTCTCCATGAAGCTGGGCTACGGTCCCGCACACCGTTAGGCCGTCTTCCGCTCGCGCCCCAACATCTTGCAGCCCGCCTCCAGTGGTGTCGCGACAGGCGTGAATGGAGGGACGAATGGAGACGTGTCGTCTTCAGCGATGAGAGTCGCTTCTGCCTTGGTGCCAATGATGGTCGTATGCGTGTTTGGCGCCGTGCAGGTGAGCGCCACAATCAGGAGTGCATACGACCGAGGCACACAGGGCCAACACCCCGCATCATGGTGTGGGGAGCGATCTCCTACACTGGCCGTACACCTCTGGTGATCGTCGAGGGGACACTGAATAGTGCACGGTACATCCAAACCGTCATCGAAACCATCGTTCTACCATTCCTAGACCGGCAAGGGAACTTGCTGTTCCAACAGGACAATGCACGTCCGCATGTATCCCGTGCCACCCAACGTGTTCTAGAAGGTGTAAGTCAACTACCCTGGCCAGCAAGATCTCCGGATCTGTCCCCCATTGAGCATGTTTGGGACTGGATGAAGCGTCGTCTCACGCGGTCTGCACGTCCAGCACGAACGCTGGTCCAACTGAGGCGCCAGGTGGAAATGGCATGGCAAGCCGTTCCACAGGACTACATCCAGCATCTCTACGATCGTCTCCATGGGAGAATAGCAGCCTGCATTGCTGATAAAGGTGGATATACACTGTACTAGTGCCGACATTGTGCATGCTCTGTTGCCTGTGTCTATGTGCCTGTGGTTCTGTCAGTGTGATCATGTGATGTATCTGACCCCAGGAATGTGTCAATAAAGTTTCCCCTTCCTGGGACAATGAGTTCACGGTGTTCTTATTTCAATTTCCAGGAGTGTAGTCCTAGTTGTAGACAATTCTCAAATTTAAATTTACCACGGATTTTGTGCGTTGCACCAGCAGCGAACCAGTAGCCTTGTTACTATTGGCCGGCTCTCGGAAACTAATGGCAGACGCCATTGAGCATGCAACGTATTGTATGTAGCAACAAAACATGAAAATATGCGTGTTAAAAACACTACACACTCACACACACACACACACACACACACACACACACGCACACAAACACACACGCACACAAACACACACGCACACAAACACACACACACACACACACACACACACACACACACACACAAAGAAACAACAGCTCCAAAAGATATTTCAAAACACATTACAGTATAATAGAAGAGAAAGATGCAGGTTGTGAATAGCAATGATTAATGCTAAAGAAAGATTAAGAACATCGCCACAAGTGATGAACACTCACTCCGAAAAATTACGTTAATTCATGGAAAAACCGATGGTGGCCAAAGTTCGTTACAAAAAAAATATTATAACTGGGACTGTTAAACTACACACATCAAAAAAAAAGTTTTGCTTCACCGCCGTTCCCAAAACTCCTGAAGGCAGACGTTGATTGTGGATACTGTATCACAGACACTGTCCCTTTGACTGTTTAGAGATGTCACTAAACCCGCCCACAGATGTAAACAACCATGCAGGGGCAGAGCCTGGTAGACGGAGGGGGTCCCACAGCCGATAAATTCCAGTCATTCCAACAGGAAGGAGGTACTCGGCTCGTGTTGTCTGTAGTTCATCCATGCCTAGACGGTCCAGCATCGCGGTTCGAGCGCGTCCGCATTGTTACTTTGGGCCAGGAAGGGCTCTCAACAAGGGGAGTGTCCAGGCGTCTCGGAGTGAACCAAAGCGATGTTGTTCGGATATGGAGGAGATAGAGAGACACAGGAACTGTTGATGACATTCCTCGCTCAGGTCGCCTAAGGACTACCACTGCAGTGGATGACCGCTTCCTACGGATTATGGCTCAGAGTAACCCTGACAGTAACGCCACCATGTTGAATAATACTTTTCGTGCAGCCACAGGATGTCGCGTTACGACTCAAATTGTGCGCAATAGGCTGCATGATGCACAACTTCACTCCCGACATCCATGGCGAGGTCCATCTTTGCAACCACGACACCATGCAGCGCGGTACAGCTGGGCCCAACAACATGCAGAGTGGACCGCTCAGGGTTGACATCACGTTCTCTTCACCAAAGAGTGTTCGATATGCCTTGAACCAGACTATCGTCGGAGACGTGTTTGGAGGCAATCCGATCAGGCTGAATGCCTTAGACACACTGTCCAGAGAGCAGAAAGGTGGGGGTTCCCTGCTGTTTTAGGGGTGGTATTATGTGGGGCCGACGTACGCTGCTGGTGGTCATGGAAGGCGCCGTAACGGCTGTACGATTCGTGAATGCCATCCTCCGTCCGACAGTGCAACCATATTCGAAACATATTGACGAGGCATTCGTCTTCATGGACGACAGTTCGCACCCCCGTCTTGCACATCTTGTGAGTGACTTCCTTTAGGACAACGACATCGCTCAATTAGAGAGACCAGCATGTTCTCCAGATATGAACCCTATCGAACATGATAGATTGAAAAGGGGTGTTTATAGACGATGTGACCCGCCAACCACTCTCAGGGATCTATGCCGTATCGCCGTTGAGGAGTGGGACAGTCTGGACCAACGGTGCATTGATGAATTTGAGGATAAAATGCCACGACGAATACAGGCATACATCAATGCAAGAGGACGTGCTGTTGGATATATGAGGTACTGATGTGTGCAGCAATCTGGACCACCACCTCTGAATGTCTCACTGTAGAGCGGTACAACATGCAATGTGTGGTCTTCATGAGCAATAAAAAGTTCGGAAATGATGTTTATGTTGACCTCTAATCCAATTTTCTGTACAGGATCCGGAATTATCGGAACCGAGTTGATGCAAAACATTTTTTGGTGTGTGTATTTTAAGAGGTTTGACTGAGTGAGAACTTAGCGTTGCAGCTTATATGTTCAACGTTGGTGCGTTGCAGCTTATTTGTTCAACGTTGGTGCGTTGTGACGGCTACGGTGGCTCATCGGTGGTGGTGACGTAATTAACGTACCTCCATCAGTTGTTTATTGTGAAGGTTACATCCTCCTCCCTATTATATCTTCTTCTAGGACTGATTTTATCCTCTGTGCCATTGCTTTGGTCACACACTAGTCGAATGTGATTGTTGCTATGTCACAAGTGATAAACAGTTTGAATGTTTCGACTATGGTGATTAATGTTCTAACAGTCTGGCAGTTCATTAAGTTATAAATAAAATAATAATATCAAAGTACATTATTTGTGCAACTCAGTGAGGTGCAAATAATTTGGTTCTAACAACGACAATTATCTGTCACCCGTGCCTGCATTATCACTGCTGTTTATAGCACTGCACAAGCTCACATTATTCCAACAGTATAACACTTTCTTTCGTAATGTTCAGATCAGTACGTAGCTCAGACCGCGTCCGAAACGTAAGAACCTGACCGTAAAATTAGCAAGGGTGCGTTACTCAGCACAATCCCCCACCGCTACCTCAGTACCCGTCTGAGCATTCACAACTCTCTGTTGTATTGCACCTATCGATGTCACTCTCACCACAGTTCATATAATAGTTGTACATACTACATTTAGTTTTATAAGGTACGTTTAACAAAAGTATTACATACAAGGTCAAGAAGAAGGTGAATATTTTGGATACTCAGTAAGAGATTCGTGTATCAGCATAAATAGAGGGAAATTTAGTTCAATTTCATAACACGGAAGTAAACAAAATATAATTTAAACCATCAAAAATATGTGTACAGGGAGAAGAGAAGCGCAAGGAATGACCGAAGAGAAAAGAGTCATCACTTTCTATTAGCAACGCCTTCATATATGCCACAACCAAGCAAATCTTATCAGTAGTAGCTTGGTTTAACTGGCGCTGAAAGATTTTAATGATTTTAATGAACAAAGTAAGAGCATATAGACTATCAGACCAACTGTGTGATTGAATTGCAGAGTTCCTAGGTAACAGAACGCAGCATGTCATTCTCAATGGCGAGAAGTCTTCCGAAGTAAGAGTGATTTCAGGTGTGCCGCGGGGGAGTGTCGTAGGAGCGTTGTTATTCACAATATACATAAATGACCATGTGGATAACATCGGCAGTTCACTGAGGCATTTTGAGGATGATGCTGTAGTATATCGAGAGGTTGTACAATGGAAAATTGTACTGAAATGCCGGAGAATTTGCACCTAATTGGCGCATGGTATAGGGAATGGCAATTGAATCTCAATGAAGACAAGTGTAATGTGCTGCGAATACATAGACAGAATGATTCTTTATCATTTAGCTAGAATATAGCAGGTCAGCAACTAAAAGCAATTAATTCCATAAATTATCTGGGAGTAGGCATTAGGAGTGACTTAAAGTGGAATGATCATATAAAACTGATCGTCGGTAAAGCAGATGCCAGACTGAGATTCATTGGAAGAATCCTCAGGAAATGCAATCCGAAAACAAAGGAAGTAGGTTACAGTACACTTGTTCGCCCACTTCTTGAATATTGGTCACCAGTGTGGGATCCGTACCACGTGGGGTTCATAGAGGAGATAGAGAAGATCCAACGGAGAGCAGCTCGCTTCGTTACAGGATCATTTAGTAATCGAGAAAGCGTTACGGAGATGATAAACTCCAGTGGAAGACTCTGCAGGAGAGACGCTCAGTAGCTCGGTACGGGCTTTTGTTGCAGTTTCAAGAACATACCTTCACCGAGGAGTCAAGCAATTTATTGCTCCCTCCTATGTATATGGCTCAGCAGGGATGGCTAGAGGACAAATGTAAGGATGTAAAGGCTTATCTCACTAGGGGTAAGGTAGATACTGCCTACATAAAAATTAAAGAGACCTTTGGAGAAAGGAGAACCACTTGAATGAATATCAAGTGCTTTGATGGAAACCCAGTTCTAAGCAAAGAAGTGAAAGCAGAAAGGTGGAAGGAGTATATAGAGGGTCTATACAAGGGGTATGTACTTGAGGACAATATTCTGGAAATGGAAGAGGATGTAGATGAAGATGAAATGGGAGATACGATACTGCGTGAAGAGTTTGACAAAGCACTGAAAGACCTGAGTCGAAACAAGGCCCCCGGAGTAGACAACATTCCATTAGAACTCCTGACAGGTGAGCAAGATGTATGAGACAGACGAAATACCCTCACACTTCAAGAAGGATATAATAATTCCAACCCCAAAGAAAGCAGGTGTTGACAGATGTGAAAATTACCGAACTATTAGTGTAATAAGTCATGACTGCAAAATACTAATACGAATTCTTTACAGACGAATGGAAAAAATGATACAAGCCGACCTCAGGGAAGATCAATTCGGATTCCGTAGAAATGTTGGAATATGTGGGGCAATACTCACCCTACGACTTATCTTAGAAGAAAGATTAAGGAAAGGCAAACCTACGTTTCTAGCATTTGTAGACTTAGAGAAAGGTTTTGAAAATGTTGATTGGAATACTCTGTTTCAAATTCTGAAGGTGGCAGGGGTAAAATATAGGGAGCGAACGGCTATTCACAATTTGTACAGAAAACAGATGGCTGTTATAAGAGTCGAGATGTATGAAAGGGAAGCAATGGTTGGGAAGGGAGTGAGACAGGGTTGTAGCCTATCCCCGATGTTATTCAATCTGTATATTGAGCAAGCAGTGAGGGAAACAAAAGAAAAATTTGGAGAAGGTATTAAAATCCGTGGAGAAGAAATAAAAACTTTGAGGTTCGCCAGTGACATCATAATTCTGTCAGAGACAGCAAAGGACTTGGAAGAACAGTTGAACGGAATGGACAGTGTGTTGAAAGGAGGATATAATATGAACATCAACAAATGCAAAACGAGGATAATGGAATATAGTCGAATTAAGTGGGGTGAAGCTGAGGTAATTAGATTAGGAAATGAGACACTTAAAGTAATAAAGGAGATTTGCTATTTGGGGAGCAAAATAATTGATAATGGTCGAAGTAGAGAGGATATAAAATGTAGACTGGCAATGGCAAGGAAAGCGTTTCTGAAGAAGAAAAATTTGTTAACATCGAGTACAGATTTAAATGTCAGAAAGTCGTTTCTGAAAGTATTTGTATGGAGTGTAGTCATGTATGGAAGTGAAATGTGGACGATAAATAGTTTAGACAAGAAGAGAATAGAAGCTTTCGAAATGTGATGCTACAGAAGAATGCTGAAGTTTAGATGTGTAGATCACATAACTAATGAGGAGGTATTGAATAGAATTGGGAAGAAGAGGAGCTTGTGGCACAACTGTACTAGAAGAAGGGATCGGTTGGTAGGACATGTTCTGAGACATCGAGGGATCACCAATTTACTATTGGAGGGCAGCGTGGAGGGTAAAAATCGTAGAGGGAGACCAAGAGATGAATACAATAAGCAGATTCGGAAGGGTGTAGGCTGCAGCAGGTACTGGGAGATGAAGAAGCATGCACAGGATAGTGTAGCATGGAGAGCTGCATCAAGCCAGTCTCAGGACTGAAGACCGCAACACAACAAACACCTACGTATATCTCTCGAAGAGACCATGGGGATAAAATCAGAGAGATCAGAGCCCACACAGAGGGATGCCGACAACCTTTCTTTCCGGGAACAATACGAGACAGGAATAGAAAGGAGGACCTATAGAGGTACTCAAAGTACCTTCCGCCATACACCGTCAGGTGGCTTGCGGAGTATGGATGTAGATGTAGATTTAGGTGTAAAGGTGTATTTTGGAATTACTGCTGATGCTGCTAGGTAGGCGGTGTTGGAAAAAAAATGGATACAGAGAAAGATGCGCGCAGTGGCAATCTGTTTGAAACCAATGAAAAAGATCCTCAGGCGGAAACAGTATCACTAAACGCTTATTTGAATTATACCAAGCAGCCGAAACACGACATTCCTTTTTTACAAGTAAGACGACAGTGCCACATGAAACCATATATGTTTATTTAGGTAGCTGAACAAATATGGACAAGAAAATTTGAGACATTACATAGCTCGAACTTACAATATACAAAACACACCACATCATCCCCTAAGTAATAGAGCATACATGCAGAAAGACTCTCCAGACTTTTGGGGGAATGTACACAACCCCATTTTCCTCAGTTTGCCTACGTCTGACAAATCATCGTAGAAAGATGTGGTGATGGAGACAATACTGACCCCAGCGGGAAAGAAAGATAGGTGTTTTCCTTGAGTAACTACTGCGACATCTTGTAAGCTCCCCATAAATAATATTATACGGGAAGGAGCAAAAATGTGAGAATATGAAAATTTAGTACGTGAAACTAGCACAGAACTCGTATGCATTTAATGCCAAGTTATTGCTTCCATCGCACATACTTTATAATGCAAAAACTCCTTTTGCATTTGGAACCGGATTCAGAAAAATTGGGAGATATGGATAGGGCTTCAGCTCAAATGATATCCATAATAGATGTACTGCAACCGAATTGGAAACTGCTTTCAAAATCTGAACAAGACAGCTATGCACGGCTCAACGGCTACTTCACACTTTACGTATTAAAGGCGTCAGAACCTGACGAATAATATACACGTTTATGTTTTCGTGTGGCATTATCACCTTAGTTGTAGTGGCTGAACGTTGAGTATCCGCTGGTTGGTAAAATTCAAATAAGCGTTTAGTCAGAGGGACCTAGACTTTTGTAGAAGTACATGCATTTCTTGTGTTCGGGATCGGCAATTGGTTACAAAAGTATCCTCTATATGGCTGTATTTTTAACTTCTTCAGCTTGACAATCGATTACACAAGCTACCACAGGTCGATACAGACAGATGCATTGCAGACAACCTGTTGAAGGAAATCTATGTCGTTCTACTGGATCACTGTCTATTCATGGTAAAAAAATTATATCGCATGTTAAGTGTGGGTTTCATATGCCGTACAAGAATGCTAGCTTTTTTTAACGGAGCGTTAGCTAATGGGCGGAATGAGGAGATGACTATTCATTGACGAATTTCCGTGATGAACCTTACGTTCGTCCGCATGGGAACCCATTCACTAACTACGTTACTGGGGTCGTATAATTGGTATAGATTCGAGAATGTGGAATATCATGATACTGGGAAACACGTTTTTTATTTGCAGTTACTATAGCTGGCAAAAGCATCACCTTCCTAGTGGTTTTCTTTACTAGTGTTACGAATAACTAAAATTACACTCCTGGAAATGGAAAAAAGAACACATTGACACCGGTGTGTCAGACCCACCATACTTGCTCCGGACACTGCGAGAGGGCTGTACAAGCAATGATCAAACGCACGACACAGCGGGCACACCAGGAACCGCGGTGTTGGCCGTCTCATGGCGCTAGCTGCGCAGCATTTGTGCACCGCCGCCGTCAGTGTCAGCCAGTTTGCCTTGGCATACGGAGCTCCATCGCAGTCGTTAACACTGGTAGCATGCCGCGACAGCGTGGACGTGAACCGTATGTGCAGTTGACGGACTTTGAGCGAGGGCGTATAGTGGGCATGCGGGAGGCCGGGTGGACGTACCGCCGAATTGCTGAACACGTGGGGCGTGAGGTCTCCACAGTACATCGATGTTGTCGCCAGTGGTCGGCGGAAGGTGCACGTGCCCGTCGAACTGGGACCGGACCGCAGCGACGCACGGATGCACGCCAAGACCGTAGGATCCTACGCAGTGCCGTAGGGGACCGCACCGCCACTTCCCAGCAAATTAGGGACACTGTTGCTCCTGGGGTATCGGCGAGGACCATTCACAACCGTATCCATGAAGCTGGGCTACGGTCCCGCACACCGTTAGGCCGTCTTCCGCTCACGCCCCAACATCGTGCAGCCCGCCTCCAGTGGTGTCACGACAGGCGTGAATGGAGGGACGAATGGAATGGGGACATGTCGTCTTCAGCGATGAGAGTCGCTTCTGCCTTGGTGCCAATGATGGTCGTGTGCGTGTTTGGCGCCGTGCAAGTGAGCGCCACAATCAGGACTGCATACGACTGAGGCACACAGGGCCAACACCCGGCATCATGGTGTGGGAGCAATCTCCTACACTGGCCGTACACCTCTGGTGATCGTCGAGGGGACACTGAATAGTGCACGGTACATCCAAACCGTCATCGAACCCATCGTTCTACCATTCCTAGACCGGAATACATGCACGTCCGCATGTATCCTGTGCCACCCAGCGTGCTCTAGAAGGTGTAAGTCAACAACCCTTGCCAGCAAGATCTCCGGATCTGTCTCCCTTTGAGCATGTTTGGGACTGGATGAAGCGTCGTCTCACGCAGTCTGCACGTCCAGCACGAACGCTGGTCCAACTGAGGCGCCAGGTGGAAATGGCATGGCAAGCCGTTCCACAGGACTACATCCAGCATCTCTACGATCGTCTCCATGGGAGAATAGCAGCCTGCATTGCTGATAAAGGTGGATATACACTGTACTAGTGCCGACATTGTGCATGCTGTGTTGCCTGTGTCTATGAGCCTGTGGTTCTGTCAGTGTGATCATGTGATGTATCTGACCCCAGGAATGTGTCAATAAAGTTTCCCCTTCCTGGGACAATGAATTCACGGTGTTCTTATTTCAATTTCCAGGAGTGTATTTAGTAAGAGAAATACAAAGAATAGCTATATGTCTCTAGACAGCTGCCTGTCTTGTTGGTGAAGATATATATATATCTATACGAATCAACGTGTCGAGTAGAGATAACATATTACCTTTTAAGAGCTTGTGTGCTGGTCACATGACCATGGCGCCCTGTTTCAGTGTGTTAGCTTAGTGGTCTAACAATACAACCGATTACATTAGTTTGAGGCGACAAAAGTTATGGGTTAGCGATATGTACATATACAGATGGAAGTAGTATTGCGTTCACAAAGTATAAAAGGACATTCCCTTGTCGTAGCTCTCACATGTACACAGGTGATTCATGTGAAAACGCTTTCGACGATTATGACCGCACGACAGGAATTAAAAGACGTTGAATGCGGATTGGTAGTCGGATCTAGACGCATGGGGAATTCAGTATTCCGAGAACCATAGGGTCAAGAGTGTGCCGAGAATATCAAATGTTAGACATTCCCTCCCACAACGGACAATGCTGTGGCAGACAGCCTTCACTTAACGACCGAGAGTAGTGGAGTTTACATGGAATTGTCAGTGCTGAAAGGCCAGCAACACTGCGTGAAATAAAGACAGAAATCAATGTGAGATGTACGACGAACGTATCCGTTAGGACAAGGAGGCGAAATTTGGCATTAATGGGCTATGGCCGTAGATGACGGACGCGGGTTTCTTTGCTAACAGCACGACATCGCATGCGGCACCTCTCCTGGGCTCGTGAACATACAGGTTGGACCCCAGACGACTGGAAAGCCGTGGATGCTCCGATAAATCCAGATTTCAGTTGGTAGGAGCTGGTGGTAGGGTTCGAGTGCGTCGCAGGCAGCATGGGGCCATGGATACAAGTTGTCAACAAGGCACGTACAAGCACACAGTGGTTCCACAATGGTGTGGGCTGCGTTTGTATAGAATGAAAATGATTGTGTAGGGCTGTTTCGAGACCATTTACAGTCATTCGTGGATTTCATGTTCCCAAACATGTCACAACACCAAAACTGTTCACTATTTGTTTGAAGAGTATTCTGGACAGTTCAAGTGAATGATTTGGCAATCCAGAAAGCCCGACCGAACATTTATGAACCATAATCGAGAGGTCAGTTCGTGCACAAAATCCTGTCCCGGCACACTTTCGCAGTTACGGACGTCTAAACGGGCAGCATTACTAAGAATTTCTGCAGACGACTTCCAACCACTTCTTGTGTCCGTGTGACGTCGAGTTGGTGCACTGCACCGAGCAAAAGTACGTCCGACACTGTATTAGGAGGTGTCATCTCAGTGTATATGTGTACGTGTGCTACAACTCCAGCGTGCTACGCTAATACCAATATGCGCTCCTAAAAATACCCTCCATTACTCACCACCTTGCATCCAGTTTACAATTATTTATCGCATCCATAACACGTTCTGTATTTTAATGCTGTGTCATGTGCAAGAAATACGGGATTTTTTCTTCAGCCTGCGATTAACAGATGTGTGGTACAATTACCATGAGGAAATATGAAGGAAGTTTATTTTTTACTGTTCGAGGGGTAAACCATTCCACTGGTTACGTATACACATGCCGAAACGATTTACTCTCCCAGTATGGAGAGCTGGGAGGATATCTTACCGTTTCTTATACAAATATTCGGTAAATAGAAAAATAATTATGGTCATCCACCTGCAACCTACTTTTTACTATGCATTAAACAACTGTAAACACACAGTGCTATAAGGGCGGTAGCTAAGAGGAAAATCACTGTTTCCGATATCACTGGTATTGTTTCTGAAAGAACAAATGACTCTCAAAAAATATTCCTGATGAAGAGAAAGTATGAGCATCATCTGTCTTCATAATATGAAGACTGCACGAAGTATTAATAGTGCCTCTAGCCTAAGAAGACTTTATAGATTGTGCATGGCAGACCAACACACTGAATTGGAGGAACTGTATTTTTTAAACAGAGTTTTTATTCCTTTAATTTTTGTTCTGTGTACAGAGTAACTGTTTTATCGGTGAGCAGTGGCCAGGCCTGGGGTGTCACAGTTCCGGATACCACCATATACCACTGCCAACAAACCCCCTGTTCACATGCACATCGTTCTAATAGCCAGTAATGCGATGGGGTGAGGCTTTGGCAGAGCATGCTGATGGAGGTATGAATCTAGAGTACCCTCAATTAAACGGCTGTGAACAGTCACGTGGGGGGCCACAGAACGGACTGGCCAGAGTGATTTGAAAAGGACCTCAGCCTTTCTTAGCGGACAGTCCTCAACCTACCCAGATGTATCGCCCATCCCTCTCTCAGGCAACATGCCCCCTGGGCTATTGGTCGCCTCCCAGACGCTACTTTTGTATCCACTAGAGGATACCCCAGTCTTGCCACCACCAGCAGAATGCACCTACTCCATACAGAGAAGAAAAATTGAAAGAATAAAAATTTTGCCTTAAACATAAAGTTCCTCCTATTCAGCCTGTTGACCTACCATGAACATTCCCTCTCACTTCTACAGGAGCATTTTAACTGAACCCAAGACAAAAAATACAGTTGTTGAATTATTTTAACGACTGGAATTGTCAACTCAAGAAAAGTGCTCTTTTGGACAGGAGGCGTCTACAAAAGGGTGCTGTTTGCTAATGGAGGTCAGTTCATGTATTGATAAACATCTTAAGTTATTAAAAAGGGGGAAGGGAACAAAAATTGGTATTTTGATTTGCTTTACAAGTAATATTCCAATAATGTTTAAGATGTTATGGCAATTTTAGCTAATGACAATGGAAATATATGACCGATCGTAGTGCTGATCGTATGATGGCGTGGAGGTGACGCCAGGGTGGGGCGATGTACTGAGATGTGCAGAGACAGTGCGAAGACTGCCGAGATGCGACAGCCTGGTACGGACTAGGCTCGTGCACTGGCAACGCCTGAGGACAGTGAAGAACAACTACGGTCGAGAACGACAGCGTTAAGGTTGCCGAAGGTAGCTGTTAGGTGCGATAGCCAGGCCTCGCAGGCTACGAGAGTCTGTAAGGCTACATCAAGAGGGCACATCAGCGGACAGGAGCGCCTGCGATGGTGTACTCAACGACGAACCTGGGTGCACGAATGGCAAAAAGTCATTTTCTCGGATGAATCCAGATTATGTTTACAGCATCATGATGGTCGCATCCATGTTTGGCGACATCGTGGTGAACGCACATTGGAAGCGTGTATTCGTCATCGCCATACTGGCGTAACACCCGGCGTGATGCTATGGGGTGCCCCTGGTTACACGTCTCGGTCACCTCTTGTTCGCATTGACGGCGCTTTGAACAGTGGACGTTACATTTCAGATGTGTTACCACCCGTGGCTCTACCCTTCATTCGATCCCTGAGAAATTCAACATTTCAGCAGGATAATGCACAACCGCATGTTGCAGGACGTGTACGCGTCTTTCTGGATACAGAAAATGTTCGACTGCTGCCCTGGCCAGCACATTCTCCAGATCTCCCACCAATTGAAAACGTCTGGTCAATGGTGGTCGAGCAACTGGCTCGTCACAATACGCCAGTCACTACTCTCGATGAACTGTGCTATCGTGTTGAAGCTACATGGGCAGCTGTACCTGTACACGCCATCGAAGCTCTGTTTGACTCAATGGCCAGGCGTATGAAGGCCGTTATTACGGCCAGAGGTGGTTGATATCGCAGGCTCTATGCACCAAAATTGCGCGAAAATGTAATCATATGTCAGTTCTAGTATAATATATTTGTCCAATGAATACACGTTTATCATTTGCATTTTTTCTTGGTGTAGCAAATTTTAATGGCCCGTAGTGTACATTGAGGTAACAATCGTCATAGGATTGCGATATGCACATATACGTATAGCTGTAGTATGGCGTGGACAAGGTGCGAAAGGGCAATGCGTTGGCAGAACTGTACTCACATTATTCATTTTTTAAAATGATCGTGGGCGCACGGCGGGAGTTAACAGATATTGAGCGCGGAATCGTAGTTGGAGTTAGAAGCATGGAATGTTTCATTTCGGTAAACGTTAGGGAATTCGATATTCCGAGATAAGCAGTGTCAAGAGTATGCCGAGAAAACAAAATTTTAATCGTTACTTCTCATTAAGAAGAAATAAAAACTTTGAGGTTCGCCGATGACATTGTAATTTTGTCAGAGACAGCAAAGGACTTGGAAGAGCAGTTGAATGGAATGTACAGTGTCTTAAAGGAGAATATAAGATGAACATCAACAAAAGCAAAACGAGAATAATGGAATGTAGTCGAATTAAGTTGGGTGATGCTGAGGGAATTAGATTAGGAAATGAGACTCTTAAAGTAGTAAAGGAGTTTTGCTATTTGGGGAGCAAAATAACTGATGATGGTCGAAGTAGAGAGGATATAAAATGTAGACTGGCAATGGCAAGGAAAGCGTTTCTGAAGAAGAGAAATTTGTTAACATCGAGTATAGATTTAAGTGTCTCCTGACACTTAAATCTATATCATTTCTGAAAGTATTTGTATGGAGTGTAGCCATGTATGGAAGTGAAGCATGGACGATAAATAGTTTAAACAAGAAGAGAATAGAAGCTTTCGAAATGTGGTGTGTAAGTAGGCTATTTAGGTTTTCTTATTGGTAACGCCACATAGCACTCTGTATGAAAAATCACTGGCTGTGCTGTGCGCAGTCTGTGGCTAGTTTGCATTGTTGTCTGCCATTGTAGTGTCGGGCAGCGGCAGCTGGATGCTAACAGAGCGTAGCGTTGCGCAGTTGGAGGTGAGCCGCCAGCAGTGGTGGACGTGGGGAGAGAGATGGCGGAGTTTTGAAATTTGTAAGAATTGGTGTCATGAACTGCTATATATATTATGACTAGTGAGGTAAATACATTGTTTGTTCTCTATTAAAATCTTTCATTTGCTAACTATGCCTATCAGTAGTTAGTGCCTTCAGTCGTTTGAATCTTTTATTTAGCTGGCAGTAGTGGCGCTCCCTGTATTGCAGTAGCTTGAGTGACGAAGATTTTTGTGAGGTAAGTGATTTGTGAAACGTATAGGTTATTGTTAGTCAGGGCCATTCTTTCGTAGGGATTTTTGAAAGTCAGATTGCGTTGCGCTAAAAAATATTGTGTTTCAGTTTAAGCACAGTCGTGTATAATTGTTCAAAGAGGACGTTTCACATAGACCAGTCTTATATAATTGTTCTAAGGGGACGTTTCAGGTGCTACAGAAGAATGCTGAAGATGAGATGGGTAGATCACATAACTAATGAGGAAGTATTGAATAGGATTGGGGAGAAGAGAAGTTTGTGGCACAACGTGACCAGAAGAAGGGATCGGTTGGTAGGACATGTTCTGAGGCATCAAGGGATCACCAATTTAGTATTGGATGGCATCGTGGAGGGTAAAAATAGTAGAGGGAGGCCAAGAGATAGATACACTAAGCAGATTCAGAAGGATGTAGATTGCAGTAGGTTCTGGGAGATGAAGAAGCTTGCACAGGATAGAGTAGCATGGAGAGCTGCATCAAACCAGTCTCAGGACTGAAGACGATAACAACAACAACACTTCTCATTAGGGACAATGCAGTGTCCGACGGCCTTCACTAACAACTCAGGACAGCGGCGTTGGCGGAGAGTTGTCAGTACTAAAATCAAGCAACTATGTGTGAGATAACTGCAGAAATCTATGTGGGACACGCGACGAACATATCCCTTAGGACAGAGCGGCGATATTTGGCTTTAATGTCCTGTGGGAGCAGATAATCGACGCGAGTGCTAACAGCACGACATCGCTTACAGCACCTCTCCTGGGCTCGTGACCAAATCAGTTGGATCCTAGAGAATTGGAAAACCATGTCCTGCTCAGATGAGTCCCGATTTTAGTTGGTAAGAGCTCATAATAGTGTTCGAGTATGACGCAAACCCCACGAAGCCATGGACCGAAGTTGTGGGCAAGGCATTGTGCAAAGTGGTGGTGATTCCATAATGGTATGGGATGTGTTTACATGGAATAAACTAGGTCCTCTGGTCTCGAAATGGCAATGTTTAGTTACACGAAGACCATTTACAGCCATTCATAGACTTCACGTTTCCAGACATCGACGGAATTTTTATGTATGACAATGCGCCAAACCATCTGATCATAATTGTTAGCGATTGGCTAGCTCTGAGCACTATGGGACCTAACATCGATGGTCATCAGTCCCCTAGAACTTAGAACTACTTAAACATAACTAACCAAATGACATCACACAACACCCAGCCATCACGAGGCAGAGAAAATCCCTGACCCCGCCGGGAATCGAAACCGGGAAACCGGGCGTGGGAAGCGAGAACGCTACCGCACGACCACGAGATGCGGGCATTAGCGATTGGTTTGAAGAACTTTCTAGACAATTCGAGAGAATGATTTGGCCACCAGATCGTACGACATGAATTCTATCTATCATTCATGGGACATAATCTATACGTCGTTTCGTGCACAAAATCCTGCACCAGCAACGCTTTCAGAATTACGGACGGCTATAGAGGCAGCATGGCCCAATACTTCCGCAGGGGACTTCCAACGACTTGTTGAGTCCAGGGCACGTCAAGCTGCTGCCCTACGACGGGGCAACTGAGGTCCGACATGGCACCCTATGACCTTTATCACCACAGTGTAAACCGACTATCCATTCAAGCGTGCTCTAAAATGTACTACTCCAGTGATCAAAATATTTTAACACGTTTTTAAAAATTAGTTCATTCATTTATTCCCAGTAGGGTTAATATTAAATGGTAAGTCACAGTTTCCTACAAAAAATTATTTGTTTGGTCTTTTAGCAAGTTACCATGTTCTAAAAGGAAGTCTCATCACCAATGCATGATACTTAATATGTCTTCTTTACTATCGAATATGAAAAAGGACAAATATATTCAATGAAAAAACTATTATATAAGCAGCCGCACCCCTAATGCTTAGTAATAACGGAAGGCCATGCCTTGACAACTAATTATGATAGTCACCTGACGAGTGCTGTCGGGTATGGCTGGTTTTAACGAATGGATCCTTTACGACATCCTGTTACACGTGACCCTCATGATCAATATATCGATGTACTCGGTGGCACGATCAAGGGTAATTTGGCCTCACTCTCAAGTTAATAGTTTATCTTTTGATTGCAGAAAGCTAGCTGTAGAGTTTTTAGGTACCGCAGGCAAGCTGTAAGCCACAAAAAGTGTTTCAGGTAAACATAGCAGAGAAGATTTGAAACTTGTATTGTATACGTAAATTAAACGAGCAGATAGTCTAACAGTGGACGTGAACACATCACAGTACGAACTACTGAACGGAAGTCCATTGGTAAAATAGCCCTAGAAGTTTGAAATATGGTACAAATGGCTCTGAGCACTATGGGATTTAACTTCTGAGGTCATCAGTCCCTTAGAACTTAGAACTACTTAAACATAACTAACACAAGGACATCACACACACCCATTCCCGAGGCAGGATTCGAACCTGCGACCGTAGCGGTCGGGCGGTTGCAGACTGTAGCGCCTAGAACCGCTCGGTCACCCAGGCCTGCGTTTGAAATATAAAAGCATTATTACAGCAGAGACGTGGTGCTACAGTTGGTCGTGGTACTGAGCACAGTAAGCAATTCCCTATAGATACGAACCAGGGTTCGTGCATCGTGACAACTGTGAGAGATCAAGGCGGTGTCTTCGTTTCCTCTAAAAAAACAAAATTGTTTCACAATATGCTACCCTGGTGCAGAGCGACAAACTGGGACACATGTAATAGCTTGTACGAATACATAGCTGAAACCCAGCGAGCTATATAGCTGACTGTGTTTGACGATCTTTACTAACAATCATAATGTCTCTTGTTTGTCAAACAATATGTTTCTGAGCGGCTGCCCAGGCGGCTGGGAAGATATGAAGAAGATGGTAACCCCCATATTCGCAGTTAGCACAAGTGACGTTAATTTATGAGTTTGTAAACCAAAACGGGAAATTAAAAATTCTCATGCATGTAAGAAACTGTAAACAAGAACAATTGGGTGTAAGTTAACTGTCCGAACTCAGAACGCCCTAGTCAAATTGTAGTGTTGCGCACCCCACTGGGTATCCCGTTACGTGACGAACTGGCGTCAGGTATTCAAAACTGAGAATTAAGGCATCAATGGTTATGGTAGGTCAGGGTAGCCCTGTTTTTCTTTTCTTTTTTTTATATCGAAGGATCTAGTCTTACAACTACTAAGGGCCTTATTCGTACACGTCAGTTCTGAATAAATCAAATGAAAAGTACATCTGTCTGGACTGGATAACATTACTTCATAAGATGGAAGTACGAAAATAGAAAAATGGTGACGTCATGTGTTGCAATTACTAAGCGGAGTACATTTAACCACAAAGATAAACAAGAGAAACTACATGATCTTGTCAATAGATGAATCTTACGTGGCGTGTCAAGTTGTAGTGGAGCCTGAAAAGGGTAAGAGCAGAAGTGAGCAAGTAATATTATCCAAACTTCTACAGGTTGACCATTGATAATGCACTTATCATTTTTTTTTTTTTTGCAAAGCAACACTGACTTAATGATTAATATTAAAAGACAGTCCTAGGTTGCAGAATGCTCTTTATTGGCTCAAAACCAAATTGTTTTACGCGGGTGGGTTTCACCATGTTAGGATCAGCAATGATCAACGGAACGAGGATGCAGAAGGCAATGGAAACCACTGCATTAAGGACCCATAATGTGGATCCATAGGACATATGGCTGGTAATTGAAAAAGGGTCATTGTTATCTCACCATTGGCAGAAGATATCGGAACAGCCAGCATTAGGGCCTCCGGGAGGAGACTGCCAAGGGAGAGATGACCATGGGGGAAAGATTGAATCATCAACAACAGGATAACATTCTGCGCGTTGGAGCACGGAAAGTGAGAAGATTTTACTTAGTAGGAAAGCTATAAAATCTGAAAGGAAAATGCAAAGGTGCACTCAAGATTTAGTGGTGGTCAGTGAAATACGAAAAAATAGGATTTCTGGTCTGACGAGTTTAGGGTAAAATCAGAAGCATCAACAGATGGTATAACGGGAATAGAATTTGTTATGAATAAGATGGCAGTGCAGAGAGAGAGCTACTGCGTACAGTTCAGTGATAGGATTGTTGTTATTAGATTCGACAGAAAACCAACGCGGACAACGATACTTCAGGTATACATGCCAACGTCGAAAGCAGCAGATAAAGATACAGAGAGAAAGAATATGAGGGGATTGCAGTGCTAATTTGTTATGTAAAAGGACATGAAAATTTAATAATCATGGGGAAATGGGCCGTGGTAGTAGGAAAAGGAATAGAAGAAAGGGTTACGGGAGTATGTGGGCTTGGCAGTAGGAATCAGAGAGAAGGAAGACTGAGATTTGCAATAAATTTCAAACGGTAACAGCGAATACTCAAGAATACTCAAGAACCACAAGAGGATGAGGTATATGTGGAAAAGATCTGGAGACACCGGGAATTTACAGCCGTATTACTTCATGTTCAGATAGAGTCCAAATTCAGATATTGGATCGTAAAGCATACCCATGTGCAGATACAGCCTCAGATCAAAATTTAATTATGGGGAAAAGCAGACTAAAGTTTAAGAGAATTGTCCGAAAGAATCGTTGTGGATGGAAGTGGGATACTGAAGTACTGAGAAATGACGAGAGGCTTTGAAGTTAGCTAACACCGGAGTAGCGGCTCAGTTGAAGAGAAATGGAAAACTCTAAAACGGGTAATCATAGATGTTAGAAAGACAAGCTTTGGTTCAAGGAAGGGAACTGCGAAGAAACCTTGGGTAACAGATTAAGTACTTCAGTTGATCGAACGAAAGAAGGAAGCAGAACAATGTTTAGCGGAAGACAGGTATACAGCATTATAAATTCATTAGAAATGAAATAAATAGCAAATACAAGCAGCCCAGGCCAAATGGCTACAGAAAGGATGTGAAGAAATTGAAAAAGGAATTATCATCCAGTGGACTGATTCAGCATATAGAAAGTTCAGAACAACCTTCGATCGAACCAAAAGCCAGGATGGTAACATTAAGAGTGCAATGTGAATCACACTGTTAAATGCAGAAGAGAAAGAGTACATTGAAGGCCTTCATTAGGGGGGGGGGGGGTGAGGGGGTGGGGAAGGACTTGTTTGATGGATTGTTGGAAGTAGAAATTGGAGTCGACCGGGACGAAATAGGGGATCCAATATTAGAGTCAGAAATTGATCTCGAAGATTTGAGATCAAATTAAGCAGAAGGGATAGAAAACATTCCATCGGAATTTCTTAAATAATTGGGGAACGTGGCAACCAAACGACTATTCATATCAGTATGTGCAATCTATAAGACTGGTACGTTCGATCGAACCTTCGGAAAAATATCATCCACACAGCTCCGAAGATAGAAAAAGCAGAAAAGTGTGAAACTATCGCACATTCAGCCTAACAGCTTATTATTCCAAATGCTGACAAGAATAATACGAGTATACGAGAGAAAGGAAAAGAAGATTCAGGATTAGTTAGATGACACATAGATTGGTACCAGAGATGCAGTTCTCACGTTGCATCTAATAATGGAAGCAAGTCTGAACAAAAATCAAGACATGCTGATAGGATTTGTCAACACACAAAAAGAGTTCGACAATGTAAAATGATGCAAGATGTTCAATATTCAGAGAAAAATAAGAATACGCTTTAGGGGAGTAGGGGTAATATACAATATGTACAAGAACCAAGAGAGAACAATAAGACTGGAAGACCAAAAACGAAGAGCTCGAATTAAAAAGTGCGTACGTCAGAGATGCAGTGTTTCGCCCCTACTCTTCAGTCTATATATCGAAGAAGAAGCGGAGGGAAAAAAGATAGGTTCAAGAGTGGGATTAAAAGGATATCAATGACAATATTCGTTGACGACATTGCTATACTCAGTGAATCTGAAGAAGACTTACAGGATATGTTGGTTGGAATAAACGGTGTAATGAGTACAGAATATGGATTGAGAGTAAACCTGGAAAAGACTAGGTTGTACGTTTAGAGGACAGCATTGTATAGCAGTGAGTCATGGACAATAGGAAAAACGGAACAGAAGACAATCGAAGCGTTTAAGATGTGGTGCCACAGAAGAATGTTGACAATAAGACGCACTGATAAGATAAAGAATGAGGAGGTTCGCAAAATTGGCGAAGGAAGGACCAGTTGGAAACCACTGATAAGAGCAAGGGACTGGTTGATCGTGTAACGGGCTTACTTGGTTTATGTTACTACACTTTACACCTCAGACTACTTATAGTTGTTCTGTAAACGTTGATGAAATTTGTATGCATCTGTTGCGCACGTTTTCTTTTTTTCTTTTCATTGTTAACGTTGCTTATCTTAAATTATAATAATTTTTGTATGTACAGATGCAATGTAATGTATTCTGTATAACTGATATTATTATTGGGTAGTGTTGTTTCGATGTATTACGTAATTTAGTTGTAATTCGGCCCGTTAGAAAAATTAATGTGGTGAGTGCTACAAAGAGACAACTGAGCAGCGGCACTGTATTATGTGATGTTGCAGATACGAGTAAAGCTGAACACTGTGAGTGAGTCGGACTGTCGTCATTTCAGACGGTGAACTGTGTATGGGCTAGTTTCGTATTCTCAGAACTGTATCGGAAATTTATGTGAGGATAGCGTTGCTAAATAATTTAGTTCTGTTGTGAGAATTAAGCGGTTGGACTGCATGTCGGGGTGATTATTTAGGCAGTGGTTCACTATCATTTCCTGGAAATAACCTAGTGGTCTTAATATTAAATATTCTCTATCGGCTTCTCCCGGCCTTCTGAAACTGGGAATGTATATTATGGAGTATCTCGACAGGTCAGCGAAAATCGATACAACGGAGCATCCATACCAGACATGCTGCAGGAGTCAAAAATGTTCAAATGTGTGTGATATATTATAGGACTTAACTGCTAAGGTCATCGGTCCCTAAGCTTACACAATACTTAACCTAAATTATCCTATGGACAAACACACACACCCATGCCCGAGGGAGGACTCGAACCTCCGCCGGGACCAGCCTCGCAGTCCATGACTACAGCGCCTTAGACCGCTCGGCTACAAAAGTCGTCTCAGGTAGGAAACTGAAGCACACACGTCTCTGCAATCACATTTCCCATTGTCAACCGACATTACATTGCTGCGACTTGTCATACGAATTTCCATCAATAAACATTATTTAGGAACCTTTGTAAACTCAAGTCAGTTTTCAATATAACATTAAACAGTTCTTCTCCATAACAGCTCAGATTAAATTTACGTTCTGTACTACAAAAGGCTCGCCTCGTAACAAACTGCGTTAATATAACCGTTTATGCTGAGACCTTTATGATCAGCTAACAGTGACTTGAAGTAAAAGCTCCTTACAAAGAGATTATTTAAAGCCAGGTTATCATCCGTTATTTAGTGCTGACATTATCTTTATTCCAATCAGTGACCATTTATTTGTTTGTTGATAGATTGCTTAACAATTAAAGTTACCCACCAAGGACATTCTGAATTCTAGCAGGTCTAAACTGCTAACATTAATAGACTAATACGCATCAAGTAATTTGGTGAAAAGACTTTTCCAGAGTTATTTATTGCTACAGCAGCTCCTGCTAAACAGTATTTTATCTGTTTATGTGTCTCACTTTTATGTATTTAATTTATACGTGAAACCTCCCCTAGAAAAATTAGTGAATTACTATGCTGGTACACCTCTTACGTTATTTGCATTTCAAACAGCTGAGCAGAACTGAACATACTCAGACATTTCTCTCTTTACTTGTTCTGATCGACACTAAACTGACAAACAATATTTTTATCACAAACGCAATCTGACCTTCAATAATCGCTAGAGAAAATGGCCCTGACTAACAATAACCTATACCTTTCATGAATCACTTACCTCACAAAAATCTTCGTTACTCGAACTACTGCAACACAGCGAGCGCCAATACTGCCAGATAAATTAAAGATTCTAACTACTGAAGGGACTAACTACTGGTAGGCATAGTCAGCAAATGAAAGATTTTAATAGAAAACAAACAATGTATTTATCTTAATAATGTTCAAAAGTGTTCATGATATCCAGTATTACAAATTCACTCTTTCTGATAGACACACATCCAGATCGTCCGCTCTCAAAATTCTGCCATCTCTCTTCCCACATCCACCACTGCTGGTGGCTCACCTCCAACTGCTCAACGCTACGCGCTGTTCACATCCAACTACCGAACACTACAATAGCAAATATTCCAACAATGCCAACCAGTCACCGAATGCACACAGCACAGTCAGTGATTTTCATACATAGTGCTACGTGGCGTTATCAACAGAAAAACCTAAACAGCCTACTTACATACGTGACAGAAGTGTGCTTGTGTTCCATAGCTACTATCACAGTCAATCGTTTTAGAAACGGATGTGATATAACAGATGGTTAGACATATTAGTTCAGGGTAGAAGCAGTCTACTTAGGACTTGTATTAAATGGACAGGTGTATGACGTTTTACTCACAACAATTCACAAGCTGAACATTTTGCGGCAGAACATTTACATTTCACTTGCATTCAGACACTTTCAAATGTTACAAACTAAATGACAAGTTGGCGTGAGGTATCAGCTGTGTATTTTCTTCTCGGATACCGTGGGTATCCATCATTATGGAAAGACCAAAGATAGAGAAGAAACGGTACAGATACAGGCTAATACTATGGAACAGAGAATAACCCAGGCGAACCACCTATTGCGAGAAGAGTCGAGAAATGTTGGCGCGTATGATGTTCCAGGAGAGTGCATCGAACGAGAGATAGAGGAGGCGTAGTTGAGCAACTCAGAATTTAAAAAATGAGGAATAATACATCCATAAAGTTTGTAGATGGAATGAGGAAATATTTACCAACTCACTGGAACGAGGATAAGGGAAAAAAAGCGTCATGTAGCTTAGTGAAGAATGATGCTTTGTGCTGGGCTTTTAGCACCAGGAATCAATGTCAAAGCTTGGAAGAATTTCTTGAGAAATTTATTGAAAGATTTTGGTTATCAGAAGAATGTTGTGACTGATCTCTATGGGGACTAGGATGTAGTGGAGGAACAGTATACTCGTACTGTTTAAAAATACTCCGAAAACTGCACTATGAAAATCAATTTGGGGACGGTACACTAAAATACACGGCTTTATGGAAGAAGTTTCCGAAGGCGGTACAGGAAGTAGTGGGAGGAGGTCCATGGACGGATAAAGAAAACTTTCTGAGTAGGATACAATGAGAAAGTCGCAATTCAGTAGTTACACACCACCTGAGAAGCATCTGAACTTCATGAGGGGATCGACTCGAGACAGTAATAACGTACCTCGAGATGGAAGAGTTAGAAATGACCCTGCAATGGAAGAAACAATGCCAGAGCAGGCGGAGGAAAAGAAAGAGGGAGAGATCAGAATCAGAGATACAGGAAAATTAAGGAACGCGTATGTGGACGTCCAGACATACGCGAGACAGCGGCAGGGCCAACTAGGTCGTTTAGCCAGCAATAGATATACCATAATGGTTACGAAATTGGAAGCGAAGTAGACAGTAGTACAGGACTGATAATAAAATGTATTATTTGCCAAAATTAACGACAACACCAAGAGAACTGCAGATCAGTGCTGGCAGCAAAAATGAGTAACTACTGTGTGAAGACAATGGCCGTGGGGAGAAATAACACTAAACTAGAAAAGGCGCACCCTCCAGTCAACTCAGCAACGGATAAGCGAGTGTTGCAGCTAGCAGGAGTGACGTCACTCGGGCCAAAAAAGAACAAAGTAGGGTACGGGCGATGTCATACAGAAGGGCCGACGGGTGCTACAACGTTGGGAGGCAGAAGTATCGCAAACTGAAGTTCATGAGGACTCAGAAGACGGGGAATGTGAAAAGATAAGGCATAGGATCCGTCGTATAAAAAACGTGCCATCATCTAGAGGACTGAATTTCAATGAAATGGAGAAGCGATTAGCAGAATTTTCGGTACGGAGAATCAAGCTTCAAGAGGTAATGCAAGAATAAGTCACCAGTTTGTGATGAAATCGAAACACAGTCTAATCACACGAGAAATAAAACGGAAAATAGCTCCAGTAAGACATCTGAAGCCATCCAAGATAATCTGCAACGAAATTTGGAGCGAACAAAGTCTAACAGATACGACAATAAATTTTGCTATTTATGGGAGGTAGTTAGAGATCGAAGACTTAGAAGTACATATGATGGCAGAATCTGCTACTGAAGAGGATGAAAATGAGAAAAGAGACAACTAAAGAGGTAGAGATGCACTACAGGGGCGGAGGAAGAGATAGACGAAATCATGGCGGCAAAAGAAGAGTGGAAGATGCTAATTAATTCCTTGATTAGAGATGAGGAGAATGTGGGATAGGAGAATACTGTTAAAGAAATAATGGAAGAAGACAGTGAGGATGATGATCAACAAGAGAGAGACGAGGACGAATTTTGGAAAGGCAAAAAGGACATTCAGAAGGTGAGGTGAACGTTACAGGTGTTGAAGAAAAAAAGAGACATAACGAGATGGAGGAGATGGAAATATCACGGGGAAGAGAGAAAGAGTTCTCGGTGTAGATGACGAGTAGAAAATGCTAGCACAAGATGATGGCAGGCAGAAAAATGGAGGAGGTGACAAGGAAGAGTTCCCAGATCGACAGGTAGAAGAGGAGAGAGTTTGCAGGCATGCTGATTTAACAGGTCCAAAGGAAGTGGAATTTGAAGCTGCAGTGGAATTAATGGTAAATTATATTAAATGGAAGGTAGGAGGGATCTTTAAATTTGTGCAAACCAAATTGATGGGAAATGAAGGCGTGATGGTATCCAATGTAGGAACAAGATGGATAGAAAACACCAATGAAGACAAAAAAGAAACTGGTAATGGGGACAGCTACATACAAGACAAAGAGCCAGTGGATATAAAAAAAACATCCCATCAAAATGTTTGGAAAGAAGATTGACGTTGGTCAGAAGATAATTTTAATAACACATGAAGAAGTGGAAAGATGTTTATTAGAAGATGAAGACAACAATAAGAAAGCCGTATATAGTTTTCAGTCCTTAGCAAAAATAGGGATACGTAATATATGGAGAGAAGCATTGGTTGACCGTGGCTGTCTCTGAGACAACCTTTTTCAACACTTGGTGAGGAAGATTCAGATTTTAACGCTACCAATGATGAAGGTCAGAATCGAGAGTGCCAGAGGAATGTTAACAAATGCTATTACCAAATCAACATATACAACTACGAAATTAGCGAATTTTGAGATGGACCAAGAGTTTTTAGTGGTATCGAAGCTGATTGTTGATGTTGTCATAAGAGCGGACATGCTGTGTAAATACAAGGCAGACTGCAAACGGAGATGTGTAGAGCTCACTAAGAATAATCAGACAAAAAGTATACCATTTCAGGGAACTTAGTTAAGAGAAAAACGCTAGTATGTCGATTAAAACTTAAGGAGTATAAACAGACTAACACAGAGAGGGAAAAAGAGAAGTACAACAATTAGGATACCTCTGCCAACAAGACAGTAGAAGAGAAAATGTTGGAAAAAGTTAATCAAGCAATAAACATCACTATGGATCAGCACAATGCGCTTAGGGAGTTGCCACTAAAGGACAACCAAGTCTTTTCGGATAGTCCACGAATTATGTGTAATTATGAATATGAATTATGAATCAAACTTCATTAGCCTTTTGCTGTAAAGCCTTATTCCATAACACTTGCTAAAAAAGCTGCCATGTAAAAACAACTTAGAAACTTGGAAGAATAGGGGTAACTGAATGAGCTAATTATGTTAGCAATTCAGTGGTAATAGTAAGCAAATAGAATTGCTCTTGTACACGTGTTTCTGGATGCCAAACACATTAATAATCGAAATGTTGCGGCGGAGGTCTGGGCGCCGTTTCGTGAAATAGACTGCCGTTGTTTGGGGGGCATTGAGAGCTGTTTTGTTTGTCCGGCACCAAGTGATGGTGGCGTCCACCTGTTCCTGGAGGCGGACGACTACGGCGTCAGTAATGCGGCCAGTCGTATATAGTGCTGTGTCGCCAGCATATTGTGCTAGGTGGCACTCGGGGATAACCGGCATATCATTTACATAGATATAAAAAAGGATGGGAGACAACACTGATCCTTGCGGAGTGCCTGCCGACAATTGGCGAATGCCAGAACTCATCCCCACTGAACCACTAGGAAAGTCCTACCACGTAGGAAGTCATCCACGATCTTGACATAAATATCCGGTATAGGGGTCTGTGTCAGCATCTGGTGTGCGAGGTTCTCTTGCCAGATCTTGTCGTAGGCGTTTTGATATCCAGAAAAACGACAGCTGTCGACTTGGCAGTGTTGAAGCCTTTGCTGATGTGTTGAGTGACCCGTAGGACCTGAAGTTCGGCAGAGAGATGCGAAGTGAATTCAAACTGTTCACTCTTTAGTGTGACGTCATAAGCCAGTGACTGCGTGTGTGATCGCTCTCTAAGTTTTTATATATTTTTAGGTTTCAGATACATATTTAGACGATTTTTGTGATAATATTTACTATATAACTGACTTATTAGTGATTTCTTCATTCGCCTCTGCCTCTCTTGTGTTGTGACCTGATATTTGTGAGTGTTTCGTATCGAGCAACTTAACCTCTTACCTGTGTTTACATTCCGCGCTGATCAGTTGCAGCTGTAGCGGCGCATCGAAAGCTAAGTACTAATTAATTGTGTGTGTATTGGCTTATTTAGGAACTTTAATAGTCTTCAACCGGTGTTGAACTGTTTTCAGCTTCGTTACTGTATCATTAGACGTTTGATTATCTTTCTGTATTAGTCTTTTGTTATATTCTCATTTGTTGTGGATTAATACTGTTAATAATAGTTGTTACTTCCCTTGTAGAGTAAGTTTGTGATTATTGTAGTCAGGTTTTTAACATCTTCTTATTGCAGGAGCGGAACTTAGATAAAGTAATTTTCTTGTTTTAATAAGTGTAAATTTTACCATGAGTGAGAAGTGTGGGCTTTGCCTTAGGTTCGTGAGTAGTGGATTGCGGTGTGAGACTTGTTCGCAGTATTTTCACTGGGGGGCAGTTGGGAAGTCAGTGGGCATTCTGGTGAGATCCTCTCCTGGAACTGCATGTTATGTAGCAAGAGTAAGTTGATAGAGGAGCAGGAGCATAAGAGCTGTGCCCCGTGCCCTGTGCAGTTAAAAAGCGCACAGGAGGAGCTATATAGGATGAGGAGGGAGAAGTGTGTTGGGGAATGGGAGCTGACTGTTGGCAAGAGATCTGCTAGGAGAAGAAGATTTTCAGATAGTTTTACTATTGGTGTTTGCAATAGATATGACCAACTGACAGAGTCTAGTGGAGAGGAATCTCAAGTAGATGTAGATGTAGGAAGTATGCAGCAGACCTCAGCAGTTACGGTGGCTAGGACAGTTAAAAGTCGAATAGGAAGAAGAAGGTTCTGCTGTTAGGTAGTTCTCATGGCAGAGGTGTAGGCCAGCAGTTGCAGGAAGTGTTGGGGAATGAGTACCAGGTCACCAGCATTGTGAGGCCTAATGCAGGATTAGCTCAGGTGACTGTTAACTTAGGGGGGTTATGTAGGGATTTTACTAAAGAGAATCAGGTAGTGATTGTGGATCGGGCTGGTAATAGTATTGATAGGGATGGGGAGTATGACGTAGATGGTGACCTAGAAAAGATAGCCACTCAGACTGGAAACACGAATGTGCATTTCGTGGAACTGTTTCAGCGTCACGATCGTCCTCATCTTAATACAGCCGTCAGGCGTAATAACATGAGACTTGGGGTGCGCTGATGACAGAAAGCGTGGGTCACATTTCAGTGGTGTCGGTGGAGTCTATCAGCAGGACGGGGTTCACTAGACCTGGCCTGCACCTCAACAGGTATGGGAAAGCTTGTAGGTGAGAGCATAGGTGGGGGTGGTGGGATCACTCATGGGAAAATTCCTGCAGGTGTGTATGTTAGAGCTGCACCTTTTTTAGATTGAAGTCAGCTGATAGGTATTCCTGCTGAAGGGAAGTCTCTCTAACAAAGGAAACACTTTTGACAAAGGTTAGGTATCCGAGTAACGAGGGAATTAGTATATTTCATCAAAATATACAAGGTATTAGAGATAAAGTTAGTGAACTGCTTATAGATGTTGACTCTGAAATTATTGGTACATCTGAGCACTTCTTAAATAAAGAGATAATTCAGAGGCTTCCTTTACCAGGATACAGGTTGGCTGGCAGCTTTTCTAGGAGCTCTTTGAGGTGTGGGGGAGTAGCCATGTATGTGAAAAACGGCATCCCATTTGAGTCAATTGATGTTTCAAAGTACTGCACTAAAAGGTGTTTGAATGTTGTGCAGGTGTGGTTAAATTTAATGGAGGTAAACGTCTAACTGTTGTTACTTATAAATCCCCAGACACCGATTTCACAACATTTTTACTAAATCTAGAGGAGGTTCATTGTTCACTTTACAGGAAATACAAAAAGTTAGTTATATGTGGTGGCTTCAACATTAATTGCATAAGTGATTGTTCAAGGAAAAGGATGCTGGTAGACCTCCTTAATTCATATAATCTTATGCAAACCGTATTCTTTCCAAAGAGAGTGCAAGGGAACAGTAGAACAACCATAGACAACATTTTTGTTCATTCCTCATTACTAGAAGGGCATTCTGTTAGCAAAAAGGTGAGTGAACTTTCAGATCATGATGGACAAATTTTAACTCTAAAAGATTTTTGTGCTGCTACACATGTTAAATATAGTTATCAACTGTTTACGAAAGCTGATCCAGTTTCTGTAGAGACCTTTATAAACCTTATCAAGGAACAAGAGTGCCAAGATGTTTATAGCGCTGATACAGTAGATGATAAATACAGGTATAATGCTTTTCTCAAGAGTTTTCTCGTGATCTTTGAAAGTTGCTTTCCGTTAGAACGTTCAAATCAGGGTACTAGCACAAACAGGCAGCCAGGGTGGCTGACTAGAGGGATAAGAATATCTTGTAAAACAAAGTGGCAATTATATCAAAACGTTGGAAACAGGCAATATTTAAATGCAGCAGCCCATTACAAACAGTATTGTAAGGTGCTTAAAAATGTTATTAGGAAGGCAAAAAGTATGTGGTATGTGATTGAATAGCTAAGTCTCAGGATAAAATGAAAACCATATGGTCAGTCGTAAAGGAAGTGGCTGGTCTGCAGAGACAGGTCGAAGATAAAGAATCAGTGTGTAGTGGGACTGTCCGTATTACTGATAAGTCGCATGTATGTACAGTATTTAATAATCACTTTCTGAATATAGCAGGTGAGCCAAATAGAAACCTAGCCACAACAGGGAATCATATAGCGCTCTTAGAAAAAAGTGTTCCGAGACTGTTACCTGAAATGTTCCTCCATGATACTGACAAGAGGGAGATTGAGTTAATAATCAAATCACTAAAGACGAAGAACACTCATGGATATGACGGGGTATCTAATAGAATACTGAAGTATTGTTCTATGTATGTTAGCCCAGTACTTAGCCATATCTGTAACTTTTCCTTTAGGAGTGGTCGGTTTCCTGACCAATTAAAGTACTCGGTAGTGAAGCCCCTTTATAAAAAGGTAGACAGGGATAATGTTGACAATTATAGACATATTTCTGTGCCATCGGTATTTGCTAAAGTTATCGAGAAGGTTGTATATACCAGGTTACTGGAGCATTTAAATTCACATTATTTGCTGTCAAATGTACAGTTTGGCTTTAGAAATGGTTTAACAACTGAAAATGCTATATTCTCTTTTCTCAGTGAGGTTTTGGACGGATTAAATAGAAGTTTGTGAACTCTAGGTGTTTTCTTTGATTTAACGAAGGCTTTTGATTGTGTTGACCACAAAATATTACCGCAGAAGTTGGATCATTATGGAGTAAGGGGAGTAGCTTACAATTGGTTCGCCTCTTACTTTAAGAACAGAAAGAAGAAGGTAATTCTCCGCAACATTAAGTGGGGCGTTCCCCAAGGATCGGTGCTGGGGCCACTGCTGTTTCTTATTTGTGTAAATGATATGCCTTCTAATATTACAGGTGATTCAAAAATATTTCTGTTTGTTGATGACACCAGCTTGGTAGTGAAGGATCTTGTGTGTAATATTGAAACAGTATCAAATAATGTAGTTAATGAAATAAGTTCATGGCTTGTGGAAAATAATTTGATGCTAAATCACAGTAAGACGCAGTTTTTACAGTTTCTAACTCACAATTCAACAAGAACCGATATTTTGATCAGACAGAATGGGCATATTATCAGTGAGACGGAACAGTTCAAGTTCCTAGGCGTTCGGATAGATAGCAAGCTGCTGTGGAAAGCCCATGTCCAGGATCTTGTTTAGAAACTAAATGCTGCTTTACTTACCATTAGAACAGTATCTGAAATAAGTGACAGTTCAGTACGAAAAGTAGTCTACTTCACATATTTTCATTCGCTTATGTCATATGGTATTATTTTTTGGGGTAATTCTTCTGATTCAAAAAGGGTATTTTTGGCTCAAAAACGGGCTGTTCGCGCTATATGTGTTGTAAGTTCGAGAACCTCTTGTCAACCCCTATTCAATAGTTTGGGAATTTTGACATTGCCCTCACAGTATATATTTTCTTTAATGTCGTTTGTTGTTAGCAATCTTAGCCTATTGCCAAGAGTTAGCAGCTTTCACTGAGTTAATACTAGGCAGAAATCAAATCTACATGTGGAATGCACTTCCTTGACTCTTGTGCAGAAAGGAGTGCAGTATTCTGCTGCATCCATTTTCAATAATAACTCAAAAATCTTAGCAGTAGCCCAAACTCTTTTAAGTCTTAACTGAAGAGTTTCCTCATGGCTACTCCTATTCTATCGAGGAGCTCCTGGAAGAGCTGAAAAATTAAGCAAATTGTTGATTTTCTTTATTTAAACTTACGACTTGTCGCCTGAATATGTTTTTTATATTTCATTTTATCTGTTTCTACTATTGTGCTATAATTTCATATATTGACTCGTCCCATGACCATGGAGACTTCTCCTTAGTTTGGTCCCACGGAACAATAAATAAATAAATAAATGGATCGTCCCAGCTGCCGCAAGAGGTTGGGAAAGTCGGTGAAGGATCACAGATTCAAGGACCTCCGCCATAGTATTTAGGAGGCTGATGGGCCTGTTGTTGGTGGGGACCGTAGGGTCCTTGAACCTCTTGGGGATAGCAATCAGCTAGGCTTGTTTCCACTGAGGAGGGAAAAGGCCATATGTGAGACAACAGTTTAAAATCTTGGTGAACAA
Source organism: Schistocerca gregaria (assembly GCF_023897955.1). Taxonomy (NCBI): domain Eukaryota; kingdom Metazoa; phylum Arthropoda; class Insecta; order Orthoptera; family Acrididae; genus Schistocerca; species Schistocerca gregaria. The sequence goes on along the minus strand of NC_064921.1, from coordinate 717,045,590 downwards.
GATGAGAGGTGTGCGGGGAAGGTGGCAAAGATGTTCATTTACAATTCCGTCCAATCCAGGGGCCGACCGACCACATTTCCGTCGAAGGATGCGCTGAATTTCTGCCATGGACGTAAAAAGGGGAGCAGACTGGGATGGGCGGTTGCTGAAAGCAGCAACACCTGTCAGGACTTCATGTTCTTCCTGTAGTTCATTCGGAGAAAGGTCCTGGACAAGAGGGTGGTTTTGGGCCTCGAACACATCTGCCAGCGTTTCCAAAATTTGGAGGGTATCATACGACAAGCCCACTGCCTTGCGAATAGGATGGGCAGTCGCTGGCATAGAAGGCCGCAGGGTGCAAATGACAGCCAAGTCAGATTTTTGGTGGAGTAGGAAAGCGGACATCCTGCCGTCCCATTATTCGAACCTCCAGTCGGCGAGCCGGTGGCAGAATTCGCGCTGGAGGTGTCTCATTTGGCTTTTGTCCTGAGGGTCACGAAACTTCTACTACCGCCAGCAGTAGCGGTTCTTTTGCACCTTCAGCTCTCGTAACGGAGGGGGCAAGTCGTCCAGGGGTGTTAACTTCCGAGGTGCAGTGGAGGTGGAGAGTTTCACTGCTTTCTGTATTTTGGCAGTAAGGTAATCACAGCCACTCATGTCGAGTGGTGTTATTAAGTAGCCTGGAATACTTGTCCCAATTGTGAGGGTCGCAGTGGAACGAACATCAAATGAAAGGGCAGCATTGATTAGGTGCAAGAGTATTGGCTCATGGTCAGAGGCCAGTTCATGGAGAACTTCCAGTGAAAACTAAGCAGTGACGTTTTTGAAGATGGCCACATCCAGAACGTCTGGCTGGCAGTTAGTACAGACTGGGATATGGGTAGGTTCATGGGGGCCATAGACCGATAGTGCTGAAGTATCCTCCAGGTCAAGGAGGAGCTGGCCTTTTGGGTTAGAGACGTGAGAACGCCAAGCTGGGTGCTTGGCATTGAGATCCGCCCCAATGATGAGCCTGTCGAAGGATGACAATGAGCGGAGGTCTGCTTCCAGCAGTGGCTTGTTTGGGCTCAAATATGCTGCTGCAAAGGTAATGGCACCAATGCGTGTGGAGATGGTAACCGCTGTGGCCTCTATGTGTGCCATTGGCTGGAGAGTCTCTTGGGTATGGACAACAGCTTTGTTGAGGAACACAGCTGTGCCTCCAACACGGCGTTCGAGGCGGTTAGAGCGGTAACACACCATATTGCGAAGGCGGAAATCGTCTGCCAGTTTGAGGTGTGTTTCTGTGACCAGTAAAATGTCAACATGATGGTCATGGTGGAAGGTGTTCAATTCTGTCTTCATCCGTTTTATGCCATTGGCATTAAAAATGCAGATGACAAGATTCTGAGGGGACTGGTGGTGGTGTAGAGGTCCATTCGTCATTACAACAATATTTGACTGAGCCCTTCCACTAGGGCGATGACCTTGGAGAGTCCGTCCTCCGACCGACGGATTTTTTGTGCAGTGTCACGCATAACAGCCGGATGTGGGGTTTCATGAAAAAGGAGATGACCTGGAGGATATCGCACATGTCCGCCCGAAAAGACGCATCAGTATCCACCACTGGTGGAGGGTCCCGGGTGGTCTGCTTGCCCCTACGACGGGCAGGTGCAGGTGTAGTAGCAGGCAGAGGGCTGGGGTAGAGCCACAGATGGACTGGAGGGAGTTGCAACTGTCTCCTGTAGTTGGTGAGCAGTGGGGGCTGTCACGGAAGACAGACAATGAGGAGGAGACCAGGCTACAGCAGCAAAGGATGTCGTGGGAGTGTGGGCAGGAAGGGGACACACGAGCCACCGAACCACCTGGTGCCTGAGTGGCTGGTACCAGAGTGGCAGTGTACCAGGCTGACCACGCAAAACGGGATAGTTGGTCATGTCCCGTTGTGGTGGGGGAGGTCGATTTGTTCTTGGTTTCTTTTTGGGAAGACGAGAAGGCTTCAATGCCTTCTGGTAAACAGGGAATTCCCTCCAGGATGCCATGTGGTGGAGATCGTGAGTTGTTCCCAAACACCTGGCACTGGTAGGTTTCTCCAAAGCAGGGAGTGTGCAGTTCTCCACTAAATGTGGGCCATCACACAATACACTGCAACGCAGGGAGCAGTAATTCCAAGTTTGTCGTAAACGTTGGCATTTGCGACAGATGGCTGCCCTGTTGCGGCCCTCGTAAGATTCAATCAGGGCTCTCTTGTACAGAAGATACCGGATTTGGTAAATTCGCTCTATGTCCTCCCTCCGGCAAAGGGAGACGACGTGGGTAGGGCAGGGGATCAATGCCCTGGTCTCAGGATCCCTCTTGCTATACTGGTGGACCAAAGGATCTTCTAAATCGAGTCGAAGCAGTTCCTCCTTGACCTCCTCTCCCGGAACCTCTTGTGGCAAGTCCTCGATGACAATTTTGGTTCGGCGAGTACCCGACGTCTGGTGGGTAAAGTAAGGCATCGCCTTTGATTTTACGAAATCGAGAATGGTAAGATAGTCGTCCCTACTGTCAGGCAGCTATTTCACATGATCGTTTTGGTAAATGTCCCCGTGTGAAGCTCAGTGCTCAGTTTCGTATAATTAGTGACAGTATATACCACAATGGGGGGTACCTTCTCTTTCTTCAGAGGGCTTGACGGGATCTCTTGAGAAGGAGGGTCGGAAGCATGAGCCATTTCCTCATCCAAAGGACCATCCGGTGCGGCGTCCCCTGTCAGGGGTGATCAGAACACGATCTGCTGTCACCACAGCCCGCGTGGGCGGAGGAGCATCTGGAGCTACGGCCAGAGGACTTTCCGACTGGGTGAAGGTGTCCAGAAGACTCGCCACGGTGGCGGGACGGCGTAGAAAGAGATTCAGGTACAGCCGGGTGGTGGTCAGACAGAGCCGATGTGTTCGCCGCCTCACTACGAGAAAGATCAATTACTAGGCGGTCAGATGAATCGTCGGACGACGACGACGAGACGGATGAACGGACCCTGGCACGGGACGGTGTACAGCCTTCATGATGATCGGTTTCAGTGCCGGTAGTATCCACCGGCGATTTGTGGGGGTTGGTGCGATTGAAGCGATCCTTCGCTCGTTGCGAGATGGGTGGAGCATTATGCGCGACGGGAGGCCGGTTCTCCCCGAAAGGGAGGCGGTGGAAGAGTTGGAGGGTCGCGAAGGCTGCTCCGTGAGCTTCTCCATAGTGGACACGGGTCCGCCTGACATACCCAGGGGCTCAGCACGAGAGGACTACCCACACGAAAAACTTCCCAGGTATCCTGGGGTAATAACTACTAAGATACCAACGCTGAAATACCAGGTATATCAACGCTGATATGCGGTGCAAAAACTACAACGATATGACTCGGAAACGCACTCGTATTAGAAAACACTTTCAGGGATGCAACCTGAATCACGTGCTGCTCCAGTACTCGCTTCGTCCCTTTATACTCCTGTACCGCGCAACTGCGCATGCGGCCACAGATGCAATAGCGCCGGAGACGTTGGTTGGCGGCAAAGACGTGCACAATGAGCGAATTACATCTATGACTCCGCAGTCGATCTGTGTTGGCATGTCGATATATCATTGTGAAGTGCACTGTGACGGCGTCTTTGTGAGTTTATTACAGCAAGTGCCGGATTCCATGATTCATCAAGGTTGAAACGACTATCTCTATTAATTAAATTCGACGTCAAGTGAATTTCAATTGACGCCTTGACTATCGAGGCCCAAAAAGATAATGTTTTGCCAAAATTTCGACGTTGTCAGACAATATACTGTGACCCGTGTCAATACAGTGTTCTGCCACTGCCGACTTGTTAGGTTGTAAAAGTCATGTGTACCTCCGGTGTTCTGTACATCTTTCTTGAACAGTACGGGTTGTTTGTCCAATGTCAGAAAGGCCACATTCACATGGATTTTTGTAAACTTCATATTTTCGGAGCAGCAAATAATCTTTGACGGATCCCACAAGTGCAGCTGTCTTGGGCGGAGGACGAAAAATCACTTTCACTCGGTTTTTGCTGAGAATCCGTTCTATTTTTGGTGAGAGGCTACCTACATATGGCAGGAAGGGACGAAGCGAGTACTGGAGCGGCAGTCTTGCGGCTCACTCTGAAGATGGCTGAACGTTATACGGCCGAAATATTAGAAGAGGAAGGAGAATTCTTGCTCCTGCACACCCGAAACTTAATGGAACACGTTAATAAGATCACTGAGATAGATACAGACAGGCTGGAAAACATGTCACAAATTTTACAATAATTCACAGGAGTGAGGCACTTACCAGGCTGCCATCTAATGTATGTGTGTTGGCAGGTATAACTGACAGAAGATAGTACACTACTGGCCATTAAAATTGCTACACCACGAAGATGACGTGTTACAGACGCGAAATTTAACCGACAGGAAGAAGATGCTGTGATATGCAAATGATTAGCGCTTCAGAGCATTCACACAAGGTTGGCGCCGGTGGCGACACCTACAGCGTACTGACATGAGGAAACTTTCCAACCGATTTCTCATACACAAACAGCAGTTGACCGGCGTTGCCTGGTGAAACGTTGTTGTGATGCCTCGAGTTAGGAGGAGAAATGCGTACCATCACGTTTCCGACTTCGGTAAAGGTCGGATTGTAGCCTATTGCGATTGCGGTTTATGGTATCGCAATATTGCTGCTCGTGTTGGTCGAGGTCCAATGACTGTTAGCAGAATATGAAATCGGTGGGTTGAGGAGGGCAATACGGAACACCGTACTAAATCCCAACGGCCTCGTATCTAGCAGTCGACATGACAGGCATCTTATCCGCATGGCTGTAACGGATCGTGCAGCCACGTCTCGATCCCTGAGTCAACAGATGGATGCGTTTGCAAGACAACAAGCATCTGCACGAAAAGTTCGACGACGTTTGCAGCAGCATGGACTATCACCTCGGAGACCATGGCTGCGGTTACCCTTGACACTGCATCACAGACAGGAAGGCCTGCAATGGTGTACTCAACGACAAACCTGGGTGCACGAATGGCAAAACGTCATTTTTTCGGATGAATCCAGGTTCTGTTTACAGCATCATGATGGTCGCATCCGTGTTTGGCGACATCACGGTGAACGCACATTGGAAGCGTGTATTCGTCATCGCCATACTGGCGTATCACCCGGCGTGATGGTATGGGGTGCCATTGGTTACACGTATTGGTCACCTCTTGTTCGCATTGACGGCACTTTGAACAGTGGACGTTACATTTCATATGTGTTATGAACCGTGGCTCTACCCTTCATTTCCTCGGGCATGGATGTGTGTGATGTCCTTAGGTTAGTTAGGTTTAAGTAGTTCTAAGTTCTATGGGACTGATGACCACAGATGTTAAGTCCCATAGTGCTCAGAGCCATTTGAACCATTTTCTACCCTTCATTCGATTCTTTTGAAATTCTACATTTCAGAAGGATAAAGCACGACCGAAAGTTTCAGGTCTTGTACGGGCCTTTCCGGATACAGAAAATGTTCGACTGCTGCCCTGGTCAGCACATTCTCCAGATCTCTCACCAATTGAAAACGTCTGGTAAATGGTGGCCGAGCAACTGGCTCGCCACAATACACCAGTCACTACTCTTGATGAACTATGGTATCGTGTTGAAGCTGCATGGGCAGCTGTACCTGTACACGCCATCGAAGCTCTGTTTGACTCAATGGCCAGGCGTAGCAAGGCCGCTATTACGGCCAGAGGTGGTTTTTTTGGGTACTGATTTCTCAGTATCTGTGCACCCGAATTGTATGAAAATGTAACCACATGTCAGTTGTAGTGTAACATATCTGTCCAATGAATACCCATTTACACTCCTGGAAATGGAAAAAAGAACACATTGACACCGGTGTGTCAGACCCACCATACTTGCTCCGGACACTGCGAGAGGGCAGTACAAGCAATGACCACACGCACGGCACAGCGGACACACCAGGAACCGCGGTGTTGGCCGTCGAATGGCGCTAGCTGCGCAGCATTTGTGCACCGCCGCCGTCAGTGTCAGCCAGTTTGCCGTGGCATACGGAGCTCCATCGCAGTCTTTAACACTGGTAGCATGCCGCGACACCGTGGACGTGAACCGTATGTGCAGTTGACGGACTTTGAGCGAGGGCGTCTAGTGGGCATGCGGGAGGCCAGGCGGACGTACCGCCGAATTGCTCAACACGTGCGGCGTGAGGTCTCCACAGTACATCGATGTTGTCGCCAGTGGTCGGCTGAAGGTGTACGTGCCCGTCGACCTGGGACCGGACCGCAGCGACGCACGGATGCACGCCAAGACCGTAGGATCCTACGCAGTGCCGTAGGGGACCGCACCGCCACTTCCCAGCAAATTAGGGACACTGTTGCTCCTGGGGTATCGGCGAGGACCATTCGCAACCGTCTCCATGAAGCTGGGCTACGGTCCCGCACACCGTTATGCCGTCTTCCGCTCACGCCCCAACATCGTGCAGCCCGCCTCCAGTGGTGTCGCGACAGGCGTGAATGGAGGGACGAATGGAGACGTGTTGTCTTCAGCGATGAGAGTCGCTTCTGCCTCGGCGCCAATGATGGTCGTATGCGTGTTTGGCGCCGTGCAGGTGAGCACCACAATCAGGACTGCATACGACCGAGGCACACGGGGCCAACACCCGGCATCATGATGTGGGAAGCGATCTCCTACACTGGCCGTACACCTCTGGTGATCGTCGAGGGGACACTGAACAGTGCACGGTACATCCAAATCGTCATCGAACCCATCGTTCTACCATTCCTAGACCAGCAAGGGAACTTGCTGTTCCAACAGGACAATGCACGTCCGCATGTATCCTGTGCCACCCAACGTGCTCTAGAAGGTGTAAGTCAACTACCCTGGCCAGCAAGATCTCCGGATCTGTCCCCCATTGAGCATGTTTGGGACTGGATGAAGCGTCGTGTCACGCGGTCTGCACGTCCAGCACGAACGCTGGTCCAACTGAGCCGCCAGGTGGAAATGGCATGGCAAGCCGTTCCACAGGACTACATCCAGCATCTCTACGATCGTCTCCATGGGAGACTAGCAGCCTGGATTGCTGCAAAAGGTGGATATACACTGTACTAGTGCCGACATTGTGCATGCTCTGTTGCCTGTGTCTATGTGCCTGTGGTTCTGTCAGTGTGATCATGTGATGTATATGACCCCAGGAATGTGTCAATAAAGTTTCCCCTTCCTGGGACAATGAATTCACGGTGTTCTTATTTCAATTTCCAGGAGTGTATCATCTGCATGTCTTCTTGGTGTGGCAATTTTAATGGTCAGTAGTGTAGAAAATACAAAGGTTTTTTTTATCCAGTGGAAAATCCTACCAGTACAAAGTAGTCCCCTTTGGTGTTAATGTAACTACGGCAGTTGTACCGGAGCTCTAGATGCTGTTTTGGGGCCTGAGCTGAATTCTAGAGAATCGTCTATGTTGAGGACTGTAACCACTCTCTCCCATCCATCAGTATTACGGAAATATTTCAGTGATTCTTCCTTCCATAATATATTTTAACTATTTAAGTAAAAATAATTAAAAGGAAGTAAAATAATTAAGAAAATAAAGTTATAACAGACTAAAACTTCAATAGCGTAGTCTGCTTTTGTCTATATACGCATGTAACCATCATTGTTAGCTCATTGCTATTATGATTACAGTTCCGATTCCTGTCCTATGATTGCTGTTATTACTGTTGTTGCGATCGCTAACAGTGCGTGTTGTGTAGAGTGAAGTACTGAAAATATACCAAGTTATTTTGAAAAGTGAACCGATCATTTTTCAAAACTATTACCTGCGCCAAAGCTGCGTATTTTTCGCCATACGTAGACATAGTTTTAGGGACTTCAGTTCATTTAAAGAGAGAGAAAGACAGATTCTTTAATGATTAGAACTGATGATTTGTGATATTTGACGATAAATCGAATTAGCAAGTGAAAAGTAAAAGGTAAAATTAACTACATTTTAGTTTGGATATTTGCAAAATTTAATAGTACCGATATCGACATTCAAGTGTTAACACAAAATTTCAATACTGCAGACTGTTAGAATCTCTGGTTGGACTTAAACTTGGAGCTAGCTGAAACATTTTACATCTGTGTTCTTAAAGGTGACCAGTTATAACAACAGAACTGAAGCTTACATAACAACTGAATTGAAGCTTATACTTCTCGTTGGATGTAACTGAATACAGACAGGAAAAACCCGAATAGAAAGGAGTCGCAACTGTCTGGACTAGATCCCGGGACTACTTTTCCGAGTTTTTGAGCAGAGGGACCGAGAGGGGGATGTGAAATTAATCGCTCTCCAAGCCGAACGTGAACTTAAATAAGTGGAAAATTTTGCTGCTCTTGCCGAGAAAAATAGAGAATTGTTTAAAGCTCTAGAGGCTGAGCGAGATACAAAACAAGCCGTTCTAAAAGCCGATCGTGAAAAGGAACAAGAAGAAAGATGTAACAGGATCTTAACTGGTCTGCCATGCATCGATAAATAAGACGTACGAAGGACTTTTTGAATTAGTAAATCAGTTGAAAGACGATTTATAGGCTTTCAAAACAGCGCAGTCCACCATAGAAACCACGGTAGACAATTTAAGCACCAAGTTTAAGAATCTGGAGGTAGATAATAAAAAACAGATTGGAGATTACTTAGTAATTCAATCTAAGAAGTGGGTAGAAGAGATGTTGAGTGAGTGATAAATTAGCGAGTTACCGCTGTAATTTCTTCCACAATAGAACGGACCACTAAAGAATCAAAGTCAAATGATAAAGATTCTGTTGAAATCTTCGAGGAAGAATTTCAACAAATAAAATGTAAAGTTATATCTGAAACTTTCAGTGACAACAACATATTAACTTCCTATTAGATCGAATCGAAAGTTATGTGTCTGTTGAAGGTAAGCCTGAACCAGATACTAACTGGAGAGTTTTAAAGCGAACTGTGAAGAATAATACTACGTTTTGCGAATGGATATGAATACGGTAACGAATTTGCTCTTTCCTGTAGCCCATACTCTAATCAAGAGGGTGAAAAGAAAAGCGTATTTCTCGACTCGTTAACCTTCACATTAGAACAAAGTATAATGAAGAGTGGGTGATTACAGTTCTTTTCAGCGTAATAGGACGAACCAAATCCAATTGTTTTCACTGAGAGTTTTCGAAATGTGTTTCCACGATTTTGGTCGGAGCACCACAAAATCCAGTTTATAGTATTCCATGTAAAGAGAGAAGAATGATTTTTAACAGATGTTCGCGAAATCATGGCCACATAACAAACAGGAGAAACTTCGTAAACAAGTTTATAATCCAGAATTTTATAATCCAAAGAAAGGAAGCTAGAGTTTTATAAATAAATGAGATATTGTGATGAACCCATCACTCCTCGTGAGGTATTAAGAAGATTAAAAGCGAAACTTCCATATCACGCAAGGGAGAAACTAGTATCGGCGCCGGATCGAGACCTTTATTTCCTTTCTGTCTTTTGTCTATTCCCTGGATATTATCCAGAAGACATTAAACACTTTACTGGCAATCAAGATCCGAGCTCTTACTTATGGGGCAATTATCCAAATGGAAATAATAATGGTAGGAACCATAATAACACGGTAACCGAAATAGTAATAATAATAACAATAACTGTTACAATAGAAACTGAAACAGCAATGGGAATTTTCCTTTTGCTGAAGGGCAAAGCGCGAATTACGGTAAAGAACATAGAAATGGCGTCAATGCTAACAATAACGTGCATCATAACAATTCACTGCATGGCAGTACTTAGTTTTTGAAGAGGAGCCTGGTGTCATGCATGATTACGTTTACCGTATCGATATTTACCCTCACAGTATGTTTAGCCGTGACTCCTACTAGCTCTCTTGGACAAGGAAAGAAGCGGAGTCCAAGGAAATACAAAGGTGCTAGACTGGCAGACTATGACGCTATTTCACTCCGCTGATAGCGGTGGCAAAGTCCTATAGTAGCGTCAGGCTTGTTCTGGAAGCTACGGACATTAGTAGGATCATCGTGCCCGTTTGAACGGGTCTCGAAAATTTAGAAGAATTGTTGCAGCGGCTCCATGGTGTGAAATTTTTCACCTCACTCGTTTTACGATCTGCTTTGTGGCAAGTAATGTTGTCAGAAGAAATAGCACCCCATTTATATTTTTGCCCCATAGTTACCAATTCCGAGCCCTACCTTTCGGTTTAAATGTGAGTGGCGGAGTGTTTATTGCCGCCCTAGATACGGTTCAAAGACCAGAATGCTGAGTAGGATCACGATATACGCATACGATCTTCTAATCGCTACGCAGACCTGGGAAAAGCACCTCGAAACCCTCGAGCAAATTCAAAGAGTATGGGGTTACAGCTAGCTTGGTCAAATACAGATTCTACTGTGAATAGATGAAGTTTTTAGGGCACTTGATTTCTCCAGCAGGGATTAAACCTGATCCAGTCTATTAAAAATTTTCCGTACCCTACGACGAAGAAAAAACTAAAGTCGTTTCTAGGTTTGGCTTCATTTTTCGAAGATTTGTGTCCAAGCACTTATTAAACAATGACATTTGTTGGATATTTTGTGTAAAAATACATCTTGGCATTGGACACCAATGTGTGCTCAGGTGTTTGATGCAATTAAAAATGCTCTTATCAGTTCGGATATTTTGCACCATTCGAACATAAGGATTTTTTGTATCCGCGGACGCGTCTTCCACGGGTCTTGGAGAGTGTCTGTTTCAGTGGCACACAGCAGGAGACAGACAAGAGATGAAAGTCACAGGATTAGCAAGCCATTCTCTCTCTAATTGTGAAAGGGGTTATACGATCAAAGAATCTGAAGCGCTCGGCCTTGGAAAAGTTTCGCTACTTTCTGTATGGGAAGAAGGTAAAACTTTACTGTGACCATCATTCATTAAGCTTTTTGCTGTATTGTAGACTGCTGCACGCAATACTTGCCCGTTATCTACAGTGTTGCAGCCATACGGTATAGAAATTATTTATATAAGGAAACGAGACAATGCTATAGATGACGTTCTGTCTCGCTTGGTACGGAGGCTGACAACCTGCCCTTATATTGTAGAACAGACCTCACATTTTAAGGCGCTGTTAATTAAGGACCCATCTTTCAAAAGGATCACATATCCACGTGCAAGAACATATCGAGGTGGTAACATGAGGTTCCTTAGTGGCATAAAATAGGAAAATCATTATTAACGAGGCAATGAAAATTCCAGTGCTCGCAAATACCAGTTGCATTCTGGAGTATTATTCCGTAACGACGATAATATAATTGGAAATTCGAGCTTGTATATTCCTGAGCAATATCTTGCTAAGTTCATTTGAGTTACACACTACGTATGTAGACATTTTGGAGTCAACAATTGCAGCGAGAAAATAATGCGGCGTTCTTACTACCTCAACCTAAAAAGACACGTACAACTGTTGCTCAAAATTTGCAAATTGTGTCAAAAGCCTAAACCAATCAATCGGTGTAGTATAACTTAATTACTCCCCGTATTACCAAGAGCTCTATTGCTGTTGATAACTTGCGCCATTTGTGGACCCTCTCTCGACAGAAAGAGGAGGTGCGAAATACATGCTACCTGTAAATGATTCATTCTCAAAGTACCTTAATCTTTATCCGCTAAGGTTAGCCACAGCATCGGCTATGCCTCATATTTTGCCGGTTGTAAATGGAAGGAATTTTGAAAGGAATGAGCGGTTAAACGAGTTTTCGTTTAATTATTTCAATAGGTAGCAAGTCCTGTAGAAAGAATTTTTAGGAAATCTAAACGGATTATCCGGTCATATGCTGCAAAGAGCAAACAAAATGGATAGAATATGCGCCCATGTTTGAAAACATTTTCAGTCATCTTCCTCGTTCCTCCGCAGAGGTACTTTTGACTAAACTTAAATCAAATGAACGGATAAATCCACTTCACAATGTACCAAAACTCGTTTATGACAGAATAAAAATTAAGGACTGTTTTAACAGGGCTAAAGAACGGCACCGAAAGACGTAAGATTAAGCATGATAAACGATTAGGAGGAACAATGCATTATAAAGTAGGAGATAATCTCATCCGAAGGCCTCCTTATCAAGAAAATTAAATAAGAGATGGTAAAGTCTGTATAAGGAATGGGCCTTATGAAACTGTAAGCATTCCCCATGGGGAAAGTTATTTAGTCATTCACCCTAATACTAGAGTTATAAAAGGAATGTATCCCTCTAAGATATTAAAAATTATTTTGAATAAATTCTACTACCGTAAAGAAATACATGGAAATATGTATATTAAATTAATATTAAATTAATTAATAACTGAAAACAAATAGATATTTTCAGAAATTACTTTATCCAATTAGGTTACTAGTTTCATTTTCAATTTCCAATATAATTTTGTTGTATTTTATTAACATAAATGATTTCAGGTCACGGACAAGCAGGAGTAGTTCTCAATCCTTGCGCAAGGAATCAATTCCAGTTAATATTTTGTATTAATATAACAAAGTTTTAGTTATTTTTGAATTACTGAGCAAACTGTAATGTTTATGTTCTTTAAATGTAAGAATATTGATTAGTGAGCAATGACTTGCTCTGGAGTGAAATATAATTTTCGAACGAGCTGTTATAAAGCTTATCGCGTTTTAGAAACGATTTGATTGATGCAAAATTTTGCGTGAGAATCCGTTCGAGGGATTCGAAAGGCTTGCCACGAATATTAGGGTCCTATGTTGTTGTTGTTGCTGTTGTGGTCTTCAGTCCTGAGACTGGTTTCATGCAGCTCTTCATGCTACTCTATCCTCAGCACGTTTTTTCATCTCCCAGTACCTACTGCAGCCTACATCCTTATGAATCTGCTTAGTGTATTCATCTCTTGGTCTCCCTCTACGATTTTTACCCTCCACGCTGCCCTCCAATAGTAAATTGGTGATCCCTCGATGTCTCAGAACATGTCCTACCAACCTCGATCCCTTCTTCTTGTCAAGTTGTGCCACAAAATCCTCTTCTCCCCACTTCTGTTCAATACCTCCTCATTATTTATGTGATCTACCCATATAATCTTCAGCATTCTTCTGTAGCACCACATTTCGAAAGCTTCTATTCTCTTCTTGTCTAAACTATTTATCGTCCACGTTTAACTTCCATACATGGCTACACTCCATACAAATACTTTCAGAAACGACTTCCAAACATTTAAATCAATACTCGATGTTAACAAATTTCTCTTCTTCAGAAACGCTTTCCTTGCCATTGCCAATCTCCATTTTATATCCTCTCTACTTCGACCATCGTCAGTTATTTTGTTCCCCAAATAGCAAAACTCCTTTACTACTTTAAGTGTCTCATTTCCTAATCTAATTCCCTCAGCATCACCTGATTTAATTCTACTACATTCCATTATCCTCGTTTTGCTTTTGTTGATGTTCATCTTATATCCTCCTTTCAAGACACTGTCCATTCTGTTCAACTGCTCTTCCAAGTCCTTTGCTGTCTCGGACAGAATTACAATGTCATCGGCGAACCTCAAAGGTTTTATTTCTTCTCCATGGATTTTAATACCTACTCCGAATTTTTCTTTTGTTTCCTTTACTGCTTACTTAATATACAGATTGAATAGCATCGCGGAGAGGCTACAACCCTATCTCACTCCCTTCCCAAGTACTGATTCCCTTTCATGTCTCTTGACTCTTATAACTGACATGTGGTTTCTGTACAAATTGTAAATAGCCTTTCGCTCCATGTATTTTACCCCTGCCACCTTTAGAATTTGAAAGCGAGTTTTCCAGTCAACATTCTCAAAAGCTTTCTCAAAGTCTACAAATGCTAGAAACGTAGGTTTGCCTTTCCTTAATCTATTTTCTAAGATAAGTCGTAGGGTCAGTATTGCCTCACGTGTTCCGACATTTCTTCGGAATCCAATCTGATCTTCCCCGAGGTCGGTTTCTATCAGTTTTACCATTCGTCTGTAAAGAATTCGCGTTAGTATTTTGCAGCTGTGACTTATTAAACTGATAGTTCGGTAATTTTCACAACTGTCAACACCTGCTTTCTTTGGGATTCGAATTACTATATTCTTCTTGAAGTGTGAGGGAATTTCGCCTGTCTCATACATCTTGCTCACCAGATGGTAGAGTTTTGTCAGGACTGGCTCTCCCAACGCTCTCAGTAGTTCTAATGGAATGTTGTCTACTCCCGGGGCCTTGTTTCGACTTAGGTCTTTCAGTGCTCTGTCAAACTCTTCACGCAGTATCATATCTCCCATTTCATCTTCATCTACCTCCTCTTCCATTTCCATAATATTGTCCTGAAGAACATCGCCCCTGTATAGGCCCTCTACATACTCCTTCTACCTTTCTGCTTTCCCTTCTTTGCTTAGAACTGGGTTTCCATCTGAACTCTTGATATTCATACAAGTGGTTCTCTTTCCTCCAAAGGTCTCTTAAATTTCCCTGTAGGCAGTATCTATCTTACCCCTCGTGAGATAAGCCTCTACATCCTTACATTTGTCCTCTAGCCATCCCTGCTAAGCCATTATGTACTTCCTGTCGATCACATTTTTGAGACGTTTGTATTCCTTTTTGCTTGCTTCACTTACAGCATTTTTGTATTTTCTCCTTTCGCCAATTAAATTCAGTATCTCTTCTGTTACCCAAGGATTTCTACTAGCCCTCATATTTTTACCTACTTGATCCTCTGCTGCCTTCACTATTTCATTCCTCAAAGCTACCCATTCTTCTTCTACTGTATTTCTTTTCCCCATTCCTGTCAATTGTTCCCTTATGCTCTCCCTGAAACTCTGTACAACCTCTGGTTATTTCAGTTTATCCAGGTCCCATCTCCTTAACTTCCCACGTTTTTGCAGTTTCTTCAATTTTAATCTACAGTTCATAACCTATAGATTGTGGTCAGAGTCCACATCCGCCCATGGAAATGTCTTACAATTTAAAACCTGTTTTCTAAATCTCTTTCTTACCATTACATAATCTATCTGAAAGCTGTCAGTATCTCCAGGGTTCTTCCATGTATACAACCATCTTTCATGATTCTTGAACCAAGTGTTAGCTATGATTAAGTTGTGCTCTGTGCAAAATTCTACCAGGCGGCTTCTTCTTTCATTTCTTCCCCCCAATCCATATTCACCCTGTACGTTTCCTTCTCTTCCTTTTCCTACTCTCCTAAGACTCTCGATAAACTTAAATACTATATCATGTCATAACATGTACTGGATGATTTGTTGTCTTCCTCTTGTGAAGATTGTGTTCTTAGCATTACCGGACCACGTATCACTTGTGAAAGTTACGTTGTCCAAGACGCTATTCACTCACTAAGAAATGAAAATGACGTTTCTTTACTTTCTGGTCAGACTGTGCTTACAGCGACTATGAAATTTTCAGTGCGACAAAATTAAAATCTAAATAAATATTAGTTTTTTTCCTATCTGACGGAGTTAGCAGTGATAGTGAAAAGAATTGTAAGAGGCGAAGACTCGTTTAATTGACTTGGAATATGCAAGCTTAATATCCATGGCCAATGAAATGAGTGACGGTGTTTCATGAATAATCACGATGTGATTGAAATGTACTGCAGTGAGACTCACTTGCGTCCTTCCGATTATCTTGTAAATGACATGACTTGGAGGAAAATGCTGAACCTGAATACGGCCTGGGGTGCAGCTAGTTACTGCCTGATCCAAGAGAAACGGGTCTGTGTGGCCTCTATCTCTGATCGTCGACCACAGGGCGGTCGGATTGGCCTCCCTGGCCACTGAGTTGCTGCATCCTCGAGAATCGGACCTGCTGCGTCTCGACTTCAGATCGCTGCGTCTCGATCTCTCATCGTCGACCACAGGCCTAACGGATGCAACACCCCGGGATGCAGATGCAAACATCGTCGGCCGAGCGCTATGGAACTATCAAGACGCCGTTCTTCAAATGCGAAAATGATTGTAAAATGATATAATTAAAAATATGTACAGATGTTTGTCAAATACACTACTGGAAATTGAAATAAGAACACCGTGAATTCATTGTCCCAGGAAGGGGAAACTTTATTGACACATTCCTGGGGTCAGATACATCACATGATCACACTGACAGAACCACAGGCACATAGACACAGGCAACAGAGCATGCACAATGTCGGCTCTAGTACAGTGTATATCCACCTTTCACAGCAATGCAGGCTGCTATTCTCCCATGGAGACGATCGTAGAGGTGCTGGATGTAGTCCTGTGGAATGGCTTGCCATGCCATTTCCACCTGGCGCCTCAGTTGGACCAGCGTTCGAACTGGACGTGCAGACCACGTGAGACGACGCTTAATCCAGTCCCAAACATGCTCCATGGGGGACAGATCCGGAGATCTTGCTGGCCAGGGTAGTTGACTTACACCTTGTAGAGCACGTTGGGTGGCACGGGATACATGCGGATGTGCATTGTCCTGTTGGAACAGCAAGTTCCCTTGCCGGTCTAGGAATGGTAGAACGATGGGTTCGATGACAGTTTGGATGTACCGTGCACTATTCAGTGTCCCCTCGACGATAACCAGAGGTGTACGGCCAGTGTAGGAGATCGCTCCCCACACCATGATGCCGGGTGTTGGCCCTGTGTGCCTCAGTCGTATGCAGTCCTGATTGTGGCGCTCACCTGCACGGCGCCAAACACGCATACGACCATCATTGGCACCAAGGCAGAAGGGACTCTCATCGCTGAAGACGACACGTCTCCATTCGTCCCACCATTCACGCCTGTCGCGACACCACTGGAGGCGGGCTGCACGATGTTGGGGCGTGAGCGGAAGACGGCCTAACGGTGTGTGGGACCGTAGCCCAGCTTCATGGAGACTGTTGCGAATGGTCCTCGCCGATACCCCAGGAGCAACAGTGTCCCTAATTTGCTGGGAAGTGGCGGTGCGGTCCCCTACGGCACTGCGTAGGATCCTACGGTCTTGGCGTGCATCCGTGCGTCGCTGCGGTCCGGTCCCATGTCGACGGGCACGTGCACCTTCCGCCGACCACTGGCGACAACATCGATGTACTGTGGAGACCTCACGCCCCACGTGTTGAGCAATTCGGCGGTACGTCCACCAGGCCTCCCGCATGCCCACTAGACGCCCTCGCTCAAAGTCCGTCAACTGCACATACGGTTCACGTCCACGCTGTCGTGGCATGCTACCAGTGTTAAGGACTGCGATGGAGCTCCGTATGCCACGGCAAACTGGTTGACACTGACGGCGGCGGTGCACAAATGCTGCGCAGCTAGCGCCATTCGACGGCCAACACCTCGATTCCTGTTGTGTCCGCTTTGCCGTGCGTGTGATCATTGCTTGTACAGCCCTCTCGCAGTGTCCGGAGCAAGTATGGTGGGTGTGACACACCAGTGTCAATGTGTTCTTTTTTCCATTTCCAGGAGTGTACTTAAACGAGCTGTATTGTTAAGCTCAACTAGAATTAAGAAATGAAATATATAGTGAGCTATCTCATTAAGCTATTGTAATATAGTTAATGAATTACCAATAAAATAGTACATTAAATATTTGAAATACTTCCAATATTTCGAAATACTTAAGACTTTTTACAAGAATATGAAATTACTTACTGAGCTAACTTCATAGGCTCTTACTTAAAATATTTTGAGATATTTAGGTCTCTGAGTACCCTAATATAGTTGAAATATTTATTGAGTGTTACAGTTAAATGTAAAAAAATATTTTCATTAAAATATTAAAAACTTTTTACGCATATAAGGGGCAATACTTCACAGGGCAAACCTAAGGTCCAATTAGTAGTAAGTTACTTACTGGAAGTCTTTCAGTTCAGATTTTTGTTCTAAACTGCTTATATGGGAGCTTGATTGTACTTCTTGGTCTCTGATTGTGCAGTAAGCTTCTAGAAACACAGCCAAAGTCCTGGGGAGGGGGGGAGCTGTGTAGCCACTCTCGCATTTTGGTCAATGTTAGAGAAATGCTTCAGCAATTCTTTCTTTCATTGGCGTTATTTGAAATATTGAAGTGAAAATTTTGATTAAAAGGGAAGTAAAATGACTAATAACATGAAGTTGTAAGAGAAAAAAGCTATAATACAGTAGTTTGTTTTTGCCTATATATATGCACTTAATTATCATTGTTAACTCATTACTCTTCCGATTCCCGTCCTGTGCCTACTGTTATTAGATTTGTTGCATTTGCTAATATTGCGTTCTGTGTAGAATGACGTATTGAAAATATAGCAAATTATTTTAGAAATGTACCGGTCACTTTACGAAAGTATTACCTGCCCCAAACCTGCGTAATTTTCATCATCCAAAGATATAGTTTCAGAGGTTTGAATTTATCTGACGAGGGAGAAGGATAGATTCTTTACTGATAAGAACTGAAGATTTATTATATTTGACGTTAAATGGAATTATCAAGTGGAAAGTAAGAGGTGAAATTAATTGCACCTTACTGTGAATATTTGCAAAAGTTAATAGTATCGATAACTACGTACATTCAAGCGTTAGTATAAAATTTCAATACTATAGACTGCAGGAATCTCTGGTCCAACGTATTTTGGAGCTAGCTGGAAAATTTTGATAATTTGTTAATGAATAGTTATTGGCCTATGTGAAGAACAAAAACGGAAAGATAATAAAGTTTGCAAAACTTTAATTAAAAACCTGGCTCAATAGTACCGACCAGATCATTACGTTGACGCAGCCACTTCTGTAGCGGGTGTTATAAACAGTTCACTGATATCTCAAGCAGTGACTGCCAACTATTTAAATTAAATTTAAACGGGTTGTGTCTTCTTGAAGCGAGGTGTTGGCTCTTAATCAGTATTCCTGTAAGTGACCAGAGTATAACACCTGAACTGAAGCTTCCTCGCCGTGTTCCGCAAATAAAACAAAATAAGAACTATCATACGCCGGCAACACTACGTATTATTTACACCGAAATCTGCTCAAAAGACGAGAGCCCAAGAGAACCACATATTAAAGTATCTAAAGTCAAGACAGGTCCACGACAACGCACCACAAGCTTTAGGACCCTCTGATAGCTACAGATCAATGGAAAAAACATTACCAAATCTCAGATGAGTTATTCAAGGCAATTTTAAAATTACAATAAAGTTGAAAATTTCTGAACTAGATTTCCTAAAAGACAGAAGTAAACTTTCAGGGTATTACATTTCAGGGGCAGGAAGAGGCAGAGACAGAGAAAATAAGAGCAATTCTAGAGAAGTTAGCTACGAAGAATAAGACGCCATTAAAATCACTATTTGGCTTGTGGAAATTGCAAATT
Source organism: Schistocerca gregaria (assembly GCF_023897955.1). Lineage (NCBI taxonomy): Eukaryota > Metazoa > Arthropoda > Insecta > Orthoptera > Acrididae > Schistocerca > Schistocerca gregaria. Next base: position 717,026,315 of record NC_064921.1, on the reverse strand, counting down.
TATTCCAGAGAAAGCTTTCAATGACCCTTATTTAGTGACGATATGTAAGAAGAATAGAATCTGGTTGGGATGTCATCTAGTATTTGAAAGAGAACTTAAATTAATAAAATAGCACTGAGCTTACTAGACATGAGGTTGCCGTTTTGCCTGGGAACAGAAGCCAGTGATTACAGAATCAGGAGTCACCTTTTACAAGAAATTGAAGGGAAGGGAGGACTTTAACATACCTAAAGGATTGTCGATTACTACATGGGAGGTTGATTAGATGGTCTTTATTTTACAAAAGTTTGATGTGCACATACAATATGTCAAAGGGGAGCATCATGTGGTGCCAGATGCTCTATGTAGGTTTATGAAAAGCTTCAGGCATTGTCAACCGGTTATATGTTTTATAAAGACACCCGTGGTGTCTTACAAGTATATATACAGCTGATACCATCCCCAATCTTGCCAATTAACCGGTAAAATTTAGAAATGCCTTATTGCAAACAGCATAAGGGTTTTGTGGCAAAACGTCCAGAAAAACATCTTGTGAACTGTTGTGAGTAAAACGTCACACACCTGTCCATTCAGCACAGCTCATAAGTAGACTGCTTCTATCCTGAACTAAGATGTTTAATCATCTGGTAGGTCACATCTGTATCTAAGAATGATTGAATGAGATTGCAGATACGGAGCAGAAGCACATTTCAGTCCCATACAACATAAATACATATACTTAACCAGATAAAACACTATTCAGTAGGAGGTTCTGCAGCAGTTAATAACTCAGAAAATGCGTGTAGGCAATGCAGGTTTGTTATACTCAAATGTCCTTTCACCAAGTTAATTCACTTGATGTGTATTAGATTATTAATGTTAGCAGTTTAGATCTGTCAGAATACAGAACGTCCTTGGTGGCAAACTTCAATTATTAAACTTTAATTATTAAGCAGAGCTATCAATAGATAAATAAATGAGTCCTGATTGGAATAAAGATGGTGTCAGCACTAAATAATGAGTGGTGATCTGGCTTTAAATAGTGTCTGTAAGCAGTTTTTATTTCAAGTCACTGTTAGCTGATTATAAAGGCATCAGCGTAAACGGTTAAATCAATACACTATGTTATGAAACAACTAAGTAAAGTTCTGACATTTAAAATAGCCATTTACAGTACAGAACGCAAATTTAATTTGAGCTGTTATGGAGAAGAACTGTTGAGTGGTATGTTAAAAGCTGACTTGAATTCACTAATGCACCTAAATAATGTTTATCGATGGAAATTCGAACTGACAACTCGCAGAAATGTATTTTTGGTTGACAGTGCACCATGTGAATGCAGAGACGTGCGTGCTGCAGCTTCCTACCTGTTGTAGGATCTCTTATATCGATGAACTGTCGTCTCGTAGTTCGCTACACCATCTAGATGCTCCATAATAAACTTAACCTGTTTCATTAGGCCGGGACAGGCCGGTCAAGGTAGTATAATATTAAGAACACAAGATGATTTCCAGAAAACAACAATTGACGGCTGGCCAAGTATCCACCCTGACATGCAGTCCGCTGGTTCATTTTTCACAACGCCAAAATTAAATTGTTTAGGAACTTCGCCCTCATATAAATCTCAGACACAGTTTTGGGCATACGGAACCAGCCCAAACACTTTCATCGTCTGAAATGATGACTGTCGGTCTCACTTGCAGTGTTCAGCTTCACTCTTAATTGCAACTCTACGTAACTCACAGTCGTTCGTCAGCTGTCTCATAGCAGCACTATCAAAAGATATTTTTTTTTATAACGGCTCGAAGTTCCTGAGATTCAAACGAAATTACATAACACATGTGAACAGCGTTACACAATACAGGGTGAGTCCCCTAACGTTACCGCTGGATATATTTCGTAAACCACATCAAATACTGACGAACCGATTCCACAGACCGAACGTGAGGAGAGGGGCTAGTATAATTGTTTAACACAAACCATACAAAAATGCACGGAAGTATGTTTTTTTAACACAAACCCACGTTTTTTTGAAATGGAACCACGTTAGTTTTGTCAGCATACCTGAACATATAAACAAATACGTAATCAGTGCCGTTTGTTGCACTGTAAAATGTTAATTACATCCGGAGATATTGTAACCTAAAGTTGACGCTTGAAACCTCCGACGTTCAGTAGCGTGTTGTAACAAACACGGGCCACGGTCGGCGAGCAGCATCTGCAGGGACATGTTTACGATGACGATCGTGTTTACGAGTGTGGTTGTAGTGCACTGTTGTGGTTTGGTCTAGCTGTCGCAGTGTCCGCATGTAGCGCTTGCTGCTATTGTTATTCTGCATTCGTCTCCGCACGCAGACCAAGTGTAGTACACCGTGTTACCAGACGTCTGTGATAGTGCAGTGTTGTAGGAACTGTGACCATGGTGTATTCGAACTCTGAAAAGGCGGAGATGACACTCATCTATGGAGAGTGTCGACGAAATGCAGCTGAAGCCTGCAGTGTGTAGGCAGAACGGTACCCGGACAGAGAGCACCCAACGTGCCGCACATTGCAAACATCTACCGCCAACTGTATGCAACAGGTATGGTGGTAGCACGCAAACGGGTCCGTAACAGGCCCGTCACAGGAGAAGCGGGTGCAGTTGGTGTGTTAGCTGCTGTTGCCGTGAACCCACACATGAGTACACGGGACATTGCGAGAGCCGGTGGACTGAGTCAAAGTAGTATCATGCGCATACTGCATCGTCACCGCATTCACTCGTTTCATGTGTCGCTACAGCAGCAATTACATGGTGATGACTTTAAACATCGAGTGCAATTCTGTCAATGGGCATTAACAGAGAATGCGTTGCAGTTCTACCTGTTTACCGATGAAGCGGGTTTTACAAACCACGGGGCAGTGAATCTACGGAACATACATTACTGGTCCGTGGACAATCCTCGCTGGCTCAGACAGGTAGAGCGACAGCGACCGTGGACTGTAAATGTATGGTGCGGAATCATTGGCGACCACCTCATTGGTCCTCACTTCATTTCAGGGGCCCAGATAGCTGCAACATACATCGCGTTTCTACAGAATGATCTGCCAGCGATGCTCGAAAATGTCCCACTGGAAACGCGTCGACGTATGTGGCATCAGCATGATGGTGCACCTGCACATTCCGCAATTAACTCTAGGCTGACCCTTGACAGGATGTTCGACGGGCGTTTCATAGGACGTGGAGGACACATAAATTGGCCAGCCCGTTCTCCTGATTTTACACCTCTGGACTTCTTTCTGTGGGGTACGTTCAAGGAGAACGTGTACCGTGATGTGCCTACAACCCCAGAGGATATGAAATAACGTATTGTGGCAGCATGCGGCGGCATTACACCAGATGTACTGCAGCGTGTACGACATTGATTACGCCAGAGATTGCAGTTGTGTGCAGCAAATGATGGCCACCACATTGAACATCTATTGGGCTGACATGTCGGGACACACTCTATTCCACTCCGTAATGAAAACGGAAACCACGTGTGTACGTGTACCTCAGCCCTCATGGTAATGTACATGTGCGTCAGTGAGAAAGACCAATAAAAAGGTGTTAGCATGTGGACGCAATGTGCTGTTCCAGTCTCTTCTGTACCTAAGGTCCATCACCGTTCCCTTTGGATTCCTACGTAATTCGGTGCTCTCCGATACACACGATCGAACAGCGGAGGAGTGGTACTCAAGCGCCAACTTAAGGTTACAATATCTCCGGATGTAATTAACATTTTACAATGCAACAAACGGCACTGATTACGTATTTGTTTATATGTTCAGATGTGCTAACAAAACCAACGGGGTTCCATTTAAAAAAAACCTAGGTTTGTGTTAAAAACATACTTCCGTGCATTTTTTTATGGTTTGTATTATCCAATTACACTGACCCCTCTCCTCACGTTCGGTCTGTGGAATCAATTCGTCAGTATTTGATGTGGTTTACGAAATATATACAGCGGTAATGTTAGGTGACTCACCGTGTAGATAATAACACTAATTCTACGTAGCACATAACATCGCATCTGTACACAGAAAAATCATAACCCAAGATAAGCAACGGTAATACAAAAAGGAAAAAAAACTACATACAAGTGAATTGGTAAGTTAAGGGATGGGGGGGAGGGTTCTCCTCAGAATCGAAGAAGGAAGGAACATATGGAAAACACTGATAAGAAGAAGAGATAGGACGATAGGACTTATCACGGAATAACTTCCCAGGTACTACAGGGAACTGTAGGCAGTAAACACTGTAGGGGAAGACAGAGATTTAAATATGTCTAACAAATAATTTAGGACTTAAGGTGCAAGTGCTACTCTGGGGTGAAGAGGTCGGTCCGGGAAAAGAATTTTTGGCGGGCTGCATCAAATCAGTCAGAACACTATAGACCCCAAAAAATAAAAATGCTGGGCTTTTTCCAATTGCGACCTTCAGCACAGTCACTTTGGTATAGTGTTTCGTAACTGATAACGATAATCTTTAGACATCACAGGAGAAGAAACCCCTGAATCGGCCAGCGACTAGGGAAGATGGCAGTTGACGTTGACGTCAGTGAGATTTCCTGACATTTTGGTGACCGGCGTTCATGGAGGATTATGATCTTTGACGACCTCACCTCCATAGTTGATCCCCTCGCTTGGTTTTCGTGAATTCGCCAGCTAGGCTAGCTGCTGGCACGTCTGTACATCGACGAAAATGGGCTTCGGTATATTGGGGAACAATTTGGTCATGTCTACGGCTGTGGATTTCGTACCACAGGTCGACTATAATCGTTTGCAATCGACTGGCGAGAACAGGATCCTTGTGATGGTTGACGCCTTGCAGCGTAATAATTGTGAACACTTGCCTTCCATCTGTCCAGTAGTGGACAATGTGTCCAGGATTCCCGAAGTGATAAGATGCCAAAGTTTTGCTCTCCTTTTTCCAAAATTGTTTCGGTGGGGAACTGTAGTTGGCAGTGCAGTTGGCTACACCTGCATTGGTCAGATGCTGGGTTATCGTTTTATGGCTGCGGTATAACTTCCAGTTCGATGAGTCCGTTTCTCATGGCGCTTTGAATAGTGTTTTACGTTGGTGTCCAATATCGATACACCACTTCTTCCACATTCCGTGTTATCTCCTTGCGCATGGGCGACATTCACGCTTGGTATCTATTGTAAACTTGGACCTACATTCCCTGCTTCCATACACTGCTGTAAAGCTTTCCTTACTATCTGGCGTATGAGAGAGGCGGGCTCATGGTGGTCTACCACGACTGCCTTAGGGACGACATTCGACTGTCGGTCACATCTCCTTCTTTCGACTCTTTTTTCTGGTGCATTTTCACGATTCGTTGGCACCACTTGATGAATTACTCTGTTGCTGTGGCATTCTTTAACAGATGAGCTTGGTATATGTCTTCTGCGACTCCTTTAATCAACTACGAGATTTTATCGGCTATTGTCATATTCGGAGTTAGGATGTGGCATAGAGCCAAAACATTCTGTATGTACGACTTGGTCGTTTCTCCATGACGTTGGGACATGTTCTTCAACTGTTCTTCCGCTAATCTGACTTCCTTCAGTTTGAGCTGGAATTTGTCCCAGCTACTGCACTTCTCATCGTCGTTCTCGATTCACTGCTGGGCTGTGCTACCCAAGTGAAACCACACATTTGTGTACAACGTTATGTGGTCTTGGCTGTCCCATTTGGTGACTCCGTAGAATCATTTTAGCCATTTCGTTGGGGGCTGACACTCATCTCTGGAAAACATCGATGGGTGCCTGATGTGCGGCTGACTTACTTCTGTTTCTGAATCCCTTCTTATGTGTAATCAATGCTTTTTCGCCTAAGTTAAAGTCATGCCCCTTGATAATGTGAAAATATTAAAATATTACACACATATGGAATCTTTCTTGTTTCGAAATAATAGCTTCTGAAGCGGCACCACCGTTTATGATGGAGAAAGTTTTGTGCAGTATTCTGAGCACAAGTTGTAGCCCAGTGCGGGCCTGATTGCAGTGAGTTATGCACACCAACAGTTGAGAAGTAGAATAGAAGCCACAGGGCCATCAAGTCACTGAAAGAGTATACGTAGCGGTTTTGCATGTCGCATATCGCAGCGGGCAGTCATCCTGGATGGCGAGCGCTTGTTTTCACCGCGATCTCAGCCACGCCGGCGAGAAGCACACATCTGGCCGCCTGCAGCTCACACTGAGTGGCGCTGAGTCGGTAGGGACGCAGCATCCTGACGATGCCGCAACTCAAGCTGCCGTACAAGGCTGACACATAGCAGGGTGTGCACGGGTCACTGAGGCATCCGTTCCGCGCGGACAGCGAAGTGGTGTCCTCAGCGTTGCAGGACCCACTGATGCAGACCAAGAAGAATGGGGGCACTGTAACTGGAAACAATAAATCACTTGGAACGCTCGGACGAGTCTTAATCTTCTATCTCTTCCTGTTACATTTGGTCATCCTGATACATTCGTTGGCAGAGGTTGCCGCTACACTTCCGTTAAATTGGAGTTCACATGTGAGAATAAAGGTATAATAGATGAATTAAACAGCCTTTCAATGACTTTTTGCTAAAACAATTTAAATGATAATATGAAATGTAAATTGAAAAATTTAATCTAAATTTCATTCCAGTTGTTTTAGCCTACTCTACTATTAGATAATCTGAAAATAAATCTTTGTTTCCCAAAGCTAAGGAATATTCTAAATGTAGTTGTCTTCTTTCTCATGAGATGAATTTTGTTCTTTGCCTTTGTTTCTCTTCGGCTTTCTAACTTAAAATGTTCCTTTTTTATAATAGTGACCGTTTACTTGTTTAAAATTCACTTTCGCCCTGCTTTGTGTGTGTCACTTTTTTTTGGTTTGTGTCTACGTGAAAGGAAAAAAGAAGCTGGCCAGGATCGACGCGGACTCGCGCACTGAGTGTTCCATACAAACTTAATTAGGTATACGGACAATTCATCCATTCTGGGGATCGAGAATCGACCATTTTTGCTTGCTGTGGACGTTGATAATGGTAAAATATCGGTTGCAGGGATTCCAATATTTTCAAGGGTGTTTCAATTTCAGCATTATAAATATGAGACAAAATCGTGCAGGAGGCACGCGACTATTATTATGTTAATCAGCAGTCCTGCGTTCAGGCTGATTGGGTCGCGATGGAAACAGTCTGCGAATATGTGTTTTTCGTAGAATTTAAAACGTCATATATTCGTGCAGTAATCTCTCCTGGATATATGATGATGGATAAATTCCCAAACGTCTCATGTTGTTGTTGTTCTCTTCAGTCCTGAGACTGTTTTGATGCAGCTCTCCATGCTAATCTATCGTGTGCAAAGCTCCTTCATCTCCCAGTACCTACTGCAACCTACATCCTTCTGAATCTGCTTAGTGTATTCATCTCTTGGTCTCCCTCTACGATTTTTACCCTCCACACTGCCCTCAAACGTCTCATATAAGCGATAAAATTATTCCTTGCCTGACGTTTGAGTGTTATCACAGCCAGCCAGTGAGCCTGAATACAGAACTTCTATTGTTTTTTATTTCAAGTTTGACATCGGGTAACAAAAGACAAAAGACATACTTTTTGTGTGACATCATTATAAATTAACAGTTGCCGGCCGCGGTGGCCGTGCGATTCTGGCGCTGCATTCCGGAAGCGCGGAGCTGCTACGGTCGCGGGTTCGAATCCTGCCTCGGGCATGGGTGTGTGTGATGTCCTTAGGTTAGTTAGGTTTAAGTAGTTTTAAGTTCTAGGGAACTTATGACCTAAGATGTTGAGGCCCATAGTGCTCAAAGCCATTTGAACCAAATTAACAGTTACTTGATTTTTCCTTTACTTTTAATGTGAAACCTTGCTTCTTGGTAATATCATAATTCTAGGCCACTGGGAAGTATCCTATAGGTTGTGTTAAGGGAGTTTGCGAGTATCAAAGTATATGACCAAAATGGCCGCAGATTTTGGTTCCATTGACTTAGGAGCTTACATTTATTACACCACCAAGAGGTACGTGAAATAAATTTGAACACAATACGTCTACATGTTCCTGGGAAAAAGGAGACTTAACAGACGGACAAACATGGAGACAGATGAGAAATTATGAAAATCTTTTCTTCGTGTGATGTAATTACAAATTTACAGTTTCGGATTTTTTTTCTTTTTGGCTGTTCTTTGAAACCTTTCTTGTTGCCAGGTTTCATGATTCTAGGCCAACGGGAAGAACCACACAGGTTTTGATGAGTGAGTTTGCGAATATAAAAAATGTGACATAAACAGCCATGTCTGAATTATAAGCTTCCCTTTTTTACACCGCCACAGGACCGTAGGGCTTAGCATTTGACATTAATTTGAGCTTGATCCACCTAGCCCTGCCCAAGAAAAAGGGATGTTAACATACGGACGAAAAGCCAGATAAGAAATGACAGAAAAATTTCTCTCCCCCCCTCCCCCCCCCCCCCCCCCCCCCATGAACCATGGAGCTTGCCGAAGGTGGGGAGGCTTGCGTGCCTCAGCGATACAGATAGCCGTACCGTAGGTGCAACCACAACGGAGGGGTATCTGTTGAGAAGCCAGACAAACGTGTGGTTCCTGAAGTGGGGCAGCAGCCTTTTCAGTAGTTGCAAGGGCAACAGTCTGGATGATTGACTGATCTGGCCTTGTAACAATAACCAAAACGGCCTTGCTGTACTGGTACTGCGAACGGCCGTAATTTTTTCCGAGGGCATGCAGCTTTACTGTATGATTAAATGATGATGGCGTCCTCTTGGGTAAAATATTCCGGAGGTAAAATAGTCCCTCATTCGGATCTCCGGGCGGGGACTACACAAGAGGATGTCGTTATCAGGCGAAAGAAAACTGGCGTTCTACGGATCGGAGCGTGGAATGTCAGATCCCTTAATCAGGCAGGTAGGTTAGAAAATTTAAAAAGGGAAATGGATAGGTTAAAGTTAGATATAGTGGGAATTAGTGAAGTTCGATGGCAGGAGGAACAAGACTTCTGGTCAGGTGACTACAGCGTTACAAACACAAAATCAAATAGGGGTAATGCAGGAGTATGTTTAATAATGAATAGGAAAATAGGAATGCGGGTAAGCTACTACAAACAGCATAGTGAACGCATTATTGGGCCAAGATAGATACGAAGCCCACACATACTACAGTAGTACAAGCTAATATGCCAACTCGCTCTGCAGATGACGAAGAAATTGAAGAAATGTATGACGAAATAAAAGAAATTATTCAGATAGTGAAGGGAGACGAAAATTTAATAGTCATGGGTGACTGGAATTCGAGTGTAGGAAAAGGGAGAGAAGGAAACGTAGTAGGTGCATATGGATTGGGGCTAAGAAATGAAACAGGAAGCCGCCTTTTAGAATTTTGCACAGAGCACAAATTAATCATAGCTAACACTTGGTTTAAGAACCATGAAATAATGTTATATACATGTAAGAACCCTAGAGATACTGACAGGTTTCAGATAGATTATATAATGGTAAGACAGAGATTTAGGAACCAGTTTTTAAATTGTAAGACATTTCCAGGGGCAGATGTGGACTCTGACCACAATCTATTGGTTATGACCTGTAGATTAAACCTGAAGAAACTCCAAAAAGGTGGGAATTTAAGGAGATGGGACCTGGATAAACTGAAATAACCAGAGGTTGTACAGAGTTTCAGGGAGAGCATAAGGGAACAATTGACAGTAATGGGGAAAGAAATACAGTAGAATAAGAATGGGTAGCTTTGAGGGATGAAGTAGTGAAAGCAGCAGAGGATCAAGTAGGTATAAAGACGAGGGCTAGTAGAAATCATTAGGTAACAGAAGAAATATTGAATTTAATTGATGAAAGGAGAAAATATAAAAATGCAGTGAATGAAGCAGGCAAACAGGAATACAAACGTCTCAAAAATGAGATCGACAGGAAGTGCAAAATGGCTAAGCAGGGATGGCTAGAGGACAAATGTAAGGATGTAGAGGCTTATCTCACTAGGGGTACGATAGATACTGCCTACAGGAAAATTAAAGAGACCTTTGGAGAAAAGAGAACCACTTATATGAATATCAAGACCTCAGATGGAAACCCAGTTATAACCAAAGAGGGGAAAGCAGAAAGGTGGAAGGAGTATATAGAGGGTCTATACAGGGGCAATGTTCTTCAGGACAATATTATGGAAATGGAAGAGGATGAAGATTAAATGGGAGATACGATACTGCGTGAAGAGTTTGACAGAGCACTGAAAGACCTTAGTCGAAATAAGGCTCTGGGGATAGACAACATTCCATTAGAACTACTGACTGCCTTGGGAGAGCCAGTCCTGACAAAACTCTACCATCTGGTGAGCAAGATGTATGAGACAGGCGAAATACCGTCAGACTTCCAGAAGAATATAATAATTACAATCCCAAAGAAAGCAGGTGTTGACAGATGTGAAAATTACTGAACAATCAGTTTAATAAGCCACAGCTGCAAAATACTAACACGAATTCTTTACAGACGAATGGAAAAACTAGTAGAATCAGACCACGGGGAAGATCAGTTTGGATTCCGTAGAAATACTGGAACATGTGAGGCAATACTGACCCTACGACTTATCTTAGAAGAAAGATTAAGGAAAGGCAAACCTACGTCTCTAGCATTTGTAGACTTTGATAAAGCTTTTGACAATATTAACTGGAATACTCTCTTTCAAATTCTAAAGGTGGCAGGGGTAAAATACAGGGAGCGAAAGGCTATTTACAATTTGTACAGAAACCAGATGCCAGTTATAAGAGTCGAGGCACATGAAATAGAAGCAGTAGTTGGGAAGGGAGTAAGACAGGGTCGTAGCCTCTCCCCAATGATATTCAATCTGTACAATGAGCAAGCAGTAAAGGAAACAAAAGAAAAATTCGGAGTAGGTATTAAAATCCATGGAGAAGAAATAAAAACTTTGAAGTTCGCCCTAACCGCCGTCTGCTTCACGTCTGCTGTGCAGCGAACTACCTTAATTTAAGTATTATCTGTATTCTTCTTACTGCCACTTCTTCTTCTGTGTGTTTTTGCTTTTAGGAAGCCTTAATAGTCGAGTGCTATTAAGTGTTCCATATGTTTCGTGTTTGTTTAGAATACAGTCAGAGAGTCCCTTTAGTCAGCCATAGTGCTAGTGTTTGTTTTGAATACAGTCCAGAGACAGGTAGCGCTATTTTCCTTGTTTTCTACAAGAAGTGGTTAGCAATCACAGTTTAGTCAATAATCAACCGCCTTTAGTGAATTAGCAGTCTATTTAAAAGTTTATTAACACTCTATAGTAAATTGATTTCTTAGGATGGATAGGATGTGTGGCTGCTGTGTACGGACGCAGGAGGAGCTGGCCACTCTTCGCGAACAGCTGAGCGTGTTGATGGCCGCGGTCAGCCGTCTTCAGGCTGCTGCCTCGGAGTGTAGCGGCAGTGGGGAGTCTGGTGCGTCGCAAGGTACACCCCAGGTGTTACATGCTTCACCCACTGTCCCTGCTGTCGAGACATCTTCGCGGGTACCGGGCGCGGTTGGGCCACCCTCTCCCCAAGGGGAGTGGCGGGTTCAGCGGCGTTCGCGGCGCACGAGGCGGAGGGTCAATGTGGAGGCTGGCCGTGTGGCATCGCCCGCTCTGCCTGTGAGTGGACATGTGGCTGCTCCTTCAGCAAGGTCCGAGCAGGCACATGGGGGGGGAGGGGTTTATTAGTTATTGGGAGCTCCAACGTTAGGCGGGTGATGGAGCCCCTTAGGGAAATAGCGGAAAGGTCGGGGAAGAAGGCCAGTGTTCACTCTGTCTGCTTGCCGGGGGGTCTCATCCGAGATGTGGAGGAGGCCATACCGGCGGCGATAGAGAGCACTGGGTGCACCCGACTGCAAATTGTTGCTCATGTCGGCACCAATGACTCCTGCCGTCTGGGTTCAGAGGTCATCCTCAGTTCGTACAGGCGGTTGGCGGAGTTGGTGAAGGCGGAAAGCCTCGCTCGCGGGATGGAATCAGAGCTAACTATTTGTAGTATCGTTCCCAGAACCGATCGCGGTCCTCTGGAGCCGAGTGGAAGGCTTAAACCAGAGGCTCAGACGATTCTGCGGAGAGCTGGGGTGCAAATTTCTCGACCTCCGCTATCGGGTGGAGAAATGTAGGGTCCCCCTGAATAGGTCAGGCGTGCACTACACGCCGGAAGCGGCTACGACGGTAGCGGAGTACGTATGGAGTGCACATGGGGTTTTTTTAGGTTAGAGAATTCCTCCCTAGGCCCGACAAGACGCCTCCTGAGACGCGGCAAGGCAGGAGTAGGCAAAATGCAACAAGGAATAACAATATTAATGTGCTTATAGTAAACTGCAGGAGCGTCTATAGAAAGGTCCCAGAACTGCTCTCATTAATAAACGGTCACAACGCCCATATAGTACTAGGAACAGAAAGTTGGCTGAAACCAGACGTAAACAGTAATGAAATCCTAAACTCGGATTGGAATGTATACCGCAGAGATAGGCTGGACAGTGAAGGGGGAGGCGTGTTTATAGCGATAAGAAGTGCAATAGTATCGAAGGAAATTGACGGAGATTCGAATTGTGAAATGATTTGGGTGAAGGTCACGGTTAAAGAAGGCTCAGACATGGTAATTGGATGTCTCTATAGGCCCCCGGGCTCAGCAGCTGTTGTGGCTCAGCAGCTGAAGAATAATTTGGAAAATATTTCGAGTAGATTTCCCCACCATGTTATAGTTCTGGGTGGAGATTTTAATTAGTCGGATATAGACTGGGAGACTCAAACGTTCATAACGGGTGGCAGGGACAAAGAATCCAGTGAAATATTTTTAAGTGCTTTATCTGAAAACTACCTTGAGCAGTTAAACAGAAAACCGACTCGTGGCGATAACATATTAGACCTTCTGGTGACAAACAGACCCGAACTATTTGAATCAGTTAATGCAGAACAGGGAATCAGCGATCATAAAGCGGTTACTGCATCGATGATTTCAGCCGTAAATAGAAATATTAAAAAAGGTAGGAAGATTTTTCTGTTTAGCAAAAGTGACAAAAAGCAGATTTCAGAGTACTTGGTGGCTCAACACAAAAGTTTTGTCTCAAGTACAGACAGTGTTGACGATCAGTGGACCAAGTTCAAAACCATGGTACAATATTCGTTAGATGAGTATGTGCCAAGCAAGATCGTAAGAGAAGAGAAAGAGCCACCGTGGTACAACAACCGAGTTAGAAAACTTCTGCGGAAGCAAAGGGAACTTCACAGCAAACATAAACATAGCCAAAGCCTTGCAGACAAACAAAAATTACGCAAAGCGAAATGCAGTGTGAGGAGGGCTATGCTAGAGGCTTTCAATGAATTCGAAAGTAAAGTTCTATGTACTGACTTGGCAGAAAATCCTAAGAAATTTTGGTCCTATGTCAAAGCGGTAGGTGGATCAAAACAAAATGTCCAGACACTATGCGACCAAAATGGTACTGAAACAGAGGATGACAGACTAAAGGCCGAATTACTAAATGTCTTCTTCCAAAGCTGTTTCACAGAGGAAGACTGCACTGTGCTTCCTTCTCTAGATTGTCGCACAGTTGACAAAATGGTAGATATCGAAGTAGACGACAGAGGGATAGAGAAACAATTAAAATCGCTCAAAAGAGGAAAGGCCGCTGGTCCTGATGGAATACCAATTCGATTTTACACAGAGTACGCGAAGGAACTTGCCCCCCTTCTTGCAGCGGTGTACCGTAGGTCTCTAGAAGAGCGAAGCGTTCCAAAGGATTGGAAAAGGGCACAGGTCATCCCCGTTTTCAAGAAGGGACGTCGAACAGATGTGCAGAACTATAGACCTATATCTGTAACGTCGATCAGTTGTAGAATTTTGGAACACGTATTATGTTCGAGTATAATGTCTTTTCTGGAGACTAGAAATCTACTCTGTAGGAATCAGCATGGGTTTCGAAAAAGACGGTCGTGTGAAACCCAGCTCGCGCTATTCGTCCACGAGACTCAGAGGGCCTTAGACACGGGTTCACAGGTAGATGCCGTGTTTCTTGACTTCCGCAAGGCGTTTGACACAGTTCCCCACAGTCGTTTAATAAACAAAGTAAGAGCATACGGACTATCAGATCAATTGTGTGATTGGATTGAGGAGTTCCTAGATAACAGAACGCAGCATGTCATTCTCAATGGAGAGAAGTCTTCCGAAGTAAGAATGATTTCAGGTGTGCCGCAGGGGAGTGTCATAGGAATGTTGCTATTCACAATATACATAAATGACCTGGTGGATAACATCGGAAGTTCACTGAGGCTTTTTGCAGATGATGCTGTGGTGTATCGAGAGGTTGCAACAATGGAAAATTGTACTGAAATGCAGGAGGATCTACAGCGAATTGACGCATGGTGCACGGAATGGCAACTGAATCTCAATGTAGACAAGTGTAATGTGCTGCGAATACATAGAAAGATAGGTCCCTTATCATTTAGCTACAAAATAGCAGGTCAGCAACTGGAAGCAGTTAATTCCATAAATTATCTGGGAGTACTCATTAGGAGTGATTTAAAATGGAATGATCATATAAAGTTGATCGTCGGTAAAGCAGATGCGAGACTGAGATTCATTGGAAGAATCCTAAGGAAATGCAATCCGACAACAAAGGAAGTAGGTTACACTACGCGTGTTCGCCCAATGCTTGAATACTGCTCAGCAGTGTGGGATCCGCACCAGGTAGGGTTGATAGAAGAGATAGAAAAGATCCAACGGAGAGCAGCGCGCTTCGTTACAGGATAATTTAGTAATTGCGAAAGCGTTACGGAGATGATAGATAAACTCCAGTGGAAGACTCTGCAGGAGAGACGCTCAGTAGCTCGGTAGGGGCTTTTGTTAAAGTTTCGAGAACATACCTTCACCGAAGAGTCAAGCAGTATATTGCTCCCTCCTACGTATATCTCGCGAAGAGACCATGAGGATAAAATCAGAGAAATTAGAGCCCACACAGAAGCATACCGACAATCCTTCTTTCCACGTACAATACGAGACTGGAATAGAAGGGAGAACCGATAGAGGTACTCAGGGTACCCTCCGCCACACACCGTCAGGTGGCCTGCGGAGTATGGATGTAGATGTAGACATTGTAATTCTGTCAGAGACAGCAAAGGACTTGGAAGAACAGTTGAACGGAATGGACAGTGTCTTGAAAAGGGATTATAAGACGAACATCAACAAAAGCAAAACGAGGATAATGGAATGTAGTCGAATTAAGTCGGGTGATGCTGAGGGAATTAGATTAGGAAATGAGACACTTAAAGTAGTAAATGAGTTTTGCTATTTGAGGAGCAAAATAACTGATGATGGTCGAAGTAGAGAGGATATAAAATATAGACTGGCAATGGCAAGGAAAGCATTTCTGAGGAAGAGAAATTTGTTAACATCGAGTATAGATTTAAGTGTCAGGAAGTCGCTTCTGAAAGTGTTTGTGTGGAGTGTAGCCATGTATGGAAGTGAAACATGGACGATAAATAGTTTGGACAAGAAGAGAATAGAAGCTTTCGAAATGTGATGCTACAGAAGAATGCTGAAGATTAGATGGGTAGATCACATAACTAATGAGGAAGTATTGAATAGGATTGGGGAGAAGAGAAGTTTGTGGCACAACTTGACAAGAAGAAGGGATCGGTTGGTAGGACATGTTCTGAGGCATCAAGAGATCAACAATTTAGTGTTGGAGGGCAGTGTGAAGGGTAAAAATCGTAGAGGGAGACAAAGAGATGAATACACTAAGCAGATTCAGAAGGCTGTAGGTTGCAGTAGGTACTGGGAGATGAAGAAGCTTGCACAGGATGGAGTAGCATGGAGAGCTGCATCAAACCAGTCTCAGGACTGAAGACCACAACAACATAATTAAAGATGTACAGTTTTCGTAATTTTCCTTTAGTTCTACTTTGAAACCTTTCTTTTTGACAAATTTCATGATTCTAGCACAATGGAAAGTGTCCTATAGGTTCTGATAAGTAAACTAGTGAGTATTAAAATATGTGACATAAATGGCGGTATCTTTCGATTCACGGAGTTAGGAGCCTTAAATTTTTACTTTGCCAAGGGACCATAGATCTTAATATGTGTCGTAAATTTCAACTAGATATTCGTTCCTGAGATAAAAAGGAGTTTTTAATAGGCGGACAGAGAGATGGACAACAAAGCGAGGCACAGAACTCTAAATAGTATTCGGAATAATTAGCCTTAAAAGAATACTTGCTAAAACTTTTCTTGATAGTATGGAACATAAAGTATTTTGGTTAACACTTTCGATGCGGCTGACGTTTATATGCTTTACAACAAGCCATGACCTTATAAGTGTCCGCGCTCATTGTCGGACTACTTAGTCTAGTTGCAGTGTCTAAGCAAGCATCAAAGCGTGTAAACTTTTCTTTTGTGTAGTCAGTTATCGAATGTATTATGTTCCTAATGGCGGCTAATGAAGCCGCACAAGGACCTTCCTATATGAAAAGGAGCAGGAAAAGTGTTAAAGTGACAGAGGAATGGATACTTAGTGTGTAACGCTGGAAATGCATATCCTCCTATTTCCATCTATTGTACAATAAATTTTTTCCTTATTTTACTACCTGAAAATATGACCTCTCTGTGTCTTTAAATATTGTAATTGTTTTACAATTTGTATATATACATTAATACATTTATGTCGATTTATAATTAGTTTGTTTTGTAAATATTATTTATATTTTTACGCTGGGCCTTCTCAGGGAAAACTATGCTATCGAACGATTACATTGATCGGTCGTGTGGAGAACCAAAGTGTTTAGGCTCTTGGGTAGTGTTAACTCTGCCGCATGGAGTGCGGGCAGAGGAGAGTCTGGCTGGAGTAGGGCGGTGGAACAGGTGTGTTGAGTGAGGCTCCCGCGAGTTGCCGCGCTTTCGTGGTTTGGCAGCATGTAATTGCGCTCGACTTGCTATGATAGTTTCTGGCACGATGTGGCGGAAGGGGAAACATTAGCTGGCACACATCAAGAGCCCGTTTTGCCTGGTGACCATGTCGAGAGGAAGGCGCGCCAACATCCAGCTTCTGCAACAGCAACAGCCGACAATAAGTGACTATCGCCACCTCCTTGATCGACGATTTCAAACCTTCAGTCAGCCAACAAGGAAGACTGAAATCACTTGAAGTTGTAGGAATCTATGGCAGACCTCAGCTTTTCAAACTGTTCCATTTGCATCACTAAAATACAGCAACTTAGCATGAACCTTTGTTGCTCGTCCCAATTGCATTACCAAGCAGGGTCCCTTCTTTTTCCGAAATGAACCCGAGTTTTGTTGAAATTCAAACGCCAAAATTAAATTAATATCATTCCATTTCACTGCTTTAATTTCAAAGTTCAGTTAAAGTATTCGTAGCTGGCTACAATAACCAAACAAAACTATATTTAGATTACACAAGCACAAATTAAGAGTGCGAGTTTTGTTACCATATTTTAGCTTACCTGTGACAGCAGCTCAGCTTGGTACATACTACATTTTACTATTGTTAATTGTTCAAAATCATTTAATTCAAGTTCAAAGTTAAATCTCTTATTTCTAAATTGCGTAGATTCAAGTTGCTTTTGAGATGATTGTTGTGGTAGCCCAAGACTAACCTTATTTTATTTTATTTCGTAGTGCTTCAGAAGCAAAGTTCACTATTAATTTCAGTCACTAAATTAACTTTCAATTTTCCTGTTTTATTAATTCTTTTGCTAAATTAAGTCAAAGTGTAGCGAAATTTATTACTTCTGCCGAACATTCAGTTTTTACACAACACGCGTCAACCTTCAATTAGCACGCTTTTAGTGCGAATTATATGTGCATTAACCTTTGTTTTTCAGTTATTACAGTAGTTGTCCACAAGAGTGGCGACCGTAGTTTTCCCCAAATCTCAAATGTCTAATTAACGCCCATTAATTGTTAACGTAACGACCACACATTTATTGTCTTTATTAAGTTTACCCTTTTTCAAAATTAATTTCCACCAATTTAATTTGCATTTTTCCTTTCATTTAGATGTAACCCTTCCTTCCTCTTTACCGACAGATTAACTTCGGTGACTATTGATTTTCCCAAATTTCCATTAGGTACATGTGGTTTAATTTTTCACTGTCATTAAGGTCCATAAGTGAGGGAAAGGTTACAAGTGTACTCGACAACAGTGATTTTCTTTGTAAGGAGAACGAGGCATACCACGGAGATTGTCATTTAGAGGCTGCAGAAGAATTTCAGCTTTCGAAACTGTTTCGTGACAGTTCCGAGTAAGACGATACGGATCACGACGATTGTGTGGAAACCGACGACGAAAAAGAGCCCGACCTGTCACACGGAGGTAATTCAGGTGAGTCCTGGCATAAAGAACCATATAATGTGCAGTATCACCCATTTACGAAGGAAGAAGTTTTGAAGATTCATCCTGCTGGCAATTTTCCTATGGATTTCTTCAGATTATTGACAACAGACGAATTATTGCAACTTGTAGTTCAAGAAACGAACGATAATGCAGTCAACATATTGCTGAGCGAAAATACAAAAGAGGGATCTAGGATCTGTAAATGGAAGCGTCTATGTATAGGCGAATTACTAGTTTTCCTGGGTGTTTCGTTACATTTGGGTAACGTTAAATATCCGCGATTACAAGACTACTGGAAGAAAGAACCGTTGTTTGAGAATAGAGGAACAGCGATGAGTATAAGCAGAGACCGGTATTTGATCATATTACGCTCTCTGCATTTTGCAAAAAATCCACTTCCAGGAAACCCGAAACCAGACGATCGTTTATGTAAGATACGACCTATATTGGATTATTTTAACACGAAAATGTCTCAAGTGTATTACCCGGGAAGAGATTTATCAATAGATGAATCAATGATTTGGAGGGGAAGATTGTCATTTAGACAATACACAAAAAGAAAACGTAATAAATATGTACATACTCAACATACTCAACAATCCAGACGGTTTCATGAATAAGTGCGCTGTGTACACGGAAAGTAGTGGAGATCTGGGGGGAAAAGGTAACGCTGAATAGGTCGTTTTGCATTTGATGGCAGAAAAGCTGCACGTTGGTCGTCACATTTACTTGGGCAATTATTATAACAGGTTTCATTTAGCTACAACTCTGTTGAAGCTAAAAACACTTTTCTCAGGTACTCTGAAATTAAATAGGAAATATACCCCCGAAGGCGTTGTATCGGCACAAGTTGGGAGAGGAGAGATAATTGCGAGGTATTCGAATGGAGCTATGATTGGAAAATGGAAGGATTGACGAGAGGTTTCCTACATTTCCACAAAACATCTAAATGTTATGGAGCAAGTGACGTATGCGCGCCAACAAATAATCACGAAACCTTTGCATATTATTAGGTACAATGCGTGTATGTCTGGGACTGATAAACAAGGTCAGATGTTATCGTATTAATTATGTGACCGAAAGACTATCCACTGGCCGAAAAAATTATTCTTTCATGTCATTGACATAATAGATTTCAATTCTCTATATCTGTACAACAAATACTCAGGAAATAAAATGACGTTGTACGATTACAGAACGAACATTATAAAGGGCTTCCTTCCATCAATGGACGATCCACGAAACGTGGGCAAGAAACATCACAAACAAACAAACATTGCGCAAAAGCGGGAAGCTACTGCAGGGAAGAAGCAAGTTATGAGGAAGCGGTGTAAGAAGTGCGCGGAACAAGGCAAGCGCACTGATACACCATACGTGTATGGTGCCCAAACAAACCTGGATACTGCTTGAACTGCTGTATAATTTCCCATAAGTAGCAAAACCGCGACAATATTGGGGGAATTCCGATTATCAAAGACAACTTCTTTTATTTCTTTTCACATTGCATGGTTCTTTTTATCTCGTGAAAGGTTAGAACTTTTTTCACGAGTACTCAGAAAATGAGCTTTTCTTTTGTGTTAAGTAGACTTATTTCTTATTGCATTGTAAAGCGTTTACTTCAGTTTTTTTGTGAAAGAATTAGTTGTGCTAAATTTATTTTAATAGCACAGCAATTGAAGTGATGGGGGATACGAGAGAAGCCTCCACGTATGGTGTGTTTCGCTTACTAATTTCTACACAACCGGACGTCCTCTGGGTGTCCATGATAAATGTAGATGGCTGATTCTCTCAAACCAGGAACAAACATGCTGCTAAATTGACGACCTCTATCAGAGTCAATCTTAAAAATGCGCATTTGAAGTAATTTAACTTCAAATGAATTCAGTTTCCTTTTTCCTTTTTTTCCCCTCTTAAGGATTTGCGTTTTGGAATCCAAATTTTTCCTGAAGGCAGTGGATTTGTTGCTTGTTTGAATTGTATTTTTTGTTACATTATCAACAAATCACCAACATTTGTATGACGCCTGTGACCCCTAAAGGTGTCAGACAGCAAACAGACTTTAAAACATGACCACAATACAGTAGAAGCTTATTTGAAGTAATGCTACTAAGGTGTCATCGTTAGGTCAGTATAGAACATGTTCCCACAGATCTTACAAGGTCTTGACGTCAGCCTGTAGCTCAGGTGTGCTTAGGAGCGTAGGCTCCGAGCGGTACCTGCAGTTTCAGAGTGTTACCGGCCCGCACTCGCACGTTGCCGGGCCGCACTGGAGAGTTGCGCGCCTGCACCGATGCCGCAACGAAAGAGTGAACTCTGTCTCTCTGTTGGTTGCAAACATCTAGTGCACAGAAAGAGAGAATCGATGAAAAAATTGGATTGTTTTATTGAACTAACGTTTCAGATGAATCCTTACTTTCCAATATTACTGCGAAAGGTAGTCCTAAAAATACTGTTCGTAGGTTTGGACGTGTTTAGTACTTAATGAGTGAAGTGATCAATGAGCCAGGTGTCGCTGTTTCGTTTAGATTCTGGAAACAGTTTCAAACCCGGCTCCAATACTCCTGTTATGGATGTCATTTGAGGTGAGGTGTTATTTATAGCTGCGAGCTTTTTCCAACTCCAGTTCCAGATACGAAAGGAGATTCGTCATAAGAAAGGATTTATATTTTCTTATAAAACTGTTGTCATATTTGTGCTGGCTGAATATCATGTACCTGTTGGTTGGTATAATTCAAACAGGCGTTAAGTGATATTTATTCCACCCTCATAATCGTTTTCACTGGTTTCAAATAGTTTACAATTGCTTGTATCTTTCTCTCTTTCTCTTTTGTTCTTTTTCAAGACACCTACCTTGTAGGATTTGCAGTAATTCCAAAAGACATCTTTAAAATCTTTAAGTTTCAGATAAACCAAACCCCTGCTGGTAAGATTTGCTTGGCTATGATATATGTGAAGACATTTTTAATAGTGAGTGACAACTTTTTTCTCTTCTATCTTTTACTCTCTACATATATCTTTGGTGATTTACAATAAATTTTACTTTGTTTTATATTACGAAACGCAACTGTATTTCTCTTTATTTATGTCGCTGCACGAACCTCTCACTAAGACTGCAAAATATTTCATTCCTTTTTTATCTTCTTTGTAATACGTGTTACACAAACACATGCAATTTAGTAATCTTATTTCAATGGCATTTTAATGAACTGCGTGATAAAACATTAACCATCATTGTTGAAACATTCAAACCCTTTACCACATGCGAAAATGGTTCACCAGAACTGTGCCTACGGGCTAGTGATAAATATAAGTGACCGGTGAATTAAAGTGAGTTTTACATCGCTTCAAAACTGTCTACTAACCGTTAATACCAGTGTCCTGTATGCAAGAGACGTTAAGTCGTTTAAGCCTATATACAAATTTCGTTCTTCATAGCAACAATTACATTCGCCTAGTGTGTGACTAAAGAAATGCCACAGAGGATAAAATCACCGCTAGGAGAACCGTGTACTAAGCAAGAGACTGTAACCGCCGCAACGCACAACTGATGGAGCTACTGTAATTATGCCAACACCACCGATAAGCCGCCGTGATCATCACAATGCACCAGTCATGAACAGGTCAGCTGCAAGAAAAAATCTCTCACTCTTTCTCACTCAATTAACTCTATAAAAAATAGTTTAACATTTTCAGTTGTAATTTCTTTTCTTTTGTAACGAATTTTCTTCATCATTGGTTTTTCTGTGAATAAATAAACTTTTTCGGAGAGAGTATTCTGCATTAGTATTGACGTTGCTGATCTTTCTGTTAGCACTAATTATTGCTATTCACCCACTCCGTCTTTCACTTTTACTTTATAGTAGCTGTTATTGGATGTGTTTCATGTAGAGTGTCAGTCATTAAATTAGAACCAGACATCAAAAGAGGAGTAAATGAGAAGGGAAGTGCACAATATATGTTGGCATTGCTATTAACGAAATTGGAAGAAGGGCAGAAGAAAATGGAAAAAGAACAGAAGGACAGATAGAAATATGTAGAAACAGGTTGAAGCTTTTAGTGAATCACAAAACTGAATGAGAGAATCAGAAAAGGGAATGCGTAAGAGGCAAAAAGATACATAAAATCTCTAGCAAAACTTGAAAAATGTTAAACAAGATTGGAATCTTCGTTGGAAAAAAAATTCTAATGTAAAGTAAGAGCTAAAAATAGTTTTTGAGAAATTTAAAAATGAAGTGAAACAGATATTTAGAAGAACAGGTTTTGAATTAAGTGAGAAACGAAATAAATTCGACAATGTCATAAAGAAAAGGGCAGAGCGCCTGGATAAAGAAAACGAGGCCCAAGCTACTGAGTGCAAAAAAGGTAAAACAGAAAATTGAAGGCTATAATGATCAAATTTCCCGTGAAGTGGAACGAATTAAAGAGATCACTTCTTGGACTGAGAACAGCACAGGAAATTTGGGAAAGACAGTTCAGAATAAAAAGTTTGCAAAGCACCAGGTGGTGGCGCAGACACGAGGTAGTTGTAATTTTAAGTGACTTGATGAGGGGCATAATAATTTTTATAGAACGATGAATTAGTCTAATGTGAAAACTATGTATTGATGCTTGTGGACATATTGGATTGTGTAGTGCTACGTCTGCAGGTGCAGTTTAAATACATATTATTTTGTTTAACTCTTTTTTGCATCAAATGGGTCTAATAAAATCAGTTGTGCTTCGTTCTATTCGAAAGGATAACCTTTGATCAAAATGTCCGATTTTTGCAACACACACGTCTTACCTTCCAGGCATAAGTATCTATGAACTCGCATGTGTATATGTATGTATGTCCGCAGTTTTGGCGTATGAGCACACAACTCATGACTAATCCAATGTCGCAAAAAGTACATGTGTGATATAGGGACACGACAGTTCGAGACTTATAATGATTTGAAGCTATTCTAAACATATGTGATAACGCGAAACAGATTTATTGAAATTACGAATGATTAAGAAGAGAAAGAAAATTAGAGCTCTTCATTCCGTCTACGTCGCTATCTTTATACGTGGAGTAGTATTTCGGACTGCACAAGGACGATGCAGGAAATGTACCGTGGCGTCTTTATCGTTGCAATCACTTTTACGCGATTAGGGAAAACACGGAAGAACTAAATCTGGATAACAGAACGGAGATTCCAACCCCATCTCTACAGAACATGATTCCATTGCCTTAAACAGTGTGTCCACTCAAACAATAGTAAAAAAGGTGCGCCATAACCATTATCCGCTTACTATGCAAGCTGTAAAATATTATCCATATTTATATTTAGATGTCATAGACACTAGTAATTTTTGCACTAGTATAAAAAACAAATCTAACAGTCTGGAAAAAAATGTTATCTAGGTAAGTTTTAAATAAAATTACCAGCTTCTTCTCACGTAATTTACGTAAAACATTCTGCGCTCACATGAGCCAGTGATTACCATTTCTCACAGTTTTTAGTTCTCATTTTCTGCATCTTTACCTTTCATGTCTTTTGTCCATTTCCTTTACTATCACCTGAAATTAATCTACTCACCCTTTGCGTCAAATAATTTCCGCCTGGGTCTCAGTAACATTAAAACCGCTAATTTACTTACTTATCACAAAATGAAACTGAAATTAATAGTCAAATTATTTGGTTTCTGAAATGTGTAATTAGCGAACCATGTAAATACCAAGTGTGTAACATTTTACAAGTATCACTTCAAACTCTTTGTGCCTACAGCGATTGTTTAGCAGTAATGGGAACCTCATTGCCAGGAAGATCATTTGATATCGCTCTTCGGAACCGTTAGAGGACATCTTATTACCAGCTTCTGAGCCAGGCATTCTCTTTGCTGTGCTACGACAGAACTGTAAAACGCATCTTGTCTTCAATAACACAGTTCTCACGAAATAAATCCCGCTCTCCATAAGTCACTGAGATCAGTGGTAGTTATCACTTTCTCAATAGACGCTCGGATATTCTTACTGAGATACAACGTTGAAGCAAAATATGTAAGACACACGAGGGCCTGAAGAAGGAAGTCACGTACTAGGATTCACAGCACTGTAATTTGTTCTTCTTCCAAGTCTTCCTGTAGACCGTGTAATTCGTTGTAGCTCTGAAAAAAACAAAAAGTACCTTTGTACGCGTTGGTCTCACGAATTTTAAGAAATCACTGCACATTTACGTAGACAAAAAATCGTCTGCCCAATAAGACTCTCACCTGCTTCGCAACACCTCTTAGCTGTTCTCCCATTGCAGTGCCCGTTTCTTCCACAAGTCTGGACAGGAAGCCAGATGGATTTCTCAGCAGTATATGTGGATGGTCGTATTCCTGGAATATGGTGTTATTATATTATACAAATTCTGACAAGGTCGAAGCAATGAACCATTGGCTGAAGAGACCAGCAGTATTTAACGCATTTGTTTCATGAAACAAGATCGGAATACAAATTTGATGATGCAAGAATTGTTTTGATAAGGCAAGATCACACAGTCGAAAACTGTCTTGAATAGTCTGGCTATTTGTGAAATCTACCGACCTACTTCCAGCGGAAACGTCTGATTTCTGATTTTATACAAGAAACACATGACCTTTTACACCTCGTTATCGATAATTTGTGTGTTGCTGAGTAATATTTTTGGTGCCGTTTCATTCATTAAAATATAAATTAAAGGAACAATACACATACCTCAATATTTAACAACCACAAACTTACGATAAATGTGTGCATTTCTGCTATAGCGGTGTCCAATAGCTGTTACACTATTGCCCCCTATATCGACCCGATGCAGACTTAATGTTTAATGGACTGTTGACACACACACTAGCAAATCAAGACTTTGCAGCGAATTATAGTACACAGCCCCGGGTGATCATCGACTACAGTTTGCACGTTAGGCAAATCATGTGACGTTGAAAGGGAAGTCGACTATCGTCATGTCTGACAAAACTAGCCATATACAGGACCACCACGGTTAATCCGTCACTGCTAAAACTGTACATGATGGTGTTACCACACCCACACACATACATCGTAAGCCATGGTACTGCGTTTGACAGTTCATACCAACATCAGTGAACATCTACCTTATTCATTTCGTGCATGGTTGGAATCGAGCGAAAAATGGTTGTCTATATGCCTCAAACGCACACTAATCTATCTTATTCGCATGATCGCTGCGTGACACATAGACTATGATAGAGACAGCACAACTGTTGCATAGTTTCTAGTGAAGAATGGTTCTTTAGCCAACAGGTTTCAGGGTTCCGCGAGAGAGAGTTCGCCTATTCTTCGAAAGATTTCTACTTGAGCTCCATTAGGATCTTCATTACAGTTTCGTATGACACTTAACAGTCACAATAGTGCATTTCTGATGTGAAATCTTGACATGTCTGCTGTCAAGGCTTTTTGATAGGTATTCCAAACTTCTAACATTTGGTTCCACAACCATCTACATCTACATCTACATGACTACTCTGCAATTCACATTTAAGTGCTTGGCAGAGGGTTCATCGAACCACAATCATACTATCTCTCTACTATTCCACTCCCAAACAGCGAGCGGGAAAAACGAACACCTAAACCTTTCTGTTCGAGCTCTGATTTCTCTTATTTTGTTTTGATGATCATTCCTACCTATGTAGGTTGGGCTCAACAAAATATTTTCGCATTCGGAAGAGAAAGTTGGTGACTGAAATTTCGTAAAAAGGTCTCGCCGCGACGAAAAACGTCTATGCTGTAATGACTTCCATCCCAACTCGTGTATCATATCTGCCACACTCTCTCCCCTATAACGCGATAATACAAAACGAGCTGCCCTTTTTTGCACCCTTTCGATGTCCTCCGTCAATCCCACCTGGTAAGGATCCCACACCGCGCAGCAATATTCTAACAGAGGACGAACGAGTGTAGTGTAAGCTGTCTCTTTAGTGGACTTGTTGCATCTTCTAAGTGTCCTGCCAATGAAACGCAACCTTTGGCTCGCCTTCCCGACAATATTATCTATGTGGTCCTTCCAACTGAAGTTGTTCGTAATTTTAACACCCAGGTACTTAGTTGAATTGACAGCCTTGAGAATTGTACTATTTATCGAGTAATCGAATTCCAACGGATTTCTTTTGGAACTCATGTGGATCATCTCACACTTTTCGTTATTTAGCGTCAACTGCCACCTGACACACCATACAGCAATCTTTTCTAAATCGCTTTGCAGCTGATACTGGTCTTCGGATGACCTTACTAGACGGTACTTGATTTCCTTAGGATCATCACATTTTTCCAGGACCTTCCCATAAAATTTAAATTTGCTCTCAGCCTTTGCTGTTACCGAATTTACGAGTTCATCCTTTTCCATGTCGGTTATTAAGGATACTTCTAAATGGGACCCCAAAGTTTGCCATCGAGCTGTGTGCGCGTAAGTTTTCTATCGCGTACATCGATTATCGATAGCTGCGGCTCTGCTTTTCATGTCATTGGTGTTGTCTAGGAACGAGACCACACCATACCGCGGGGTGGCGGGCCGATGGATGGTCTTGTTCCGATTTAAGGACGTGCGCTGGCTGGTTTAGGGGGACAGCTGAATTGACTGACTGTGGCGCTCGGTGCCGTTGGTGACATGCGTCCTCCGTGGCATGTTTTCCCTGTGTGCTTACGGTTGAATACGAAGGAAATTATCGTCTGGTCTCGGTTTCGTTGCAGTCAGTCAGTGATATGGGTTCGAGCAGCCTAACACCTTACACATTTGCGGCGCTAAGTGGAGCATGTAATTATCTTATTGTCTGAAAGCAGTTAGATTGTTAATAGTGAAGATCGGATTCGGAATTATCGTAAGGTTTCTGACTGTTCCTCAAAATTCCGTGCTTTCCGGCTTCTTGGTTACGAGCACCTTGTGCTATCTGACCGTTTTACAAGGCTACTTAAGTTATTCAAATTTTTTCGCTGTACTTGATGCTACGCATTGTGAGTCGTTGTGTGGCAGTGAAAGAATTTAAATGTCAGGTTAAGCGCACGAATATTCGGCTATCATGGTTTATGTGACATACGATGTTATTTGATGCTTTCTTCTGTGCTATGTCGATCCAGTAGCAATTGGTATTTAATTTCTCGTTTCAAGAGCACCATTCCCATGACCGGCACACCCTATGGTAAATCTACAACAACACTATACTCAACAAGCCACCTAATGTTGTGCAGCAGATGGTATTTCTTGTGCCGATATCTGAGCCCCCTAACATGTTCTACTAGCGAAGGTGCATGGGAACAATGATTATCGGTGAGATTCCGTATTAGCTCAAATTTCTCGAAGGGATATGGGTCTGTTATTTTGTATGTAACATGTGTCTTTCTTCTTTTTTGTGTGTTGTTCTGTTTTATGTCCGTCAGTAGAACACTGTTGCGCGGCTGTTCGGTGTTAGGCTTGTACAATGATCTGCCAGAACATTATTATCACCGTTAAACCCTCCCAGGTGGCAGCAGTGTCACCTGGCGAGGAACGACTGCGTCAGACACACGTATCAGTGAGCGTGCTGTCCGTGTGTAGAACGGGGCAGGCGCGTAATCTAAGTTCCACCGCGGAAGATTGTGATGGCCCGGAGGCTCAGCACGAGCATTTCGGAAACTGCACTATTAGTCGGGCGTTCGAAGAGTTCTGTAGTGAGTGTCATCAACAAGTGGCGAAAGTAACGTGAAACCACGTCCGGATGTCGTGGGGTAGGGCGGCCATCACTCTTTATAGACATCAGACATTGTAGGTTGGGCAGACTGGTAAAAAAGGACGGATTGCGAACTATGGCGAACTAACATCAGACTTTAATGCTGTGTGAATACACGGTGCACCAAACACTACTAACGATGGACCTCCGCAGTCCAGGATCTATGCATGAGCCAATGTTAACACCACGACATCGGTACCTATGACCGAAATGGGCATGTGACCATCAGCACTGGGTGTTGCCGCAGTGGCAGAGCGTTGCGTCGTCTGATGAATCCCGATACTTTTTTCATCATACCGATGAGAGGGCCCAAATCCGTCTAGGGGAACAGCACCTTGATACCTGTACTCTGGGATGGAGACAAGCTGCCAGGGGAACATTCCCGTGGGCATCCACGGGTTCAATGGAGATCTGCAAGGCACCATGACGGTCAAGTGGTATCGTACAGTGGTTCACGAACGCCACTTGATGATGATTATATTTCCCGACGTTAGTTGCATTTTTCAACAAGGTAATGTGCCATGTCACAAGGCCACGAATGTGATGGAGTGCTTCAAGAAAAACAGCGGCGAGTTCCAATTGATGTGCTTGCTCCCCCCCCTCCCCCCCCCCCCCAAATAGCGAGATGTGAACGCGATGGAACACATTTGGGTTGTGATTGAAAATGGCGGCAGAGCTCATTGCCACCGCCCCGTAATTTACAGAGACTGGGTGACTTGTGTTTGCAAATGTGATGCCAACTCCCTCAAGCGACCTAACAAGGCCTCAGTGCTTCCATGCCACGAATCGTCGCTGCCGTTATCCTGTCCTGGACATACTTGCTATCAGGTACGTGACCATAATGTTCTAGCTGATCTGTGTATCGGTTGTTATGTCCGATGGAAGTACCTAATCCACGGCTATTGTTACTTAGTACCCACGTCGCTAAGTTGGTACTCGCTAGTATTCCCCTCGTAAGACATAGATTTCCTCTTCCTGCTTTGCGTTAATGTTCTCTTATTCCGTTTAATGCTTCTGCAAAGAATTGTTACAATCTTTGACGGTTACGTCGATCGCTGGTTCTCATTTGTCACAATTTCACTAGTAAAATCCGATTCATTTGGTTTTCTGCTTTGGTATACGCCCTATAAGTTACGTGATACGCAAGCTTTTGTGAACCCCAGATGTGTTAATGAAGTTTGTTATGTTGTAGGCAGTATTTAGGATCAATGCCACAAGTGGATTGTACGTGTGTGATACTGTATCCTCTCTACGCCCAGTTAGTCCGGTTCATGTGCACGAGCCATTCTGATGTGCCTGAAGGCACTGGATCATTAGGTCTATTTGTTCATTGATTTGTATTGTTTGGTTGCGGAGTAATATGCCTTATTATAATTTGGTAACTGATTATTATCTTTTATTCATTTTCATTAAGTTGATACTTGCACTGTTAATTGGTAATGTTTTTCCGGTGCCTTTTGTTTTTAGTGTAAGCTTTCCGGTATACCCATTTGTAATATTCTAAACTTGTACTCCGTTGACTAGAAGCACTTGTGAATGAGTACCATGTAATTTTTTTATTAAAGTGTTACGAAGACTTTCACCTTCACCACATGTAATTCTGTTATCAGTGTTTCATGAATTTTATTGTCCGTGGGTACTTTTTTTCTACTGTATATCATTCTGCCACTAAATCTTTGCGTTCATATTGGTCTCTGTTATTGTAAGGACTTTGTATTTCGTACCGGTTAACTATGATAACTGTAACTTACTTTTCTAATAGTGATTAAATTGTTAAATATCCAGAGGCGTAAATGAGGATACATGAGTACAATGTACATCTGTATAATCTATGTTGGATACTTTTATTTTAATCTCGTCTTGCACGTTAACCCTAGTGCCTTGTACTTTACAGTTCAATAGAACTGCGAATCAGAGAAACTGTAATCGTTTTATCCATGTGGCACAAATAGTTTTTAAACACTGGGTGCCTCAACTCAGTTATTTGAAGTATGCACTTGAAAGTTAATAAATTTATCGTGCAGTATTGTCTTTCACTGGATTGCGACTCAAGTGTATATTCAAGGATTAAGAGTATGCTAACATGTCTTTTTCTCATTTTTTAAAAAATTAAGCAATTATTATTAACGCAACCGACTTACAATTGAAGGTGTTACCCGTTACCTGTATTGTATTTGTATTTCTTACTACTTAGTTGAACGTGTTGTAATAAAATTTGTTCGTTTAATATTATTTATATTCTCTGACCCCAGTAACTTCTTACTAACCCAACTCGCTCTCTTTCTTTTCAACCACCACTCTTGTAATCGAGTACTATCAAAAGATTTATTATTTTTTAATTATCTTGTATTTGTCCCCATTTAAAGAGAGCTGCAATTCATTAGACTAAGCACAAACACAGTATGAGGCGTTCTGCACTTGATTATAATCATCCAGCGACGCTACAGTTCCGTAACTTTCAGCATCCTCAGTGAACAATCTGTTGGTCCTGTTGACCTAGCCGGCCGCGGTGGTCTCGCGGTTCTAGGCTCGTAGTCCGGAGCCGTGCGACTGCTACGGTCGCAGGTTCGCATCCTGCCTCGGACATGGATGTGTGTGATGTCCTTAAGTTAGTTAGGTTTAAGTAGTTCTAAGTTCTAGGGGACTAGTGACCGCAGCAGTTGAGTCCCATAGTGCTCAGAGCCATTTGAACCACTTTTGTTGACCCTATCTGACGAATCGTTAGTGTGTACCGAGAGAGCTTTAGACGGTATCTTTCCTGTTCATCATTTTCCATCCAGGATAAAATAGTGGAATGAATTAGTTACATATTCTCGAACAAATCCAGTGAATTTCTACTCCACCGACAAAATTTCGGCGATTTTGTAGTGATGTTTTCCGCGTATTTTCGGACAAGGGATCAGTAGTCCCCGGTGGCCTGTTATAAGGTAACTGTTTTCCGTTGGATTTATTATCATAATTTATATTAGTATTTGTCTCTCACTGAAAACATCGGCAAAATATCTTATGTAATTGACTCACGGTACCTGCTATTAACTACAGCAAAGCTCCATTTATTTTTAACCATTGATCTCTCATTAAAGTTGGCTAATGAAGAGTTGGCTGACATGCAAGTCGTGTATGGGTTCAATGAATACAATGAAAGACGGCCATAATACACACATAAAATAAGTTTCTCAGCACCCTGGTCTCCAGAACTCCTGAAGAAAGACGTTGACTGTGGATATTGTATCACAGACACAGCCCCTTTGACTGTTCAGAGATGTCACTAAACCCGGCCAAAGATGTAAATAACCATGCATGAGCAGCGCCTATTAGACGGAGGGGGTCCGACAGTCGAACAGTTCTAGTCATTCCAGCAGGAAGGAGGTATATTGCTCTTGTTGTCTGTAATACAGCCATGCCTAGACGGTCAATTCCGCGGTTCGATCGCGTCCGCATTATTATTTGTGCCAGGAAGGGCTCTCAACAAGGGAAGTGTCCAGGCGTCTCGGAGTGAACCAAAGGGATGTTGTTTGGACATGGAGGAGATACAGAGAGAAACAGGAACTGTCGATGACATGCCCCGCTCAGGCCGGCCAAGGCGTACTACTGCAGTGGGTGACCGCTACCTACGGATTATGGCTCGAAGGAAACCTGACAGCAACCCCACCATGTTGAATAATGTTTTTCGTGCAGCCGCAGGACGTCGTGTTACGATTCAAACTGTGCGCAATAGGCTGCATGATGCTAAACTTCACTCCCGACGCCCATGGTGAGGTCCATCTTTGCAACTACGATACCATGCAGCTCGATTCAGATAGGTCCAACAACATGCCGAATGGACCGTTCAGGATTAGCATCATGTTCTCTTCACCAATGAGGGTCGCATATGCCTTCAACCAGACAATCGTAGAAGATGTGTTTGGAGGCAACGCGGTCAGCCTGAACGCCTTAGACACGCTGTCCAGCGAGTGCAACAAGGTGGAGGTTCCCCGTTGTTTTGGGGTGACATTATTTGGGGCCGACGTACGCCGCTGGTGGCCATGCAAGTCGCCGTAACGGCGTACGTGGATGCCATCCTCCGAACGATACTGCAACCATATCGGCAGCACATTGGCGAGAGATTCGTCTTCGTGGACGAAAATTCGCGCCCTTATAGTGGACATCTTATGAATGACTTCCTTCAGAATAACAACATCGCTCTACTAAAGTGACCAGCATATTCTCC